>NC_060071.1:134106060-134731060 GCF_922984935.1 Meles meles | reverse complement strand
AGGGTTCTTTGCCTGTTTGGTTCACTGAAAAGCACCTGGCACATAGTAGGTGTCAGAAAATATTCCTGGGTTGATCCTCCAGGAGCAGCCTGTCTTCTCTGAACCACTACCCCAACCTCCTGTGTGGCCCGTGGTCACCCACTCTGGTCCATTTCCAATCCACTCCCCGGTGTAGCATCTTCTCTAATGCTAAGTGATCTCATGTCACTGTGCTGCTCACACCTGTGCTCAAAGACTCAGACAGATCTATCGTTTCCCACAGCTCTCAAGATAAAGTCCAGGCCCCCTGACATGGTCCCCTGGGTGGCCTGTTCCTGGCCTGTGCTCCCCACCCTCCCCGCTCTCCTCACTTCAGCCTCACTGGCCTCCCTTTGGCTCTACCCATTTACCACAAGCCCTGAGCCCACGAAGATTCTGTGCTTGGAACAATCCTCCCTCCCTTCTTCACCGCTGCTCATCCTTCAGCTTCCGACTCTGAGTGGTCTTCTCTGCATAGTATGCCACCCTGCCCTAGGTTAGACCCTCCATCATTAGGATCGCCTACACCATCAGGGACCCCCCCCCCCCCAGCACTTGTCACAGTCACATTTAAATACCTCTCTGTGAGTGGTTTGGTAACATATTTCTGCTTGACTATCCTGTAAGCTCCAGGAGGGCAAGATGGCTTTCCTTGCTCACTATTCTACCCCCAGTACCTAGCTGTGTGCCAGGCATCTAGCAGGCACTCCATAAACATTTGCCTAATGAATGAATGAATGAATGAATGAAGTGAGGAATCCAAAGCCCCAAAGAACAGATGTGGCTTGTTCACAGTGAAAAAGCACAGCCTAGAGGTGATGGTTCTAGGCTGGGAACAAGATGTCAAGACTCTGCCCGGAAGTCATCCACTTCTCTTCCACGGGGCAGTGACAAGGGCCGCCCTCCAGCCAGCAGGGCACACAGCTGGCCAGCACAACCAGACAGGGGGATGGCACTCGGGCCTGCCTTAAGCCCTTCCTGGAACAACATTTCCAGGCAGTCAAGACAGAAGATCAATGTTTTGGAGAATACTCCACCGTAAATTCTCCTCTTGGAGATTACAACTCACATCTGCGTATGGAAACCTCTGAAAAAAATCT
This sequence comes from Meles meles, assembly GCF_922984935.1. Lineage (NCBI taxonomy): Eukaryota > Metazoa > Chordata > Mammalia > Carnivora > Mustelidae > Meles > Meles meles. The sequence continues at coordinate 134,729,942 of NC_060071.1, read as the reverse complement.
ACAGATCGAAAACAAATGGTTTACAATAAGCAGAGGATTTTCTTGGTACAAAGGAAAGCATTTCTGCACACAACCCGTCAACAGGTCTTGGAAGCAAGTCCCTCAGAAGGTCACCTCTAGGCACAACCAAGTGGACACTCATTGTTTCAAAGAAAATGTATCAAATCCTACTCAGTTTCAGGCTCCAGGACAATAGCAGAGAGAAAACCAAGCAAGACCGCTACCCTCCCAGAGCTTACATTCTAAGAGGGAAAATGCCAAACACAAACCCAAGGAAATGGTGAAAAAAAAACAAGAGGCCATGGTTAGAAATCACAGTAAGAGATGAAGAAGGAGCACAGGCCACGGCTAACTGTGGGGTGGAGCTCTGAGGAGGTGACCACAAGGGACAGCATGAGGCACTGGGCCAGTCTGACAGGAAGGCCAGGTCCACACACTCCACCAGGAATCCACCCTTGCGCTGTGAATCGGCTTGAGACAAATTCTAGTCCCTTCTGATGTATTTCCACATCCGTCCCTGCCACCACCCAAGCAAAAAAACACAGGTGTCTCCAGGTTAGGACTTAGGGAGACTAACGTAGGGGCTCTTTGTTGTCACGTTTCAAACACATCGTTCCTGGATGAAAAAAAAACCACATACAGAAAGGAATGTGCGTCTTCCTGGGCATAATCTTGAAAACCAAGCAAGCTTAAGGTATAATATCCCACTGAATGCATTAAAATATTTCTGGCGAGCAAAGGAATTGCTTAAATGGAAAATAATTGTTGAGGAGCCATTACTACTAATTCAAGATGTGTCGAATGACATTGAAGTGTTCTATTTAATGTTCTGTCATTACTACCATCTTTTAGAGAATATAAAAATAAGCGTTCATTTGATGACCTGAATGCCCATACCTATTTTCCTCATAATATCTTATGACCATCCACCTGGAATTCTCCAACCTTGGGAGTTGTCAAGAACATAGCCCTCACCGCCGAGGAGGGGAAAGCCGGCAACATCCAGGTCCTAGATGGGCCTGAGGACGTTGGAATGTTAGGAAACTTTCCCAGCGGTCTGACAGAGCGGACTGTACCAACAGAAGGACGTGCTGCCCATTACATGCTCGCCTCGCATGCAGTTCTGTTTCTGTGAGGCAGGAAGGAGGGAAACTGGCTGCCGGGTCTGGGATCTCACCCCACAGCCTGCCCTGGTTGCCCCTCACAGCCTAGTGTGTTTCCCCAACATTGAAGGGACTCCTGGGTGCTGCCGAGAACTCGCTGCAGAAAAATAAGGCTAGCCTGACCCCTTGTGGTGTGTGGCTTGCAAAGTGCACTGTTGGCTGTCCAGAGAGGACAAGCAGAAGGCTGGGTTTGGTGTAACGTGGGCCTGCAGTGGATTGCACAGCGGACCCCACAAAGATATGTTGTCCCCATGTGACCCTATCTGGATAAAGAGTCTTTGCAGATGAATTAATATGACGGATTTGAAAAATGAAATCAGAGCACCTGGGTGGCTCAGTTGGATAAGTGTCTGACTCTTCATCTGGGCTCAGGTCTTGGTCTCAGAATGGTGAGCTTGGGCCCCACATTGTGCTCTACCCTGGACGTGGAGCCTGCTTTAATTAAAAAAAAAAAAAAAGGAACAAAATCATCGTGGATCACCCAAGTGTCCTTATAACAGAACACACAGACACACAGAGAAGGCCATATGGAGATGGTAGAAGAAGTTGGAATCATATGGCTATAAGCCAGCGACTGTCAAGGATTACCAGAAGCTAGAAGAGAAGCATGGAATGGATTGTCCCCCAGAGCCTTCAGAAAGAACCAACTCTGTGGATAAACATTGATTTTGGACTGCCAGCTTCCAGAACTCTGAGAGATTAAGTTTCTGCTGTTTGGGACCACCCAGTATAGGGTGATTTGTTGAGGTGTTCCTGGGAAATAAATACAGTGTGCTATAAATTCAAGATGGGGTTAAGGGACAAGAAGCCTCAAAGCCAATGTTCTCCAAATGCTGGTCTGTGGCGGGGATGCCTCAGGACCCCTTAGGACACTTACTAGAACAGATTCTTGATTCTGGATTAGATCCCAGGGGTAGGGGCTCTGAAATCTGGACATTCAATAAGCTGTCCTTAATCAGTTACTTCTCCTGCACAACCAGTTCTGGGAGCTGCTGCTCCAAACAGCTCAGGGATGAGCTTTGGGGTCATTATTAGCGCTGGTGACTGAGTATTTAGAGCTCCCTACCTTGCAAGCCGAGGATGAGATCGTGCTTCCTGCCCCTGTGCCCCATGGTCAGGTGGGGTCAGGTGACTAGTTTGGACCAAATGATCTGTGAGTCAAAGTGTGGCACATTACTCCCAGCGCAAGACCGTGCAGAGCTCTTTCCCCGCGGTGTCTGGGAAGGTAGCAGCCCCGCCAGCCTGGGTTCAGAGTGATGGAACAGAGCCGTGTACGGCTGGAGTTGTAAGGCCGTTGAAAGGCCAGGTCATTTCCTACTGTAGCATAACTGGCTTAAATATGAAATACTTTATTTCAACCTCAAGTCGAGCCCCCTAAAGCATGACTGAGATACGGAGACATTCTTTGAGCATTGCAAAAAATTTGCTTAGCACACCGCAGGCTCATTATAGGGCACGCTTCTATTCTGGGGGTCACTGAGCTGAACTAACTCAGTATTAACAACCAAACCAGTTCCACAAGCTACTTTCCTTGCTGTTTTCTTCATGCATTAAAGTATTCATTTTCTAGCCAGTGTCAAACCTTAGGAGGCCTACGAATCACCACAGGATCTTGTTAAAATACACGCTGTCAGAGTTCAGTGGTTTACGATGAGTTACATGAGTTACATGTTACATGAGTACTTTTTCTTTTAAGTTTTATTTTTTATTTGACAGACAGAGATCACAAGTAGGCAGAGAAGCAGACATAGAGAGGGGAAGCAGGCTCCCCGCTGAGCAAAAAGCCCAATACAGGGCTCAGTCCCAGGACCCCGAGACCATGACCCGAGCTGCAGACAGACACCCAACCCACTGAGCCACCCAGGCGCCCCTCATTCAGAAGTACATTCTGTACTTCTAACAAACTCTCGGATGTTGCCGATCCTGCTCCCATCTGCGGACCACACTCTGAGTAGCAAGGTTTCAGGGAAGGCTTCTGTACAAAAGTAATTACTGAACTAACAGTTAAATTAATTTCATAACATCCATAATTATGGTAGTGCATCTCTGGAAAGCTAGCTATCGTTCCATGCGTGTGCAGTTAGCCTCATGGTGGCCTTATCTGCCAGGGAGACCAAGCAGATCTTCTTACACTGAGAGAGACAAGAGACCTTCTCAGGGTCACAGGGCTAGGAAATGCCAAAGGTCAGAGGAGGGCAGCACAAACCATGTTTATTCTCTAGCAAAGCCTCAGTAACAGTCCTCAAGATTTCCTCCGTATTTAGAATATCCAGCAAGATTCTAAACATAGCGTGCGTGTGTGTATATGACTGGAAACCACCGCGATTTCAAATTCTTTGGTCACTTCAAATGAGCCTCTGTTACACGGTGCGTTGGCGCCGGGTGTCCTCTTTCATGGGGAAAACACTGCCCTCTAGTGGGCTTCCGGAGCATGATTGCCAGGAGGCCGCCTGGGTTCCATCCTTGCAACTTAGGCTCCAGGGCTCCTGCCCTTTGAACCAACACAAGGCCTAGACTCTGTGTAAGAGATCCAGGCACGGCCTAAGTCATGACCCTTACCTTGTCAGGGTTCTCGAGGCAGCGGCAGCCATATAACATTTTGCATGAAGCAATTTGTTCAGAGTGCAAAGTCTGTGATCAGAAGATGGGCGTACATTGGAACCTTTACTAGGGGAGTGGCCTTGAGCAAGCACTTGACCTCTCCAATCCTCAATCTTCTTATTTATAAGAAGAGGACACAAATAGGCTTGCCTAGCAGGGTCACTGGGAAGAAGACAAGAGATTTGTCTTAAAAACCAGCAGACTTGGGGCACCCGGGGGGGGGGGGTAGTTTGGTTAAGCATCTTCCTTCGGCTCAGGTCATGATCTCAGGGTCCTGGCATGGAGCCCAACGTCAGGCTCTCTGCTCAACAGGGATTCTCCTTCTCCCTCTCCCTCTGCTCCTCCTTCCTGTCTGTGCTCTCTAATAAATAAATAAAATCTTTTAAAAAAAAAAAAAAGGCAGCAGGACTTGAGAATGAAGATGCAGAGAAGGAATGAGAAGGTCATGACTGCACAGCAGCACCAACACATCAGGCCTCGTTCACAGGGGCTGGGGGTGGGGGACAGTCAGCGTGGGGAGGAGAAGAGGGGAAATGACATTTACCTGTGCATCTGAAAAGACACTGGGATTCTGTATGGCAACATCCAAAACAGTGGAAAGGAGATGGGGGGTGAGGGGTGGAGCTCTGAAAAGGCAGGGGACTGGAGGGGCAGGTGTGCAGGTGTGGAGCCCACGTGCCTGGCCTTAACACTCAACCCCACTCCCTCCTCAGCAAGTGATCAAAGCTCGAGGTGTCTCAGACCACACCCCGGGAAAGTGAAAACAAGAATAAAATGAGTTAGTGCGGGCGTGTGGGTTATAACATCTACTGAGTGCTTTCTGTTCGCTGGAATATTACCTCCATTGGGGCACGAGGCTCTGATTATTTGTTTCTCTGTCTCTTGGTACAGAAGAAGCATTCAAGAAATAGTCATTGAACAAACAAGTGAATGAATGAATTGTCACAGGACTGACACACTGAGAGGCTTTTGGGGGGAGAGGCGACGGGAGAAGCCAGAAGGCTGAGCCTCAAATGTTGCCAGAGTTAGGGGCTGAGGGTCACCCTCCAACCAGGCTCATTTTAGAAGTATGAAATGGAGGTTTTCCCTCCATGGAAAGGACTCCTAGTGGAAAGGACTAGGGCAGTGTCAACAGGGACAATGTCTGGAGGGAGACATTTGGGGGTTTTGCAGTTGGGGAAGGTGGAGAAAGTGCACTGGCATCTAGTGGGGAGAAGTCAGGGATGTGGGCTCAATGCACAGGACAGTCCCCACAACGAAGGATCATCTGTCGCCGAATGTCACCAGTCTGAGGCTGAGAAACCCTAGATGAGACGTAGGTGTCCAAAGGATCCTACCTAATCCCAGTTGTGTTTCCCACTAGCTCTGTGGCCTCAGCAGTCAAACCCTGGCTCTGAGTTTCCTTCTTTATCTGTAAAACGGGGACATCAATAATAGCGAGGGTTGTGGGGAGGCACGGCATGGTGTGTTCACAGCTCCTGCCATGTGGCAGGTTCACGTTAAATCCTCTTATGACGCACACGAAAGGACGCCTAACACAGATGAAGCCTCGTCTCCTGGACAAATCACTGAGGCTGAATCCCGCCTGCAGAGCTTGATGCGTGTCACTGTGAAGAGGTCGAATTCATTCGCTCTTAGCTGCCACCATCCCACCCACCACTGCAATCGTGCTGTTGGCCTGGCTCCTCCTTTCATCTTGACCAAGGATGTGGAAGGTGGTGTGGAGCTGGGAATGACTCTGGATGGGACACCAGAGCAAAAGAACAGGCTGAGACTCCTCTGCTCAGAGTCCACTCATGATAGCTCGTAACCTTGACCCAGGCAAAAGTTAGCTGGCCTCAGTCCCCCACTTCGATGGCCTGGCCACCGGAGCATGCCTTGAATATTACAGAAGCTGCCAAAAGCCACTAGAAGCTTATAAAAAAAGCTGCCTCTGCAGCCAAGAAAACAAGACATCTGGGTAAACTCTGGTGAAGGTTACGTTCACTTCCGCATTAGTGTTAATGACCGTGCAGATGGATGGCCTGGGGTGCACATGACATACCCTGAACCCTGTCCTAGCTGCACACACCCATATAGCCTCCCCTAACACTTGGGGGCCAGACCCTGGCTGACCTTTCTCTGGCCTGCTCCAGCTGTGGTTTACAGATGACTCTGGCCTGACCAACTGCCCCTTTATTTCCTGAGGACAGAGGCTCGAACATCAGTTCTTTCCTCTGCCCTGAATGTCTCCTAGAGAACAGACAGGGAACCGGAGTGGAGGTGAGGGGCAGGAATCAGAGAAAGAGAGAAGGGGGAAGAAATAAGAACTAGGTTAGAAATAAGATTCCTGAGCCCCTCGACCAGTAATATAGCTAACATTTTTGGAGCCCTTACTTGATGTCAGACACTGTCCTGTATTCGATATTCAATCCTTCAACACAACCATGAGTTCAGTTTAAGGATGTCCATTTTACAGAAGTCAAGTGTATTCAAGAATTACGTTCCCTCGGCCCAGCTCCTTCTCAATCTAATCAACAACCGTGACCCTACAGTTAAATGGAAAGTGGACGTGCACGAGATCCTCCCCACGCAGCACTTGTGTGAGTGTGGAGGGGGAAGGAGGATATTTTGCCCAATCGGAGAGCTGGTTAGTCACGAGGACTAGAGGAGAGGGGAAGGCCACTGGCATTTAGTTGGGGGAAGACAAAGATGTTAACCATCCCATGCCGTGAAGAATGACGCTCTGGTTGGGAATCACTCAACCTCACCACCCCCCACTCTGTGGCGTAGACCATGTCACCTGCACGATCAGGTCATAATGAGGATCGAATGACAAGTTGTCTGGAAGGCACCAGCTCCCCCAGGGCAACAGGCAAGGTTAGAGCCCCAGCCACACCCCTGGGCTCTGTATTGTTTCTGAGCAAGCTGGCCTCGCCTCTGCCTCTCTTTTTCTGAGAGCTTCTGTGGCTCTGAAGGTTTGCTGTGCCCTCCCATGATAGGGCAAGCTTGAGGCATGCCACGCCCTCAACCAAGACCGCAGAAGCTGCTGTTCAAGAGGCTCATGTGCATGTTTCCAGAGTTCTCCAGCAGGACTGGGGTGTCCTAGAGTGGTAACCAGCTTCCCTCCCTTCTCTGTGTCACTGGCCCTCTTCTTCTCATGATTTCTGGGATAACCTCCCAGTTAAGTCATTTGCTCCCAAACCGTGTCTCTGGGTTGCTTCTTGGGAAACCCTATTTAAGACACTGACTAGGGGTGCCTGGGTGGCTCAGTGAGTTAAGCCTCTGCCTTTGGCTGGGGTCATGATCCTGGGATCGAGTCCCACATCGGGCTCTCTGCTCTGCGGGGAGCCTGCTTCCCCCTCTCTCTCTGCCTACTTGTGATCTCTGTCTGTCAAATAAATAAATAAATAAAATCCTTTAAAAAAAAAGACACTGACTGAACAGTTGAATGTTAATTTCCTTTCCTCCGTATCCTTGTTGGTTTATATATTTTTTCAATCTAAAGCTCCTAGCATGAAAGGGTTTGTGTCTTCTTGCATGGGTCTTGCTGATTTTAATAACTGTGGATGGCGAATTATGTTAGTTCCTCTCTCTGGCTCATTAGCAACATTATGAAAAATCAGGGGGCGAGGGAGGTCCATTAAACCCCACACACTTGGGGCACCTGGGTGGCTCAGTGGGTTAAAGCCTCTGCCTTCGGCTCAGGTCATGATCCCAGGGTCCTAGGATCGAGCCCCGCATCCAGCTCTCTGTTTGGCCAGGAGCCTGCTTCCCTTCCTCTCTCTCTGCCTGCCTCTCTGCCTACTTGTGATCTCTCTGTCAAATAAATGAATAAAAATTTAAAAAAAGAAACCCACACACTGAAAAGAATTCCTTCCCGGACATTTCCGCTTTAGGACTGAGAGCTCCACCACCCACTGCCAAACCAAGAAAGGCGGGGGGGGGGGGGGGGGGGGGGGGGCGGGGGGCTCATGGGGCAACAGCGAGAGACATCCGTGCGGGCCCAGGGGGGCTGAGGGGTGGTGTTGGGGAGGCCTCCGCTGCCTCCCTATAAACACAGAGCTGCAGTGGCCACAAGGCACCCAGGAGCACAGACAGCAGTGCTTGTGGCGGTCGGAGGGGAGACATCAGGAAGGTAAGCAGCCTTGCCCCTGAGAAAGGAGCCAAAGCTCTGGCTGAAGGAACGGCCAAACAGCGAAGCCGCCAGAGCCTAGCAGTCCTCCGGGAGCTCCAAGCAGGCGGCATGAGCTGCATTAAGGAAGGGCCTGCCTTGAAGCTGGTTCTTTGTCTCTTGCGTGAGTTCCGAATTCACTTTCACTCCCTCCCCACGGCAATTTTATTTCTTCCAAGTCTGTGGCCCTTTCCGGGAAGCGAAGGCCCACCCGAACGGCTTGGCGGAGGTCCTGAAGACACACACTTCGGCCACCCTTGCTGATGGCAAGGCCACCGTCACTCCACAGCCACTGTCGGGGACCTTTCAGCCCTCCTCGCCTGGGATGTGTGGTGGGCCACCGAGGGCGGTGGCTGAGGGACAAACCTGGTCATCCCCCACGGATGTGTCCTGCTGTGCTCCCATCAGGCGCTCTGGTCTCGCCCCGCACTCTTGCCTCCGGGAGCGGGGCCTTCAACGGGTTTGTCACAACTGCAGAGGACGCACGTGCTAACAAGCGCTCGGGGTTTGGGGATTACCTGTGATCACGCATGTCAGGAGCCCACAGCAGTTCCCGATGTGTAGTGCCCAAGTCCCAGGTGTCAGCGAGGAGTCCCGGCGGAACGCCGGAGTGGTGGCGGGCTCGGGCTGGAGCGCCCCCAGCCGCTGGCACAGACCGCGGCGCATAGCACAGGCCTGGTAAATGTCGGCCCGAAAGCACGAGCAAACCGAGCTGCGCTGAAGGTACTGTCTAAAGCGGCCGTTTACTGCGCGCTTGCCAGATCCCGGGTCCTGGCTGAGCGCGTCGGAGAGAGCCCCTGATTTTATCTGTTTAGCTGATTCCCTCCTTTTGAGCTTTCTCCCCCCTGGGAGAGAGCACCCCCTGCTGAAACACCCCGGCTCTCTCCCTCTCCCTTGCCCCTTTTCCGGGCGACTCATCCCCCATTGGTGAGTTGGGAGGAACTGAGCATGCGCAGCAGAGCCTCCGCCCTCCTGCCTCCTTTTGGGAGCTAGCCTTCGTGCTCCCCACGCGTGTTCCCGGGGTGGTGCACTCCAGGGCCGCTGGTGGCCAGGTAAGCTGTCAGTCCTAGGACTCGGTATCAGGAAATCCTATCAATTCAAGCTACACGTTATGATCTGGCCTTTATCGCTAGTAAGGATGATCTCATCTTTTCATCTACAAAGACTCTTATTAATTCAAGAATTGGTTCAGGCCCTGTTGGGGAAGGGCAGTAGTATTTTTTTTGACTCCTTATTCGACATTGACATAGTCTCTGCACTGATACCATGATGGGTTTCGGGGTTTTTTTTAAAGCATAGGGTAATGGACTTGCCCAAGGTCACACTGGTGAGCTAGGATTCAGACTTGGGTGTTTCCGACTCCAGAGAATGGCTCTTACCCTATGCTGTATGCCTCATCGGAAAGCTTTTGTCTTCACCACGCACTGGAGTGCATTTCCAGTCTTCGCAGAAGAGAGAAAAGGGAACCTTCAGGATCACCTGCTCAGGGGACCCCGGCTGGGGCCTGCCCCACGTGCCTCCCAAGGGAGGCCTTGGCGATCATCATCTCCGGGGGCCTGTTCCCCAGCCGGGGCCTTGCCTGGAGTCTTGGTCTCTCGCAGGAGCTCCCCCACCTTCACATTCTCTTCTCTCCACTCTTCATCACTTCGCAAAAATATCCCAAACCCTGAAGGACCTGAAACTCCAACATATCCCTCCATGAGCGTGTTCAAGTTTCTCCTGGCTGGCTCTCTTAGTATCTTATTTATTCCTGGATGCTCTCATGACAACGTGAACTTCAGGCCACATTCATTTTTCAAGTGACATGTTGGCGCTGCTGTGTGGCACCACAGTCGGGAACAGAGCACACCCCCGACTTTCCTATGCAATCTCCCCTTCAGGACGTTGGCAACACTCCTCACGTGCTCCCATGTGCTGGGTGTCTGCAGAGGCAAGGACCTTACAGTCTGGTAGGGACTCTGCCTCCTCTTCATTTTTCTCTCCTTCTTCTTCCTCCTTCATTTCTTTTTCAAATAACAACCTAGCTTTTTGCATTTGAAATATAGTGCCTGATTATAAACTCCAAGGATTTGGAACCAAAGGGGATCCTACTTTTCTAATATTATTGAAGAAGATTAAAGACACAGAGAGGTTAAGTGACTTGCCTTATTGAAGGTCCCACAGCAAATGAGTAGCTGAGCCAGACTAATCTCTTGACTCTTGGTCCAGTGCTCATCCTAGAATGTTGTGTGTTTAAACTGGGTCTGTAGGCTTGACTTAAGGACCTGTAATTAAATGAAGCAAGCACATCCCATTCTCCACCTTGTAGAAAGCCAAGTTCTGCTGGATCCCCTCCATCAGGTCAGACACGATCTCCTACCTCCCTTCCCCTTGTTCTTTTTCCTCACCATTGTGCACCGACCCAGGGCCTTGATACTGGCTCTCCGCTCAGACTGAACACCCTTAGCAGGTCTTTTCATAGCTCCCTGATTATTCAGCTCCCTATAAATATATTATTGATTGGTAGTTGTTAGGACCAAGGTAGTTTCTAGCAATGAGCATAGGGTAGCAGGCTCTCTGGATGGCTGCCTGGAGATCCAGAAGGACTGAACACCCTGGATCTATGGCAAGCTGTCCCACATGTACCTGGATTCAAACACTCTTTGAAACATAGCACATCTGAGTCCTGAGGGAAGAGGAGCCTCCCCAGGACAGTGGGGCCCTGTCTCCTCCTATACCAGGTTGATGGATGAAAACACAGGGAATTGGATGGACCTTCAAGCAGTCCAGGAAGGACCAAGGCACTCAATCCAGCACCCTGTTCTTACCAGCTAACAGATTCTCTCCATGAGCAGATGCCTCCTGCTGGGGAATCCACACCCTCACTAGGGCCCCACACTCCATCAGACCACCTTAGGAATGCATGTTGTTGGCGGTCACTCCAGCTTCCGTCTGCAAAGATAAGGAGGTAGCTATTAAGATAAGAACACAGCCTGGTTCACCCAGGAGTCAGCAAAGAATGACCTGCCTTCTGATCATGGAATTTGGGATATCAGTGGTGAGGGGGTGGGGGGCATATTTCCAGGCCCAGTGGTCCCCTTTCTGTGACCTCCAGCATCACAAGCCTCTGGAAGCCCCAGAAATCCTTCTCCCACCACATGAAGGCCTCAGTCAACGGAGGAGAGGGTCACCACACCAAGACAGCCTCATGTTTATCTTTCCTACACTCTCACTGAGATGCTCAGGTGGCAGCCCAGGCCCTTTCCTGTCCTTGGCCCAAGCCAGGGACAGCTCTGTCTGTGAAGAGAGGAGCAGCTAGTCACATACTAGGTTGCACTGCCTTTATTCTATAGGGGGAAATGCCCTTGAGGCTGCCCAGCGCTGCCCATCCCTAAAGATGGCTCTAGCGTGCATGTTTTGTAATATATTACATATTATTATTATTTATTATTGTTATTATTATTATTATTTGAATCAATGGATAGCATTAGTAATATTATGTGTTAGGCACTATTTGAAATATATTCTGTGTATAAATTAATTCTCACGATAGGAGCCTATGAGATAAGTATTGTTATTACATCCATTTTCAGCGGTGGAAACTGAGGCACAAAGTGATAACTTTGCACAAGAAGCTAGTGGGTGGTATAAAGGGGATTTTAACTAGGCCATTTGGCTACAGAGCCTCTAAGTTATTGAAGCTATGAATTTTCCTCTTAGCGTAACTTTAGCTATAGCCTCGAGTTTGCTATTTGTACAGTTTTCACTGTAATAACTTTCTAAATATTCTAAAGCTTCCATTTTTACCTCACTCTGTTAGAACAGAGTGTTGAAATTTTGAGTGGTTTGGGATTTGTTCTTTTTGTCCATTAGCTTATTTGCTTTTATGAATTAGAACTGATTAGAAGGAAAACAACTCCAGCTGACTTGAGTAAAAGAGGAGAATTGGTTATAAGGATATAAGAGTTGAGTGTACTTCAAGGGCAAGAGTCAAGGTAACAAAGATACATAGTGATTCAAAGGGGCAACTGTACCCCAATGTCCACAATAGCCCAACTATGGAAAAAGCTCAGATGTCCATCGACAGATGAATGGATAAAGAAGATGTGGTATACACACACATACACACACAATGGAATATTACTCAGCCATCAAAAAGGAAAAAGAAATCTTGCCACTGGCAACAATGTGGATGGACCTAAAGGATAGTATTATGCTAAGCGCAATAAGTCAACCAGAGAAAGACAATTATCATATGATTTCCCTCATATGTGGAATTTAAGAAACAAAACAGATGAGCATAGTGGAAGGGAGAGAAGAATAAAACAAGATGAAATCAGAGAGGGAGACAAACCATAAGAGACTCTTAACCCTAGGAAACAAGCTGAGCTTTGCTGGAGGGGAGGGGGGTTGGAGGGAAGCGGTAGCTGACTGATGGGCATTAAGGAGGGCACTTGATGTAATGAGTTCTGGGTGTCATATGCAACTGATGAAATCACTAAACTCTATCTCTGAAATGAATAATACAGTATATGTTAACTAAATTAAATTTAAATAAAGAATTAAATTGTAAAAAAATAATGATAATAATAAAAGAAAAAAAGAGTCAAAATGAGACTTAGATAGACAGATATTAGTGACTGGAAAGTCATCAGGAGCCTCCCTCCTGGTCTAATCTGTTCCCTTCTGTGTGTCTGTTCCATTCTCTCTTTATTTCTCTCTCTTATTTCCCCCAACCTATTTCTTCTGTCTTCAGTTCACATGGCAGGTGGTGATCACTGATAATTCCCAAGTTTATATACTGTGAGTCCAGCCATCTGAGAGAAGATGCTCCTTTCTGTGTCTTGATTCCAAATTCCCAGGGAAGGATTTCTGTCCCATCTTGCTCAAGTGCCTAATCCTAAATCAATCAGTCAAGGCCAGGAAGGTGGGGTCAAATTTTATTACATGGTTACTGGAATCCCAAAGCATCTGGGAGACATAGTTATACATAGTTATGTTACTCAACTGGAAACACAAAAGGATGTCCACTGTTTATTTTTTTAATTGTATTATTGGTTTCTTGATTTATTACATTGTGAACATAAAGTGCACTCTGTTTTGTTTTTGCCTTTAGGAACTTACAAAGATTTACTCAGTTATAGTTTTTTTTCTCATTTGTTTTTGTACAAAGAAAGATGCGGTAAAGTTTCCTGCCTCTATTGTTTCTGTCTATTTTTTACTATATTTTAATGCTGTCTTGTTTGGCACATAAAGTTTCGAGTATGTTGCATTCAGTTTAAGAATGGTCATCTGTTCTCCGGGATGTCTAGTAAAATCATAGACTCTCGGGGTTGGAGATCTCAAGGACATTTAGTTCATGCCCCCTTCAGAAACTTGACTGTCCTCTCTAATGTTTCCCTAACTGGCCATTAGCCATGTTCGAACTCTTCCAGTGATAATGAACATGTGTCCTTCCTCCTATCTGAGAAGCCCGTCTGTTACTGGACTCCTCTGACAATCAGAAAGTTCTTTCTCAATGGACTGGATGGACTCTGTCTTCATGTCACTTTTCTTTCTCTGTTCTCGCTTTGAGCATTTTCTCTGCCCTTCACATCTTTCAGGTCAGTTTCTAGAAACTGATCTGAAACACAAAACCAGAGCCCCTCTTTCCAGATGCTTTCCCTGGTAGCTTCAAATGTAACAGATATAATCACAGATTCTGAAATGCCAGTTGGGAAAGAAATCCTTTAATCCTGAAAGTCTCCTTGTTTCTGTCCCTCATTTTTAAAAGTGAGGTGTGTTTTCTTTGCCTCCATTTTCTCTAATTTCATCACAGGTTCTAGAAACAAGATTACAAATAGTGGTTCTGCATGGGGCAGGGTAAGAAACTGAGAAGCAGGGGAGAGAAAGTAAGAGAGAAGGGAGAGGGCTACAGTGTTTACAGGCAGGAGGATGCCTTCAGGGTGCTGGTGGGCAGGCAGTGCTCTAGAAAACAGCCACCTGGAGAGACTGCTGACCATCAGTGAAAAATTGCTCATGCCTTGTCAGTGGATGAAGCTTTGGTGTCAGCAGAAGATGTCATAAAGAAGATTGCTGCTCAATGTCCACAATAGTCAAACTATGGAAAGAACCTAGCTGTCCATCAACAGATGAATGGATAAAGAAGATATGGTATATATATACAATGAAATACTATGCAGCCATCAAAGAAATGAAATCTTGTCATTTGCAGTGACATGGATGGAACTAGAGGGTATTATACTGAGTGAAATAAGTCAATCAGAGAAAGACAATGATCATATGATCTCCCTGATATGAGGAAGTTGAGAGGCAACGTGGGGGCTTGGGGGGTAGGAAAGGAATAAATGAAACAAATTGGGATCAGGAGGGAGACAAACCATAAGAGACTCTTAATCTCACAAAAGAAACTGAGGGCTGCTGCGGGGTGCGGGGTAGGGAGAGGATGGTGGGGTTATGGACACTGGGGAGGGTATGTGCTATGGTGAGTGCTGTGCAGTGTGTAAACCTGGCAATTCACAGAACTGTACCCCTGGGGCTAACAATATATTATATGTTAATTTGAAAAAAAAAAGGAAGATTGCTGCTGTCCGGGTTGCGCATCTGAGCATCATCATCACAGGTGGACAGTCATGTGTTTGTGTGTGCATGTCTTCTCCCACTACACCCAACTAGGGTGTAAGCTCCATGTAACCAAGGATTTCCAACCACCCCCCATTCATTGCTGCATCCTCAGTATCTGGAATCATACCTGGCACGTAAGAGGTACTCAATAAAATCTGTGGAATAAATGAATGAATTCATGCAGCTCAGCTTTCTTAATTATTGTGCCCCTTCTCCCCACCTTTGTCGACAAGTCATCTGTTCTTTCTCTTCCCTTTGATGCAAGAGGGAAACCCACTTTAACCTCCCACCCCCTGCATGCTTATCTCGGCCACATCCTTAGACTTTGTGGGTGGCTTCTCAGAGGGAGGGCACTATTGATAGAGAAAAGAATGGAAACGTAATTAGAGAATATTGAGCTTCCTTGGTTCCACCCTTGAAAAATGTAACTTTCTGGTCCCTAAAACTCCCATGTTGCTAACTTCTTTAGTTAAAAACACTTGTATTAGTTTTCTATGGCTGATGTAACAAATCGTCTCAGCCTGGTGGCTTAAAACAACAGAAATTAATTTTTCTCCCTGTTTTGGAGACCAGAAGTAAAAAATTGAGGTGTCAGCGGGCCCCCACTCTCTCCAGGAACTCGGAGAGGATCCAGACTCTGACGGCTGCCAGCATTGCTTAGCTGGTGGGCACATCACGCCGTTACTTATAGGGCAGCATCTTCACATTTCTCTCAGCTGCCTTCACATAGCCTTTTCCTCTGTGTGCATAATAAAGTCTCCTTCTGCCCCCTCTTGTGAGAATACATGAGTGCGTTTAGGACCAACCCAGATAATCCAGGATAATCTCCCCATCTTAAGATCTTTAACTTAATCATATCTGCAAAGACCGTCTTTTATGCGGTAACATTTATAGGCTCTAGCAATTAGAACCTGACATCTTTGGGGGCCATTATTCAGCCTCCTACAGCACTGAGGGTCACTAGCTAAATACTTGTTCCTTTGACACTCTTTCAGTATCTACTCTATGCCAGACACTGAGCTGGTCTCTGGACACAGACAGTGGCCAACATGATGTGAGTCCTGCTCAAACCCACACTCTGGTGAAAGACACAACAAGCAAGTCCATAGGCCCCGAATGCTAATCAGCTAGTCAGTCTCCTAGCAACGTCTTGCTTCACTAGAACCCAGGACAGGTAGGTTTTGATGAGTCAGGAAGACTGACGCATTAGGAATTTTTGAGGGAATAGGAAGAGGCGAAGCCTCAATAATATAATCTACTTAGTGCTTACCATGCATTAGACCCTAGGCCAAATGCTCTAACACACTGTCCACTCTAGTCCTTACACTAAGCCCAGGATATAGGTCCAATTATGCCCAGTTTACAGATGGGGCAAACTGAGGCTCAGAGTTGACATGGTTTGTCTAAGGTCTCATAACATAAATGACCAAGCTCAAGTTTGAATGCAGGTTTGTCACACTGTAGTGTTCTTAACTAGCAATGACTCCGCCTGAGTCACCGGAAGATTCTGGGCACCAGTTAGGTTGTGGGTACTGAGGGAGGGGGACAGGCAGTATTGGGTGGTGGGAAGAGCTGAATTCTGGTCCTGATTGCTCAGCCATCATTTGTGTGTCCTTGAGTATGTCACTTTACCACTCCAGCCTCAGTTTCCCCACCTATCACATGGAGGGATGGGACTAGATGAACTCAAAGTCCCCATCTAACTCACATCTCCTGCATCCCAGAATGGGGGGCCAGTATAAAAACTCCATTATCTTCACACTTTGGCCTTGGACAGGAGATCACATCAGGTACCCAGAAATCCCAAAAGCTGAAAACAGGAGAATACAGTGGGCCACAGAGCTACTAGAGTAGAATTACGTTATGATTTAGCTTTCGCACAAAATCAACGACCCAGGGGACTGGGGTGAGGGATTTGGGAAGGACTCTGCAGGCCATTCACTTGAGCCCAGCCTGGGTTCTGAGGACACAGAAACCCCACGGTTTTCCTAAGCACACAGGTGATACACAGATGGCCTGCCTCTCCAGGGGGACAGAGTCCCCAAAGGGAGAGTTCCAGGAGATACTCAGGACCCAAGGCAGACCCAGACTCTCAACTCTAATCTCCACTGATTACAGCATGTGGACTAGTGGTCTGACCCCTAAAGAGGGTCATGATCTCTTTGACAATTTGATCAAACCTTAGAATCCTCTCTTTAGAAAAATTCTCACAGGTGTGTAGACCATGGCATATTGTAAAGCCCATTCACGGTCACGAAGTGTAGAGAGTGAACCCCCTGATTGGACTTGTTCAGGAATAAATGGAGGGCTGAGGAAAGAGTCAATGCCACTCAGAAGTGACTTTATTTTCAGAGCATCTCACATAATTCAAAAGATGATATCTTAGGGGAGGTTGGGTGGCTCAGCCAGGTAAGCATCCGACTCTTGATTTTGGCTCGGGTCATGATCTCAGGATCCTGGGATCAAGCCCCACATTGGGTTCCACACTCGATGAGGAGTCTGCTTGAGATTTTCTCCCTCTCCTTCTGTTCCTCCCCCCACTCATGTGCACTTTCTCTCAAGTAAATAAATAAATCTTTAAAAAACAACAACAACAAAAGCTGATATCTGTAAGGAGGGAGTCAGAGAGAGCAGGGTGACATTTAAAACATATCTGCATATAATTCTCAACCAGCTACTTTATTTTCTTTATACATGTCTGGGAATTTGGAAATTCCAACAGTATTTCCATTTCCTTGGTGATCTGGAAGTTCATCCGGAAACATAGATCCTAGGAATAATACTAGTTGGTAAATAGTAAAGACTGTCCCTCTCTCCTATGATGGTTTTCTTTGCCTTCTATCAGCCCTGGACTGTCCCTTCCTCCATTTGGCAACACACTTTCTGACCCACATACATTGGGATAAGCTATCTGGAAGAGCCAGCCAGAGTTTTGGAAGTCTAGAGGCAGGTATTTCACCCAGCACAGCAATGGCAAGTTTGGATATCACAGGATTCATCTCTGAGAAATCTGACATTTTTCTGTCAATCCTTTGTGGGTCACTAATGGTTCTGAAAATTGGATAAAGCTACATACCGCTCATAACAAATACACAATGTGCTCAGAAACAGACATTTGCAACCAAAAGGTTCACAATCTCCCTAAAGCTTACCCACGAATGCCGTAGAGCTGTACCATCCAAGATGGTAGAGAGCCACAAACTCCGCATGGATCCCTTGAAATGTGGCCAGTCACAGCTGAGATATGGGTTTCAAAGACTGAGTATGAGAAAGAGAATGTAAACTATTTCATTAATAATTTTTATATGATTACAAGTTGAAATGATAATATCTGCTATCCTGACTTAAAGTACATTATTAAAATTAATTTCACTTGGTTCATAAGCGTTAGGAAACCCTGGATTTATAAATTACAAGTATATGCTTTAAATCCTATTCTCCACTGCCCACTTCCTAATGTAGTCAAGGTGGCAGCACTAGGCAGGGCTTCCCAGGATATACCCCTCCTTCTTCTCTTCCCCAGCAACCATTCAGGGATGAAAAGAGGCTTAGGACCAAGGAGAAACCTTCCTAAGGGAGAAGGCCCCTGGTCAGGCACTAGGAAGACGTGGCAGCCTCTTGGCAAAGGCAGAACATTGAGCCTTCAGGTGCAGCCAGGGACTGCTCATCATGACAGTGCCCTAGATTGAGGTTTTGCTCTTCCTGCTGGTCTACCAGCCTCACGTGGAAATACCCAAGCCCAGGTTCTAGGGTCTGCAGCTCCTAAGGACCTGGGCCCAGCTGGCCATGCACAGAGTGATGGTCCCAGTTCACCAAGGAAACACGAAGACCAGGTGGTGACTTCTACCACAGCCCCTGGATATACTCAGTTCTGGGCAGTATCAGCTAAAATGACCTGGAAATGGCATCTAGTCTAACCCCTCATCTTCCGGGTGGAGAAACTGAGATTCAAATGGGTCAAGTGAATTTCCTGGCCACACAGCTGCTTAGTACTATCAGCAGCCTGGCTCAGGAAATACAGGCAGCATAAATGACAGACAGCTGACCCCGGGAAGGAACGCAGATCTCTCCTGGCACAGGCCCGTGCCCCTCTCGCGATGCTCACAGACATCCTGTCCTCGCCCCTCCTCAGAAAGTAGGGGATTCCTTCATCCTACTGATGACCGCAGGGAAGAAGGACAGAAGAAGCAGAACAGGATCCGAAAGGAGAGATTTGACTTGAGAGTGATTATTCGCTCTCACCATCCCTCCTTCCCCCACGGGGATTTTAGGATCTCTGCAAACCCCAGGTGCTCTCACTTCGGGAGACCCCATCCCACTGCTTGCCAGACATAGCCTACATGAAATCCAATTTATGCCTATTTGAGAGCTGATTTGAAATTAGCTGATGACATGTTAGGATTTACAGACACTTAATGAAAATATTAACTTCAGGGGCGCCTGGGTGGCTCAGTGGGTTAAAGCCTCTGCCTTCGGCTCAGGTCATGATCTCAGGGTCCTGGGATCGAGCCCCACATCGGGCTCTCTGCTCCGCGGGGAGCCTGCTTCCTCCTCTCTCTCTGCCTGCCTCTCTGCCTAGTTGTGATTTCTCTCTGTCAAATAAATAAAATATTTAAAAAAAAAAGAAAATATTAACTTTAACATTTGGCTGTTTCGTCATTGTTGTTAAGTCTCAAGCATTATGATAGGACTTTGCAAAACTCAAGAGCCCAAAGGGGGGGGGCAGGTATTCAGCTGGTGCCCTCGCGTACACCTGCCCCTATTGTTTGCCTCTGCTGCCCACCCCAATTGGTCAATGGCCATGTCCTGCAGACATGTAGTCTTTGAACATTACCCCTGCCAGAGGGATAAACTGGCCCTGTCTTCCGTAGCCTTCCTTTGTCACGTTGGATGAGCAACAACCTTAGTGAACACTCTCCATCCGTTCTTTGGCAGAAAGAAGGAACAAGTCAGAGTGAGTAAAAACCAGAGGTCCACCTGGGCCCCATCCTCACTCTGGATGACTCACATGGCAGGACCGGGATCCCACAGCCACGGACCACACAATGCCGACAGTGCTGCTAAATCGATCATCCGTGGACACACACACAACACTGGGAGTCTGCAGTCTCACACGCGTTTTTGCTCATGGGGAGTAGAGAACGTGACATTGCAGCTGCTGTCACCTGCCTCTCCTGCCACCCAGAAACATGAGTCCTGGTGTAAACCTCTGGGCCCCTCAGCAGGTGCAGGGAAGACCACGTGATCCCTTCCTGGTGCAGATGCACACATTTGGCTCATCGGAGGCATGGGGCCTTGGAAGGGAGGCGTGCCCTGAGAGGCCATGGAGACCTCCTCCCCATCAGAATGGCAAGCCCGGCTGGTAACTTGAAGTCCTCCAGGGGCATGAGGAGGAGCGTGGACTGTGGAGTCAGACAGTCCTGAGTTTGAACTCTGGCTGGGTCACTAGCTAATGAGAAACATTACTAGATCTCTCCTCTATCTCCTCCTCTCCAAAATGGGGAGAATCCTCCTACCTGAAAGGGTTATTGTAAGGATTAAGGGGGATGTTGCTTGTAAAGCTCTAATCCCATGGTAGCCAGTCAAATCACCTGCTTTCCCATTACACATCACGTGCTCCTTTGAACCTCCCAGTCCAGGAAAGAAGTCACAGAGCCAAGGGGTTGAGACCCTGGAGTCAAGGGGCCTGGATTTGAATCTAGACTCTGCCACTTACTACCTGTGGGACTTTGGGCCTGTAGGGCTCCTCAATGGTAAAGAAAGGAAGGAAGAAAGGAAGGAAAATACTAATACATGTAAGGGTTGTTGGGAGGATGAAATGAATTAATAGATAAAAGTGTTCCAAACAGCGCCAGACACATAGGAAATCTTCCTTATTTCCACTGTTGCTGCTATCGTAGTAGGTGCTCAATAAATGCTACCCAAACTCGAGTTTATCTACGAGACGTCCTGGGGAAGAAATGGAACCTCCTTTCCACTAAGGTTCCTGAGCATCATTATGTTTTTTCAATATCCATGCTTCTTCAAAGAAAACCCCCAGGAGGGTAGAAGCCAGAACCCAGTGTGGATTGTACTGAGCTGGACACTTTTGAGGTGCTTTTCTCATTTTGATTTATTTTCTGCTGTGTCCCTGAAAAGGTGTGGGAGATGAGGAACTGGCATCAAAACAAGAAAACAAGAAGCAATCCTCCTTACGTTTCCTAATTCTTGCCCACTAAGCTCTCATCTCCATCCTAACCCAGAAGAAGACCCCATCTCCATCCTACCCCAGAAGAAGCCCCCATACAGGATAACAGAGAGAGGCTGGGGGGCTCCAGAGGACTGTGACCACATCAGGGCCTCTGTCACCCTAGAAGGACTCTGCTACTCCAAGTGTGGCCCATGGACAAGCAACATGAAGCACCAGTGAGAGCTCCCCTGAAATGCAAAATCCCACACCCCTCACCCCCAGATCTATTGACTCTGCACTTTAATAAGATGCTGGGGTGATTCATTTACACTTCAAGGTTTCCACAAGCATCTTCATCCGAACAACTAAGAGCAAGTGTAATGGCGCACTGGGCCTGTTGTGAGGATTACTGGGGCGTGCATATAGAATTGTTTGGTTGAAGAGCCAAGAGGCTGTACCCAGAGCTACTCCTGCTCAGGCAGGGTCCTTGTCACTTTTCCCCCAACGCTCTTCTGTGGACTACCTAAGACCAGGACGCCTCAGCAGGAAGGGAGGCTGAGCTGGCCACATGATTCCTAGGAGACCTGCTAGACTAACATTTATCAAGCCATGAAGAGGGGCACCATGGGATAGTGCATAGAACACGGCTTCAGAGACTAAGAGATAGGACTTCAAGTCCTGGCTCTTCCAACTCCTAGCTGTGACTGTGAACAAGTCAGCTCATCTTTCTGAGCCTTAATTCCTTCACCTGCACAATGGAGATCCTCACACAGACTCTTCCAGACTGTTGTGAGATAACGTATGTAAAGCATCTAATACAGCACCCGGCTCATAGGTGCCCAACAAAGGAACCTAATAGCACTAGTTACTGTTATAACCAGTGAGAATTATTATAATGCCCATGAGAGTTGTCTGGTTTCCCAGTGAGTGTGAGGAGTCTGATCTAGGCAAGTATTTTGGGGCTACAGTAGTAGCTCAGGGGAAATACCAGTCATTGACTCATTATTCAAGCATCTATTAAACTCCAACTGTATGCAAGGAAGCTTTATGTATCAGAAAGAGCATGGGCTCTGCCGTCAGAAGCGTGGGTTTGAATCTCCAAGGCTCTTCCCTGCTCTAGGATTCTAACATATGTCAGCTTTCAGTGGAAAGAGGGGAAAGTACCCCCAGAGCAGGACTGAGTCTGAGTGTCACCAAGTCAGGGAGGATTGTTTCTTGGCTGAGGGAAAAAGATATGACTGGGACAAAAGGATTGAAAGAAGAGAGTACAGCATGGATCCCCCCCGTCCCCATCACAGGGAGTCAGGGACAATCCGAACGGAGGAGGACCCCTTCCTTCCAAATGGGAGCAATGTTTGATTTCCTAGTCTTTGAGGAAGTCAGGATAATGCTCCAGAGCCACAAATTTCAAATGTCCATGTGCATGAACGTCATGTACATATTTACATGCACATGTACATAGTTGCATGTAATACATGTAAATACATGGATTACTGAGCTCCAGCCCCCAGAATCAGATCCAGTAAGTCTTAGAACCCCAGAATCAAATCCAGTCAGTCTCAGAATCTATACAGTTTACAGGTGTTTCTGATGCAGGTGAGAGAAATTCTGCCTTAGGAACTGAAACCCTCTTCTTCTGACTCCAAAGTCTATTCTTTGTCTATCATGCTAAGGTCCCCTGGAAAGATGGATGGGCACGTGGATTGGCAGATGGATGGATGGGCAGACCAAACAGCTACCCTCACCTGGGTCCACAAGGCTGGGGACAGGTGATAGAAGCTGAGACCCTGCTCTGGTTTGTGTCTACTCTCTCCTTACAGTTTTTGGGAAGATGCTGAGCTCTGGAGCACTGGCCTAGATTCTGGGACATTGCTCAATGCCAGCTTGGTATGGTGGAAAGAAGGAGCTATGGAATTAGAATACGTGTTTGAGTCTAAGCTCTGGTACTCCTTGGTTGTATGACCACATGGAATCCACACCTTTACTGAACCTTGAGTTTCTCATTTGTAAAAAGAGGATCAAGTGCCCAACCCACAAGACTGTTAGCTACTAAAGAAGAATAAGTGCTAGCTAATTTCCCCAGATAAGGACACAACCACCAGTCCCTGCTGCCTTCTCCCTCCTGATCTGAGATCCTT
This sequence comes from Meles meles, assembly GCF_922984935.1. NCBI lineage: Eukaryota > Metazoa > Chordata > Mammalia > Carnivora > Mustelidae > Meles > Meles meles. The sequence continues at coordinate 134,707,115 of NC_060071.1, read as the reverse complement.
TAGGGGGGGTCCAGTAACCTCTCACATTTATGTACACCTCTCTTTCAGGGACAGATGTTGCATCTGAGTCTCTCAACAGGGTGCTGTCTCTTGTGACACTCGTGGGGGTTAGGATTCCTAAATGACAGGCAACTGAAGGGATCAGAAAGCAGAAAAGTAAAGCCATTTATCCCAGGTCACCTGGCAGCCATTGAGGAGTTATTGATCTCAAGGTTATCTTCTGGGGCTAAGTCCAGGGGGTCTTCCAACTGCTCCCCACGGCCTCCTCCTGAAAAGGGTGCTCTCACGTTAAACCCTAAAGTCACCTTTGTAGCAGCTTGGGGGTGGGGTGGAATCACAGCTAAAATAAAACTGGTCCCTTAACTTTGTCACTAGATTGTAGTTGGAAGCATTTGAATGTTTAATGCCCGCATGTCTCCATCTTGCTGTTTTTTAGACTCCACGAGTCACACCGAAGGCACTTGTGGAAACTACTGGAATCTTTTCAAGTCTGTTTGGTGGCCCCTTTACCCCTCTAGCCTTCAGAGGGCATCTGCATCCTGGTGTCAGATGGAGGAGGCTCTGAGAGGGGACAGAGCCTATTTATTCTAACTTGCTCTGTCGCCCCTAATATACTGTCACACAAGTGACTTGCTGTGCGATGCTAGAAAGAAAACAATAAAATGCACGATTAAGAGTGTGGCTAATGCCTCCCAGGGAATGGGGTTCTCTGGAGGTCATATTTCCCTGGGAATTCATTGCCTATAGAAGACTTGCCCATGGCCTTCACAGGGATGTCTGTGTTGCCCTTTTCCACAAAGGAGTTGGAGGCTAGGTGGGAAGTGGGGAACAGACAAGGTAGCCAGGGCCAACTCCACCCAGTGCCCCTCCAAGGTGAGAAGAGACCTGCCCGCCCCTTCTGGGAGAGTTGTCTTCCCTTGTTCTTGAGTCCAACCCTTGCTTGAAAGAGCTGTCCTGCTCTGGCTTTTATGTCTCAAATGACCTAGAACAAAACAGTCCCCACTGTACTATTGTTTCTCTGAGTTTTAAAGTAAAGTCCAGGTCTTCCTAGTTCTCGCCTTCTTAGGGAGACTAAAGGATGAGTGTCTTCCTTGAATTCTTATAACAAAGACAACTGATAAGAATTGTTGGAATTCTTATTCCAACCCACCACACAGGCCCAGGTATTAGGGCAATGTTATCCACTATATTTTCAATAGATTGGGCATTGCAGGACCTTTGCAACAACAGAGTGTGAGCTGAGGAAAACAAGATCTCACTTAAGAAGCTGCATCCAAGTACCTACCCAGTGGTCCTGGACCCCACTCTTAGGGGAACCCATTCACAGAATGCCACAGTAAGGGCACACTGGGAAAGAGAAGGTTCTGGATAAGTTGTGAAGCGGAAAAGTTGGGTCTTAGTTCTTTTGTTCTCTCAAGCCTGGGAGACTCATGCTCCCTCCTGCCCCACTTGCGCCCTCTTGTCATGCCTGTCCTTTTCTTCAAGGACACTAAGGACATGCCGGGATACTAAGTGCCACGTGATCTATCTGATAAATTCATCTGAGATCCTGGAGATCAGCAAGAGAGCCAGGGAAGCAGCAATAATGGTAGCCTTCTGGAGGTGAAATCAGCACCCAGTATGCAAACCTCTGTGACTTCCACGCTGGACACTTCAAGCCAAAAGGGATGAAGTACAGCCCATAGGGAGAAGGGACCATAGGCCATCTTTCAAATCACATCCTGGTAGGATGAGGAACCACACTTCAGGCTCCTGGGAACTCCGACCCATTGGCATATGCCCTAATGGAATTTCCTTACCACCTCTAGCCCTCTGACACACCTCGGTGGAGCTTCAACAGAGGTCTTGTACCTGCATATCCTCCATACGGCCAGTGCAATGTGCCGGGAGGGCTGTCTCCAAGACCTGGCCTCTTCTTTGGAGCCTCCCCTTCTATCTCATCCCCAGCTCCTGCTACAGCCACCATATCCAGCCACGGGGACAGGGGGTGAACATGCAGCCCCACTTACCCTGGCATCCTCCCAGCCAGGGAAGATCTCCAGGAGGTCACTGGCCTCAATGGTTGAATGCCTCATTATAAAGGGGAGTCATCCCTGGGGAGGGTTGATGAGTGGAGCCAGGCCAGCCTCCTCGTGGGTTAGAAGAGGCTGGGGTCTCAGGGTAAAAAGAAGAGTTCCAGCCAAGCAGCTATTTAGCCTCAAGCCAGAGAAGTGATCAGGAGGCCAGAGCTTCAGAGAGGGGGCACAGCCTGCATGGACATCACAGGTATCCCTTGCTTTAAGAGAAAGTTCAATTAGGTGCTGTCTTATGTGTAATAAAAGGAACCTGCATTTGATTTAAAAAAACAACAATGACAACGAGTAACCATGGGGTTCTCGGACTAGTGACCACGCCCACTCTTGCTGGGCCCCTACTCAACACGTCAAGTTTGGGGTCACCTCTGCGGGCATCAGTGCACCCATACTGCACTGTCCCAGGACACCAAAGACACCAAGAAGGCTTCAAGGCAACCCAGGTTGGGGGGATTTCAAGGAATGGCTCTGTTAAACAAACCCGAAGGCTCTTTCTGGAAGTGACAGCGGAAGGGCCTGGTGACAAACCAGACCAGCTAGTGTAGGACCAGACACAGCACATTGCCCTTCCCTTCATGTATTTAATTTGGGGGCATCTCAGGCAGCCCAGGATGGGTTGGAGGGGCCAGTGGGGTGTGGGAGATGCACTAAGAGCTCAGAGCAGAAGACAGAAAGGAGCTGGAGGAGAGACAGCCGGGGAAGACAGAAAGCAGGGGACTCCGTGGGACATGCAGCTCCAGAACGGAACTTACAGCTTCACCAAAGCTGACTTTAAGCCGACCTTCAGCAGCGCTTCTTAGCAATGTACACCGGGCAATCGCTGGTAAATCTTTATTAATTTTAATTGGCGGCACCCATTTATAAGAACCATTAAAAAGGATAAATTGAGCCCATCCGGCGTAATGTCTTTTGTTAATTAGTTTGTCAGCACTGTTTTAATATCCCCTAATGACTTCATATTTCAGACCTGACATTAAAGGAGACGCCGTGAGAAAGGAAATGGTCTTATCACAGTGTACGGTAACGTTTTTCTTTTTTGAACAAAAAGTGTCCTTCCAAACGCTGACCAAGGTTAGATGTCATTTAATTCTCAAAGGTGGGTGCCGCAGGACTTCTAAGACCCCTTATTCTGTATGCAAGTCCCGCCACCCTCATCATTTCTCAACGTGCCTCTCTTCCAACCATCTCAGGCATCCCCCAAACCTCATTCATTTCTTCCCTACTTCCTTCCTTCCTTCATTTATTCAACAAACATTTACTGAGCTCCTCAGAATCAGGGAACGAGGTGGGGATAAAGTCAAGCAAGATACAGATACTTTCCAGGAAGAAAGACCTAAAAGCTTCTCATTCTGCACCCCAGAGAAGATCTTTTATCACAAATTCAAGGCCATGGGTTCCATTTGGGCAGGAAGCAAAATACGGAAGGGAAGAGAAAGAAAGACAAATAGTTCAGATGAGTCTTGGCTATTGATCCCGACCGGTTATGTTCTAAACTCAAGTGGAAAACAGCGCTGGCGCCAAGGTGGTCTCCCATGGAAGGGGCACAGGGTTTGGAGAGAGAGAGACAGAGAAACACACTGGGATCCTAGCACCACTGCTTAACCCACCTCTTCCACAGAGGAGAGGGGAAAAGATGAGTCACTGAAATGCTGGAAGCTTTTAGAACTATTCAAGCATTTCTAAAATCTAAACAAAAGAAGGAAGTTAAGCTTTCTAATGTGCGATGAAAGGTTTTGCACCCTCCCTCTGCCCTGGTCTGTGTGTCCAAGGGCCACTGTGACTCCGGACGTGGGGTGAGGCGTGTTAGCTCTCGGCGTGTTGCCCCACCGCAGCTTACCTTGGCCTCGTGCAGTGAACTCCCAGGTAATATCATCGGGTTGAACCCAATTACTCTCACAAAAGCACAATTAGAAATCGCAGCTTAAACCGCAAGTTGACATGAAAAATGACAGGCGAAACTTCTCCCAATCCTGGTACAAGCTCTTTGTCAACCATATGATGAGGTAAAAATAATGTTGATCTAATTGCATCTGACAAGCAATTGGCCAAAAAAAAAAAAAAAAGAGTATGAAAAATTATTGAGAAGACTCTATGAAATGTGGATTTACGTCCACTATTATTCATAGTAAACGGCTCTAGCCATATTCTGTGCCTGGAGATATTACCTAATGACCATGGGACGAATTTATGCTTTATGGTAAGTAAACGGACGTGAATGGAGACCCACGTGTGTTCAAAAACCTTCTTACTGACAGGGTTTGCAGCCTGAGACCACCCAAGTGTGGAATTCTGGGCAAGTAATTAGGCCTCCAGATTCTCAGTTTCCTCATCTGCAAAATGGAAGGAAGTCTTGGTAGCTTGTTCTAATGACTAGAAATGAAACATTTAAAGGGTCTATCACAGAGTCGGATGTAGGCACATCACAGAAGACGCTACCCTCCTCCTCCCCGACATCCTCACCCTCATCGTCCCACCAGTGAGCAAAACTCTATAATTCCTTTCTGTACAGTCTACAATGACTATTGAATCCCTGAAGATTAAAAAAAGAAAAGCAAAAACCCCCAGGTCCTGTTAAAAGAAGCACTAAGAGTTTCTTGCCGGGCTTGATTCTCTGGAGATTCTTTCCTGAACTTTCTTCTCTCCTACATCTTATGGACCCCACAGAGAGGGCCCCAGCAACCCCAGCACATAGGTTATGCATAGGAATGAAAAGAGCTTCAGGCGGACCACACTCTGAAGGAACGGATACTTTTCAGCACCATAAGGAGTACTTGCTTTGTAGGAAGGTGGGCAGAAATCAGGAATGTAGATGACTTTAGGTGACATGTTGCATCCGCATGTTCTGTGCTAAAATAGCACTTAGGAGGTCCACTCCTTGGGTTCTTGCAGGGTTTTCTGCCTTAAGAGGTCCTCTGATGAAAAGCCAATGTTCATGAGGGAGCGAATGTATTAGGTCTCAACTAACATCTAAAAGGAAATTTACAAGTCAGCCTTTTGAGAGTGAAATCACAGCCAAGAGAGGAGGGCAGGGAGCAGGGATGGAATGGGGAACAGGGAGAAAAGGGCTGAAAGATGAATTTCTGGGTGGGGATCCCATGACTCTGTTTAACATTACCCAAAACCAGCTTTGCTGGGACCAGCCTTTAATCTTGAGGAGGAGATTACATGCCTTTGAAGATCTATACCTTCCCCTCTTCCTCCCTATCTCCTTTCCATTCCCCCACCCTCTCCAATCTCCTCTCCCAGTACAGACAGACACACAACCACATACACACATACACACACAGAGACACACCCCAAAGCTACTAGAGCTCTGAATTAAAAAAGAGAGAGAGAGAGAGAGAGAGAAAGAGATTAGGATGAAAACAAAGTTTGAAAATACTGCTAGACTCTGATATGGGACAAATTTGAAAGAAAAATAAGTTGTATATGTGTGCACGTGGATGAGTATAATTTATAACTTTCAGCAACAACTAATCTCCTCATTCCCCCAAAGCAGACTCTATGCTATGAACTAGACCTTGTGCTAAGTGCTTAGGATACTAAGATGATTAAGAAAAATATCTTTACCTTCAAGGAGCTCACCATTTAGGTGGCAACACCAACACGTACACCATAATAGATAATAAGTCACACGTTTTAAAAGAGGTGAATCTGTGGGGACACAGATGAGACAGGGACTCACCTGTTTCTTTGGGGAAGTTGGTTTGGGGGAGGTTTCATAATGGGAGGGTCCCATAAACTACATAGCTGTTAAAACTTTTTTTTTTAACTGTTCAATGTGTCATGGAGGCAAGAGCATAAAATGACACACATGGGGATTAAGGAGTGTGCACTTGTTCTGATAAGCACCAGGTAATGTATGGAAGTGTTAAACCACTATACTGTATGCCCCAAACTAATATAACACTGTCTGTTAACTGTACAGGAATTAAAATTTAAAAATAAAAACAATAAGAATCATCCATGAACATCTGTGAACCCACTACCCAGCCTAAGAAATAGAACTGTTTCTGTACCTCTGAAGTGCCTCTGAGTGTCCCTTTCTGATCCCCTCTGTATGTTTTGTTAATCAGCCCTTGGTTTCCACTTAAAAATTTATCACATATATATGCAGCACAAAACTATATAATTTTGTGGTGGGCTTGGTTTTAAATTTTATGTAAATGGAATAATAGAGTATTATTACTCTGAGACATTTTTTTTTTTACCCCACCTTTTGTTTTGTTTTGTTTTTGAGAATTATCTATAATCATGAATGTAGCGACAGTTGGTTTTTATTGGTGTATAGTGTTCTGTTGCATGAATATATCCTTGTTTACTGATCTATTTTACTACTGATAACTATTCAGTTGTTTCCAGTTTTTTTGCTTTTATCAACAGGGATACTATGAGCATTCTTCTGTAAGTCCCTGGTATATATACATATCCTCTGAAGAGTAAATATTGAGCTCTTGCTGGTACATAGGAATGCAGTTGGCTTAAAAATTGACTTTGTATCCAATAACTTTGCTAAATGCTCTTGCTAATGCTAAAATGTTATCTGTAGACAGTTTGATATTTTTTCATAGACAACCGTATCATGTGAAAATGATGTTAGTTTTTTTCAAATTCTTATATAGTCTTTTCTTATCTTGCAATTGTTAAGACCTCTAATGTGGTGTATGGAAGTGATGACAGTTGACATCTATATCTAGCTTCTGACTTTAAAGAGAATGTTTTCAACATTTACCATTAATTATGTTGTTGTGACCTTTTAAAATATATTAAGTTTTCTTTATTAGGTTAAGGAAGAGACTTCCTATTCATAATTTGTTAAGTTTTAATCACGATTATATTTTTTTAACTTTTTAAATTTAAATTTCAGTTAGTTAACATGCCTTGCAGTATTGGTTTCTGGAGTAGAATTCAGCGATTCATCACTTACATACAATACCCAGTGCTCATCACAACACGGGCCCTCTTTATTATCCATGACCCATCTAGCCCATTCTCTACCCACTTCCCTCCATCAACTCTTAGTTTGTTCTCTATTGTTGAGTCTCTTATGGTTTGTTTCCCTCTCTCCTCTCCCCCTTTCCCTATGTTCGTCTGTTTTGTTTCTTAAACTCTGCGTATGAGTGAAAGCATATGGTATCTACCTTTCTCTGACTTATTTCACTTAGCATAATACCCTCCAGTTTCTATTGTTCCAAATGGCAAGATTCCATTCTTTTTGATGGTTGAGTAATATTCCTGTGTGGGGTGGGTGTGTGTGTGTGTGTGTGTGTGTGTGTGTGTGTACTACACCTTTATCCATTCATTAGCTGATGGACTTTTGGGCTCTTTCCATAGTTTGATTATTGTTGATAATGCTGCTATAAACACAAGATTGAATTTTTAATTTTGCCAAAAGTCCTTCAGGTTAAAAAAAAAGGTATGCTTTTTTTTTCACCTTTGATCTGTTAATGTAGTGAATTACCTTATTCGGTTATCTAACATTAAATCAACCTTGCATTCTAAGGATAAACCCAATTGGTCATTACCTATGTCATGAATGTATGTAGCCACAATTAATTAGTTTTTATTAATGTATAGTATTTTAAAGTTTCAGTACCTTTCAATCCTAGCGGGCAGTGCTTTCATCAATACAACACTCATACAGACTTTGTGGGTTTCCAAGTTATCTAATTCTGGTCTGCTTTATGCTATAGAGCCACATTCAGAATTCTTTTCCAGATAGGCCTCTCGCTATTTTTGGCAACTTAAAAACTCTTTTGTATGGCTGAGAAGGTCTAATAGCAACCAACACAAAACTTCAGAGGTCTTACCTAAGGATCCTATGGCCACACTCTTGACTCGATCTTTACCCTGAAGCTGATATTTACTTGGAAAATAATTTACTGGCTGGAAGGTCTGGAATTAAGTTGTGGTTTGTTTTCTAGCATATTAAGTCCCAGTTTCTCCACAGCCACTTAAATTCATCTTGCAAACTGAACAATTCTTTTTTTACCCCTTCTCTCTCTTCCTACACCATATCATGCACAGCTGAAAGAAAACTGACACTTTCAACTTTCTGCCTGGAAATGGTCTTACTGAGTCTGGTTTCTCTGGATCCTCACCAGCATTTCAGATTGCCACTAATTTGTATTGTAGCTGTTTTGATACATGTGTCATAGTTTCTCATTATACTTTTCATTTGCATTTTCTTGAGGTTCATGTTACTGAACATCTTTTTATGAGCTGATTTTCCATCTGTACAGATTTTTCAATGAAATTTCTCTTTATGGCTTTTATCCATTTTCTACGGAAGTGTTGGCTTTCTTATGGTTGTATATTGAGAATTTGGGTTTTTTAAAAAATACAGTTGACCCTTGAATAATAGGTTTGAACTGCACAGGTCCACTTGTCTGTGGATTTTTTTATAGTTACAGCACTGTAAATTTATTTTCTCTTCCATATTATTTTCTGGGGTTTTTTTCCTTATTACTTTTTTAATGACAGTTTCTTTTCTCCAACTTACTTTATTGTAAAAGACAGTATGTTATACATATAACATGCAAAATATGGGTTGATCAACTGTTTATGTTATCAGTAATGCTTCCTCCAGTCAAACTTGGTTAAAGTTTGGGGCAGTCAGAAGTTATACATGGATTTTTTTTTCACTGTGTGAGGTATTGACACCTTTAATCCCAATGTTTAAGGGTCAACTGTATATTCTAAATACTAGTTCTTTGTATAATATATAGTTTGCAAATATTTTTCCCTGTCTGTAGCTTATTTTTTTATCTTCTTGATAAGGTCAAAAAGTAATATTTTTGCAGAGACTTTTTACTTTTATGGAGTCCGATTTATTGACTGTTTCTATTATGGATCAGGCTATTAGTGTCGTATCTAAGAACTTTTGACTAAGCTCTAGCTTCCCAAAATTTTCTCCTATGTTATCTTTTAAAAATTTTGTAATTTTACATTGAAATATATGACCCATTTTGAGTTAATTTTATAAGGTTTAAAATAAGACAAACTTCATTTTTTGGCCTATGAATGTCCAATTTCTCCAGAACCATTTTTTTAAATGTTAAGAGTCTCTAAATCTTACTCAAATCCTGGGGCACCTAGGTGGCTCAGTGGGTTAAAGCCTCTGCTTTCGGCTCAGGTCATGATCTCAGGGTCCTGGGATCGAGCCCCTCACCAGGCTCTCTGCTCAGCAGGGAGCCTGCTTCCCTTCCTCTCTCTCTGCCTGCCTCTCTGCCTACTTGTAATCTCTGTCTGTCAAATAAATAAATTAAATATTTCCAAAAAGAGATCTTACTCAAATCCTGCTTTAGGAACCCTCTCCCACCACTCCAGGGGAGGGGGGAATACTGGCTCATTACAGCCAGATGGGAGTAGAAGTTCAAGTTCTTTTCAGTCTGCCTTCTCTGACACTTGGAAGTGAAACACCTCCTTTTAACTGCTGGGTGGGATAGAAGTCCACTGCCACTGCACTGGATATCACCCTGAATATCATAACTTGTGGTCATGGAATAAACACAGTTGATTATGGCATAGTATCATGCATTGGAGATTTTATACATAAATGATAGATAGAAGAGATGATAGATAGATAGACAGATAGATAGGCAGAAGAAAGGTATCTGTATCCCACAAACTTTTATGTATTTTTATTTCCATTTACTTCATTGTCTTTTCAAATTTCCCTCATGATTTCTACTTTGACTTTTGGTTGATTAAAAGGCATATTGTTTAATTTCTGCATATTTGGGGAATTTAAAATATCTTCCTATTTTAAATTTCTAATTAATCTTCATTGTGATCAGAAATCAAACTGTACAATTCCAATTATTTTATATTATTGAAGTTTGTTTTATGGCAGCATATGTCTACCTTGCCGATGTCCCATGTATACATGAAAAGAATGGGTATTCTTTTCTATAAACAGCACTGAGGTCAAGTTGATTGATAATATTGATTACATTTTCTATATCCCTATTGATTTTCTATTTGTTGTATCAATTACTGAGAGAGATAAATCTTCAACAGAAATGTGCATTTGTTTATTCTTTCAGTTCTGTCACGTTTGCTTTATGTATTTGGAAGCTCTGTTATTAAATGCACATTCAATTAGGGGCACCTGGTTGGCTCAGTCCATATAGCATGTGACTCTCAGGATGGTGAGTTCAAGCCCCACATTAGGCATAAATCTTACTTTAAAAAAATGCACACTCATTTAGTATTGCCCTGTCTTCTTGATGACTTGACCCCTTTATCATTATGAAGTATCCCTCTTTATGCCTGACAATACTCTGTTCTGAACTCTACTTTGTTTGATATGTAATATAGCCACTCCAACTTTCATATGATTAATATTTTCATGCTATATATTTTTCAATTTTTTACTTTTAATAACTTGTATCTTTATATTTTTTAAGATTTTATTTATTTATTTGAGAGAGATAGAGAGAGAGCATAAGCAGTGGAGAGGGACAGAGGGAGAGGGAGAAGCAGACTTCCCACTGAGCAGGGAGCCCAATGCAGGGCTTGATCCCAGGACCCCAAGATCACAACCTGAGCCAAAGGCAGATGCTCAACTGACTGAGCCACCCAAATACCAATGCCCCTGTATCTTTATATTTACAGTGAGTTTCAGGCACCTGGGTGGCTCAGTTGATAAAACATCTGCCTTTAGCCCAGATTCTGATCCCAGGGTCCTGGGATTGAGCCCCACATTGAGCCTGCTTCTACCTCTCCTCTCCACTTATGCACTCTCTCTCTTTCAAATAAATAAAATCGTTTTAAAAAATAAAGTGAGTTTCATATAGAGGGAAAATAGTTGGATCTTCTGCTTTATCTAGTCTGACAATCACTGCTTTTTAATTGTAGTGTTTATACCACCTATATTTAATGTAATAATCTATACCATTGGGTTTAAATTACTATATTGCTATTTTTTCCCTATTTAACCCTTGTTCTTTATTCTTTTTCCCTTTTTCATGTCTTCTTTTGGATTACTTCAATTTTTTAGTATTACTTTTTTTCTCTTCAACTGGATTGTTAGCTACAATGTTTTTTGTTACTAGTAACTGAAGTATTTACTGTATATATCTTTAATTTATTATTAATTATTTTTTTAGCGTAACAGTATTCATTGTTTTTGCACAACACCCAGTGCTCCATGCAACACGTGCCCTCCCTATTACCCACCACCTGGTTCCCCCAACCTCCCACCCTCGCCCCTTCAAAACCCCCAGGTTGTTTCTCAGAGTCCATAGTCTCTCCTGGTTCGCCTCCCCTTCCAATTGCCCCCAACTTCCTTCTCCTCTCCATCTCCTAATGTCCTCCTTGTCATTTGTTATGCTCCACAAATAAGTGAAACCATATGATACTTGACTCTCTCTGCTTGACTTATTTCACTCAGCACAATCACCTCCAGTCCCGTCCATGTTGCTACAAAAGTTGGGTATTCATCCTTTTTTTTAAAATAATAATTTTAAATATTTTGTCATTTTGTGTTAAATGTACAAATCTTACAAAAGTATTCTTCCAATTCTCACTTCTATTCTCTGTCCTGTTGTTTTATTTTCACATTATTATTGTTTTTGCTTTAAACAATTGTCTTTTAAAGCAATTTAATAAACAAAAGTAGCATAATATATAACATGTATTAGTATGTATTACAATACTGTTATACATATTATATAATAATAAAGGAGAAAAATATATTTTATATTTCACATATTTACCATTCTACATTTCTTTTTTTTTTTTTAAGATTTTTTATTTATTTGACAGAGAGAGATCACAAGTAGGCAGAGAAGCAGGCAGAGAGAGGGGAAGGAATCAGGCTCCCCGCTGAAGAGAGAGCCCGATGCGGGGCTGGATCCCAGGACCCTGAGATCATGACCTGAGCCGAAGGCAGCGGCTTAACCACTGAGCCACCCAGGCGCCCCCCATTCTACATTTCTTAATTTATTTGTGTAGATCTAAGTTTCTGTCTGGTATCATTTTCCTTTCAGGAACTTCCTTTAGCATTTCTTATGTACTGATCTAAAGGCAACAAATACTTTCAGTTTTTGTCTGAAAGTGTCCTTATTTCACCTGTATTTTGAAGAATAATTTTGGGTAATATGGTATTTTTATTTTTCAGCACTATAGTTCTGGCTTGTGTAGTTTCTGACAAAAAGTCTGTTGTCATTTTTAATCTTCAATATTTTAATGTCATGTATTCTTTTCTTTGGCTAGTTTCAAGATTTTCATTTAGCACTGATTTTCAGTCATTTGATTAGGCCTTGGTGTTGTTTTTTCTGTGTTTATTCTGTTCGAGTTTTGTCAATATTCATGGTTATGCTGATTTATAATTGTCATCATATTTGGCAAGTTTTCAACCATTTTTTCCCAAATGCTTTTTACCTCCTCTTCCCTTTTCTTTATTGTGGGGTTCCAATTACACATCAGTAATACAGCTTCATGTTTTCAAATAAGTTACTAAGGTTCTGTTCATTTTTTTTTCAGTCTTTGTTGCTTCATTTTGGATGGTTTCTATTGCTTTGTCTTCAAGTTTACTGATTTTTTTCTTCTTTAATGACTACTCTGATATTAAACTTGTTCAGTGATATTTGAATTTCAGTAATCTGTAACTATTTGGGGAGTCATGATACCTGCCCCACCTCTCTCACAAATTGTAGAGATGCAAAAAAGAAAGGAATTTTGTATCAGTCTGGGTCTCAGGAGGAAAGAGAAACCAATCTGAGTGTTTACAAGAGAAAGAAGTTAATGCACAAAGTGAGGGAATACTGAGGAGCCAAGAGAGGAGAGTGAGGCAGCTGGAAACTAGGAAAGCAGGAAGCACCATTACCTCTAGGCTATAAGAACAAAGGGAAAAAGTAATGTTCCACAGTTTAGAAGCTGGGGCCTCCCAAGAGAGCAGAAGACCAATCATGCAGGAGTTGGAGCTATGGGGGAGACACAGATGCTGCTGGGGATGCATCTTGGGGTGAAGAGGGAGAGGATTACCCTGGCTTCTCTTTTTCTCCCACCGTCCAACCTCCTGCCAGTGGCCTAGGGCCTTGGGAAACATAGAGATCAGTGTAAAGTGCAGAATAACAGACCAGAAGGCACCCATGCTCAAGATCAGTCCAGTGTTACCCTTAGAAATACTAATGCCTTGGGCACCTGTGTGGCTCAGTGGGTTGAGGTCTCTGCCTTTGGCTCAGGTCATAATCTCAGGGTCCTGGGATCGAGCCCCAAATCGGACTCTCTGCTCATCGGGGAGCCTGCTTCCTCACCTCTCTCTCTCTCTGCCTGCCTCTCTGCCTGTTTGTGATCTCTGTCTGTCAAATAAATAAATAAAATTTTTAAAAACATACTACTGCCTTATATAAATGTTAGCCATAATATTACAACATCTGGAGTGAAGCACACATTCACCATCCCTTAAAAGATCATTCGTTCTAAAATCTGTTTTATAGATGAGCCACTGAGGCTCAAAAGAGACTTAAATGAAGGCCAGATACACTCATGAAATACCAAAAAAAATTTAAGTATGCAGTTACAACTAAAATCATTGCAAGGAGAAACAAGATGTAATGGTTACAAGCCAATCAGCAGTGAGTAGTGTAATTCTGAATCTAGGGTCATAAAAGGCCTTGGGACCTCCTCCTTGTTTTCTCTCTCTGACCATGCACTCTTGAGGGAAATCAGCTATGATGTTGTAAAGACATACCATGTGGCTCTGAGGAGAGGTCTACAAGGCAAGGTAATGAAGCAGCCCACTCCAGCCAGCGAAGAGCCGAGAATTCCTATCATTGGCTCTGAAGTGAAAGCTGTTCCTCCCTCCCCACTCAGGCCTTTAAAGGACACATTTCCAGTGGGCACACTGACTACAGCCTCATGTGAAACCGTAGGCCAAAACCACCCAACTAAGCAGACCCACAGAAACTAAGATGGTAAATATCTGTTGTCTAAGTCACTATGTTTTGGAAGTTACCCAGAGATAGATGATCATGCAGTGATTATCACAGAACCTCTTAAAATCTTTCCCTGTTCTGTTTCTTGCCACCTTGGTGATCATGGCTGCCCCTTTCTATTCCAACATGATGCAAAATCTCAGAGTAAAATGGGCTGCATCTTCATTCCTTCTTCTCCAACTCTGTCACACCCTAGCCAGCAATTATTAAGCTCCGCCTACCTGTGCATACTTGGGAGTAGCAACAGGGCCCCGTGTCTTTACATACTTGGACCTCAATAAAATTATTTGGCTATCCTGCTTCCACAGACCAATGATACAGTTAGTTGCTTTATATTTGTGTGCTTGAATAAGTTAGATTTTTCCAGAACAAGCAGATTCCATCCTCGGGGTGAACTGAGAGCTGCCTTCCTGGGATGATGGATATACATGCCTATTGCTCCCCACCCGACACACAGACTTAGAGGTGACATGAAATGCACCACTTATCACTGAATAACTGAACTTCTGCTATAAATATGATAGCTGTTTTGGGGGGAAACAGGACTCACCCCTGACGATGTGGAGAGGTGGGGACTGTGGCGATCCCACCTGGGTGACAACATCCAGTTTCCAGGGCCAGCAGGGGGAATGTGCATGCAGCCCTGTGTCCATGTTGGATGGTGAGGCCAGGCAAACAGGCAGTCTAATGTCTAACAGTGGTGATAGCTCTGTTGCCACCGGGGCTAGTCTGTGGTGTCATCCCTGAGCTTCTGGCTGCCTCATTCCATATCTGCCCACACTGATTCCCCAGCCTTCCCAGAGAGTGGAGGGCTTCCCAACAACCTTTCCAAAAGAGCTACTTCCTGTAGCTTGGAAATCTCAGATGAGAAGACGTTTCCTCCCTAAATCAAACCAACACAACTTTGATGTAAATTCAAGGCTGAGTGACTGAATTCATGAGAACCCAAAATCCCCAAATTTACTGTCATCATCACCAATTAGTGACTGTTTTCCATGACCTGTGCATTGCTGTAAGCAATGCATTACACCTGAAACAATTATTTTTTAAGAAAGAAAGAAAGGTAAGGTACAAGGAAAGAAAAAGTTACAAAAAATGAAGGAATTTCAGGAAAGAAAAAAGGTACAAGAATGAAAGCTTAGGGGAAATAAAACCAGAAAAACAAAACAAAAAATGAAAGGTAATTTATGAACTGAGTACATAAAGGCACAATTTTCAAAGATACTGGAAAAAGGGGGCGGGGAGAATAAAGGGAAATATTGCTCCTTTATTAGATGGCGACAGGGAGAAATGAGTAGCAGATGACAGAAAAAAATACAAAATAAAATTCTGAGCTGGTTTGATCTTGGTCAATATTAAAAAAAAATGATAAGGTGCAGAAAAGTCTAGTTAACACATGGTGAGAGGAAGGACAAAGTTGCAAACAGCTTGAAACGAGGTTAGAAGCAAAGGAAATTCACCTGAATGAGCTGAGGTCCTATAGACAGGGATCTTAGGAAACAGAGGAGTCATCACCAGCTTGCAAACTCAACAAACATGTATAGGCCAGTATCATGTTCACAGTGCCAGTGGTTTCAGATATCCCACTTTATTCCGCACAACTACGCTTTCCAGTAAGAATTCTTCTCCCTAATCTATCGGTAAAGAAACTGACTCCAAAAATCATGCGATAGGAGTGGCAGAGTTGGGGCTGAAATGCCCATTCTTAGTGCATCCTTCCCACAGCTACCTGGGGAGATGGAGAGATGGGGAAGAGAGAAAGACCCGAGGACCCTAGGACAAAATTCAGGGTAGCAGGGACAGGAGGATAGGAGTGTGGTAACTGCTGGCAGAGACAGAAGCCAAAAGTACACTGGGCCACAAATCAGAACTAGGTCCTGCCCCAACTTTGCAACCTACAAGTTGTGTGACCTTGGGAAAGTTCATCTCTGCTCTGGACTTCAGTTTCCTGGTAAAATGAGGAGAATGGTCCAGGTGATCTTTGCCATTGCTTCAAATTCTAGGTCCATGATCACGGATATGATTTGAAAGTAATAGAGGGATTCTGAGAACACTCATGGAATTTGAGAAATAGTATGGTTCTCCATTTACAGAGCATATATATTTATCAGGATTTCTGTTGTTTCGCCCAATATCTTTTCATCATCTTTCTGAGGATAGCAGCCTGCTCCCTCCCACCTTCCTGTCTTTCCTTTGATGAACTATCCTTCTCACGTTCCATGGGATTCTGGTGGGGCTGCCGATCACGGTAGGGAGTTCTACCTGGAGCCTCCGTGATTGGCCCAAAGGTTGGGCCCCAAGAAGACCAATCAGAATCTTGCTTTCAATGTCCCTTATGTGGATACAGGGAGAAAAAAAGTACTCCGTCGTGGGGTTGTAGGACTGATATAAACCTAGATATATCCCCTCCCCACCTTCATCACTACCACCACCACGCTGCCCTATAGGCATGGCCCCACGTTTCCACCTCACGGACAAGGCTTACCTAGAGTGAAAGGGAGAAGCAGAGGCAGGGGTGGGGGAGGAAGGGAGGACAGGCACTGTGGGAGATACTGCGGGAGCACGTCTGAAGTGCGCTCCATTCACGGCTTCCTAGCGTGTGATTTCCCCCCAAATTCCACATATTGGGAGGGTATTAGTTTTCTGTGGCTGTTGTGACAAACTTCTTGTACTACAGGCTTGGCGGTCTGAAATAACAGAAACATATTCTCTCACAGCTCTGGAGGCCGGAAGTCTGAAACCAATATCCCTGGGCCAAAATCATGGTGTCCGATAGGCAAGGCTCCTTGCTGAGGTTCACAGGAGACTTTGTTCCTGGCTTTTTCTAGCTTCTGGTGGCTGCTGGCATTCCTTGGCTGGTGGTCACATCACTCCACTCCAGTCTGCCTCTGCGCTCACATTGTCCCCTCTTCTGTCCACGTCAAATCTCCCCATCCCCTACTTAGCAAGACACGTGGGATGGCATTTATGGCCCATACTCCAGGATAATCTCCACCTCGCAAGATCCTTAATTTAATCACATCTGCAAAGGTCCTTTTCCCAAATAAGATAATATTTACAGGTTCCAAGGAATAGGGTCTGATATCTTTGAATGGCCATGATTTAGCCCAGCGTGGGGTGTAAACCAGTTTGAGTTCCATTTCTATTATTTGCTACAGAAAGAGTTGCAACACAATGTTTATTGCTTAAGATTAGGGAAACATCAGTCTTAAAGAAGAAAACAAAATCCTACCCCACTCCATCATTCAATGGATGAATGCCCAATGTGGGACAGGGGCCTGACTTCTGCCCACTCCCTGCCCTCCCAGTCTGATGAAAGAAAGGGAAAAACAAGTGAATAATAAAATATAAACAGATCTGAACAAAAATGCCTTAATGCTTTCCAGCCTTTTTCTAGGCACATTTTTCACTCTTAACATATGCCCTGTTTTATCTCACTTTCTTCACTTGATTTTATAGAATTCGCACTTCCCATGTCCTTAAACATTCTGCAAAAGCAAGATTTTCATATTTTCATATTGCACATACTCCTTATCTGGGTGTGCTTATCTGCTCTCACTCTCTGTTTTCAATCTTTTTAGCATCATAAGCAACATGATGGACATCTTCACTTGATTGGCAAATCACTTCCTTAGGAAAGACTCCAAGACATGGAGGGAATTAGTAGGTTAGAAACCCTTTTTTAAAAGGCTCTGGATGGGGGTACCTGGCTGGCTCAGTGCGTTAAAGCCTCTGCCTTCAGGGTCCTGGGATTAAAACCCACATCAGGCTCTCTGCTCAGCAGGGAGCCTGCTTCCTCCTCTCTCTCTGCCTCTCTGCCTACTTGTGATCTGTCAAATAAATAAATACAGTCTTAAAAAAAAAAAATAAAGGCTCTGGTTGAGTATAGTCAGGTGTCTTTCCAGAACGAACACCAGTTCGCATTCCTACAAAACGTCTCAGAGAGCCTCTCCCACTGCGCAATTCATATTTTATTTAAAACTTCTGTCTAGTTGATGAACAAAAACTTTATTTTTTTCCAATATGCATTTTTCTGACTATGAGGGGTGATTTTTATCTTGACAGTCATTTTTATTTCTTCTCTATTTGTTGCTTTTTCATGTCCTTTGTCATTTTTGTCATTAGATTTTAGTGTTTTTCTCACGGACTGGGAACCACATTGTCAGCTTGGTAGCAAACAGTTTTCTTGGTTCTGCCATTTGCCATTATTCTGTTCAAGTTACAGATGTCGCACTTTTGGCCTCTAGAACTACGACAGGCCACTGAGCTTGTGGCAATCCATTATAACAGCCACAGGAAACAAATCCCTCCCTGATGGGAGCCCCAAATGGGAACTCTTTACCCTTGCCTCCAGAGCTGATTTTGAGCCTGATGTAGTGGCCATATTGGGAGGAGAGGATCAGCTCTCCAGGGGTCACAAATCAGCCCCTCAGAACACAAAACTGAAATGTGATCATGTTCTTTTTGGGGAAAAAAATGAAAAATGCTCTTTGGCATTTTCATTTGGCATTTTCCTCCATTTTATGATTATAGGTTTTGCTTGCTTGTTTGTTCTAAGGTATGCATGTGGTTCATCCTCCGGATTTACAAGGTCCAAAAGCCAGTTTTTAAGAAAATCAGTTCCCAGAAATATATATAAAGTTCTCCTCTAAATTGACACATTTCTGGAGCGCCTGGGTGGCTCAGTTGGTTAAGCTCAGGTCATGATCTCAGGTCAGGATGTCAGGGTTCTGGGATCAAGCCCCACGTTGGGCTCCCTGCTCAGCATGGAGCCTGCTTCCCCATTTCTCTCTACCTTCCCCCTGCCTATGCTCGCTTACTCTCTCTCTCTGTGTGTGTGTGTGTGTCAAATAAATAAATGAAATCTTAAAAAAATAATAAAATGAGAAAATTAATTGACACATGTCTGACAAACCTACCCCATGTGGAAATAATGGTCTCGCACATCAGTGCAAGGCCCAGCCCCGAGCATGCAGAAGTGTCCGAAAACGCGTCCCCACTCCCCAGCCCCCGGAGAGCCTGCAGGTTTTGTTGTCGCTATTGTTGTTCCTTTGGGGTCTTTTCCTATACTTTGGTAAATCGTTTTATATGACACGTGTCTGACTATACAAAGACGGTCCTAATCTGCACCCAAAAATGGGGGGCCTGCTAATAGCCTGGCTTCTGAGGTAACAGACTGAGGCCCCGAGTTTGACTGCTCAGGGGAAGGAAAAAGACTTTAGAGGCCATTAAGTCTAGAGGAAAAAAACAGAGGAAAGGAGTGCCCGTTCCCTGAAGGGAAGATGAGGAAAGAATGGAGATGTTTAAAGGAGATTTTGTGAGTTTTATCACTAGGAATGTGATGCAAACTTTCTTCCTAATCTCTTGATAAAAACTTGGGGGAAATAGACACGCCCCCACAGGTGCGCTGGAACTGAGCCATCAGGTGAGATGAAATGGTGACAACAGCCTCAAGTTGGATACCAGGTGAGTACCCAGGTGAAGGGTAAAGGGGGCACTCGCTGTCAGAGAGATGGTCACTCCCTGGGATGTGGCCGAGGGGAAGGCAGCCCTCTGGCTCACCAGCCCACACTGGGCTGGATGGCACCATGACACTCTGTCCCTCTGTCAGCTACGCTGACCAGAGTGAGCTCGTGCCTTCATTACTTCTCACTTGGAACATTCCAGCAGCCTCTCACCTGTCCTGCCCCCAGCCACCAATGTGATCTCCTTAACGCACAAATCTGAAGCATTTCCCCTAGATTATAATCTTTGGGGGTTCCTGCTAGCCATCTCTACTTCCCTGTGTGTGCATGGGCTGGGGACATGGCCCAGTGAAAGCTCCCATCCTTGTCACATCTTCTCTTGCATGCACAGACACACCGTCGCCATCCCAGTCTCTCTCCAACCTCACGCTCCTACGTGTGCTCTTTCCCCTTGACGCCTCAGGAACTCTTACTTCTTCTTCACAGCCCATCTGAAATGCCCATTCCCTAACTTCTGGGTCTCCCCTCACAGACTCATGTGCTCCCTACTCTGGGCTCCTAAAGACCATCAAACCCACATGGATTCTTCTCAAAGCAACAAGTTGTCTCTGAGGACTCATTATACACCAGGATCTCTGCTAAGTGCTTTACTGTATTAGCTCATCACATCTACAACCCTATGAGATCCAACCTGCTGTTACCCACTTTACGGATGAGGAAACTGAGCCCCAGGGGGTTATCTGCCCAAAGGAATATAGCTAGCAACAGCAGATCTGAGATTTAAGTCCTGGCCTCTCAACCACTACATTATGAGCCTTGAAGCACTTTCCATGTTGTGTTTTAATTGTGTGCCCACATCAGTAGCTCCCAAACCTGACTATCCTCTGGATCACCGGTGCCTAGCCCCACTGAGTCAGAATCTCTGAGAGTAAGACCCAGAGGTCTGTCATTCTCAAACGCCATCCAGATGGTACAGGTCCCTAAGGGTGACCAACCATCCCAGTTAATCTGGCACCAAAGTGTGTCCCAGGATGTGGGACAGTCCTGGGCAAGCCAAGCCAAGTTGGCCACCATGAGAAAATTCAGGTGTGCCTGAAGGTCTCCTCTCCTGACGTGGGGTCTTCCTGAGGCTGGGAACAGCATGTCATTCACCCTCTCTAGCAGGCATCCAACAGTGGCTGGCTTAGAGTACATTCTCAGTAAATAGAAAAAAATGTGTCTTATGTCTAAAATTTATCAATAAACTCAAACAGCTTTCTTCAGCTTCAGGTTCAGCTGAAAGATAGTTTTTCAGGGAACATCAGTGTGGGGGTGGGGGGAAGGTCAGAGTCATGTGGGCACAGCTCTGATTGTGTTTCACACCCACACTGCCCCACTTTACCACCCCTGAGAAACCACTCTGACATGGGGATGCCCAAGTAGTTGGGGTCAACTAGCAGGCAGCTCCCTGGGATACCTCTAAGGGATTCCAGCTTTTCCCAGACATTCCTCAGCAACGCAGGCCTCCCAGGAAGACTCAGAGAATAAAGGCAGGGCCACTGGCGAACACTCGTCCAATTCCCTGTGTTTCAGGTGAGGAAACGGGAGTCCCGTCCAAGGTGACTTGTGTATGTTCTTTGTAAAGGAAGGAAACTGGCTCTTTGCCCACCATATATATGCAAATGTGTTTTCTCAGCTTGTCCCTAGTCTTGAGGCCATGTTTATACCATTTTCTCCCATGGTGATGTTTTTTCAATTTCTCTGTAATCAGGTAGTATCAATCTCTTCCTTTACAGTTTTAGAGTTTAATGATCTACTGAGAATGGCTCCTCTCTTCTTAATTTCTTCTAGAACTTATAAATTTTTTTTGAGTGTGAAGAGTGTGTTAGGGGTCCAACTTCTCTTTCCTCAGATTAGACCCAGACAGGAGAACTAACTCTTCCAAAGTCACAGAGTGGGTCTGGGGTCTGCTGGTGTTAGAGTGTCCCACTTAGAGCTCATGCTGTCACTACCCCAGTCTGTATCAAGATCTCTTCTTTAACTAGTCTCCTTGGAAGGCTGCAAAAGAATAACTTGTTTTCTCAACTTGTTCTCATTTATTCTGTCCTGCATTATAGTCATTTGTAAACTTGGCTTTTCTCATATTCATTTTGTGACTATATTCTCTTCACCTTCGTGGCTCCCACCAACCCATGTTACCTTGCCCGGTCCTCCGCATCCAATAAATATTTGGGAATTAAACTGAGTACTATGCTCCAACTGGCTGTGTGAAGTGAAGACCCATTTCCTAAATGCAGAAATAAAGGGATTTGGTGCGCTAACTGTCCTGAAGGCCCTTCTATCCTAAGACCTCATGACCATGACAGGAGTTGCCAAAAAGGGAGATGCACCCAAGGGTGACCTCTGTCTTCTCTTCTCATTTGCCTCAAGCCAGAGGGCTCTGGAGCAGTGCTGGGTTCACAGAGTAGAGGTGCTTGATGAATGGAGGAGCACAAAAAAAGGATGAGTCAGGAAGGGAGACTGTAGCTCCTATGACTGATCTTGGGTCCTCTCCTGTCACCCCACCTCTTGGATGTGAGTATTTCTTAGACCACAAGGGCCAGAACAGCAGAAACTGAAGAAAAGTGACAGCCAACTAGGGTAGAGGACACTCTCCATTTCTTGAGGCTTCAGAAAGAAGACTGCCCCCGTGTCCTCTGGGGTCACCCTATCCCACCTGTGGAGGCCAGTACAGGTGTCTCCTGATACTGTAGAATGCTTGGGGAAGGCAGTGTCCCGACAAATTGAAGACCCTTACGCACAGAGTGGCCAATATCACTAAAGGTGCCTGGTTCACTTATCCACTCAACAGCTACAGTATGCCGTCTGTGGGCCTAACTCTGTGTGCTGTTCTAGGTGCAAAGAGAAACACTGAAAGAGGAAAAGAGTTGGCCGTTCTCATGGAATTTACTTTCTGGTTGAGGAAGATAGATAACAAATAAATCAACCCCAAATGCACCAAATAATACCAGATATTGATAAAAGCTACAAAAAAGTATGAGGGATGGGTGCCAGGGAGTATGTTAGGCAGTGGTCAGGAAAGGAGGGGACATTTCCTCTGAGACCTGAGTGATGCAGAGGACCTGCCTACCTCATGAAGAAAGGGAGGAGGAGCATCTCAGGCAGGGGCACAGGTGAGGCAAAGATCCTGGGGCAGGAACAAGTGGACAGAAAGGAGGCCAGCTAGGGTGCCTGAGTGGTTCAGTTTTGGTTTTGGTTCAGGTCATATGTCATGGGTTGTGAGATAGAGCCCTGTGTAAGACCCTGTGCTCAGCAGACAGTCTACTTCAGATTCTCTGTCTCTGCCCCTCCCTTGCCCCTACTCGTGCTCACTCTCTGTCAAGTAAGTAAATAAATAAATAAAATCTTGAAAGAGAGAAAGCCAGACATCCAGCTGGAAAATGATGAGGGGGAAGGAGGATCTGAAGTATTAGAAGACACTGCAGCCATAATGGCTGAACTTGTCATCGGTGACTGTGAAAGATCTTTGTGACCTATGCCCAGAGAAGTTTCCCACATCCCAGGTGAGAGGATCTTCAGCCACCCTTCCGTCCAGGGTGTCTCAAATTGAGGCACTCCCGCTGGCAGAGAAGAATAAAGGCATTTCCCCAGGGTTTCTAGAAGTTTTGACCAATTTTGATTTTTGAAGACTTGTGTTTCATCTTTAAAACAAAAGCACATTTTGCATTCTCTTCCCCAACATAAACATATTTGCTTTTATATTAAAAATAATGTTCCAAGTAACCAAGTAAAATTAATGCTCCAAAAGTTGGCCATATATGTGCTGTGTGCCTTACCAATCCATAGCATACCACCAGGCACCCCAGTTTGAGAAACACCAATCACTTGGCAGAGAAGATGACAAAAGCCCAGAAAGATAGGATGGAGGGATTTTCCCAAGTCGGTCCGAGTGTTTGTAGAAAAACCAAGTGCTAATGTTTTTGCAGTTTCCGAGCATTCGGGTTCTAATGGACAGCTATTTCCTGTTGATTGGTGTATATTTTGAGGGTTTGTTTTATACCCTGCCTGACTGGTTCCTCTCTTTCCCAGACAGCCCTGTTGGTTTCATCCTATTCACTGCACTATTCTTTCAGGCTTTGCATGATGAAGGACCTGCCAACCACGTGGGGGGATGCCGTAGGGCCAAGGACACTGCACAAAGTCACCGCCTGCCCTCACGACCAGCTTTCCCTACAGACCAAGTGAAGCAGCTGCAAAACTCTTCTGAGTTCACTACCTGCAAGGTGAGAGAAGCCATTTCTCCAGCTTAGAGAACTCCTTCCATTGCTTTAAAATCCCTGCACCAGCAGCGTGCAAGAGTATTTTGCCACTGTTTAGAGTGTGACCTACAGAGGGGCGCCTGGGTGGCTCAGTGGGTTAAAGCCTCTGCCTTCAGCTCAGGTCATGATCCCAGAGTCCTGGGATCCAGCCCCACATCGGGCTCTCTGCTTAGCAGGGAACCTGCTTCCTCCTCTCTCTCTGCCTGCCTCTCTGCCTACTTGTGATGTCTGTCTGTCAAATAAATAAATAAATAAATAGTCTTAAAAAAAAAAAAAAGAATGTGACCTACAGAGAAGGTGAAATGAAGGGGGGAACTTACATTCTAATGTAAGTTAAAGTAAAATGTAAAATGTAAAAAAATGTAAAGTAAAATGTAAAAAAATGTAAAGTAAAATGTAAAAAACATTCTAATGTTAGGTAAAGAAAAAAGGGGCAAAATTAAACATGCTCAATGAACTCAACTACATTACCAAGGGAATGCATAAAGAAAAAAGACTAGAAGTAATTAGACTAAATGATTAATAGTAGTCCCAGGAAAGTGGAATTGTGGACAACGTGGTGGTGGGGTGGAGGGTTGTGCATAACGTGGGGATGGGGTTTGTGGGTAACGTGGGGATGGGAGGTTATGGGTAACATGGAGATGGGGGATTGTGGGTAACGTGGGGAGTGAGCATTGCAGGCTATTTTTGTTTTTTACATTTTCTAAATTTCTGGGCGGGGGGCAGTGGCGGTGCAGTGAGAGGCATTAAAGGGAAGTTGTCTTTTTCTCAACTTCCCAATTCAGGAGAACAGCCGTGTGAGCATAGAATATTTTTAAACCCCTGAAGATGAGTATTCAATGTGCTTATAGAGAGAGCCGTGTGGAACTAGGCTATTGTCGCTGCCAATTAGTAGTGATCAAATAGATAAGAGTAATTTATAATGAGCAAGTTGATTATTTTGAAAAGAGTGCTGCTAAAATTTTTGAACTACTTTCAAATGGACTAACAGTTCCCATACGATCCTGCTTATATTCCTTATCACTTGGGGTGTTCCTTTGATAGTTTAAAAGGAAAAGCAGCCTAACGCTTACCTAAGTTATCACAAATTCGTTGAATCCATGTACTATGATGGATCCTTCCATCCTGTCTGCAAGGGAGAGGGGAGATTGCCCTTAAGGCAGTGACTAGGAAGCTCTCATCCCAGCTGTCTCCTATCCCTAACACCCTGGAGACATCAGTCCCCATGTCCTCCCTCAGGACTCAGTTTTCTCTAATATGAGGAACATGCTCAGACATATTGAAGGTCTCTCCAAGTCATTTAATTATTCAACTTTTCTTTTTTGGGCCCCCACAGGTGCCAGGCATAGCTCCAGGCACTGGGGACAGCATTAAATGAAGCAAAATCCTGGTTTCCCTGGCATTTCATCTTCTTACCACCCATATGGAGCCCTGAGCTTCTTGAACATCTGTTATAGAAAGGGTTCCTTTCTGCACTTAATCATACACTGCCTTGTATCAAGCAAATTTAACTAACCTACCAACTCGTTTATAAACTCCAGGGAGCAAAGACCAGGACTCCTTCTACTGCATTCCTACATCCTTAACACAACCCTAGGCCTCCTAATTTTTCAATTAGGAAAGCGCTGTATCTCCACATAGCAAAGACTTGATAAATGTTTGTTGGATGAATAAAGGTCTTCCAGTATATTGGACATTCACAGACACTTCTCTTACAGTCCTCATAAAAGCCCTGAAACGTAGCAATTCATGGATGGGGAAAGAGAGTTTAAGTGACTTGCTTGAGACACATAGTAAGTGGGATCCTGGGTGCAACCTCAGGTCTCTACCTTCATGAAATAAAATATAATGTGAAACAAGACTGTTTCTGGGCTGTAGCACATGCATACTGGGGACAATAAGCTCTTCTGAGAAGGGAAGAATTTGTGCCTGAGGAGTGGTCAGGAAAGTTATGGCAGAAGCAGGGCTTCAGATGGACCTTGGATGATGGAGGTGGCGAGAAGGATAGCAAAAATGACAGCACATGAATCCGGGAGGCTCAGTCCCAGGCAAAGACTGGGGATTGGGATCAGCTGAGTCAGGGCACCTTCATCAGCTGATGAGTCTGATGCACATTTCTCTAACAGTTGGAAAGTGATGGGAAAATAAACACTCAATGTGTGCCAAAGATCACTCCCGAACTAAGCATGGGGGCGAGCTGGAAAAGAAGCCAGATGCCCTTCCTGCTAACTCCAGACTGCAGGGCAGAGCTGTTGGTCCAGCACCAGGGCCTGCCCCTGAGCAAAACCCTGGGGGACAGGGGAACTGGGTATTTTCATAGGTCTTCAGTGAGGGAAGCCAGGGGGGGCCCTTCACATACTGCCTCTGCAAAGCTTTGACCTCTGCCCTATACACTCTAACCCACTGGCCTCCCCCATAAAAGGTTATTTCACACCCACAAGAGGCATCAGAAACCCCCCAAGATGATACAGGGAAAGAGTCCTGGGCTTTGATCCTGGTGACCAGGGTTCTTGACCCATCTCTGCCATGTATGGATCTGTGACTTTGAATATAACACCACTCATGGTCTCTGCATGGTAGTATAGAATGGTAGAGTGCCTTCCTCATGTAGGGCAGGGTCCTCAAATCAGTTGAGATCAGTTTAGCGCATCAAGACCAGGACTTATTGGAAAGGTATGACTTGGAAGAGCAGGGACATACCAAAGTGCATCACATGTGGGGTGAAACTTGTATTTCAGCTGTGTGTGCATAGCAGATGATCATGTTAAAATGATTTCTCATTGTGCACCATGCTCAAAAGAGTCTGAAAGCCCCTGAGATAGCCTCCCAGGGTAAAAGGTGTGGAGTCAAGACAGTCTGAGTTTGAACCCAGCTCAGCTACTTGTTAGCTGTGTGACCTTGAGCAAATCATCTCACGTCTCTGAGCCTTGGCTTCAACATCCATAAAATCAAGATGATACATTAATGACTTCATAAGGTTGTTGAAAGAATCAAATCCTTAAATCGACAAATCTATATAAAGTGCCTGGGGCAGTGGCTGGCATTCAGGAAGGGACAGTAGCTGCTACAGTCTCTGTGTTTGTCATTGAGGCACTGGACCAGAAAACAACTAAGGTCCCTCGGATCTAACCAAAGGCCCTGGTTTTTGAGATGAGAAATGCTCAGAGAGGTCCTGAGACTGGCCCAAGATCACTTGGCTATTGCTCAGTTCCAAGAGCCCAGTTTGACTTTTCTGAAGCCTCAGGCAGGCCCAGAAAGCAAGGTGATGAGGCACAGTATGGGTTCCTTTGCCCAGGCCCTGAGATTTCCAAATCTTTCCTTTACTCAGAGGCAAGAAGCAGTGGAACCCTCTGACAGCAGGCATGTCCCAAAGCATCAAAATGGACTAAGTAAACTGTAACAGAAACTGGAAGAATGCCAGAGGATTACACCTCCCAGGGACCAGACACCCAGTACTGGTAAGATCCTTGTGTTTTGTTTTTGTCTGTTTCCGCAAAAAAAAGTCATGCATCTCACAACATATAAAAAATACAGATCACAGTTTATCAATAGCCTCACAGCAGAAATTAAACATGGTCTAACAGTTCTTCTACTAAAATACAATAGGCACAGCTTTACATATATGCCTATTTCATACGTATGTGATATACACACTAATTTCCAAGTATGGTGAATAAGCCTACTTCCTCATAGCTTCACCAGCATTGGATTTTACTATTTTACATTTGCAAATTTAAGAAGCATGCAAGGATACCTATTCCGATTTACTTATCTTTAAATAGAGTGTAATGAGGCTGACTTTTTTTTCCCAGGGGCTTACTTCCTGCTATCCTTTTTTTCCCTAACATGCAACCCCTCCTGATCTTTCAATACGCAATACTTATTATGTGACTGATGTGGATTGAGTTTCAGATCAGGTACTAGAAGAGTAATGTCTACAGTAAGCTCCTTAGAACAGGAAGTATAATAAATATATTATACTTATATTTATATTTATATAAGTATATTATTTACTTATATATAATATACATATATTATATATATAAATACAGGAAGTATATTTATTATACTTCCTGTTCTAAGGAGCTTACTGTCTAACAGAGCTTACAGTCTAGCTGTTGTTTTAAAAAAACTGAACATACTTGCATCGTGGGTGAAGTGAGTGAAACTTAAATTCCTAGCAGACAACACCTCACAATCCTGGGAAATCTATAACCAGGCTAGCTAGCTGCCTTTTCATCATCATGTTATCACACTTCACCTGGTGCTAAGTCTAAGTCCAAACTCTAGAGAATGGTTGGCAACATTTACCTTAGGTGGGCCAGGAACCCTCCTGAGGGGGTTGTTCCCTATACCCCTTGCTCCTGAGATCCTGCTCAACACATATTACCAGGAGGTTTGCTCGTGAACCCTAGAACCACAACTCAAGGCCACAGACACCCTGACTCAAGCAGCCTAGAAATCTGGGTCCCTGAGGACTCTGAGCTGTGGTCACGCCTTTTCTCTCCAGCGGTCACATCACCTAGTCAGATCATCTCCTTATCAGATGACTCCTATTAACTAGATTGTGTCCCCTCAAAATCAGTATGTTGAAGGCCTACTCCCTTAGAATATGACTTATTTGGGAACAGGGCCTCTAAGAGGTAATTAACATTAAATGAGTTCATATGGGTGGGACCCAATCTAATATGACTGTTGTCCTTTTGAGAAGAAGAGACCCCAGGGATGCACAGAAGCAGAAAAAAAACTGTGGAGACAGCTGGAAGGTGGCCATCTGCAAGCCCAGGAGAGAGGCCTCAGGGGAACCAAACCTACTGACACCTTGATCTTGGACCTCCAGTACCCAGAACTGTGAGAAAATAAATTCCTGTCATTTAAGTTATGGCAGCCTAAGCCGATTAATACAATGACCCAACAAAGGCCCAACATTTGGGAACCCAAAGAATGGGCACCCCTAAAATAAAGTTTTGAAGTTTCCCCTCTCAAAGTTTTATCCATCCGAGAGAGGTCACTGGCCAGCGTCCTTCCTTCCATCATTCCCTCCCAACACCTTTAGAATATTTGCTATGGGCCAGCACTGTGTTTGTAGCTATGCATGAAGCCTGCAGGTCCGAGGCCATTCCTTTCACTCCTCCGAGGTTCTGTGCCAATGGAGGGGTCACCGGGCTCCGCCAGCCTTTTGTTCTCCACACCATCCCATCAAAAATGGAGACTGGGGGAAGGACCTCTACCTGGAACCAGGCCAGGAAGCACTGAATTAGAGCCTCATGCATTCTTCCCCCCTTGTCCTTAGCCATTCTATATGCAAAAATGACACCAAATTAAAAAAGCTCAGAGCTGTCATTTCCACAGGCCTGTTAATTCAAGGACATGGCTCTGGAATGGTCATGACAAGAACCAGCTTTACCATAACTGTATCTACTCCAACATGTCTGGGGCGAATGTCACTTCAAATAAGGTCTAAGCCAGTCGACTGCCAATTGCAGCTTTTTTTTTTTTTAAATATTTTGTTTATTTGACAGAAAGAAATCACAACTAGGCAGAGGGGCAGGCAGAGAGGAGGAAGCAGGCTCCCTGTGGAGTAGAGAGCCCGATGCGGGGCTCGATCCCAGGACCCTGTGATCATGACCTGAGCTGAAGGCAGAGGCTTTAACCCACTGAACCACCCAGGCGCCCCCCCCAATTGCAGCTTTTAACCATGGTTTCCCCTATAGTTCTTCCTCCTGTGAAGGTTTCTCTATGTCCATGAAGACATCTCTACCAATGACACAGGCCTCGGGACCATATATGAAACTGAGGAAACCAGAGGTAATATCACCTTGGTCAAAATCGACAAGACCATCCCTGTTCTGGAAAAACAGCCTGTTTTGCCATGCGGCCAGCAATGCCTTTAGGGCATGTGGTATGCTGTATGTGACCAGGATGTTGTCCACAAAACTGAAGAAATATTCTATGCATAGGACACCAAAACCCAAATGGAAAAGTCCGTCTGCCTCCAGGTCCCAAAGAAATGTTGAAATATGACTAACTTGCACTATGGCCCATCTGCCCCAAAACTCTACAGGTACAAAACTCTGATGACTACTGGACCCACCACAATGTTTATTTTTATCATGATGGAGGAGGAAGATAACCAGAGAGCCAGGCCATGCCACAGGATAAAATTCCTTGAAACTGTTAATAGTGAAAGTAGGCACACCTGTATTTGTTTGCTTGCTGTGTGTATATTTCTTTTCTTTTTTTAAAAGATTTTATTAATTTATTTGACAGGGGTATGGGGCAGAGGTAGAGAGTACACGTAGAGGAAACAGCCAAGGGAGAGGGAGAAGCAGGCTCACCGCTGAGCAGGGAGCCCAACACGGGGCTCGATCCCATGACCTGGGACCATGATCTGAGCTAAAAGCAGATGCTTAACCAACTGAGCCACGCAGGTGCCGTGTGTGTGTGTGTGTGTGTGTGTGTGTGTGTGTGTGTGTGTCTACCTTACTTACATGGGAGGCTTTCCTCAGATTTTTGGTAACCTTGGCTATCTGTTTCATGTCTAGGAGTAAGACATCAAAAGTTGTTGGTACCCTGAAACCTAGAAACTCCACTCCTAGGCATATACTCAACAAACACTCATACAGATTTATGGACCAAAAGATACCTACAAGAATATTAGAGCAAATCTATCTGCAATAGCCCCAAACTCAAAACTACCTAGAAGTCCATCAGTAGTAGAAAGGATTAGTAAGTTGTGGCATATAAACACAAGAGATAAAACTCCCCAATGAGAATAAACAACTTACAAGGATATACAACAATACTACAGACATAATGTTGAAAAAGAAACCAGAACCCAAAACACACATGCTATATGGCTCTATTAATTTAAGGACAAAAACTATTCATTATTAATAGGCAAAATTATTAATCTATGGTATCAGAGGTAAAGATAGTGATTATCCTTGGGTGGGAATAGGGAATGTTCCACCTATCTAAAGCAGAAAGGCAAAGAAAAAGAGAAATACGCTCTAGGGAGGATTAAACACACCATTCTCAGTACAAGCCAGATCGAATGGGCAAATATTAAGCAAAGACACAGAAATCTAAACAACCTAATCAACAAGGTCAGCCTTTCAAATAATTCAATCCAGACTGACGTTCAAACGCATGCACACTATCATGCACACTTGGGATTCTGATTAGAAGAGCATTAAACTTATATATAAACTTTTTTTTAAGATTTTATTTATTTATTTTAGAGAGAGAGTACAAACAGGGAGAGCAGTAGGTACACGGAGAGGGAGAAACAGGCTCCCCACAGAGCAGGGAGCCCGATGTGGGGCTCAATCCCAGAACCCTGGGATCATGACCTAAGCTGAAGGCAGATGCTTTACAATGAAGCCATCCAGATGCCCGTATATACTAACTCAAAAAAGGATTTATATTTTTATAGTAAGTTGTCTTATCCATGAATATGGAATGTCTCTGTTTGTTAACATAAAATAAAGCTGTCGATTCTGCATACTTATCTTCCACATAGCCACCTTTCAAAATTCCACTATTAATTTTTTTTTAAGATTTTGTTTATTTTTATTTATTTGACAGAGAGAGATCACAAGTAGGCAGAGAAGCAGGCAGAGAGAGTGAGAGGGAAGCAGGCTCCCTGCTGAGCAGAGAGCCCGATGCGGGACTCGATCCCAGGACCCTGAGATCATGACCTGAGCCGAAGGCAGCGGCTTAAACCACTGAGCCACCCAGGCGCCCCTCCACTATTAATTTTAATAGTTATTAATTTTAATCGCTTGCTATTAGGTTGGGTTTGCCATCCAACCATAGGAAAAAAGATCATTTTCTTTAGTAATATTCATACAGACTATTTCATTTCTTTTCTTCGCTTATAACTGAGAACCCCCCAAGTATGTTCAATCTTAGCAACGATAATGGTCTTGTCTCACTGATAGTAAGTGGACAACTTAATATCTCAGCATTGCCCAGAATCACCAGGAGCCTGTGTGCCTTGGCCCCTATGCTCAGAGTCACCACGATCCTGACAATCATCGCCCTTCACTCCAGGAGCCTACGAAATCCCGGAGCTGCCATCCCTGGCTAGGCCTGGCAATCCCACTTCTCTCTCCACTGGTTTCTCATCTCTCTCACCAGCTCAGGCCGCCATCACCTGGCTCTGGCGTGATTACAGCGGCCTCCCGACTAGCTTCCCTTTGTCTTCTCCTGTCCCCTCCCGTTCTGTCGTGCAGTCTGTCCAGCACACTGCTGCCAGAATGAGCCTTCAAAGTGCAAATCTGCCATGCCCCTCTTCTTTTCCCCGCTCTGTCTAAGGACAGAGGCAGTGCGTAGCCACGGGCGTTGGTCCTTGCCTGGCTCTCCAGCTCCCTCTCATCTACTCTCCCACACCTCTCAGTCCTCTGCATGTACCCTGCCCCTTCCTGTCCCCACACCTGCACACCTTTTATTACTCCCTGAAACACCCTACACACATGCACATGTGCGCACACACACACACACACACACACACACATTCCCCTTCTCTCTCCCTAACTCCTATGTGTCCCCAGTGTCACTGACTCCCTGGGTGTATACTACATAATTGTCTGTTCGGTGTCTCCACCCCTCGCCTGTATATCCTCCCAGGGTAGGAACTGTGCATTTCTGCCAGCCTTAACCCCAGCATCCAGCACAGGGCCTGGCCCGGTAATTTTTTTTTAAAGATTTTATTGATTTATTTTGAGAGAGAGCCAATGTATATGAGTGGGGTAAGGGGGAGAGAGAAACCCACGCAGACTCCACAAGGAGCGCAAAGCCCCATGTGGGCCTCAGTCCCACGATCCTGAGATCATGACCTGAGCTGAGATCAAGAGTCAGCCATTTAGCCGACTGAGCCACCCGGACACCCCTAAATTAGAAATTTGTACGCCAGAGAAAATCAGCCTTTTATATTTCACAGCCCACCAATTTCAGTTTTATCCCCATAAAAGGTGGCTGGACACAAACGTGCCATTTATTCTTATTTTTAAAAAGGTTTTTGGGCATGCCTGGGTGGCTCAGTGGGTTAAGTATCTGCCTTCAGCTCAGGTCATGATCGCAGGGTCCTGGGATCAAGTTCCGCATCAGGCTCTCTGCTCAGTGGGGAGCCTGCTTCTCCCTCTCTCTCTGCCTGCTGTTCTCCCTGCTTGTGCTCTCTCTCTCTCTCTCTCAAATAAATACATAAAATCTTTAAAAAATAAAAAAAAAAAACAAATAAAAATGCTTTTGGCAAGGCCCATAGTATTTCAGGTTGGTTCCCTTCTAGTCTCAAGGCTGGGCACCCCTTGGTCATGCCGTGCAGTTTCCTATCCTCTTTACCAGCAAGGGATGGGTTGTGTGCGGAGATTGTCGTCCTTCCCCGATTCACCACAGCAAGGCTCTGTGTGGGGGAGCACGAAGGAGGCAGAAGTCTCAGGACGCCAGGGGATGACTGTGTTGCTTCCCCAGTCTGCACACGCTTGCCCCCAGAACCCCAGTCCCTTCTTCCATTGAAACCCTGCCCTCAGTGCTGCTGCCTAACTCTGACCCGCCCATACCAGAGCCTCTGCCTGGGGTTTTGTTCTTTATTGTGTCCCATCCCAAAAGTAAACATCCAAGAGTCAACTGGCTGGTGGGCGGGGGTGTCCAACCCTCCCTTTTAATAACATACTCAAGCTGTCATCCCTCCCTGGAGCCTGAAGTCTTGAGGCAGAAACAGCATCTTATGGACACCTATCATTTTAGCCTTCCTGTTGGCCTGCCCGAAGTGCACTGTGGCAGCCACAGCAAAGCCTGCAGGCAGGATTTCAGAGCAATTAACTACAAATGCGAGAGGCCTCCCCTCTCATGTTGCCCGCAAACCACAAGTGTATTCCCTTCACTTGTTGTAATGTAACCAGGACAGTCAAGTATTGTAACTGTGGCACAGCGAAAACCCCTGTAATTGGGGCGCCTGGGTGGCTCAGTGGATTAAGCCGCTGCCTTCAGCTCGGGTCATGATCTCAGGGTCCTGGGATCGAGCCCCGCATTGGGCTCTCTGCTCCGCAGGGAGCCTGCTTCCTCCTCTCTCTCTGCCTGCCTCTCTGCCTACTTGTGATCTCTCTCTCTCTGTCAAATAAATAAATAAAATCTTTTAAAAAAAAAAACAAAAAAAAACCCTGTAATTATGGGCCATGAGGTGGGGAGAAAAGGCCTCTGGTTCCGGAAGCTCAGCCCCAGGTTGAGCAATGGCGCAATATCTACATTCGCCACTAGATGGCAGGCCTCCTGCTGTAGTCTGCAGTCTGCTCAGTCTCAAATTGAGAAATGATTCCAAACGAGCACTCCAACAATCCAACCCTCCAAAGGACCCAAACACACTCAGATTCACAGAATGTTAAGGATGGGCAAAAATCTGATTAAATTTTCTTTCATTCATATAAGAAGGAAAGTGAAAGCCCAAGAGGTCAGTAGACCCTAGGTTCACAAATTCTCCCAGGCCATCTTGCTTTTCTGCTATTCCCTTGTACCTCCTCACAGGCATCCAAAAATTGTCCCACGAAGAGATATGATGCAGGTGGTGTACGTTTTTGCAGAGCGCCATTATTATGCAGGCGCTGTAACATGCTACAGAGAGAAAACAACTCCACCAACAAGCACTGGGACGTGTAACTAGTTTGGGTCTTACAAAAGTCTGGGATCCCTTCTGCCGCTCTGTGCTCCCACAAGCCTTATACGACACCTAGCAGAAGGACACATCAAGCATCAGAGGTGGTTGAAGTAAATTAAAGCAGAGTCCTTGAAACCAGCTGGGTGACTTTATCTAAGGGACTAGCTTCCCAGGACCTTGACTTCAAAAAAAAGAATGTTAAATTTACACTAGCATCTAAATCTCTAACTGCGAAACATAGAAGAGAAATGCTTAGTACAGTGCCAAGAAGGTTGTAGGCAAATGGTTCTCAAACTGTGGTCAAAGGACCCCTAAGGGTTCCCTTTCCCTTTTCCAACCACATGTCTGAGTGAGGGCAGACCTCCTTTTTTTTTTTTTTTTTAATTTTAATTAGGTTCTATGCCCAGCGTAGGGCTTGAACTCATGATCCCAAGAGCAAGAATCGCATGCTCTACTAACTGAGCCAACCAGGTGCCCAGTACAGGTTTTCTTTAGAAACTTCAATCAAAACAATATATCATAGGGGTGCCTGGGTGGTCAGTTGGTTAAGCGACTGCCTTTGGCTCAGGTCATGATCCCGGACTCCCGGGATCAAGTCCTGCATTAGGCTTCCAGCTCCGCGGGCAGTCTGTTTCTCCCTCTAACCTTCTCCCCTCTCATGCTCTTTCTCACTCTCTCTCTTTCAAAAAAATTATAAAATCTTTAAAATATATATATATATCATAAAAGACTGAATCCACAAGTGGATATGAGAATCTATAAACTAAACATTAAAAAGATTTGTAAAAATGTAAAAATGCCATTCTCAAAATTTTTCTTTTGTATTGGAAAATACAGTTACTGTTTATAAAAACATGTAATGTATGTTAACATGTGCTGGGTTTTCATAGTTCTTTCAAATAAGTATTTCAAATTTCTCAATTATAATTTCTAATATAGTGACGCAAATATCAAATATCTCGTATACACAGAAGCTCTGTGGGGTCCTCACTCACTTGGAGAAGTGTAAAGGCTGACCCAAAAAGTTTGAGAACCACTGTGGCGAGAGTTTCATTAACCCCTTAGCTCTCTCTTATTTATCTTTCATTCTTCAGAAACAGAAAACTAAATATCTGATGATGTTAATTTTGGCATTCGCTACAATAAAAAAAAAAAGATAGAAGAGACATCCTGAATGTCTAATATCAGGGGAAAGGATTAACGATAACACATAAGCTCCATGAACCCAATGGAATTAAATATTATAGTATTATGTAATAATAAAATGACTATATGGCATAACATTAAGAGTAAAAAGACATAATTCAGAATGGCCACTAATTATAAAAACTATGGCAGTAGAACCTAATACATAAAAACGAAGACACTAAACATCCATCATATTGTGTTGGGACACGAGGTTATGGGTGTTGTTTTTCTTTAATTAAACCAGCAACTGTGGGGCATGGGGGTGGCTCAGTCATTAAGCCTCTGCCTTTGGCTTCAGGTCATGGTCCCAGGGTCCTGCGATCGAGCCCTGCATCAGGCTCCCTGCTCAGCAGGAAGCCGACTTCTCCCCTTCCCACTTCCCCGTCTGTGTTCCCCCTCTTGCTGTCTCTCTCTCTGTCAAATAAATAAATAAAATCTTAAAAAAAAAAACAAAACCTGCAGGTGTTACCACATCACTATGTATCTCCCCATCCCCAAAGGTTTATTTATTTATTTGACACAGAGAGAGAGAGATCACAAGTAGGCAGAGAGGCAGGCAGAGAGAGAGAGGAGGAAGCAGGCTCCCCGCCAAGCAGCGAGCCCCATGTGGGACTCGATCCCAGGACCCTGAGACTATGACTGGAGCCGAAGGCAGAGGCCCAACCCACTGAGCCACCCAGGTGCCCCACTATGCCCCAATATGTATATACATATACACTATGTATCTTTTAAAGCAGCATTTTCACCATGACATTTTCACACCTGGCTCCCCCCACCCCGGGGGGTATCTCCTACAGCAAGGGCAGAGAGGCCATTGTCTTTTTCCATTTAAGAAGCCAAAAAGCTTCCCAATTTTGAAAGCCAACTTCCTCGAGCAGACTGCAACAGAAGTCATTGTTAGACAACCCCTGACAGGTGGCAAATTCATAAGCGCCAGCATCCGGCCATGGCGCCATGTAGGAGAGAAGGCACTGGATGGGAAGTGATGGGTGCTTCCCGGCTGTCTTTGTGAATGGCACAAAAATCTCCCCCTCTTGCACCCACTCTCCTGCACTCCTCCTCTCCTGCACTGTCGCCCAACACACACACACACACAATGTGAATTTCTGGTTTGCTACCTAGCGTATTAATAAACTCCCTCCCAAGCAAATGGCTTCTGAGGTTTCGAAGTAAAACACACTGCCAGAAGGCAGGTGCATGCTTCAAGGAGTCCTTCCTTTTAGTCCATTCACTGGGTCACATGCACATTTTGCCCAAGACCCTCTAGGGTCATTTTCCTTCTTAACTCCAAATATGTATAGAGTGTTATTTCAGACTCCCCGGACAGGGCAGCAGGGTGTGAAAAAATCCACTGGAGAATGAAGATGATTTTAGTCGGGCTATTGCAACAGGGAGGACATCATTAACACAGAGGAACACCTCAGAAGAAAGGAACGAGGGCCTCTGATTTTGCAGAGGCAAGACGGTGGGCGGCGGGGCGGGAGAGTGGATGACAAGTCTTCTGGGGGCGGGGGGGGGGAGGTGTAGGGAGGGGAAACAATCTGAACCTGCAGTGGCAGGGAGGGAGGTCCTCTGCAGTCCCTCTCGTGTCCCAGCTCTCTGGCTCTGCGAGCTCGGGGCTCAGATCAACTCCAGCATGATCAACAGGTCACCAAAAATCTGGCCATCTCATAGCTGAGAGGGGCGGGAATGAGCAGCGAGAGTGCGGTCCCTGACACCTCTGGGTGGGGACGGCACCGCAAGCAGAGACCCACACACGAGTGGGCA
The DNA here is from genome assembly GCF_922984935.1 of Meles meles. Classification (NCBI taxonomy): domain Eukaryota; kingdom Metazoa; phylum Chordata; class Mammalia; order Carnivora; family Mustelidae; genus Meles; species Meles meles. The sequence continues at coordinate 134,669,726 of NC_060071.1, read as the reverse complement.
TATCTCCAGGAGCTCTGTTGGCAGCTGAAATTTTGCTCCCTAAATTGAGAAATCTCCTTCTCCCATCTTGATCCTCTTTCCCTTTCCTTCTCATTTGGCAGGTGGGTGAGGATATTGTTGGAAGAAAAACCAGTTCAATTACTTTTCATTCCTCTAAACACACACACACGCACGCAAACACACACGCGCACACACGGGGCTTGGTTCCAACCTCCTCAAAGCAAACTGGCCATCACCAGAAATTTCCAACAGAATATTTGGAGTTCCTGAACAATGTCTTTTGAAGAAAAAAAAAAAAGTTGAGATGGTCCAATCACTGCAGTCATGACCTGAAGTTATTATTTTCCTTGACAGCGAGAATTCCCTGTGCCTTAACATTTCTGTGATAAAGGCGAGCCCTCCCCAGCTCCTCCGCCCTGGAGTCCAGCCAGATGTGTGTATGTGTTCCACACAGCACAGGGTTTAAGGACGGAAGAAAAGATGAGCTGTTCCTCCCATCAGTGGATCTTTCCACCCCTGCAGAGAGGGTTTGTGGAGGGTTTGTGCTTCTGACTGCAGATAAAGCAATGGGGTGGGAGCTGCTTTGGAAATAGGGGGAGGGATGGGGATTTTTCCATCTGGAATCACAAGGCTCTTGGTGGCAAGGCCAGATGGAGCCACAGTCTGTCTGTGGAGACAAAGCTTCTCTGTAAACTGGTCGTGCAAACAAGAATATGAGGTTTTTGACAACACAATGGCCAAGAGATAGGAAGCTAAGCTTGGTTGTGAAATGCCCAGGGCAGATCGCTCCAACTTTGGTTGATCGAGCCCTGCATGTTAGTCAGCGAGGAGCTTCCTTGAGCTGATGAAAACAAGATTGTAAAGCTTTGCATTCAAACGGACGTTAGAAAACCAACTCTGTCAGCCGGTCCCCATTTTCTGACCTTGTCAGTCTTTCAGCTGGGAGCTAACATACTTCCTTAACACACCGGAACAGTGTTGGGACTTAAATTACTGTAAAGAATTTTATAAATGCTGAGTGTCCCTGTCCACACTCTTAATGAACATCCTCTAAGCTGCACTTAAGCCAAATTCCAAGGTATAATTAGGGATACTGAACAATGATATAATGTAGATTGCAAGTTTGCTTGTAGCTCCCAACATCCGATTAGAGGGATGGTAGCAGATTTCCCAGAGCCCAGGAGATGAAAACCATCTGTCACAGCCTGCTTCCTAAGCCCTTCCTTCCAGGAAAGCTCTTTGTGTCACCAAATAATGCCCAAAGGAAGGCCTTCTTGGCCCTCAAAGCCAGTCTTCCGACCAGAGATCACATATCCAGCTGTGTGCCCTAGAGAAAATCACTTCCCGTTCTGAGTCGTCATTTTCTCTTCCATTATATGCAGCATTTGGACATGTTTGGGGGTTTTCAAACTTTTATAAAGCAATGGAACATTTGGTTCTTCCCCAAAAGAAAACTTCAGGACAGAAGTCTATTTGTAAATATCCTACGTCTCTTGGTGAAGGGTGTAATCAGCATGCAGGTGATCAGACGGAGGGAAGGAGATGGCTTAGCTCCAGCGGCCTTAAACCCCCAGCAGACTCTCCGTTCTAAAGCAATGGGTCATTCCCTGCAAATATTAAGCACTTTGTAAATGTCACATGGGAAAAAATGTGTGCTTCAGTGGAAAACTAGGCATCATGTAGAACATGCTCTTCCAGGTTATCTCACAGTGATGCTGGGGGATCCTTTCATTGCCTTTGAGCAGTTTTTACAACTCTGTAAATTGTGGACAACTGATAGCAATGCAAATGATTCTTGTTTACAGACGCACAAACAAATTCTGCCTTGGATAGAGGCTTAATTGACCTCCTTCCCGAACCCCCAGGAGAAAACCAGTGTCAACATGCTTTTATTCCATATAAATTTGTGCTTCTTTGGCTCCTCATTTGAGCTGGTTGTAACATATCTATCAATGGCTCCTTAGTAATGACCTAGCCAGGGGCGCCTGGGTGGCTCAGTCAGTTGGGCATCTGCCGTCTGCTCAGGTTATAATCTCAGGGTCCTGGGATCAAACCCTGCATCCGGCTCTTTGCTCATTGGGGAGTCTGTTTCTCCTCCTCCTTCTGAGCCTCCCCGCTGCTTCTGCTCTCTCTCTCACTCTCTCTCTCTCTCACTCAAATGAATAAATTAAAAATATTTTTAAAATAATGAGCTAAATGAAGTCTTTAATATGTGTTCATCTATATCTATGTGGGAGTCATGGTTTTAGCTTTCTTCTCTAGTTCTCAGGTTGGCCACTGATCCCCAATAGCATTTATCCTCTCCACACAATTGCCTTTAAAAATAAAGTGTTGTGCAGCAAAGGAAACAGTTGACAAAACTAAAAGGCAAACTACAGAATGGGAGAAGATACTTGCAAATGTCTTTTTTTTTTTTAAGATTTTATTTATTTGACAGACAGAGATCACAAGTAGGCAGAGAGGCAGGCAGAGAAAGGAGGAAGCAGGCTCCCTGCTGAGCAGAGAGCCTGAGAGCCTGATGCGGGGCTCAATCCCAGGACGCTGGGATCATGACCTGAGCCTAAGGCAGAGGCTTTAACCCAGTGAGCCACCCAGGCGCCCCAGATATTTGCAAATGTCTTATCAGATAAAGGGCTTATATCAGAAATCTATAAAGAACTTACCACACTCAATACCCAAAAACCAAAAAAATCCAGTCAAAAAATGGGCAGGAGGTGCCTGGGTGGCTCATTTGGTTAAATGTCTGCCTTCAGCTCAGGTCATGATCCCAAGGTCCTGGGATAGAGCCTCACATTGGGCTCTCTGCTCAGGGGGAAGTCTGCTTCTCCCTCTGCCCCTCCCCCTGCTCATGCTCTACCCACCCCCCACGCCAACTCTCTCAAATAAATAAATAAAATCTTTTTAAAAAGAAAGAAAGAAATGGGCAGAAGATAAGCGTAGACATTTCTCTAAAGAAGACATCCAAATGGCCAACAGACACATGAAAAATGCTCAACATCACCCGATATCAGGTGATCACAATCACAATGAGGAGCCGCCTCACACTGATCAGAATGGCTGAAATTAACAAGTCAGGAAACGACAGATGTTGGCAAGGATGTGGAGAAAGGGGACCCCTCTCACACTGATGATGGGAATGCAAACTGGTACAGCCACTTGGGAAAACAGTACGGAGGTTCCTCAAAAAATTAAAAATAGGGCTACCTATGACCCACCAGTTGCACTATAAGTTATTTATCCAAAGGATACAAAAATAGTGATTTGAAGGGACACCTGCACCCCAATGTTTATAACAGCAATGCCTACAATAGCGAAACCATAGAAAGAGCCCAGATGTCCATCGACAGATGAATGCATAAAGAATACACACACACACACACACACATATACACAAAATGGACTATTACTCAGGCCTTAAAAGGAATGAAATCTTGCCACTTGCAACAATGTGGACGGAACTAGAGGATATTAGGATAAGCAAGATAAGTCAGTCAGGGAAAAACAAATACCGTATGATTTCACTCAAATGTGGATTTTAAGAAACAAAACAGATGAGCATAGGGGAAGGGAAGGAAAAATAAAATAAGATGAAGTCAGAGAAGGGGGTAAATCATGAAAGACTCTTAATTCTAGGAAACAAGCTGAGGGTTGCTGAAGGGGAGGGGGGACGGGGTCACTGGGTGCTGGGCATTAAGGAGGGCACGTGATGGGTGTTACATGAGACTGATGAATCACTGAACTCTACCTCTGAAACTAATAATACACGGTACATTAAATTGAATTTAAATTTTAAAAATAGATAAATAATTAAGCAATTAAAAAATAAAGTAGGGGCGCCTGGGTGGCTCAGTGGGTTAAGCCTCTGCCTTCAGCTCAGGTCATGATCTCAGGGTCCTGGGATCGAGCCCCGTATCGGGCTCTCTGCTGGGCAGGGAGCCTGCTTCCCTTCCTCTCTCTCTGGCTGCCTCTCTGCCTATCTGTGATCTCTGTCTGTCAAATAAACAAATTTAAAAAAAAATTGCTGATCCTCTCATTTAAAAAAAAAAAAAAAAAAGACTCTCTCTCCCTCTCTCCTGCCCACCCCCAATAAATAAACTTTTAGAAAATAATTTAAAACACAAAGGGTTGCAGAAATGCCCTCAGAAAAGTGACAGATGAGCCCTGGGAATAAGAAATAAGAGACAAAACAATAGGGTCAACAGTAGCTAGGCTCCTACAGGTGGGAGAGGGCAGGTGAAGGGAGCAGTTATGCCAATTCAGCAGGGCAGGTGACTGAGAAGACCGCCTGACAGGAGCTGGGAGCTCAAATAAGAGGAAACAACCAACCCGACAAGGAGAAAACAGAAATGAGTATTCTGACCTCTCTATCCTCCCTTCTCCCCTGTGGTTTGGGCCAACTGGATGCAAGAAAGTAAGAGAGAATGGATCCAGCCCATCTGTGTCAGCCTCCAGGGTCTGGCAGGGTAGAGGGGACATCCCTGTCGTTCAGACAGACAACAAAGGCATTTGGGGTGGGAGTTAAACCACCCATGGCTCTGTATTAACACGACCTTACTATTCCATTGTCTTCATCAAAATAACTTTACTAGTACTCCAGAAGATTCTTGCCCAGGAAGACAAAAGTTGCAAAGTGAGGGGTGCCTGGGTGGCTCAGTTGTTAAGCATCTGCCTTTGGCTCAGGTCCTGATCCCAGGGTCCTGGGATCTAGCCCCGCATTGGGCTCCCTGCTCAGCAAGAAGCCTGCTTCTCCCTCTCCCACTCCCCCTGCTTGTGTTCCCTCTCTCCCCGTGTCTCTCTCTGTCAAATAAACAAAATCTTTAAAGGAGGGGGGCCTGGGGGCTCAGTAGTTAGGCATCTGCCTTCAGCTCAGGTCATGATTCCAGGGTCCTAGGATCAAGCCCTAGATCAGGCTCCCTGTTCGGCAGGAAGCCTGCTTCTCTCCTTCCCACTCCCCCTGCTGTTTTCCCTCTCTCTGTCAAATGAATAAATAAAACCTTTTTTAAAAAAGGGAAGTTGCAAAGGACTTCACTGTTCAGGAAGCATCAAAAGACATTTTACACCCCCAAGGCTCTTTGAACCCCTTGGCTGGAAATCCACGCTTTGCTTTGTCCACCAACCCAATGATTTACTACATCGTGATCCCTACCACTCCTAATCAAACACGTCACAACCCCCTCGAAACAGCCGTCTTAAACCAGGCTTCGAAGTTTCTGTAAATACCCCAACTCTGTCCTCCCTGGGAGCGACACAGAGGCTCTGCGGAGCGGTGATCCCCCCTGCAACGGTGAGCACGGAGCTCGGTCCTACCGTCTCACTTCACTATTGGGTGACGTGGAGGAGACCCCATTCAACAGCAGGGAAAGCTATTTGGAGGCAACTATGTATATGAGCCTGAATTATGCAGGAAGGTTTCTTTCCTGCTCCAGTTCCGTGGGATGACGGCAAAAATACTCTTTTCCTTTTTCCTATGTGGTACAAAATCTAGAGTTTGAGGGCTGGCAGGAGTTCAGGAGATGATCTAATCCCTTCCCTCCCTTATGGATGAGGTCGTGGGGAGGCACAGAGGCGGTCAGCCAGGACACAGTCTGAATCCAAGTCCTGCGGCTCTAGGCCAGGGGCCCTGTGCATGCACTTCTCTCCCTCGCCCAGTCACTTTGAACAACCACTTCCTGCACGCTGGGCTCTGTGGCTTGGGACATGCACTCAGGGGCCGGGTCACAGCTTCAGATATCTGCCCCCTTTGCCCCTGCCCCTGGGAAGCAGATCCTAAGCTCCACATTCCTTCCTCAAAAAAGCAATGAAAGGGCAGAAAGCTGAGACCAGTCTGAGAATATCCAGCTTCCTGCCTCTGAGCTCTCAACACTTGCAAAGAACACAGAAGCCTGTAGGTGACAAGCAAAACATGGAGCAGAGGCTTTTTCTGGACAGGTGCTGTGGAGGGGAGAGGATGAGAACGAAACAGGTCCGCATGACACAGAGCAGCAGAGAGCCCTCACACCTCCCCAGGACCACATGGACGAGATGGAGCGACTGCTCAGGAGTAAACTGGGGGACCATTCCCTGGACCAAATGGCTGGGCATACGTAAGTCTTGGCATGATTACGACCCCAAAACTTAAAAAAAAAAAAAAGTGGGAAGTTGTTACTCTAGATAGAGGAGCAGACAGTCAGAGCTGACAAGGCTTTCTCCCCAGAACTGGGTCAAGAGGACAGCGTCTCTTCCCTCTCAGCCTAGACTGATCAAACTCCCGACCAGCACTGAGGGTGGCCGGATGACTTCCTACCCTGGGGTTGTAAGGAACCCTTCCACAAAGAGCAGTCCGGAGCAAAAATGATGCAGGAATGACAGATGCCCTCGTTGCTTTTAAAATAAGCCCTGATCTTCCCAGCAAACGGAGGAGTTCGGGGGGGGGGGGGGGTCTCTTGGAGGGAGGGGGGCAGGGAACACATGCAGCTTCATTGCCTCCACCCCCAACCCCGGCAGCTGGTGTGACCCTGGTCTGACTCCACAGGTGTCCCCTGCCCACTGCTGGCTGCTAGCCAGATCTCAGACTCCAGACTTTCAAAGGCGGGAAGGAAGGAAGGAAGGAAAAAGGGTGAGGGAAACAAGGGATCTAAGAGAATGGAGGTGGGAACTGGTGGGGAAGGAAAAACCCAAGAAGAGGAAACACAATGAGTAACTAATTATGAACTTGTGGCACCTGTGTCCTCAGGGCTGTGGGTCGACTCTTGCCTGGCTGGGCCTCTCACAGGGGCTCAGGAGGGCAGCGTGCATGATCCCCTCAAATTTAGAGCTCCAAATGAAATGCTGAGAAGCACAGACGTGTGTTTTGCAGACAACGCTCCACCTTCAACTTGAAGTGTGTCCCCATCTTGAACGACGCCAGCCATGATGCCCTTCAGCTGGTACCGTTCACAACTTCACTGAGGACTGTGGCCAGTGCTAATGGCCTAATCTACGGAAGGCAAACATTTAAAATAAATCACAAATTTTATAGTGCTGTTTGAGTTCTGCTCTTTGTTCTTTTAACTGACAGGGGACCTTTAAAAACAGAGGTGACCCGAGTCTACCCCAATCCCTGAGCAGCCCTGATGCCCCCTCCCCAGTCTCAGACCCTGGAGGACACCCACACGAACAAGGAAGCACCCACCAAATGTTTGGGCAGGAAGTCATGGCACCATAACGGCTCAAGAAAAAATCGCTCTGGCACTTGTTAAAATGGTAAAAGGAAGATTTTATTTAAGGCTGTCGCAATAGATATCAAGACTGTTACAAGAGGGGAGAGAGATGGGACTCAGCTCCAAACCCAACAAGAATGGGTGGGGTATATAGTCCAGGAGCAGATGGGAGGGTGGGCATTTCTAGGAGGAAAGTTCAAGGCCAAGGGGTTCTTGCTCAACCCACTTCATGGGATCCTTGCTGAAGGCAACCTGGGTGATCGAACATCAAGCGTGGGGGATTCTCTCTAAAGTGATCTGGCAGGGTTCCTGCTACTGTAATTAGGCTATGCAGGCCTAGCAAGGACAGGGCCAAGGTTGAGACCTGGTCAAGAAGAGCACTCAGAGAACCTGACTCAAATATGATCATGGAGAGCCTTTGTCCTTCACAGTCATTTTGTCCCGGGGGGTCCCCCAGCTACTGCGACACTCCAAGAACTCGTTTTCTCTCATGAGAGGTGATAAGGAGATGAGAAAGGAGACAACCTGGATCCCAACTCAGGGAATATTTTGAGTCCTGGCACTGTACCCCCATTTGTCGGTGGCCCACCCAAGAGGCCAGCCCTGACTCTTTCTTCCCATGAGCTTGCCTCTCAAGGGAGGGGACAAAATGCCAAAGACTTGCCTTCCCAGCCTTCTTTGTAGTTGGAAGCAGACTTATGACCCAGTTCTGGCCACCAAAGAGAAGGACGATTCTCCCAAGTAGCTTTTGGGAAATGTCTTCCTATCTGGATGCAGAGTGGGAAGATACCATGCCTGTTACTAAGGCAGTCACTCCCCACCATGAGGTGGCAAGCCTGAGGACAGGGAGCGTGCTGACGATGGAACGAGGGGAGCTGGGCCCTTGGTGGCATCGCTGAGCTGTTCCAACAACCCCTGAACTGTCTACACCCAGACTTCTTAATGAGGTGAGATAATTAGGTGGCTTTCTGATGCAAGCTATTTTTTTGTAGGTGTTCTACAACTCACAGTCCCAAACATTTCTAATACCCCCACCCCCGCAAAGCTGGAATCTGTAAAGGATACAGAGACATCTAAGCTTTGGACATGATGCTCAATGTCCTTCAAAATTAAACAACTTAGAATATAAACAAGTTTTAGACTAAAAGTAACAGCAGCTTTACTCCTGGGAGTTTTTCCTCAGAACATCCAAAGATATCTACCGAATTATAACACATGATAGAGAAAATGCAGACATACCCTAAATGTTCCACAATAAGGGTTGACATTATAGCCTGCACATATATATTGTGAAGTCATTAAAGATGACACTGCTCTTAAGAAAGGAATTCTCTAGGCAATAATCAGGAAAAAAAAAATAAACAGGTGATTATCTTGATATTACATAAATTCTGTCTTGTGCACAAAAACACCTCCGAGTCTAGGTGATGTGTAATGCTGTCAGCAGTGATTATCGCTATATGGTGGAATTATTATTGATTTTTATTTTCTTTACACTTTTCTGTACCTTTTGTATTTGGTGCAATGAACACATCTCTCTTTTACAACAGTTCCACTAAGAATGTTTCAAAACGCAACCAACTGGGAAGACTAGATATCTAACCGAGCACAGTGGAGAGCTTTTAAACATCTAGCAACTATTTGCAGAACAGTATAGTATGAGGGGGTAGGGTGGAAAGCACCAAAAATAGATCCACAGTCCCACACACAGTCGTGGCTTCAAAGACCAAGTGCCTACTTGGGGAGCTAAGACTTGGTGAAATGGCCCCAGCCACTTCTGCGAGCTGTAGAATATCTGTCACATACCCCATCCTCCCCAACGACATGATATATATCGAAGTGAAACTAAACTGTAAGTATTTGCCTTTTACAAAAAACTCTACACAAAGATTTTTGTATTATATCTAGTATGGACAGAATGTAATTCAGGCATTGAGTAAAGCTTCCAGGAAATGCTTTCAGGCCTTTTACATTTTGGGAATTTTTAAAAGATTTTTATTTATTTGTTTGTTTATTTCTTTATTTATTTGACAGAGAGGGAGCGTGCAAGAGCACAAGCAGTGGGGAGCAGCAGGAAGAGGAAGAGGGAGAAGCAGGCTCCCCACTGCGCAGACAGCCTGATATGAGACTGATCCCAGGACCCCGGGATCCTGACCTGAGCCGAAGGCAGACACTTAACCAAACAAGCCACCCAGGCACCCCAGGCATTTTAAGTTTTGCCTAAGAATTGTTTACAAAGTCTTCATTTAACACTCTGTCTGAACCTAATTCACAACAAAGCCTCTTGTATTTCTTAGAGGCATAAATATGTCAGAGGATCTCTCAATTTCTAGAATACTTCCAAATCATCGTGTTATCCCCTTAACCTCTGTGATGCTCTGATCAGCTCATTCCTTACTTGGCATGACTCTCTGATCCTCCCCCAGAAACATAGCTTACTTCCTGAGTTTGACCCTCTTTGCCAATTTCCCAGTAGATTCTAGCAAAATAGGTAGCCTTCTAGCACCCCTTAGATTGGAACAGCATTAAAGCAATCAAGATTACATTTAACATTTGAGTAGGAAGAAGTTGGTGAAGGCTGGCAGAATACATTACCCCAAAATATGCCATGTTGGTGTAAGGACTATTTTGAGCTAAAGACACCTGAAGAAGAGCAGATGCAAAAAAGTCATTCTGGCCTCCCCTTTTCCGGGAACCAGAAGTTCAGGCTCTCATAGGAAAGCTGCCCTCCCTAGCCCCAGGAGGAAAGAAACATTATCCTCCCCAGAGACAGGGAGTGGAGGCAGAAAGAAATCTGTACAAACAGATCTTTTTAAAGTAATTTATCTTCCACTAGTCTCCCTGTGTGATTTAGTTACTTTTCCACAATTGCTAGTCTCTGATCAAGCTAGTATTGTAAGCACTTCATCCAATCTGCTCTTTGGGTCTTCATATTCCTCTGGGGGCTCCCATATCCATGCAAAACTCCGTATGCTTCTCTCCTGTTAATCTGGTTTATGTCAATTTAATTCTCAGGAGCAGCCAGAAACCCTAAGAAGGTAGAGGTAAAGTTATGCCTCCCTGACTACGTTCTACGTTTATTTACTAAAACTGTCAGTTGGGTTTACTGAGCCACCCAAGACCCAGATAGTATTGATTCATCCCGCTCTTGGGGTCACCTGTGGCTCTGAACTGCTTCTGCTGAATTCCTTGACTTTACAGATCATCCTGCCATCCTGTCCCTGGGACCATTGCTCCACATACCCAGCCCAGGCTTTGGCCTCAGACCTTTTCCCCCATGCACAAAGGGCGGGCATGCTTGGGGGGGGGGCGGTGGGTGTGCACGCCTGCACACGCATGAGCACACCTGTGTAGTGAAGGCTCTGCTAAAAATCAATGCATGGCCCTCTCGCTTCTTTCCTCCCACTCCCAAACATGGGAACTGTGTTCTCTATTTGGTCACTTTGGCACCCGTTGGCCAGTACCTTTGGCATCTCAACTTCTTCTTTATTCATTTACTCAACAAATATCTATTAAAGACCTCCTGTGTGCCAGGCACTGTGCTAGGGAAGAAAACCAGTCATGATCCCTAACTTGAGAGCTCACAGTCTCTGGTCCAAGGCAAACCTTATTCAAAGAATGACCCCATCAAACATAGTTCCTCTAAGTGCTTTTTCCTAATTTGGTATTTTGAAATACTTTAGCCTCACAGAGAAATACTATAGAATATTCCTGTGTATCCTTTGCCCAGCTTCATTAAAAATATCATATATAATCATGGTAGAATGATCAAAACCAAGAAATTTACACGGATACAATACCATTAACTAAGCTATGGCCCTTACTGGTTTTCTCTAAGTGCTGTTTATTACATTAATTCTTCAGTCACTGTAACAATCACAGGAAGTAAATACTATCACCGCTCATTTTATAGATGCAGAAACTGAGATTCAGAATAGTTAACTTATCTTGCTGAAGATTCCACCTTCGAAGTGGCCAAGTGAGGAATAGAAACACAAGCAGCCCAGCTCTAAGGAACCTCCTCCTCCCACTGAACTATTTACTACTGGCTCTCAACATGACCCTGGCCAGCCAAAACAGCTGTCCTTGCTCAAACCTGAAGAAACTTACTCTCATAGCACTACAATAAATTATGCTAAGGAGCCAGAAGAAGTTATAATCCTTGGATGCCGTCTTTAGAGCCCAAACATTTGCTTCAAACATCAAAGCCGGCTTCAACAGGCTTCCGGAAGGAAATACTATTGCAACCACTGTGGACAAAACAGTGTTCTTTAGGCTAACAAAGGCTGACTTGCAAACATTTCCCTCCGGTGGAAAATAACTTCAGTTGATACATTTGACTCTCAGAAGGAAGTTTCTTTGTAAGAAACTGCAAGAAATGCAGATTAGGTCAGACACTGCTAAAACAAAGGCTTCAGAAAACACTGGCTTCCTCTCAACATCAAACCATGTCCAAGAGTCTCACTCCCACGTAGCTCAAACCCAAATGAGACATGCCTTCACGAGTCCGTCTGCACCAGAATCATTTGGGATTAACTTGGGTTTGCTTCTCTGTAGCTGCCCTTCCTCCGCTTTCTAGTAGATATCCAGGCCCTTTGGAACTGCTTGCCTTCTGGATTTTGGAAAGCGGAATGCACAAGAGCTTGTAGTCAATGTCTCCTTCACTATTTGGGGGGGGGGGGGTAAGGCATGGGGGGGCAAGAAGTAAGGGAATGCAGGGAAGAGCGGTGTGCTACATCAAGAGGGGAGCGAGGATAGCAAAGGGCAGAAGAGAACTCCCCAGCCTGCAATGTGGAGTCACGCACCTCTTTCTGGCAAGATCTGAAGCGACTGTTGGCTGTCAGGTACACCTAGGTGGGCTGAGTCCCTGACACCAGAACTCTTCTCAAGACCAGAAGTCTTCTCAAGAGTCCCTGGCCCAGAGGTGCCTGGGTGCCTCAGTCATTAAGCGTCTGCTTTCGGCTCAGGTCACGATCCCAGGGTCCCAGGTTCAAGCCCCACATCAGGCTTCCTGCTCAGCGGGAAGCCTGCTTCTCCCACTCTTCCTGCTTGTGTTCCCTCTCTCGCTGTGTCTCTGTCAAAATAAATAAAATCTTAAAAAAAAAGAAAAAAAGAAAAAAAATAGTCCCTGGCCCTAAATGTGGCATAAGGGCAGCAGCCTAAAGGGAACATGGAACCAAGACACAGGGGTCACAGAGTGGCCAGTGGATCAACACTGGCAGAGTATTTCAGATGAGGCTTTAATGCTTAAGGTGTTAAGATATGTGTATAACCTGAAGGAGGCAGAGTGCTATGGGGAACAGCCAACAACCACTGAAACTTAACTTCCCACCAATTCAAGAGGTAAGAGAACCCCACGTTGATTTAAAGAATACAGAGAAATGTAATAGTCCCAAAAATCTGGGTTTGCAGACAAGCACTCACACCAACTATCCGTCCATCCATTTGTTCATCTGAGAAAGAGTTACCGAGCTTCCACACAGGTTTGAACACAGAGATGAGACCAGAGGACATGGTGGTTCCCGAGCCTTCCAGTGCTCACACACTCAGAGATGTCCACCCTAAACCAAGGAGAGGCCACTACAGAGTCACTAATGGTAAGAGAAGGCGCCGGATGAGTTAAGGTACCATAAATGAACCCTATCACACTGGCACTCTTTCACGGTGAAGTTATACGTAATGTATCAAGTTTCAAAATTATCTACGGATTTATTCCAATGGAAGAATCACAGATGAAGGCAATGATCTTCCTAGAATTTTGGTCAGCTTACTGTTTTAATAGCAAAACCCTACATACAGCAAAAACAGGTTAGTTAGATATATTACAATATGTCCACTCTTTGGAACACCGTACAGGCATTAAGAATGATGTTATGGGGACGCCTACGTGGCTCAGTAGTTAAGCATCTGCCTTTGGCTCAGGCCATGGTCCCAGGATCCTGGAATCAAGCCCCACATCCAGCACTCCTCTTGGCGGGGAGCCTGCTTCTCCCTCTCCGGGCTGCTCCCACTGCTTGTGCTCGCTGTAAGGACCTATTTAGAGCAACTCCATCTTGGTTAAAAACCATTTTGTTGTTTGTGCAGTAAAACTTAAATTGACCCTGCCACCGCGCCCACCCCCCACCCCCCACCGAGAAACTTACTTAGAAGCAAGTCTGAGAAACCAGTAAAATATGGTCAGCTAGTTCCTAATACCAGAGCCCAGAATACAAGGCCAGGTCGGCCAGTTCCTGATAACAGAGCCCAGAATACAAGGATGAGTCAGGCCAGGTAGAGACATCCAATCAGTAAGAAACACACATACTTTTTCCTTAACCACCAAAGAATGTAAACCCCCCCGTTTGGGTGCCAACCTTGAGCACCAGTTCTAACCAGAGTAATAGGTTGGGTCAAACAGCTACTATAGGGTAAACTGTAATTCAATTGGCCACCTGCGTGTGACCTAACATGACTACAATCTCATTGGCCACCTATGCGTGGCCAGACTTTTGCTCTATAAAATGTAGTCTGTAAGATGGGGAGGGGTCGCCCTCTTCAGAGGCGGCCCTGATCGGTCAGTCAGTCAATTCTTGAGCCTGTAAACTGGGGGTGGTCGCTCTCTTCAGAGACGGCCCTGGCCGGTCAGTCTGACTTCTAATGCTTGGCATAGAATAGAGCTTTGCATAACTTTCACTTTGTCTCAGTCTCGTTTCGTTTAATAATGGACCTAACACTCACTCTCTGTCAAATAAATAATTTAAAAATCTTTAAAAAAAAATGATGTTATGGGTGCTACTTTTTTTAAAAAGATTTATTTATTTATTCATTTGAGAGAGAGAGAGCGAGAGGGAGCGTGCACCAGCAGGAGGGAGAGAGGGAGACAGAGAGGGAGAGAGAATCTGAAGCAGACGCCATACTAAGTGGAGAGCCCCAGGCGGGGCTCGTTCCCAAGACCCTGAGATCACAACCTGAGCTGAAACCAAGAGTCACATGCTCAGCTGACTGGGCCACCCAACAGCCCTACAAGTGCTATTTTTCTAATTAAAAATAAAACACTGACAAGTACTTCAGAAGAATATTTGATAACATGGAAAGACATGAGCAATGTATTGCTAAAAAATGAGCAAATATGCTCCGGTTTTTGTAATAATGACATAAATATACATATATTTTAGCAAATATCACATTTTTGTAACAGTAGCATAAACATGTATATGTCTAAATGTGTGTTGCATGTACAGGATACAGGAACACTGGGAGGATATAAAACAAAATATTAAAAGCGTTTTTTCCTGCCAGGATTGCATTCTGATTTTCATGGGCCTTAAGCACTTTTGCCTTCATGGCCCCTTCCCCTACAAAAGAATGCTCAAAATTATATTTCACAGTGGCATTGGTATAAAGGTAATACAGTCCAGGCTGGATTCATTGTTCTATGTTCATTATTATTATATTCATTTTTTTCTTCTCATTTTAAGAGAAATTAAAATGAAAATATTCGTGGGCGCCAGGCTCTGTGGTTCCAGGGGCCATCCGATGACTTGGCGCTCATTTCTGAGTAATGGGATTACTGGATTTTTATTTCCTTTCGGCTCATCTGCATTCTCTAAATTTTCCATACCCTAAGCTTTATTCTACAACTGTAATGAAAAATCATTTGAACAAGAGATGGGTAAACATAAAAAAAAAAATGTCCATTTTATGCAATGTTTACACATAATACTGAGAGTAAAGGCAGTTCCTGGGGGCAACCTGCTCCAAGGGCATTAAAACCTCCCCACTAGACCACCTGATACAGCCTGGCATCCGTGGCTCTGCTGATCCAGCCCATCCAACGACTTCCTGCAAGAACCAACCAAGGAGACGAAACCTCTAGTTTTCAGAACAAAGTTGCTCTCTGGCTTACCGAAGAGAATGGGTTCATGCCTTGTTCTTTACACCCAGGGAGGACACGACCAACCCACACTGGCTTTATTTCTCCAGGGGCACAGATGGTTGGCCATGGTCCAGCCACGCTCTCTGGCCAGTCCGGGAAACATTTAGAGGAGGACAACAGGCTTGGTAAATAGGCAACTAGCCTTCTACAGCCTCATCCATGGCCCGGGACATCGTAAACACATGCTCTTTGCCAAACTGTGAAGTTTGCCAAAACTTAATAGGTTTGATTTGATAAAGTCAGCCTTTCGAGTATGGATTTTTAATTGATACATTTGTTTATTTATTCATGTGTTTAATAAATATTGATTAGGCATCTACTCTTTGCCAGGGATTATTCTAGGAGCAGGTGACACAGTGGTGAGCAAGACAGACACAGTCCCTGTTCTCATGCTGCTGGAAGGAGAGATTCTGAACAAAGTGCAGAGTGGCTTGAAAAGGGAGAAGCCACGGGTGTGTTGAGAATGTGTGGCCAGGGGGCGGCATCAGTCTAAGGAGCTGGGGATCCAGGCTTCCCAAGGAAAGAAAAGGTAAACCCAGACCTGGAAGGCAAGTAGGAGTGGACGGAGCAGGGAAACGGGAGGGTCTGGAGGAAGAACAGAGCGCAAACTCATCCCCAGAATCTACGTTTAGAGTCTAGGAGTCCTAAGGAACTGAAGACATCCAAAGGGGTTGATGAGTATGGCAGAAGGCTGGATTAGAGAGGCAGGCAGGGGCCAGATGTGAAGGACTATCTTATTTAAATCGGTTTGGGAGCTAGGACTACATCCCCACTCCAATGGGAAGCCATCCCAGAGCCTTAAGCAAAGGAGGGCTTTGGTGCTGTGTGGAGAATGGACTGCCTAAAACTCCCGCAGTGGCCCTTGGGTCACTGGTGATGGGTGTTGTATAGCATGAACCCAGCTGTAAGACTTATTCCAGCCTACTTGAAACAACTGAAAAAAACAAAGAAACAGAGATGTACACTGCACCTCTGTGCTTCCCACTGTCCCCATTCCAGCCTTCAGAACCATACAAACAAGGAAAACTTAAAATAAAGGGGAGCCATAGGAGGAACACCTCACTGTCCTGTGTACTAGCTTTGTAATACTTGATTCTTCCTGCATACCTCTTCCAGCATTTGCTTCTTCTAGATTATCTTTATTATTGTGCTTAGCTATTTGAATTTCCATATGCATTTTATTTTTTTAAGATTTTATTAACTGGGGTGCCTGGGTGGCTCAGTGGGTTAAAGCCTCTGCCTTCGGCTCAGGTCATGATCTCAGAGTCCTGGGATAGAGCCCCTCTCTGCTTAGCAGGGAGCCTACTTCCCTTCCTCTCTCTCTGCCTGCCTCTCTGCCTACTTGTGATCTAAAAAAGATCATTTATTCTTTTGACAGACAGAGATCACAAGTAGGCAGAGAGGCAGGCGGGCGGGGGGCACCCTTCCATTTGAATTTTGGAATCAGCTTGTCAATTTCCACAAAACATAACCTGCTAGCATTTTTATTGAGATTACGCCGAATCAAAAGAAGTGACTTGGAGAGAATTGACATCTTTGCAGCACTGAGTTTTCCAATCTATGAACATGGTCTAGCCCTCCCTGTATTCAGGTTTCTTCAATTTCTTTCAATAATGATTTGTTCTTTCCAGGGAAGAGGTCATGAACACACTCCATTAAATCTAGCCATGGATATGTGATGTCCTTAGGTGATTATATGGGTAAATATTAAAAAGAGTAATTGGGGCTCCTGGGTGGCTCAGTGGGTTAAGCCTCTGCCTTCAGCTCAAGTCATGGTCTCAGGGTCCTGGTATCAAGCCCCACATCGGGCTCTCTGCTCAGCAGGGAGCCTGCTTTCCCCTCTCTCTCTGACTGCCTCTCTGCCTACTCGTAATATCTCTGTCAAATAAATAAATAAAATATTTTTAAAAACAAAATAAAAAGATTAATTAAAGGAAATAATATCTGGGGAAAGTACTTTGCAAAATGTAAAACATTTTATAAACTTGAGATATTCTTTCCCACTGACATTACTGAATACATCCTTTTGGAAAGCCAATCTACACACCCCCTTAAGGCATTTTTCCCAGTGTCTATTGATTAACCAAGAGGCTGAGGCTATCCAGCCCGAACGGCCAAAAAACAGTGACATCAGAGGCCAAGAGGAGAGTTACTGACCTGGAATAAACTCCAAGAAAACAAAGCAACGACAACAACAAAAAACTGAGTTCTCAATCTGAATTTTAATTTTATCCAAGAGCCACCAGATGGCCTGGGGGTGGGGGGCAGTTTTTCGAAAAAGCCCATCGTTCAGTCAAAACTCAGGGACTGGATACACTCCAAACAAGATCTCACTCAGTCTCTGAGCTCCTGACACTGTTGTCGAAAATTAGCCTAGACCATTCCTCAATGGGAGCTGAGGTGCTGTATCCCCTCTTCAAAGAAATTCTCATCTGCAGAACAGACAAAGGCCAAGCCTGGCCCCTTCCTGGGACCTGGCAATGCTGATACTCTCATTCTTAGTGCCTGAGTCTGAACTAGTGATTCACAACCCCTTCTCTGAGCCCAGCCTCAGAGGCTCCCTCCTCCTCTGCCAAGCCCTGCCTGCCACCAACACAGGTCCAGGGCTCGCCTCTTTCCACCAGTCTAGAGCAGAAAATGGCCAGAATGAACCAGAAGGAAGCCTTCAGGACACAAACACTGTTTCTAAAACACACAAGAAAGAGAAAGACCTTGCTGTGATTTACCCCCCCACATCATTCCACTCCAGTCTCTTGGATCCCCCCTTGATCAAGGTAGCAATGATTGGTATTCATTGAATCAGCAAACATTTATTGAGCACCGACCATGGGCCAGGCACTGTTTTAAACACTGGAGACCCAGAAATGAACAGCACAAGGAAAGGTCCTGTCTTCTTGCAGCTTGCATCACTTGGGGGAGAGGAGTCTGTGCCCTTGGGGATGGTGGTGAACAGCAGGCAACAGGACCATCAGCTACAAATCGAAAGGATTTTAGAAACTTGGTGGGTTAGGTTGGGTTCCCCCAAAAAGGGGACCTCAAGATAAGGATTTGAGAATAGCTTGCTTATTGAGGAAGTGATCCCAGGAAGCGTAGGTGAGCAAACGGGGAACTGACAGCAAAGAAGGAAGGCCACAGTTTGTTAATGAGACACTTACCACTGTGGGCAGCTGAGGCTCGGTCCTGGGAGACCCTCATAGAGACTTTAGAGAATGTGCCTCAGAAGTACCCTGCACCCCCCGAGGGGCAAGGAAGCTCAAGGTTTACCCATCCACTCCCGTCCTCATTAGCTGAGGGTCCCACCAGGGTTTTAAAGCCCTGGCTCCCCAGGCAGAGACAAAAAGAGTCCATCAGCAGGCACGGAAGTGTCTAGGGGCAACCTCTGAGATGAGGGACAGGGACGGAGAAGGCACGGGAGGCGTGGGCTGCTCCCAGTCATCTTGTTCCCTGTGATAAGCCCGGAACCTGGTGGGGTTTCAGGGACATAGTAGGCAATAAATATTTGTTGAGTAATTAGATGTTTTATTATCTGGAGATGTCTTTAAAGCTAACCTGAAGTCAGCAGAAGAAAGGGCCCTGGGTGCAAACCTAGAAAGAGTGGCCTCAAAGCACATTAAGCAGTGTTATCCTGGGCAAGTGCCTTCCCTTCCTGATCGGCCTTCACGGTCATAAAGCAGAGACGGACCCCTGCCTTGCCTGCTCTGTCAAACTGGGATGAGGAACCAGCCAGAGAAACTCTGCCAAAGTGCTTGGGAAAACCAGAATATGTTAGAATGATTTTTCTTGGGCAAAGAGCCTGGAATAGGGAATGAGATCTGCAAAAGGAGATTCGGGTCCAGTAGATTCTGAGTCTGTTTCCTCACGTATAGAAGAGGCACTGTGATAACCAGGCCACAACACGTCCCAGAGTGCCGTTCGGGGGCTCCAAATGTAAGATAATGGATGTGGTGTGCTCCGTTCCCTTCTGAAACTACACTAAAATGACAGTAAAGGGATGTGGGTTTTTAAAAAGGGGTGGGGGGAGGATCATAAACCCATGATGACAAAGCAACTGGAGAGGAAAGGATATCCACAAAATTTTGGAAGCAGAAGAGTAGATGGTCAATTAGCACACGGCTTAGCTAGTAGGGAAAATGAAAGACTAAAATCACACTGGGGAAATCCAAGAAGAAACGCAGCTTGCCCCAAACATGAGGCACCAACACCTTGGAAAGCAAGGGTGGAGGTGGGCAGAAACAGGAAGACTGGCTGAAAGGCTTTTTAAGAAGTTAGAGCTCCAGATCCCCCGCTCAACCCTGGTGGAAACCCTGAGGGGCGGGTCTAACCGTTTGCAAGGCGAGAAGCCCCCTGGTTGTGAGACATACTCACGTTCGAGATTCACTGCTTGAGGACATCCAGCAAATGCTATCAAGACATTGCTCTATTCCAGACTCTCTTGCAACCTTGGACCCTGACCTCATGTGGTCTGTACCACAGCCTGTCTGTGATGGATGAGAGCAGGTCGGGTCACTCTTCTCTCTCATCTCCAGGGACGCCTCCAAGCATCCTGTCCCATCACTCCTTCCCTGTCTCTCCCTGCAGCACAAAGCGTTGGAACAAGGGTCCTTTGTGAACTAGAAAGAACATGGATGTCAAGATATCTTTAAGAGTTTCATCTAGAGGGGTGCCTGGGTGGCTCAGAGGGTTAAAGCCTCTGCCTTCAGTTCAGATCATGATCTCAGGGTCCTGGGATCGAGCCCCGCATAGGGCTCTCTCCTTGGCAGGGAGCCTGCTTCCTCCTCTCTCTCTCTGCCTGCCTCTCTGCCCACTTGTGATCTCTCTCTGTCGAATAAATAAATAAAATCTTTTAAAAAAAAAGAGATTTACATCTAGAGTCTGTTTGCACCCACTGGTCTGACTCGGTGGCAGCTAAAATGCTCAAGCTTCAAAATGAATGGCCCTAAAGGGACCACGACTCCCAAGAAAAGGGAGGACACAGATAAAATGACCTCAGAACCCAGCCCCAAATATTGGGTTTATTTATTCTGTGCCTCCTGCAATAATAGAGTGTTATTTCATCGCTGGCAGATGCAAAATAACGAACCCATTGTGCGCTGATCTAGAGTCCATATGACCCCCATTTGTCTTGCAGCCTGACTGGGCGCTTTGCCCTGTTCACAGGAAGCCCTCTGATAGCCAAACACCATACAGACCCAATAATCGCCCTTTACTGGGGGAGGATCCACCAGCACCACCAGAAACACCGTCCTCCCTCCTACAGCCTTCACAGCCCTCACCACCGCCGCGCCAACCACCACCAAGCATTCTGGGGCTGGCTGCTGCCCACAGTTCTCCTGGGAACTCATCCCATGGGCCCATAAAGCCCAGTGGGCTGCCAAATGAGGAAAGGACTCTCTTAGGAAGCTCAGTAGCATACAGAGGTTAAGAACGGAGACTCAGCAAGGCCTGGGATCAAATCCTATCTCTGCCACTTTGCATAAGCATGAACTAGGGCATGTCGCTTCCCCGTTGTCTGGCTGGCTGCCATCTCCCCCAAGGAATGGGGATGGTAAGGAGCCCTTCCTCTCGGGGTGCTGTAAGAGCTAAATGAGTTAACCATTATAAAGCCCTTAACACAAAGCCACACTCCAAATGAGTGCTAGAGGAGCGTAAGTGGTGGTGGTGATGGCTGATGGTGAAACAGATTCTCTAAGAGCCCCCCACCCACCCGCACACCCAGCCCCGGAAAGGGAATACAGGCCAGAAGATGAAAATGAGGCATTCACTGCAGGCTGAACAAACAGAGGCCAGGAAGGACCCAGCTCCCAAGGACACCTGCAATCCATCTGGGGCCCCCTTGTGCACCGCAGTCCCGTGGCAACCTGACGTGGCTGTTTGCTTTGTGTGCTGACACAAGCAAGCCAGGGGGCTGGGGGGAAGAACAAAGTAGATAACCTACGTGGAAACTCTTTGTCCAGTGGAAAAAAAATCACGAAGCCAATGAGGGTTTTCCTCCTGTCTTCAGTTGCCCAAATCCTTGTCTTACCTACAGGATTCTCACAGGCCCCGGTGGAAGACAGTTTCTCTCTTACAACCTGTGATTCTGTGCTGGGAGTCACAACAGGGGACTTGCTACAGGTGTCTCCTTGGGAGAGGCCCCGGAAGCTGCTCAGCCCCCTGCCAGGCACAGGGCACGCCCACAACACAGGACCTTGCGGCCCCAAGGATCCACGGTGCCCACAGCCAAAAGCTGTTGCCCAAATTAAAATGAAGCTCTCTCTTCTCTGTGTTCTGCAAACACCCTGTTTGAGCTTGTGTTGGGCAACTGGCCTGGCTCCGCAGGTATCTAGTTAGCTGGTGGCATCCCGGATCAGTGGGAAGGGCCCAGCTTCTGACCCCAGGCTCAGCCACCAACTGGCTAAAACCCAGAAACAGTCATTTAGCTTCTCTGAGATCATTTCCTCATTTGAAAAATGGAGAATTAGAATCCTTATTTGCAAGCTTAAGGGCAGGGTTACATAGAATGCTGTGCAGAATCCGTGGTACGTGGCAAGTTCCCACCAAGTTATCGGGACACGTCCCACTAGACACATCCCAGAAGGTCAAGTAATGTCCTGCATATGTCTGCATCTCAGGCTATACTACGCACATAGCAGGTGCTCAGAAATTTTTGAACAAAAGTGAAGTCTTTCCTGGAAACCAAGGATTAAGAAAGGAACCCAGCCCATCTCAGGGACCTATACATGGCCCTACCACTTTAAATCACTTTGTTGTGTTTTTTTTAAAGATTTTATTTATTTATTTGACAGACAGAGATCACAAGTAGGCAGAGAAGCAGACAGAGAGAGAGAGAGAGAGGAGAAAGCAGGCTCCCTGTTGAGCAGAGAGCCCAATGCGGGGCTCGATCTCAAGACCCTGAGATCATGACTTGAGCTGAAGGCAGAGACTTTAACCCACTGAGCCACACAGGCGCCCCTAAATCACTTTGATTTAGACTTCAGGATACACCATCATCTCAGCCTCTGTGTCTCCCTGTCACCAAGTCTCAGGCCCTTCCATTGAGTGCGGAGGCTGACACTGGCCTTTTGGTTCTTTCTGGAACTGCCAAAGTCTTGGCCACTGCTTGGGAGCAACATCAGTGGCCCAGCCATTCCTTGTGGACCAACTCAATAATCCGCCACCTGCCGAACACCTGCTCTAGGGCACGCAGAAGAAAGTCAAAGGAAATGCCAGTTTCCGAACGGGAAGGACACCAGTGTGGATGAGTGTAATCTGCCTGGAAAATGAGAAGGGTCACCCTCCCATCCTTCAGATCGGATGGAGACTTCCTAAACACACACCCAGTCCATATCCAGCTACCGACACAGCCCGGCCACACCTGGAAGCAAATGTGAAAATAAAGTCTCTACCTCTTGCCACCCCAAAGCTTTCAGAAGTTCATCTACTACCCCTTCTAGCTCTGCTAGTGAAGACATTAGGGAAGACATACTGGGCCAGGAGGGAGACCTGACTGTATGATCCCTGCATCTAACTGGCTGTAATTCAAAGTAACTCCTATTAGCTCACTGCACCTCAGTTTCCCATCTGTGAAATGAAACCCGGAAAGACCTCTAAGAGTCTTTCTGGCTGTGATAGTCTATGCTCTTTCTATGGCCAGTCGTGGCTTGGCTCCCACAGAGACCTGCTGAATGCCACACAGACAAGCCCTGAGGCATTCCAAGGGCAGCCCTTCCTGTTCTCCAAGGCCAGGAGCTCCTATTACTATATAAGGTGGCCCGCAGAGAATGGCAGGGGAGACATATCTCCTCCACTGTTCAAGTCATTTGGAATGGACACAATGAATCCTGTCCCTTCCCAGCACTCCCGAGGCTAGGCCAGGCAGCCCAGGAAATATCAGGCAGGGACTCAAATTGCAAAGATACACGGTGCCACAGACATTCTGCAAGCCCACGGGGACCCGGGCTAGGAACAGACAATGCTTCCACCAAGCATATATCATAATTGCCAGGTGTCTAAGAGCTCACTGTTCCAGGTACAACACTGTTCTTGGCTGCTTCCTCCAAATCCCTTGGTAAAAGGAATCCAGACGTGATCATTACGTGAAAGGGGAACTCCACTCCCAGCCCTTCCGGTACTCTCACTGAACACAGTGCTTGGGTCACAACAGCTCTAGGGTGATCCCTGACACACAAAGGACTGCAGGTCACCTCCACAGAGCTTTCTTCCCTCCGCGGATGGAGCACAATGCCTCTGTCTGTCGGCTGCCCTGCACTCTTGGCTACGGGGTAGGTGCTGGGTGGCGAAGGGAAAGAGTAAGAAATCTAGAGTTGGGATCCAGCTGTACCAGCTTGGACAAATTATGATCCTGATCCTCTTCGCATCTTAGTTTGCTTCTCTATAAACTAGTGTCAGCGAAACTCACTTTGTAACACTTTGTCCTGAGGATGAAATGAAACTGCGTATGAAGTACCTGACTTACATGAGGTATTCAGAACATGCAGTCTTTTTATAAGGATTTCCCCAGCTTGCTGAATAAGGCAGGTCCAGGCACCAAACATGCAAACAGTTTGAGAAAGTAGTGATTTAAAACCAAAACTCCCTTCAGCACTTTATTTAAAGGGAATTGGATTCTCTTTGAGTTAAGGAAGAGTTGGCTTGTTTTTCCCTAAGAATTCTGCATTTGATCAGATAGATGCCACATCCACAGAGAGTTCTGATGTTGCCATAAGGACCCTGAGGTCAGTCAGACACACACACACTCAGGTTTTCAGGTTGTCTGAGAAAAATCACTTCCCTAGCCTGGCCAGACTGTCGTGGTTCCCCAACCCAGCAACACATTCACATCACCTGGGGAGGTTTTCCACCCTGAGGGTCTGCCAGCCCCATCCCAAACCACTTTCAGCAGGGTCTCTGCTGGCTAAAGCCTGGATATCAGTACTTCTAAGAGCTCTCTGATGATTCTAACATGAGATCCACCAGACCAGGACCTCTCCAAAGCCCCCTCTGGGCATCCTGGTGCTTACAACAATGTATGATTCAAAGTAGACACTTAATATATGTTTGATGAATAAGTTAATGAAGATTCTGACCCACTTTTTTTTTTTTTTAACTATTTCCCTATTCACGATGTATGAGGTAAAAGAAGAAACAGGTTAATTGCAAATAAGAATCCTGGAGCAATGCTACCTAATAGAAATTTCTGCATTGATGGAAAATGTTCTATAATCTGTACTGTCCCATCCAGTAGCTGTAAGTCACATGTGGCTCCTGAGCACTTGAAACATGGTTAGTGTGACTGAAAACTGGATTTTTAATTTTATGTCATGTGACTCAAACAGCCACGTGTCACTTCTGGACACTGTCACTGGACAGTGCAGACATAGAGTGTCTGCCTTTCACAAACATACCTCTAGCTTGTGCCCTCCATGCCCCTTGACTAACAGGGCCCTGTTTTTGTTTAGGGCAGCCCCTGCTCCTACTACCTGAGTTCTTTGCGGGGGGTGGGGGCAATTCATGAAGTTGTCCTGCCCTCTTGGAAGAGGGGAGCCAAGGGGTAGGTCCAGAACTTCAGCTCAGTCAACCAGACTCTCCTTTCCAGGAAATTGACTGTAGCTTCAGGGTTGCAAGAAAATGAGTTGGAGCAGATTAATACCAATGTTGATTCCCTAAGACACTGTGTATTAGTTTCCAGAACATTACTCCCCACTGTGACAATAATAAGTGAGATATGATGTGACCTAGGCATCATTATCTTCATCATCCTTATCATCATCCAAGTTACATCATCAGTACCTAGCACCCCTGACATGCCGGCTCCTAAACTAGGTACTTAAGCTGCCTAGCTTCCCTGGGCATCATTTCTGCATCTGCAAAATGGAAATTAACTCATCCAAGTTTCTTCGAGAGTTTTTATAAAGGCAGCAAAAGAAATATTAGTCATAAGAGCTTAGAGGAAAATGAGGGAGTGTCCGAAGTGTCACCAGAGGTGTTGTTTCCTAGATACAGGTATGGGGAAGCATGGGAGGTTTTGATGCAGGACCCAGGATCTGGGCCCCCATTCACAAGCTCTTGTCCTTTCTCAGCTTTCTGCTAAAATGAGATTAAGACACATCCCTCTCTAGTTTCATCATTTTCTCATCTATTTGCATGCCCCTCCCACCTTGCCTGACACCTGTCTCCTCCTTCTACAAATATATCCCAGAAAACTCTCCAGGCTAGACCATGCTGGCCTTGTACCCAATCATTTCTTCTTTCCCCAGCAACCCACTTATGTGGCAAGTTGCCCCAGGGGTGCACTCCCATAGCTTCCTGGTCTAAGCCTCTGGCAAAGCGCTTTACTAGAATCATGTTTAACCATCTCCTCCAGTGGTAGAGACCGTAAGCCTTTCCAGGGCAAAGCTCACGCTCCTCTTATTCACACCAAATCCCCAGGGCCTCCTACAGAGCCAGGCACCTAAAAGGTGCTCAATAACTACTCCCTGTTGAATGTGCGAATAAGGACTCCAAGTGCATTTTATTCCTTGTCATTTCAGGAAGTGTCATTTCACAGAATTAATCATCTAATGCTGCATAACAAAATACCCCAAAACTTACTGGCTTAAAAACAACAACGATCGCTTCTTAGCTCTCATTTTCCACGGGAGAGAAATTCAGACAGGGCACGGCACGGTGGGCTTATCTCTGTGTGTGCGACCTCGTCTAGACGACTCAAAGGCTGGTGATGGAATAACCCCAGTTCACCACTTATCTGATGAGTGAGGCTGGCTGGGAGCTGAGAGCCTTCCTGGAGAGCCTCCTGTCCTCTCTCCCTGTGGCCTGGGCTTCCTCACAGCATGGTGGCTAGGCTCCAGGGTGGCTGTCCTGGGAAAGGAAGAAAGAGACAGAAGGACTCTCTCCTTTCCATGACTTCGGCTTAACAGCTACGTAGCATTACCTCCACGTTGTTCTGCTCATTACAAGCCAGTAGCTAAGTAAAGCCCACAGTCAAGGGGAGGGGAAGGAGCCAACACCTTTTGAAAACAGAAGCAGTAAAGAGCTTGCCAACAGGGGCGCCTGGGTGGCTCAGTGGATTAAAGCCTCTGCCTTCAGCTCATGTCATGATCTCGGGGTCTTGGGATCAAGCCCTGCATAGGGGTCTCTGCTCAGCTGGGAGCCTGCTTCCCCCCTCTCTTTCTCTGCCTGCCTCTCTGTCTACTTGTGATCTCTGTCAAATAAATAAAGAAAATCTTTTTTTTTAAGATTTTATTTATTTATTTATTTATTTATTTATTTGTCGGGGAGAGAGAGAGAGAGCGAGCACAAGCAGGCAGCGCTGCAGGCAGAGGCAGAGAGAGAAGCAGGCTCCCCACTGAGCAAGGAGCCCGGGGACAGGACTCGATCCCAGCACCCCGGGATCATGACCTGAGCTGAAGGCAGTGGCTTAACCGACTGAGCCACCCAGGCGTCCCTAAATAAAATCTTTAAAAAAAGAAAAAAGAGCTTGCAAACATGTTTAAACTACCACAACCACTTAGCTAGGGCAAGAGGCCAAGTGCAGGGTGGAAAGGCAAGTGTCTGAAGAAGTAAGGCTTCAGTTCAAGTTATTCGCTGTGTGAGCTTAAAGGACTTGCTCTCTGAGACTCAAATTCCCCATCCCTGCAATGAGTAGGTTAAGGTTGAAGGTGCCTGGAGGTTTTCATGCTCCGAGTCTTCCAGCCTCAGTGAGCTTAAGAGGATCTCCTCTTAACTAGCTTTCTTGAAGTCCCATGACCCTTCCCATCACTCATCACCCTTGGTTTCCAATCCTGGAGGCAGCAAGAGGTAGCTCCTGGAGCTCAGGGGACCTAGGAAGTTCAGACACGAGGGATAACTTTAGGGAACAGAGGAGGAACCACTGAGCAATTCCAGATTCTCCAAGGCCTCCGCTGCCCCAGCCCAGGTGTAGAAACCTCGGCTTGTCAGAGAGGGGTGGTGAGAAATGCAGCAATTACAGACCTAAGCAATCAGCACCTACAGGTAGGCAGGCCAGAGCCCAGGAATCTGCTCTACAACCCCACCTCCCTGCCACAGCAAGGCTGTCATTCATACTAACTCCTAGTGGGAGAAAGGAGACTACAAGTCTTAAACCACCCAAGGCTATCCTGTCTCCTTTAGAAAGTTCTTTCCCTAGGCTCCCTGTTGGCGTCTATTCCCAGTTACTGCTCTGTGGAGGGGAAGTAAAGATTGCCTTGGGTCTCTGCAGTCCTGCAAGCCATACTTTCCCCTTCTGAGCCGGCTGGACCTTACAGGACAGTCACCTCACACTCCCACGGGTCGCGCCGTCCCCAAACCCTGGGGCGCAGCAGCCCCTCTGCCCGCGGCACAGGGACGCCCACCGCCAGGGTCCGGGGAAGCTAACGAGAGGCAAGCTCTGGGCCTCCCCCTCCCACTGGTGGAGAACTCGGGGTGGAACTGGGTGGCTTTTCACCCTTTCTCTTCCAGAGGTCGTGACCCTAACCCCCAGACGTCCTCCTTTCGGGAGCCCGCACGCCAGGAGGACTCTGCGCTCACCGGGTGTGACGAGCTCGGCTGATAGATGGGGAAACCGAGGCCCACTGAGGGAAGCGATCTGGAGGATGTCCCGCGGGAAATTAGACTCTGACTCCTGTCTAGAACCCGGTCCTCCAAGCCGCAGCTCTCGCGCCTACCCCGAGGGCCCCTGCGAGGTGCTTCCTTTAGGAAATTCCCGACCGCGGGCCTCCCGAGCCCGGAACCTCCGTGCAGCTTGCGCTCTGCGCCGCACGCAGTGAACTTCCTCCGCGGCTCCGCGCCGGCTTCGCGGCGCCCCGAGAAAGAGGTGGGAGCGGAGCGGACGACCCCCTGCCTCCTGGAGATAACTTGGGATGCGGGGCGGGCGGCGGGAGGCGGAGGGCCCGGCGGGAACGCGCTGGCCCTTTAAGGGGGGGACCGAGCGCATGCGCGGCGCGGACCGGAGTCGAGCCCGGTGGGCGGCGGGCTGGCAGGGGACGCGCGCGGCCGGAGGCAGCTGGGCCCTGGGGCGGCGGGGGCGACGGCGGCCCAAGCCTCGCGGAGCAGCCGAGCCGCGACCTGCGCATGGACCCCGCGCTCGGCGGGCTGCTCTCCAGGGACTAGCGCAGCCCGCCCTCGCCGAGGCTTTGTCACTCGCCTCCAGCTCCATCCGCGCGGGCTGTGGCTGCGCGAGCCTCGAGCCCTCCCCGCCCGGCGGTCCATCCCCTCCACCTCCACCCCGCCCCATCTCAGCCGGGGCAGCGGGAGCGCGAGCGGACCACCGCGGAGCATCCTTCGCCCAGGCCGGCCGCGCCATCGCCCATGCCGCAGCCACTCCGAGGCTGCGACCGCGCGGCCGGAGCCCGCCGCTCGGTGACCTCAGCCTGGCCTCTGCGCGCCGCCCGAGTCGGCCCCGCTGAACCCCGGGCCCGGGAACGGGACCCGCGCCCCGCGATGGCTCGGCTGGCGCTGAGCGGCGCCGAGTGCCCGCTGTCCGCCCGCTGAGACGCGCCCGGCTGGGGACCGGCGGGGCCTTGGCGCTCCCCGCCGCGCCCTTCCCCCTCTGGGAGCTGCGCTGCTGTTTCCCGGGGGTGAGGGGACGGGGGCCGAGACAAAGCCCACTTTGTGCGGGGAGTTGGCCGCGGGCGTGGAATGAGCGGTCGGCGCGCGCCCCCTCCCCGCGCCCCGCCAGCTGCGAGTCTTGGCTCCCCAGCTCGTCGCGTCGAAGAAATCGCGCCTCCTCGCCACCCTCGGGTTCGGGGGTCCCGGCTCCGAGCTGATGCGGCCAGGAGTCGCCTCGGCACCCCCCGGAGCGCACGCTGCCTTGAGCGTGCGATATTTTGCAGAGAAATCTGTTGTCTCCAAAACTGGGACTTGGGGAGCCCGGTGGGCCTGAGCACCGGTGCCTTGACCCTCTGTGGCCGCAGGTCGGAGCTGTCTGGCCTCAGTTTCCCTCCGACTTTTCTCTCTGCAAGCCCAGACTGCTGCCGTCATTGTTCTCGCTGTCAAATGGGGGAGCTTTGTGAAGGCTGCCAACTTGGGGTGTGTTCTCTTTATTCCGTTTCACAAAAAGAACAAAGCCTCTAAGGCTGACCCCAGACAACCACCTCTCTATCCCCTACTTCACGTTGAGGCACTGATTTTTTTTTTTTTTTCTTATCGAGTAGTATTTTATTGTACAGGAGCCACGCCCTGGTTTCTTAAAGGCGCCTTACGCTCTGTTTGGCCATGTGTT
The DNA here is from genome assembly GCF_922984935.1 of Meles meles. Lineage (NCBI taxonomy): Eukaryota > Metazoa > Chordata > Mammalia > Carnivora > Mustelidae > Meles > Meles meles. The sequence goes on along the minus strand of NC_060071.1, from coordinate 134,640,436 downwards.
ATCTCTGCAGCTGGTGTGTGGGAGGCCCCCTGTGAGCCACCTATTTTTTCCTGCCTCCCACCCCCATCAAGGATTTGGGGATGCCCGGGGGGAAGAAAGTGGCGGGGGGTGGCAGCAGCGGCGCTGCCCCCACTGCCTCCGTCACCCCCTCTGGGGTCAGACGTCTGGAGACCAGCGAAGGGGCCTCAGCCCAGAGAGATGATGAGCCAGAAGAGGAAGGGGAAGAGGACCTGCGAGATGGAGGCATCCCCTTCTTTGTCAACCGGGGTGGGCTGCCTGTGGACGAGGCCACCTGGGAAAGGATGTGGAAGCACGTGGCCAAGATCCACCCCGATGGAGAGAAGGTGGCCCAGCGGATACGTGGGGCCACAGACCTGCCCAAGGTGAGGGATGGGTATGTGTGTGGCTTGGGGGAGGGGGTTGCTTTCCAGGCTTTTAGTCATGTTGGGGCTGGGAAAATAAAACCACGCTTTCCTTTGTGGGGTAGGGGACCGCTGGCATGGTGACACTTTGAAAACACAGATAGGTTGTACCTGTCCAGAAGAATTTTCTTTCTTCTGCCACTGAGGTTCTGTGAGGTCCGCATACCCTGTTTCCAGCAGGCGCTCTTCCATCTCTCTCTCTTTTTTTTTTAAGTTTATTTATTTAAGTAATCTCTACAACCCAGTGGGGCTCGAACTCATGACCCCGAGATCAAAAGTCGCATGCTCTTCTGACTGAGCCAGCCGTCTCTTTTTAAATACCCATGCTTTGTGGGCAGGGCAGCAGATTAACAAATGCACCAGTGTGGCTTACATCTTATTTGCTGAGCCAGTGAACTGTGGGCAGAGAGGTAATGAAGGACTAAGGAGGATACGGGGCTTCAGATATTGAGAAAATATTTTCATGCCCCATCCCGCTGAGTTCCCTGACAGCCTTGCAGAACAAGTGGGCTTTGAGGTCCCATTTTTACAGATAGGAACTCAGGTAGGAACTCAGGGTCCGACAGCTAGTAAGTGACCACAGAGCCAGGACTCAAGACCACAGGTCTCCGGGTTCCATGTCCTCTGCTCTGCTGGAGGCGAGGACTGTCCGAAAAGGGCCTGTGGAGAGGAGTAAAGTTCAATCATCTTTCCGTGTAGAGCTGGCGCCGGGATGACTGTCCTTCAGTTGTGTTCCCCATGAAGGCTCAGGCTGTGTCTCATTCATCTTTGTCTTTCCAGGGCCTTCTGTGCACCTGGCACAGGACAGGCACGGGCATGTATTTGCTGGGTGAAAGAGTGCTTGCTGTTTTCACATGCACAGGTTTTGCGTTTTTTAGCATTACAGTTGAGACTAAGGAAACACTCTCCCTGATGCAGAAATGCCCAAAGAAAAGCACTTGGGGCAAAGGTCAGAGCCCAGTGCTTAGTTGTGCCTCCTCAGGTGAGTAGGGAGCTAGGGACAGCGGCCCTTCACATAGAATAGACATGGAGACTGCCTGTTTTGTTTCATTCTTACCAAGTTATTGGTAGAGCCATCAGAAACTGTCTTCTGGGAAAACGGAATTCAGAGGTTGAAGGCTGAGCAACACCCTCATATTTCCAGGGGAGGTAAAATGTGCATTAATTTTGTATGGCTACATTATTGTCCTATGTAGAAACTTGGAACTTATGAGGCTAATCCCCTATGATTGGACGTTGTTTCTAATATTTGATTCTTAAGATGAACACGGAGGTGAACATTCTAAAACATACATTTGGGGGTCCGTCTCTGATTATTTCCTTGGCATAAATTCCTGGAAAGGAAGCATTGCATCAAAGGATATGAATGTTGGTTTTGATCGCCCGTCTCCCCGTGTGAACTCAAGCAGACCCTCAACCTGTGTGAGCCAGTTTTCTCACCTGTGCGATGGAGTGGACTGTGGAGAAAATTCAGTGAGAGACTATGTGTCAAAGCATTTAACAGACAGTAGTCTGAAGCCGGTGGTTGTTAGCGGATGTTTGTTACCTCTCTGCACATCTTCCGTCAGGAGGGGAGGCTAGATTTCCCACGGGGTCAGCTCCAGGAGGACCAGAGCCCAACATTTCTCCCACAGCAGCAAGCAGGGGGTTGGCAGACAGCTCCCCAACCACCTTGCTTATGTCTAAATCGGGCTGTGGGAGAGTGTGAATGGTTCCCTGCAAAACTGTTACCACTCCCAAAGACTAAAAAAATCCGCAAATTCGTTAGCGACTGGTCTGTAATGTCATCTTGCCATCTTCAGCCTTCGTGTCTAGGAAGGACCCCCATGAAGGAAGGAAGCTCCTGGCCGGGTGTGGAGGGGATGTTGTGACTGACCGTCCCGTGGAGTGGCAGGGGTTTTGTGAGCAGCCTGGAAAAATTCCAGTCTCGCCCTCCTTACACCACGAGACAAAGGTCAGACAGAGAAGCTGCACATCCCTATGAGGTTCCTCTTGGACCTTAGCCCAGAATAGAAAGGAGCCCTAGAGTCTGGGAAGCACTGGGGGTTGGTGCCAGCAGCAGAGATAACCGACCCCTGGGCTGGCCCCTCCCCAAGTGGCAGTGGCCCTGGAGGTAGCGGAGAGGCCCTCTCTCACATCATGGCGGGCCCAAGAGCTATTTTGTTGGGGTGGCGTACTGTTTTAAAAGATCACTGGAGCCAAAATGTTGAATTGGGAGATTTCATATAAAGATCCAGATTTTGGGCACCTTTTCAGAAAATGAGACCATCCGGGAACAGAGAATCTGTGATCCCACATAGCAGCTGGCAGCTGGCCCCGAGGACTCTTTCTCCCTCCCCCAAGGGGCCACAGTCCGCACCACCTCTTGGCCCGCCTGCCTTCCCACTTTTTGCTCCCAGTGCAGCCCCTGCCCTTTGGCTCAGCCTGGGAGCCCCCCCGCCCCCCAGTGTAGTAGTGTGATACAAACAGCTGGGCAGAAAAATCCAGCATATGCAAATCCTGATTCTCTCATAACTGTTTTTATGTAAGGAAGGCACGCAGCCTCCTTGTGCCTCAGTGTCCTCAGCTGTAAAATGGGGGCAGTCACCACAGCGGTGTCCGAGGGATTTCGGGAGGAATTGTTAAAGTGGAGCGTGTGAAAAGGTGAGCACAGAGTATGTGTACCCCGCAAATGGAGCACAGCCCGGGGGTGCAGCAGCCACCACCCCCTCCGGTGCTTTGGGGGAACAGCCTTTAGAGGATGATACAGTCCGTTGAAGGACAGCCCACTTCTAAAAGGATGTCAGGTGCAGGCACACCGTGTGTCCTTACCTAAGAATCTCTCCTTGATGTTCCAAGCTGCTACCACCTTTAAATGCTCAGCGGCCCCTCCTCCCAGCGCCAGCTGCTGAAGGTCTTCTTGACCGTGGCTCTGGCCGCGGAGCTCCTGCAGAATGGGAATCTGGACATCTCCAAAGAAGTAACACGGCCAGCATCAGCATGTGCTGACCAGTCACTTTGGCCCACACGGTAGTGACGCTGGACAGGAATCGAACCTTGGCCATGTGCCAGTCCCTGTTCTAAGGCCTCGACGTGCAGCATCTCCTTTAGGCTGTGAGGTTGGTTCTGTTACAGTGCCCATTTCACACATGAGGCCTCTGAGGCACTGAGAGAGGTTCAGGAACTTGATGCCAGATGGGAAATGGCAGAGCTGGGATTTGGATCGTGATGGTCTGGTCTACCAGCCTCTAGGCCCTCCAACTTCTTGCCCATGCCTTCATCTGTGGGCTGTTCCGCCTCCCAGAATCTTCCCTGTTGTGCTGGTTGAAATGGGCTCCACCAGGAGTTCAGGTAGAGTTCAGGACTTCAGGGGGTCATGGAGCTAGGGTAACCTTTGGCCTTGGTAGTGGAGGAGTCGTCGTCCCGGAAGTGATCTGGGTAGCAGATACCACTCACTGCCACATACCTCACTTAACTACCCCTTGAGACTTCCTGGCTCCTGCTTTACAGGTGGATTTCAGGGAGCAAATCCAGGCTCCTGTCCTAAAGCGGGCCTGGCCATTTGGATGTACAGAATTCTGTGTGTCTGTGTTTTTGAGCAAATGAGTGTGTATGGGAACGTTCAGAATGGCGTCGGCGCTGTCTACACTGGTTAACACACGTAATGTGAGTCATGCAGGTGGCCACACAGCTCCTTCCAGCTAAGCCTCAGTGGTGGGGGCCTTTGAGGCCCCACTTGTGAATCCCACATTTTTCTCTGCCTCTCCTGGAGTCATTTCCTTCTCCCAGAGTAACCAATCCCTAGGTTCTCTGTGAGGGCAGGCGATGCCCTGACCCAAGGCTGGCTCTGGTAAGCGTCGGTGAGGGACCCTCTGACTGGAGCTCCCTCCTTGTTCAGAGTGGCTCAAGGGAGGGCATCTTTTCAGTCTCTATCCAAAACCCCTGGCAGCCCATGGATGGCCTCACTCGAGAAGGGGATGACCCACTTGCCTCTTGGAGACCTTCCTCCTGAGGAGGTCAGGCGCCCTGCTCTTCATGGTACACCGCAAAGGAATTCTTCCAGTAACTCTCCCTCTTCCCCCTCCCCCCATATCCTGATAGGGGGAAGGCTAGGCCAGGCCCACAGAGAGTTCTGGAGCTCATCTGGCTCACAGTGGTCAGGCAGGAAGTGGGAGACCGCCCCCCCGCATGCCCAATCTTGGGACTTTTATCCCCCTGATGACTGTAAGTGGCCACGTCAGTTTGGGCAGCCGTGTGATGTGAAAGGGGAAGTAGCTTCCTCCAGAGAGAGGTGTCAGCTGCTCGGGACTGCCCAGACAGGAAAGAGGGGACCAGCAAGGAAGAGACAGGAAGTTCATGCAGAACTGTTCCTCTGGACTCTCCCAGCCGGGCCTTCCCTCCTGCCGCTTCACTCTTTGGCGTGAGTAGCGGTCTGTCCGAGCCTGTCCTTTGTCCCCCTGCCAGCAGTGGCACCCACACGTGAGTGTGCAGTGATCACTGGCACGTCACCTCCCTCCACATTAGAGCCCCAGACATCGTAGCCCTGTAATTTAGAAGGCTGTGCCCTGTGGGCTCAGCATCTCATGACAGGGAGAACATCTCCCTCCCCAGCCCTACGCCAAGTTCACACAGACAGGGTTCCTGCTTTGCCCTTTGGCTCACCCATACCCCTAGCCATGCAGCCTGAGACTCTCAGGAGCCCCAGCCTGCGGGGTGGTCTCTGTGTGCCCTGGGAGGAAGTTGGGGTGAAGGCATGGGGGGGAGGGGGAGACCTCTCTGTGAGGAGCCTGAGGCTACTTCCCAGCAAGATGTCCTGGTGGCCGAGGGGGAGCCCAGACAGGTGGGCCTTGTCTGGGAAGTCCGGTTCTTCTACCTAAAGAAGTGTGTTTTGTAACCCCAGACAACCCTAGCTGGCACTCCTCTTGGCCACCTCCGCCTCGCTGACTTGTCGCAGCCAAACTGCTAGAATTCATGCCCCCTGGCCTGAGAAGGGGGCTCCTGTGCCTCCATGAAACCCCTCCAAAGCAGCTAGGCCATGGCAAGTAGGTCCCCGGCAAGACCTGTCCCCAAACCTGTTCCTCCGGCAGCGACCACCTCAGCATTTCGGGCTGCGGCTGGAAGGCCCGTGTCTTTCAACACGCCATGATACTGGGCTGTGTTTACCCTCAAGGAAGGAGCACTCCCCCAGCTCAGGCAGGGCCCTGGGGGGCAGGGGGGCAGGAAGGGACACCAGGTGGATCCACTTTGATCCCACACTTGAACCAGAGCAAACCCCAAATGCAAATGAACTCAACCCCAATACTGACATTCTTGTTAAGCCTAGAAGTTAATGAATATGTAAGATTCAAAGCGGGGGGGGGGGGGCAACCTGTGTTTTTCTAAAATTATGGAAGAAGCATAAAATCTAAACATCAACAGAGGCTCCAAATAAGGAACGCTGTCAAGTGCCAGGAGGGAGAGAAATGGCCTTGGTGGGTGGGGGGGTGAGGGGGCTTGACCACAATCTCTGGAAGGAGTTGCCAAGGACAGAGGGTCAGTACAGGAGGGAAGGGGGAATCTGTCTCCAGGTGGCGGCTTCCCTGGGGGCGAGTCCTGGGTGGCGGGAGGGTGGGCTGGAAGCCCCAGGGTGAGCCTCCCTCTTCTGACCAGAGCTCTTTCTCTGCCCCTAGATTCCCATACCGAGTGTGCCTACGTTCCCGCCCTCTACGCCTGTCCCTGAGCGCCTGGAAGCCGTGCAGCGCTACATCAGGGAGCTGCAGTATCCTTCCAGGTTCAGGGTCACGGCCACGCTCTGGCTGGCTTGCTGGTCCAAAGGCCAAGGCTGGCTCGTCCTCAGACAGGGCTGGAGAGGCATCAGCAGAGCCGCCCAGTTCCACAGTCCACACCCGAGTGCCGTTCTCAGGTGTCTCTGTGGCTGTCCAGTGGTCAGCATAGCCGGGCCGTGTGAGGGTTTTATCGGAGGAGGGCTGGACCCGCTCCGGCCTCTCCACCACCCACTTCCCCTTCCTCCGGGTGACACGTAAATGTCTCTTGAGGGACCCGCTGTTAAGATCGTCAAGCCTAGATCCCCCAGTCACAGACCTCCTCCTCAGCTGGCCATCCCTACCAGCAGGAGGAGAGATGGGAAGCTCCCTTGGGCTGTTTAACAGCTGGTTTGAGAAGGATAGGCGGAGGCCAGTGGAGGAGAAAAAGGGAGTTATGCTCCAGGAAGTAACTTGTACATCTTGGAACATTCTCCTGGTTCTTTGCCTTTTTCTTCCTTGTAAGAGGCCAGCTGCCTAGCATGGAAAGACCTGACCCCCCGCACCGCAAGCCTGATTCCTCAGTATCCCTGCTCTGGGCCTCTCCACCCGCTGTGCCTGCCCAGAGCTGTGTGTCCTGAGTCCTCTCCCTAGGCCTTTCCAGCTGCAGATGCGACAGGGATGGAAAGACCAGGCCTGGGGCCTGAGCAGGAGAAAAGACAAACTCATACAGGAAATGAGGTCCAGACCTTCCATTGTCCCAGTGGGGACATTGGAGCCCGAACTGGGGAAGGCGGTTGGCTCAGGAGCAGCTCCTGGCTGTCAAGCTGCACTGGGACCCCCACTCCAGCCTCCTGTCCATGCACATTGCTCCTCAGCTGGTTGGAAAATGACATGCTGCAGAGAGCTGTGCGCTCCGTCTCCCAGCCATGGCTGGCCTGGTGTCCCCTCCTTTCCAATATTCCAGTCTCGAGTGCCTTGTGACAGCACTTTGTGGGGTTCTTATCCAGTCTGTACCCCAGGAGTGCTGGGCCCAGGGTCTGGGGTAGGGGTGAGGGCAGAGGGATGCAGCTCTTCCAGACCCAGCTAGGAAACCCTTAACTGGTACCCGCAGGTACAATCACACAGGGACACAGTTCTTTGAAATTAAGAAGAGCAGACCTCTGACAGGGTAAGTTTGGGGAGCACCCAGCCTAACAGTGCCCCCAGCCAGGTTGGAGTGCCTGGGGAGAGACAGGCAGGGACACTTCCCAGGGGAGCCAGCGAGGGGGAGCAAATACCACCATGGGGCTCTGAGGTGTTCATAAAGGGGGAACTCTTGCCCAGGATGAATATCCAGGGCTCCCTTGATGGAAAGGAAACCTCAAGATCCTTGCTGAGCTGGGAGAGTGATGCGCAGCCCCCACCTTGCCTTGGTGATGACAGAGGGTGTCCCAGGGAGATGTCTAGCCTCATCTTTCTCTCTCTCTTTCTCTCTCTCTTTTTTTTTAAATTAAGAGGTGAGCTTACCAGGAGAGAGCCAGGCCTCCCATTCTCCTTTCCCTGCAACTGTCCACGTACTCCCTGTTGCAGGGGCCTGTCTGCTGGCCCATTTGCCTTATTAGATGCTCTTCTAGTCCTTTAGTACAAGGCCCAGTGTCTGAGAAACAGGGACCCCACAGGAGAGAGCACTGAATCTCTCATTTCCCGTTCCGCCAGTCCTTGTAGGCGCCTGGATGCTTTCACCCCAAAGAAGCCCCAGAGGCACAGGGGTGAAGAATGAATGCCACTGCTGGGTCTGGGGGCTCAGCCCAAAGTTTAAACCCCTGCTTTATTTATTTATGAGAGAGAGAGACAGAGCAAGTGAGCCCAAGTAGGTAGACTGGCAAGCAGAGGGAGAGGGCGAAGCAGGCTCTCTGCTGAGCAAGGAGCCTGTTGTCGGGCTCAATCCCAGGACCAATGACCTGAGCTGAAGGCAGCCACTTAACTGAGCCACCAGGCACCCCTAAAACCCTGTGTTTTAAAAATTATGTGAATTTGACATCTTTCTCCACATATAATCTGTCCATGTTTGCTTTCTTATAAAAAATACTTAAAATGGTCTGTTTGCTAACCGTCTTAATTACCCCTTCTCCAAAAAGCCCTGGGTAGAATCCAGCCTCTCTAACCCAAGAGCTTTGCTCTTACTGTCCTGTGGCTGCTGGGTGCTGGAGGCCCCGCTCCAGCCTCAGGACGATGGAGGAATCCAGCACCCTCCTGGGCAAAATCAGTGGCCAGATTGCGTTCCCCAGCCTGGGAGCAGCACTTAATGAGGAAGGAACCAGGCCTCAGGGATAGTCTGTCCCAAAGTGGCCTGAATTGCAAGTTCAGGAACAGGCTGGGTCGTCACTGTACGGCTAACTGCCCGAGAGAGCCTGTGTCTAGGCTCCAGGCAGCTGGCCAGCTGCGGCGGGGGCAGTTGTAATCAATTACAAGCTCTCTGGAGAAGCCATGGTTGAGTCAAGAGTGTTCACTGTGCTCTGAAAGGGACAAGAGCAATGCCAAGGTCCCAGCATCCTTGGCATGCTTTCCCACTGGCCCCCACAAACACCATCCTCATAGAAGGCCTCCAGCCCCGTGGGTGTCAAAGACCTGCCTACCAGGGCACGCCCCCCCCCCCCCCCCCCCCAGTTCATGCTTCCCTCTCCCAGAAGTCTTTGGAGTGGGAGAAGTCTGGGGTGGGAGGAGGAAATGAAAGGAGGGTAGGAAAGGTGGATGGGGCCTCCTTCTTTATCTTTAGTGCCTGCCTCTTCTCCCACCCCTCAGGCTCAGGACAGATTGGGTTGGGGATTGGGGGGGATGCTGGGCCTGAACTGGGGCTCTCTGTCCTGTAGCACTTCTAGACCACCTGCTCCCTCCTGCTGACCCTCCCCCACTGGAAGGGACTGGAGGCTGTGTCCTTATCATCGTTCTGATTCCCTTCCCCCAGGCTGATGGACCTGGCCAAGGAAATGACCAAAGAGGCTCTGCCAATCAAATGCCTGGAAGCCGTGATCCTGGGAATGTATCCTTCCTTGGCCCTCAGAGACTAGGGGCAGGTGAGCTCGCCTCTCTGGGCTCCAGCTTCCTCCTCCGGAGGGGGAGGGCTGAATGAGCTCCGAGGCCCTCCCAGCAGTCATGAACTTGGTCCCAAAGTGAAGGAGCTCTTGGGGGACTCAGTTCCCAGCACCTCAGTTGCTCACTTTCCAGGCTTATTAGGCCAATCTTCACCCCCCCCCCCCCCCCCGATTTTATTTATCTGAGAGAGAGAGTGAGAGAGAACATGAGTGGTGACAGGAGGGAGAGGGAGAAGCAGGCTCCCTCCTGAGCAGGGGGCTCTCAGCACCAGGCTCTATCCCTTCCTGGGATCCTGATATGAGCTGAAGGCAGATTCTTAACTGACTGAGCCACCTGCACCCTTAGGCAGGTCTTTTTTGAATCTTGTAGACAGCGTGACTGTGTTCTCTGAACCCACAATCTGGGCGTACTGTCTCACAAAGGCTGTTGTACCATTTCTGAGAATCAGACAGTCTGGGAGAAGCTATTTGAATGCCCAAATGTTGGCATTTCCAGGACACATTGATTCGTGGAGATGATGGATGGGGTCTTTGAAACAAAAATGCCTCTTTAAAAAGGCAGAGTTTCTGGGTCACCCCCATGCAAAGGGCAGACTGAGGCCTATAGCTGGGTCACCAGGGTAGTGAGATGGGACAGCCCAGCCCCGAGTCAGAGCAGGAGGGAGACAGGTGTTCATGGCCTTTTCTCTGCTCGAATTCGTCTGTGCCTTAGATACAGCCTTTCGTTTTGCTTCATGACAGAAAATATTAAGCCTGTAAAATGGACCAATATAATGAATCCCACGTGCCCATCACTCAGTCTTGCCAGTCTTGATTCATCCCTGCCCAGCCGTCCCATCTCCTGCTTCCCATAGTACCTTAAGTATTCTATCTCCCCACCCCTGGTATGGGTGCCTGGCTTAGCGCTGCAGAGAGGGCCGGGGGCCAGCTGCCTACCAGAACGAGGACTCCACTCCCTGGGGAGGAGAACATGACAGTCAGGCCAGGAGCACAGCTTCTCCAAGGAAGACTGTGATCCAAGGGGAACCCCCCAACCCCTCATAGACACACCTATCTTAAATTATACACCAAGACCCCAGGGGCGCCTCCTTAGCCCCCCTCCCTCAGAGGCCCCCAGAGCTAACTCCACTGTGGTGGTGGTTTGCTGACAAGCAGGTCCGCTCAGTAGAGCCTGAGAGCATGGCCCTGTCCAAAGGGTTCTTGGAGGGGATGCGCCTGAGGCCAGCCTGCAAACTTGGGGCCGTTGCCGCACCCCCTTTGGGACCCCACATCGTCGTCTTCAGGAGGCTCCACCCACACTGTAGGAGGGAGAGGAGGGGGACTCTGCTTCCTCCTTCCGGAGCTCACCTGAACCTGGCCCAGGCAGGATCCCACAGTCTCAGAGGCCTTTCAGAGTTTACCTGGGGTCTCCTGGACAGGAAGATGACAAGAGCAGCTCTCATCTGGCCTGGGGCCCCTCCCTCTGGCCCCCACAGGACGGCCACAGCCCCCCAGCTTGCCGTGCACACGGTGGGTGCTGTACTGAGTTTACTCCTGTGCCTTGTCCTTGGGGCACCCTGGGTGCCTGCCTTGTTCATCTCTGCACCCTCAGGCCCTCACATGGAGTCGGGCTCAGTAAGTACCATAGTGACTGAAAGCACAGACTGTAGGGACAGGTGGACCTGGACCTGAATCCTAGCTCTGCCTCTTACTGTGTGACCCCAAGCTAGCCCCTCAGGGCCCTCCTCTGTCAAAGGGCACACTGGTTGTTCCTGCCTTGCAAGGTTATTAGGAAAACCGAACAAGACAGTGCGTGGAGGACACTTGGCACAGGGCCTCTCCGGGGCACCTGTTCCAAGCTCTTACCGGTTCATCTCCTTCGACTCATTTGCTCACGGAGTACTACTGGGTGCTTGGCTCTGGGCTGAGCCCCAGAAAGGCATCAAGAAACGTGGGCAGACAAGATCCCTGCTCTCAGGGGCGCCTGGGTGGCTCAGTGGGTTAAGCCGCTGCCTTCGGCTCAGGTCATGATCTCAGGGTCCTGGGATCGAGCCCCGCATCGGGCTCTCTGCTCGGCAGGGAGCCTGCTTCCCTTCTTCTCTCACTGCCTGCCTCTCTGCCTGCTTGTGATTTCTCTCTGTCAGATAAATAAATAAAATATTTTAAAAAAAAAAAAAAAGATCCCTGCTCTCAGAAGTTTGCGTTCTAGCGGGGGACACAAAGATAAGCCAGCAGACAAAAGTCAAATCATTAGCGTTTGTGGTGAGCGTGTCATGGAGGAAAGAAACAGAAAAGCCCACTCGCATGAGAAGGCGAGGTCAGCCATGACCACTGGGCCTAAGGCAGGAGAGGGGCAGGCTAAGGTGGGTAGGAGACGGGCCTCTGGTCGAAGGGAAGAGCTGAGCAGAAGGTCCTGGGCGGGAAACGAAGGACGGAGAGACTGAATGAGTGCGGCGGGCGGGGTGAGAGGCCAGAGTGGGCAGCTGGCTCAGGCCGTGCTGGCCTCCTGGGCCCCGGGAGCTTGGCTGTTTGAGGGCAGTGGGCAAGCACGTATGGACTGGGGAGCAGCAGCGAGAGAGAGAGAACAGAACCGTCTGCGTGGGGGAGGAAGTGTGAGAGAGAGAGGGAATGTGAGAGAATGTGTGTGAGAGCGAGTGGGGGGGGGTGGGGGGAAATGTGTGCGGCTGACAGGAGGAGGGAGACAGTGGTGTGGCAGGGGCCTCCTCAGCCCTCCTTCAGCCACCAGAGCTCTGGGGAGCCCTGCAGTTTGCAGCAGGGAACTCACTGTTAGCTACTAATAGTTCGTGAGCCCCCCCTTGACATCCTAGCGGCCTTGAATGACTGAGAGCCCTGACCCTACAGGTTACTTTATTGAGCATCTACTGCATGCCAGGCTCCGGGCAGGAGGACAGGGGTCGCCCTCGGGAGCCAGGGTGGAGGGCCCCCTGGGCTGTGGGTCCCGGGGTCGGGGTCGGGGTCAGGTTGCTGGGGGGGGGGGGGGGTGGCTCCTGCGCCTCTGCTGGCTGTTTCCTTAGCTGGGCTGGCGGGCCCAGTTACCTCACCAACAGCATGCCCACCCTGGAGCGCTTCCCCATCAGCTTCAAGACCTACTTCTCAGGGAACTACTTCCGCCACATAGTGCTGGGAGTGAACTTCGGCGGCCGCTACGGGGCGCTGGGCATGAGCCGGCGCGAGGATCTGATGTACAAGCCGCCGGCCTTCCGCACGCTCAGCGATCTCGTGCTGGACTACGAGGCCGCCTACGGCCGCTGCTGGCACGTGCTCAAGAAGGTGAAGCTGGGCCAGTGCGTGTCCCATGACCCGCACAGCGTGGAGCAGATTGAGTGGAAGCACTCGGTGCTGGACGTGGAGAGGCTGGGCCGCGAGGACTTCCGCAAGGAGCTGGAGCGCCACGCCCGCGACATGCGGCTCAAGGTCAGTGCGGCACCAGGTGGGGGGGTGGGGAGCTGCCCCCTCCCCCTCCTCCAGCGGCTCCTGTTGCTGGAGCCCTACTAGGTCTTCAAGGGAGCAGGTTGGACCTAGAATCGGAGCCAAGAGTTTCCTATTCTTTTTTTTTTTTTTAAAGATTTTTATTTATTTATTTGACAGAGAGCACAAGTAGGTAGAGAGAGAGAAGGAAGCAGGCTCCCTGCTGAGCAGAGATTCCCAATGTGGGGCTTGATCCAAGGATCCTGGGATCATGACTTGAACCAAAGGCAGAGGCTTTAACCCACTGAGCCACCCTGGTGCCCTAAGAGTTTCCTGTTCTTTGGCATTGTGATTCCCAATCTGTTTGGTGCTAAGGACTTCCCACCTTATTTGCCCCTCTCCAGCATCCCCATCATATACCCCATGTTTCAAAAATTCAGGTCAAGCTGATCATGTCATATGAAAGATGTTTCATTTGCTTTTCTCATTTTTCTTAATCATGCATAACTGCCAGTCTGAGCTTCCGTGTGGCTTGAGATTACCAGTGTCCCCCCTGGGACTGGTAGGTTCCCAGCCCAGAACGCAGAGGCTGCTTCCCCAGCTGTTGCACTGGGCATGGGTAAATGGCCCTTTTCTCCAGGGCTTCTTACAGTATCACAAAGCTCAGTGTCTTCCCCCTAAGTGCAAGCTGCCCAGCTGGGGAACCCTTACCCCAGCAGCTTTAGTTCCTAGGAAACAGGTTTGGGATGACCCCTGGGAAACAGGGCAGCCTCAGGAAAGGAGGGGCTCCAGGAAGCCCTAAGTGTGTCTTTGTTTCTTACTCCACAGATTGGCAAAGGGACCGGCCCTCCCTCCCCCACCAAGGACCGGAAGAAGGACGTTTCATCCCCGCAGCGGGGCCAGTCCAGCCCCCACCGCAGGAACAGCCGCAGTGAAAGGCGGTGAGGGATGGGGTGATGGGGTGGTGCCTGGGGGAGCCTGAAGGCAGCTTTTCCCTCCCATCTTCTAGATCCCTGTCTCTCTCTCACCCTTTTCTCACCCTTCCCTTTTTTGTCTCTCCTCCCCAGAGGATGTGGGTTGGTGGATTGCTGTCCCATTTCCCCCCCGGGGAAAACCACACCCAGTGGCCCACTGGCTACCCTGTGGGTTAGGGTTAGGGTTAGGTGGGACGGAGGTGGTGATGGGTGGGCTCCCACCAGACAATGAGTTCTCCCAGGGAAAGGTTAACATCAGATAGCAGCTGGTGGATGGTTTTAAGCCTAACTTTTGCCCTGCAGCTCTGGTGTTTGCCTCCATCTAGATGGCAGAAACATCCCATTAAAATACCAGGCCGCCTCCTCTCCTCTCTCTCCTACTGGTAGATCTGGCTCTTGCTCTAATGTCATTATCATTCCCGGATGATTAAGGAGCATAAGCAGGCCTCCTGTGGGCAGTGTCATTCCTTTCCACCCGGGAGGCTTTGGTAGGGAACCGCTTCCCAGTGCAGAGGGCTACACAGTTGAGCTGTTCCTGCCAGCTGCCGAGGAGGGGGCCTCCAGCAAAGAGCAGGACCCTGTAAGAGAGTGTGGGGACCACACGCAGCATGGGTTCCAGGAGCACACTCCCACATGGACTTCGCTGCTGCCTCTACGGCACCTTCAAGATTGGAGGGGGAGCTCCCAGAAGCAGCCACTCTTTGTTCCCTCCTCCCCCACCTCCCTGCCAAGCCACTCATCCCTACCCCTTCTCCATTCTCTTTTCTCTGCAGGCCGTCGGGTGAGAAGAAGCCTTCTGAGCCCAAAGCCATGCCAGACCTCAATGGTTACCAGATTCGGGTGTGAGGCATGGGCCAGTAACCCAGCCTTGCCACTACTGGGGGCCGGCATCCATCTGCCAGAACCAGCCTCGTTCGTGGGGAGGGAGGGGCTGGTGATGGGGGGGCAGGGCAAGAGGCAGCAGGAAGAGCCTGTCTCAGCTCAGCCTCCCAAGCTGCTGCCCCTCTCACTGGGCCAAGACCCCTAACTTTGGGCCAAGAAGCAGTTAGTATTTTCTTTGGAGTTTTTAACCCAATAACTGAAGTTTAAAGTGTTTGGGAAAGCTGAAAAAACTAATGGATCTGCCCATCGCCAGAAGGCCAGTGCTTAGGAGATCAAAGTCCCGCAAGGCTGGGCAAGGAGGGGTTGCTGGCTCTGCTGGTGTCTCTCTGGGACTTGGATCCATCCAGTCTGTGGGAAATCTCCAAGCCCCACTTAGCCTGCGGCAGGAGGGATGGAGGTGTTCCTCCAGTTCTGCCTGCTGTGGCAGAATCTTGACCCAGGGAACGGGAAGCAGGGTAGAAATCATCCTGGGAAAGGGCTGTGTAGCCAGTATCAGGAACTCGGCACAAGGCCACATGTGCCCCAAGAGCAGAGCCCAGGGCCCAGGAGAGCCCTCGTGCCCTTGTGGCCCATGGACAGTGCTGTGCGGGCTGTAGGAGAGCCCAGGAGGGACCTCTGGAGGGAGAGATCCCAGGCCCCTACCTGGTCTCCTGGCTTAGTCCAGCTCTGCCTGTTGCTTGAGCTGGGAGGGGGGGGGGAGGGGGCTCCCTGCAGAGGGGCTGGGCTTTGCCAAGGGCCCAGAACTGCACTGCGCTCAGTGTGACTGTAGGGACTGAGCCGACCTGGTGGGTCCAGGAACTGTGGCTGGGGAGAGAGTGGGACACCCAGGCCGAGGGCTATCCCCTGGCAGTCCCCAAGGGTTGGGTGGAGGCACTGCAACTCCCCCCTTTCTGTTACCTCAGTCCTTGCTGTGAAAAGAAGACCCGATCAGGATGCCTGTGCCTCAGGCCTGTGTCCTCTCATTCAGCAGCCCATCTAGGTTTGGGGGTACCAGTGATGATCACGGCTTGTCAGGGAAGAATCTGAACAGCTGGGAGTCTGCACAGCCTGCCTGTCCAGTGTGAGATACCTGGCGGGCAAGTGAGAAGTGGAAAGAAGTTGGCAGGGTTGGGAGAAGGTTCTAGAGGCTGAAGCAACAAGGCGGTGGTGGGACAAGTGTGCAGCTGGCCACACAGAGGAGCAGAGCCTGGGGACAGGGGAGTGTAAGTGAGAGAAGGATGTGGGGAAAGTTGAGAATCAGGCTGCGTGGGGAATAGTGAGTTCTCTGCTGCTGGCAGTGTCCAAGCAAAGCCTGCCCGGCTACTTGTCGGGAAGCTGTAGAGCGGATTCAGGTGATGGAAGGGCAGCTGGGTATGATGACCGGTAAGGTTTCTTTTCACCAAGAGGCTGTGATTCAGCCAGGGCCTGGGCCCTGGAAAAGGGAGGATCAGAACCAGAATGGTAAGCTCACACGCCCTCAGGGCCAGGAGGGGGTTCAGAGAGGGGGCTGCAGGGCTGGGTGGTCACTGTGGCGGCTGAAGCGGCTACTCCTGCTGCGCTGTTCTCAGAGAGGGGCCCTACCTCGCCAGATAGTCTGATTTTTTTTTTTTCCCCAGAAGCCAGAACTCTGGATTTTTGCATGAAATATCCTGACTTTCAAATGTTGGCAATCAGTTCAGAAAACTTAAAAACCTAACATGAACGAGGATACCAGTTTGTAATATGAGGTAGAGAGCGCTTGTGCTGGGTAGAAGTCCACTGAGAGGCTTTGAGGTGGAAATTGTGAAAGTTCTAGGCTTCCCAGGGCAGGCTGGGCCAGGGCAGGGTCCTTGCCACGGAAGCTGCTCACAGGGAGGGCAGCTGGCCCATGTCTATCTTCCTTACTCTCCTTGCAGACCAGAGACCCACTAGGGTCCCCAGCAGGAGTGGAGTGGAGACCAGGGAGATGGATGGGGTGAGGGAACTGGAGAAAAGAGGGAGGGAGTGAGATAGGATGCTTTTGCTAATGCGAGTGCCCGTCAGGGAAGCACCAGAGGCTGGCAGCTCTTCACACCAGCAGGAAGCCAGCTGGGCAGTCCCTCGGGTTCCTCAGGGTTCACCAGGCCCTGCGGAGGCACCTAACGTGCCCTTGGACTGTACCCCAGCCAGGCCAATTCCAGAGCTGTTGTGACCCCTGACTCACCATCCCATCCCATCCTGGTTCTCAGGTCATGGGGTGGTGGTCCCCACGTTCCCCACATTGGCCTGAGGCAGAGATGGCTCACTTGGGGAGGTGTGCTGCTGAAAACGAACAAGGCCTTTCCTGGGTCTCCATGTGGGTGCCTCGTGCAAGCCACTCATCAGCAGGGGAGGGGACTCAGTCACCCCTGTAGATCCCCACGGCTTGAGGGAAGACGGATGCAAGGGGGTTGGGGTCAGGGAGACGGGAAGAAACTGCTCAGGCCGCAGGCTCCTTCCCACAGTGGTCTGGGAGAAGGAAGTGGAATGAGGCCCACCCCTGTTGCTGCCTGCAGGAGGGAGCTGATCACCCTGAGCTGGGAGCCCCCAGCACACCCTCTCCTCGCTGAGACCTAGGGCCTGTGAAGGCCACCACAGGATACAGCGGTGCTTTTTAATTTATTTTTAACATTTCTCCTATGTAGCAAGCCCTCCTCCCCTCCTGAGCGTGTTTACACAGGCTCCGCTCCCCGGGGCTGGCCTGACTGCTCCCTTCTGGAGAGGCAGAGGAAGGGACTTTGGGGCCTTAAGTCACCATCCTTGGTTTCACCTCATCTTACTTCCTGTGAGGAACAGGGGCCTGGCTCCTGACTCAGGACTGCCTTCCAGCACTCAGTGGGGGCTCCTCTGCCCCCAGGAGTGGGGGGGCTGCTGACCGAGGAGGCCCCAAGGTGAGGTCAGAAAAAGCTGCTTAATGAAGGGTAGGGGTGGCAGTGAGTGCTCCCCAAAGCCCGCCTCCTCGTGCTCAGTGCCAGCTCCCAACACTGGGAAGCTGGGTTTAGAGAGCCTTCCTGCCCACCCAACTGCCAGTCCTCTCCCTCCCATGGCCTCAACACAGTCATGTTCGCCTCACCCATCATGCCAGACCTCATCCTTCCTGGGCGTGGACACGTGGGGAGGGTAGCAGCCCCCTGGCCGGGGAGTCACAAAGCCTGGAGCCGGGGTCCCGAGGAGCAGAAAGGGCCATAAGCCAGCTGTGTCTGTTTTCTGGCCCTCACTGTCAGCACACGCCCCAATTCCTTCCATCTCAAACTCGACCTTCTGGCTCTGAGATGGGGTCCAGTTTTGGTCAGCAGCATGCCCAGAGGCCCGTGTGTCCATGTGCACCTGGGTCTCCTGCCTGAGTGTCTTTCTGGCTTCGATGCACCAACATCCCCAGGCCCATCCTCTGGCCTTGAACTGCAGGCACGTGCAAGGCAGGCCAGCATACTGTGTTCTTTGTGCCCGAGCACCCCTGTGCTGAAGACTCTGTTCGCTCCCGCTGAGGAACCAGCTGAAGTGTGGGAGGGGGCCCGCCCCAGGCCGGGCAGTCTGCTGTGGTGCTAGCTGCAAGCCCATCAGTGTTGACCCCCTTGCCACATCCTGGTGCTCCTGAGTCCCAAGTTCCCCTTTCTCTCGGGTGTGCTTGGCCCAGGGGGCTGGTGATGGGGGCCACCCCTCCCTCAAGCTTTGTGTTGGGCTGCCTGTGGGACCAGACTTTGTCCTTCCTGCTCTTTCCGTGTCAGTATTGCTCCCTCTTCTCTCACTTTTACACCCCTCATCGCCGTGCTCACTTTTTTCCTGAAATGAATAAAAGCTCCCCGGCTCCGGTTGCACGGGCCGGGCAGAAACCACATGGAAGCCTTGTCTCCTTTCCTCTGGATGCCGGGGCTGCAGCCCCCGCCCCCCCCCCCCCCACACCAGTGCCAGCCTCGGTGGCTCCAGGAAGAAGCTGGCTAGAAGTGAGGGGAGCCCCAAACCAGCCAACGGGAAAACCTGAAGCCCCTGCAGTCGTCGTGAAACTTCTGGGGTCCCAGACTATCCCCCTCAGCCTGCCTGAGCCACTCTGCTCTTGTTAACCCCAACCTAGGAGATCTTTCCTGCTGGCTGTAAATGAACCCTTCCCCTTCACACAGCCAGCTTGAGCCCCGCAGGCCGGCATCTGTTCCTCCCATCCTGGTTCCCAGCAGTCCCCCAGGGACAGAGGAGGAAGGAGGAGTATTCCCCTAGGAGGAAAGGTTATTTCAGGAAAGCATAGCAACAGGGATCTGAAATCGCTCCTCAGCACAGTTGCCCACAGTCTCAGCATGGAATCCATGGTGGTTACAGCCACCGGTCTGGAGAACACCTATGGTTCCACCCATCACCCCTGCTCCAGGTCCAGGCCCCTTCCCATGTTTAAGACTAGCCCAACCATGGCAACCAGACTTGCACAGAAATAGCTCTTAGTCCTCACAGCCTTAGTTTTCACATGTACCCTTCTTTCCTCTGCTCTCCTTCCATTCAGCTGAGAGTAACACCTGAACTTGTAAGAAGAGGTGGGGTATTGCCTCCTCATTCCAGCCGATTCCCACTAAGTCCTGTGCTAACCAGCAAGACTCCCTCACTTCCAGGGGTATGGTGGTAAAGCATGGCAGCCAGGAAGGGAGGCGGTCTGTTGGAATCCATGAATGTCTCAGACTGTATTTTACAGAGAGGCAGTTTTGTTCCTTACAGGCTCATTTAAGTCCAATTTAAATGATACCCCCAAAAAACCCCTTCGGTAAAGGTAACCAGAATCTGTGACTAATGTGGATTGTACACCTTTACCAAAAGGCAACATTATACTGTACACATTCAAGTCCAGCTAAAATACCCAGTCAGGGTCTGTGGGTAGACTACAGTGATATGGCTCATTCACAGTGGGACCCCTGGATTGCTGGTGTACAAATGAGGGGGGGTCAGTGCTGGGACCAGAGTCCATCATGAGTTCAGCAGGCTCACTGTGGACACTGCTTAGAATTGACAGGTAAATATCATCATAGACTTCTGGGAGGATCCAGACCCAACTTACAGTGTATGGTGTGGGGGGGGGGGGTACCTCATTTCCTGCTGCCCTGTTTCTTCCAGGCTCTCAGCATGTCCCAGCCTCATTTAGGCACATGACTGATTTGTGTTGGACTTTCAGATGCAGGTGGCATTTCTTGGAGCCCTGAACATGGAGAGGTCGAAATCTTGTCACCCCTATCTGCCAGTATCTGACCTCTTGACCACCACTCTGGAGGGCAGTGGTGACAAGAGGAGGTGGTCATAACAAAGACCCAACCAAATGGCCCCGACCTGAGCTGCCTGCTAACTCTTAAGTGTTTGCCAAGGGACTATGGGACCAGCTGCTGAGGCTTGGCAGGTGGTGGAGATGGGCCACCTCAGGTTGGCCAGAGGGACAGCTCTCTGGGGATATGCACTACCTCCAACCTCCAATAAGAAAGGGCTTGGTCATGGGAAAGATGATACCTCCCAGAATTTAAGTGTAGAGACTCCAGTCTTCTCTCCACAGCTGTGTACGGCCTCAGCAGCAGAGGACCTGAGGAGGCATGGGGCCGAAGGCAGAGTCGCCTTGGAAACACATTTGGTTCACACTCTCCTAATGGGGGTGGAAGCTGGACCCACCAGGCTCTCATCTGACTAGTCCCTGCCTAGAATAGTTTGGTTTTGCGCATTTGCTCAGGAAGGGGGAGGCGCACCAGGATGAGGCTGGAAGGGTTGGTTTGAAAGTCCACTCTCTCCTCAGGTGGAAACTAGAGGAGGGAGCCCTCTCCGACTCCTGGGAGAAGAGAGGCCACACTATGCATTACGTACGCAATCAAAAAACAATCCTCTGGTTAGTTGTTACACCAGGGAAAGAACTGGGGAGAAAAACAAAACAAAGTTTAAAGATACAAGCCAGCAGCAGGCCAGTTGGTGAGTTCCCTTCTCCCAGCCCCACCCACCATGGGTCTGCCCTACAAGATAACCGGTCTCTCCTACTCCAGGAGAGGCTGTGTCTGAGGAGTGTGGGGGTGCCAAGGAATAAAACAAAGGAGATCCTCAATTTACCTCTTTGGGAATTGGATTTCCTCAGATGTAAATAAAGGTAATAGACGAACGCGGGCACTGCCACCACATGGCGTGGTCCACGGACAGTGGGTGTGGAAGCATTGTTTGAACTTAATAAAAGTCTGTGCAAATGGTGACTCAGGAAAGCCTCCAGGCCAGGAAAGGGGCTCTGAGGATACACCTCAAAGCTTAGAGCTGCAAAATAATGCTTTGCCCAGAGGCAAACCACACAGCCAGGCTGGCGAGAACTACCACCCTCAACGCCTACCAATGATACTCTTCAAGTCTTAGCATCCCTTGCTTGCCAAAGCCCAAATGGCACAATTTCAGGTCTGAAAATTCCTCACAAGTGGAAAAGATTGTAACTTTAATTCCCATTTCACCAAGATAAAAACACAAGAAGGAATGAACTTACCCCCAGTCACCAAATGACCATGCCAACATGACAAGCAGTGTTCCTTATCCCTGGCTGTTTTCTTTTGGCTGAATCCCAGCCCAGGTGGTTCCACAGAAGCACCAGGTAACTTTAAATAATTCAGATTCTCAGAGGCTGATTCAGGCAAGGCAGGAAGCCACACCTAGTTTCAGGGCCTCGCATGGGCACGTGGGCTTCATAGACCTGCTGCAGAAGGAGGTGGGAGGAAGATGAAAGCACCAGCAGAATGAGGCCCAGGAGGGAAACCTTTCCAGCAACAGATGGGCACAGTCCAGCTCTGACTCCAGCGTGGACAAGATGATCAGAAATAGGCACTGAACAAGAGGCAACTGGCAGGTACACGTGCCTTGCCCGGCTGTCGTGGCTTTGACCAGGAAAATGCTGCTCACCCCACGTTCCATACAGACTCTCCTTTAATGCATGTGGACCAGGGGAAGGTATAGGGGCAGACGGAATGGGAATGAAAGCAGCTAAAAGAGCTGTTCTCCAGCTTGGTGAGGAGGGAGAAGAGAGCTGGACCCCAACAAAAGGCAAGGAAGGAGGCTTCTTCAGACCCTGTTCCTCGCAGGCCTCAGAGCAGCAGGGATAGGTGCCAATTATCACAGGGCGATTACACCTTTCTCAGGCCAAGCTTTAGGACCTGACAGTTCTGCCCAGGATCGGTCTCTTCCTCTCGCCCACCTCATTCTCCAGGCCTTCTCTCCCCCATGCCCTTCAGGATCCTAACAAAATGATCAACAATAGGGGGGAAATGGTAAACTTTTATTCAGAAAAGAGAGCTTAAATGACCACTTAAAACCCCCATTTCATTTCCAAAACAGAAACAAATAAGAAAACGAGAAAAAGATCACCTATAAAACTCCTGCCCTCTGCCACCTTGAGCCGTCTTACACTGCACTTCCTGGCAGAAGAGAACAGTGATGGGCCACAGTCCTGAAAACCAATAGGCACTGACTTGAGACCATCTCAGGAGGTGCCCGGGGAGAGACGAACACAATGAACGATGGGTGGGGTGTGGACAGGTGGGCCTGGGGCTCAGACAGGCACATGCCCAGTACCCAGGATACAATGTTCAAAAATATACACGCACATATAAATTCCCCAGTACCTGGGCATGGAAAGCTTATAACCATGAACACAGCTGCAGAATTCAGGCTGGGTCTTTGGCTTTTAAAAAAGGGGGAGAGAACCTCTGGCTAACTGTCCCTAATGCCAGCCTCTCCGCCATTCCCTTCAGTCCCATTCCGGAGGCCGAGCGGGGCAACAGCGAGGCTAATCTGCAAGGACCAGCAGCTCCTCGGGTTGGGGGAGGTGTGAGGAGCAGCTGGCCCAGGAAGACACAGGCCACACCCCAGCTATGGAAGATTAAGGCATGCAGGTGATACGTGTGGGCGAAGGGCGCCCCGAATAGGCCAGGGGGGCCCTGTGCTAGGAGGAAAAGCACTGGCAATGGGCAGCTGAGGCCTTGCTGGCCAGAACTAACCCAGCACTGCCACCTCGAATGCTTGGACAGCTTTCACCCAAGGCCACCTTCTGCAGAGAGGGTCTGGCCTGAGCCACGCATCAGGCTGTTTTAGGAGAAAATGGACAGGACTAGGGGAAGCAGCGAGGTAAAAAGTGGTGGGAGGAAAGGAACAGTAAACAGCTTCTGAGGAGTGCAGAGGAAGGAGAACAAGTCCCTTAGGTCTTGGGTCCCAGCTGAAGTGTGGCTGCACAGCCTGCCTGCTCTTACCCCCACCAGGCCTCCCAGTCCCCCAGGTCTGCGAGGGGCAGAGCACAGTAAGACAAGAGTTTCCTGAAGGTTCTTTCTTGTCCTTTTAAACCTCAAACTCTTATTTCAGTCCACTGACCCCACACAGGGCTTCACACTTGCACATCTCTCACAGCGGCCTGGAAAAAAGGGAAGAGCCCTCGAGAAAGCGTGCCATGGCTATGGGAGCTCTGGGTTGGAGGCTCAGAGGCTGCTGGGGCAGGTAGCACATCCCTGAAGCTGCTGTTACAGGCTATGAGGCCCGTTCATTCCCCGAGGCCAGATGAAGAGTATGGCCTGGGTGACATGAAGAACGCCTCATGAGACACAGAGGATAAAAGGGGAGAAGGGCCCATGCCCCTGCTGCTGCCTGGCAGCACACAGCTACCAGGTCATGCTCTCGACCTGTGAAGAGGCTGACAGCCCCAGTGTGGAAAGTGGGCTGGTCGGAGGCAGGCATGGCCGTACAGAGCAGTCCCACCCTGAGAGGACACATGCATGCTACACATCTCACATGTGTGTGCCTGGCAAGAGGGCTGGGCCCAGAGGTCATGAAAGCAGAAGACTGGGTTAGAAGATACCATCAAGAAATGGCCTGAAAGCAAATAACCAATGAGATCAATAGCTCCCGCAACCCTGGTAATTAAAAATTAAAGGGGAGCACTGGATACATGGAATGAAAGGGGAGCCCCCCCTTCTGCCTCTCCCAGGGCCACTGAGTATGTGGCACAGGATTAGGAAGAGGTTGGGGCAGGGCAGGAACCACAGGCAGAGAACGTGGACAGGCCTGGAGAAAATCTAACCATGGGAAAAGGGAAATGGGGGAAAGGAGGGGAGGGGATGGGATGTAAGTTTCTTGGATCTAAGTTTCCAGAAGCATGGGGTATTTCCACAGTCTCTGATCCAGTGAGCTCTTCTGGAAGAGAAGCTCTCTTCCCCTGGGAACCCCATCATGGGGCGGTGACTTCCATCCCGAAGCTGGCCAGCAGGCACAGGTGGTCTGAAGAGCAGAAGGGGTTGGGTAAGCCGTTGGCAGCCCAGAGAATCTCTTCAGAGAGGAGGGAGAGACGGCCCAGAAGCTTGAGAGTCCCATCTTGATATAGCCTGTGATCTGGGGCACAAAGCAGAAGCCAGTGAGAGTGAGAAAGCAGCCACGGCCAATCCATAGGGTAACTGGGGCCTGTAGGAGCTATGCTTTATGGAGGCTGCATCCCCTTGGCTACCCTGCCCCCACTTACCTCTCCCAGCTGCCTCTGGCTGAGGTCTCCCTTTCCCAGATACTCTGGGATGTATCACTGAATGAAGCAGGGTGGGTTTAGAGAGACTGTGGCAACTGAAGAATGGGTGCCCAGGCCCAGCATCTATGAAAACTTTGGACTTTCCAAGAAAAGGTGGAAATCCAGATTTTCTACATAAAGTCTGATTTTTTAAACACAGGGAATCAATTCAAACATTTTAAAAGACATGCTTTAAACAAAACAGCCATGAGGCCAGTAGGCTGCCACACTGTGACTGCTGGTAGAGGGTGAAGAAACAAGAAACAGGGTCTCTAACCCAACCAAGTACCTCACCAAATGGCTGCCACATTCAAAGTCCACTAACCTCCCAGTGCTCTATTTTTACCTCGTGAATAGAGATAAGGCTGGTTCTGCCCACCTCTCTCTAATGCTACGAAGATATAAAGAGAAGGCAGGCAAGTGGCCTAATAAGGGAATTATGACGAGGATGACTAGTGCCAGGTAGATACGAAATCTGCACTTCTGGTCCCAGCAGCCCAAGCCATGTGACCAAATGCCTGACCTTCACCATCAGCTGTTCCCAGGGACTTCTGAGGTGGCTTCTATGAAACCAGGATCCACCAGGCTTACCAGTTCTGTTCCCATTCTCGTAGGACTCAGCTGAGAAGAAGATGTAATCCACTGTCGTTCCAAGACCCAAGGGCATTGTGGTGACCTCTGGGCGGCCATGCTGGGGCAGGAAATGAGTATATACTGAGGTCAGGTGAAGGCAGTGCTGGATGGTGCCTACAGTCCTGCAGGGATGAAGGGGAAGAGGTCAGTCAACAAACATTATTGACCTTTTCTCAAAGTCACTTTCTCTATGGATTTTACAGTTTTTTTAAGGGTCATCCCAACTAACTCTATCTCAGCAAATTCCTTCCCATGCTAATAAGAGGCAGGTGGTTTTAGCTAAAATCAGCCTAGAAACAGACACAATTATACACAGTCCCCTGACCTTCCTCACCCCACCCCCACCCCACTCTCCTCTCATTACCTGGTCAAGTATACCTAATGTACCCTGTCCAGGGGTCAGCAAGTTCTTCTGTGTAGCCTTACTCCCTGAGGAAATGTGCATGGGTTCTTCATCTGCAAGAACCTAGGTGGGTCACCTCTGGCCTCTGCACACCAGCCCTTCCAAAAGCTTAGCACGTATTAGGAGAAGAGAGACCTCGGCAAAATTGCCCCCCAAATCAGCCTGAGGAAAGCCAATGAGAACCTCTCTCTTTCACCCAGATGGGGGCTGGAAAGCAGGCTGCAGGAAACCGGAAGGAAGATCACCTGGGGAAGACAGGCTCAGGCTCCAAAGTGTCTTCCTCAAGGACAGATGGGGCCCAGCCAGCAGGTCGCTCTGTAGAAGACCAGAGAGAAGAGATTTTATTATTCCCAGACAGTGAAACAGGGTCAGAACCTTGGACCCTGGGATCCCTCTCAGATCCTTGGACTGGATTGCTCCAATAGAGGAAAGAGGAAGAAAAGAGGTGATGGGACAAAGAAAACAATGGATCAACATTGTAGGAAGGCAGACAGAGACCTTGAACACAGACATTTCTTCCTTGGCCCAGCACCTTTTTAAAGAATTTATTTAAATTTATTCTTTAGAAATAAATTTATTCTTTAGGTAATAGAGTCACATGGTACAAAAATCAAAATGTAGAGAAAAATATCAGTGAAAAGTCTCCCTCCCATTCCCGGACTCCTGCCACTCAATTTCCCTCTCCAGAAGCGACTAATGTTACCAAATTCCTGGTATATTCCTTCAGAGATTTTCTATCACATACCATCTGCTGTGTATGTATATATGTATGTGTGTAATATACATACATATGTATGCACACTATGTAGTACGTATGTATACATTCTTAAATACACAAAAATAAGTACACACACACACATGAAGAAAAAAGATACACAGTTCCAGTATCAGGAAAGAAAGAGGGGATATTATTACAGATCCTACTGGCATTAATAAGTGTTATGGACTGAATGTTTGTGTCTCCCTAAAGTACATTGAAATCCCACTCCCCAGTGAAATGGTATTTGGGAGGTGGGTCTTTGGGAGGTAATTAAGTCATGAGGGCAGAGCCTTTGTGCATTGGATTAATGCCCTTTCAAGAGGCTTGGATCCCAGAGATCTCCCTCACCCTCTTTCTGCCATATGAGGACACAAGAAGTTAGTACTCAACAACTCAGAAGAGGACCCTCACCAGAACTGGACCATTCTGGCACTCTAATCTTAGACTTCCAACTCCAGAACTGTGAGAAATAAATTTCTATTGTTTATAAACCATTTGGCTGTGATATTTTGTTACAATAGCCCAAATCGACTAAGACAACAGGGTAAAAAGGATCAACAAAACTGACAAACCCTTGCTAGACTGACCAAAAAAAAAAAAAAAAAAAAAAAAAGACCCAAGTTACTAAGTTACTATAACTAAGAATGGAAGAAGGGCCACCACTACCAACCCTACAGAAATTTTTAAATTATGAGAATAATATAAACAACTATATACCAACAAATTTGATAACTTAGATGAAATGAACAAATTTCTAAAAAGATACAGGGGCACCTGGGTGGCTCAGTGGGTTAAAGCCTCTGCCTTTGGCTCAGGTCATGATCCCAGAGTCCTGGGATTGAGCCCCACATCGGGCTCTCTGCTCATCGGGGAGCCTCCTTCCCTCCCTCTCTCTGCCAGCCTCTCTGGCTACTTGTGATCTCTCTCTCTGTCAAATAAATAAATAAAATCTTAAAAAAAATAAAAAGACACAAACTATGTAAACTGATTCAAGAAAAAATAGACAATCTGAATAGCCTATAAGCAAGTAAAGAAATTGAATTAATAATTTAAAAAGTTCCCACAGAGAAAAGCCCAGGACTAGATGGCTTTACTGGTTAATTCTGCCAAACATTTAAAGAAGAAGTAATACAGATACTTCATAAACACTTCTAAAAATTAAGATGGGACGCTTCTCAACTCATGCTGTGAGGTGTTACTCAGTTAATCAAAATTAGACAAAAACATCACAAAGAAATCTATAGAATATCCCCTGTGAATGTCCATGCAAAATTCCTCAATGACTATGATATTATAATTTATAAGAAATACATATTTGGTCTTGTCCACTGCTCCTGACTCATAGCTCCCCAAACCCTTAGAATTTCTCAAGAGATCAGAGTGATAAAGATGTCTTTTGTTATATTATGAGGTGACTTTTGGAAATCACCTAAAGATGAGGGCTGGTTACCAGAAGAACCAACCTGTTATTAGAGGGTTGGAAATTTCTGTCCCAATTCCCTAAACTTCCTGGGAAGGAAGTGGTCTGGAGCTTGACTCACCAATAGCCAATGATTTAATCAACCCCGCCTGTGTAGCAAAGCCTTCAGAGAGCTTCTGGGCTGGTGACTACATGGAGATTTGGGGAGAATGGGGCCTACAGAGAGCATGGAAACTTCCCAAATACCTTTTCCTATACATCTCTTCCACCTGGCTTGTTCCTGAGTTTTATCCTTTTATAATAAACAGGTAATCTAGTGAGTAAAATGTTTCTCTCAGTTTTGTGAGCCATTACAGCAACTTAATTAAACCCAAGGAAGGAGGGAGTCATGGGAACCTCTGATTTATAACAGCTGGTTGGTCAGAAAGTACAGTTAACAACCTGGACTTATGACTGGTATCTAAAGTCCAAGCAGGAGGTTGTTGGAAGCACAGGATGGGCTTGTGATTGGTGTCTGAAGTTGGGAAGTGGGGGAAGTCTTACAGGACTGAGCCTTTATTTCATCTGTACTATCTCCGGGTAGATGGTATCAGAATTGAATCGAGTATAAACACCCTCCTTCCCCATGTTGAAAATTAAGTCTCAGAACACCAAAACAATATATCGGCAAACCAAATCCAGCAAAATAAAAAATGATTATATACTATAACCATGTACAATTTATCCTAGGAATGTAAGGCTGGTTTAGCATCTGAAAAATCAATTAATGTAACTAACATAGTATATTAATAGATTACTGAAGGATAAAAACCACATGATCAACTGAACACACACAGAAAAACCATTTGACAAAATTCAACACTGCTTTATGGGGGGAAATGCAACATTAAAAACTAAACACAGAAGAGAACTTCTTGGGGCGCCTGGGTGGATCAGTCATTTAGGCATCTGCCTTTGGCTCAGGTCAAGATCCCAGGGTCCTGGATTGAACCCTACCATCAGGCTCCTTGCTCAGCAGGAAGTCTGCTTCTCCCTCTCCTGCTTGTGTTCCCTCTCTCGCTGTCTCTCTCTGTCAAATGAATAAAATCTTTGAAAAAAATGAATTAGAAGAAAACTTCTCCAACCAGATAAAGAGAATCCACAAAAACCCCAGGGCTCACATCACACTTAATTCACAACACACTTAGAAGCTCTACCCCTAAGATCGGGAACAAAACAAGGATGTCCACTCTCACCACTCAACTTTAGAGAGGCCTAGCCAGGGCAATCATGGAAGAAAAAGAAATAAAAGGCATCCAGATTAGAAGGGAAGAAGTAATGCTCTTTCTGTTTGCAAGATGACATGATCTCTTACACAGAAACCCTAAGAAATCCACTAAAAAACTAATAGAATAAATGAATTCTCAAGACTGCAACATAGAAGATCAATATACAAAAACTGCATTTCTATACACTAGTAGTAAAAATCCAAAAATGAAATTAAGAAAACATTTCCACTTATAATATCAAAATGAATAAAATAGTAATAAATTTCATAAAAGTATAAGACTTACATACTGAAGACTACAGAACATGGAAAGAAATTAAAGATCTAAATAAATGAAAAAACATGGATGTTCATTGATCATAAGATAGTATTACTAAAATGGCAATACCGGGACGCCTGGGTGGCTCAGTGGGTTAAACCTCTGCCTTTGGCTCAGGTCATGATCTCAGGGTCCTGGGATCGAGCCCCGCATTGAGCTCTCTGCTCAGCAGGGAACCTGCTTCTCCCCCTTCTCTCTCTGCCTGCCTCTCTGCCTACTTGTGATCTCTCTCTGTCAAATAAATATTAAAAATAAATAAATAAATAAAACGGCAATACCTCCCAAACTGATCCACAGATTTCTAGACCCCTATCAAAATCCCGCAACTAGCTTCTTTGCAGAAACTGACATGCTGATCCTGAAATATATAGAAATGAAAGGGACTCAGAATAAACAAAATAATCTTGAAACCTCACCAAGTCATAGGATATAACTTCTCTATTTCAAACTTATACAAAGCTAAAATAGGACACTGCGGTACTGGCATAAGGATGGACATAAAGTGAATGTAATAGAACTGAGTGTCCAGAAACCTGAAAGGCCATGTTCAATTAATGTTTCACAAGGGGAGGGGTGAATGGGCAATGACTGCTAATAGATACAGGGTTCCTTCAGGAGGGATGAAAAAGTTCTACAATTAGATTGTGTATACACAATTCTGAATAGAATAGAAGCCAATGGCTTGCACACTTTAAATGGGTAGATTTTATGATATATGAATTTCATCACAGTAAAGCTGTTTTTTAAAAAAAGGGTAAAGGAACAATTTCATGCCAAGTAATTTAATAATTCAGATTAAACGGAATATTCCTTTATATACTTTACATTTTCCTTGTTGATTTTTTCTTTTTTGTTGGCATTATAAATAGGGTCTCTTTTTTTTCACTATTATTTCTTAACAAGTATATCCTTATTTTTATACACAAATACTATTGTTTTTCTGTATATTCATATTATACCAGCTACTTTCCAGAATTATCTCAATGCCTGTGTATATTCATATTATACCAGCTACTTTCCAGAATTATCTCAATGCCTGTAATAGCTGTTAGTTGATTCTCTTGGATTCCCGGTTATCTAACAACATGAGCAAGTAATTAGCCCCTCCCCTCCATTTTGTTACTTCTGTTTTCCCACCCACATTTCTGTTTCTCTATCTATTGGCTGGCATCTTTGAATATGGCTGAAAAACAAGAGTGGCCATCCTTGTCCTATTCCTGTAGTAGGAATGCTACTACAGTGTCTTCTTTAATCCAGATGCTGATACGTGGAGCTGAGTAAGTGCTGGGGTTTGGTTTCAGTTTTTAATTTGCAGGCCTGCAGTGGCTTCACTCCCCTCCTCCTGCCCCTCAACCTCTATGGCACATTGTTGCCAACATGCACTCTGACAGACCAAGATCATTCTCAAAGATTAGGTGGGTTCCATTCCAGACCATGGCGGAAAGTACATATCCCAATAAAGCCAGTCAACTGAATTTTTTGGCTTTCCCAGTGCATACAAATGTTTATACCATAATGTAGTCTTCTAAGAGTGTAGTAGCATTGTGTCTAAAAAAAAAAAAATACTTAATGTGAAAATATTTGCTAAAAAATGCTAACCATCACCCGAACTTTCAGCAAGTCGTAATCTTTTTGCTGGTGGAGGGTCTTACCTCGGTATGGATGGCTGCTGACCAATGAGGGTGGTGGTAATACATGGTTTCTCTGTAGCATGTGATGCTGTTTGACAGCATTCTGCCCAGAGAACTTCTTCCAACATTGGCATCAATCCTCTCATACCCGGACCCTGCCTTATCAACTAAGTTTATATAATATTCTAAATCCTTTGGGGGCACCGAGGTGGCTCAATTAAGCATCCAACTCTTGGTTTCAGCTCAGGTCATGATCTCAGGGTTCTGGGAATCCCCACTCAGCAGGGAGTTGGCTTGTCCCTCTCCCTCCACTCCCCACTCATGCTCTCTCGCTCTAATAAATAAATAAAATCTTAAAAACAAAAAAGAAACAACTCCTCATAAGTTCAAGTTTTATCCTGAGATTGCAGCAATTCAGTCCCATCTCCAGGCTCCATGGCTCTTCTAGTTGTCTTCCTGTTTCCCCCACATCTGCTGTTACATCCTCCACCGAAGTCATGAACCCCTCGCAGTCATCCCTGACAGCTGGAATCAACTTCTTCCAAACTCTTGTTAATTAAGGTTGGCATCCGACCTCTTCTCAGGAGTCACAAATGTTCTTAGATGCATCTGGAGTAAGGAATCCTTTCCAGAAGGTTTCAATTCACTCTGCCCAGATCCACCAGAGGAACAACTATCTGCGGAAGCTATAGCCTTACAAAATGTATTTCTTCAATAATAAAACTTGAAGTCAAAATCCTTCTTTGATCCATGGGCTTCACAATGCATACTATGTTAACAGGCATGCAAACAATGTTAACCTCCTTAAACATGTGCATCAGAGTCTTGGGTGACCAGGTGCATTGTCAATGAACAATAATATTTTGAAAGGAATCTTTTTTTCTGGGCAGTATGTTTCAACAGTGGGCTTAAAATATTTAGTATATCCTGTTGTAAACAGATGTGCTCTCAGCCAGGCTTTGCTGTTCCACTGAGAGAGCATAGGCAGCTCATGGATTTAGCATAATTCTGAGGGCCCTAGGATTTTTGGAATGGTGAATGAGCACTGGCTTTAACTTAATTAAAGTCACCAGCTGTGTTAGCCCCTAACAAAGAGAGTCAGCCTATCCTCGAAGCTTTGAAGCCAGGCATTGACTTCTCCTCTCTAGCTATGAAAGTCCCAGATGGCATCTTCCTGCAATAGACGGCTGTTCTGTCTACACTGAAAATCCATTAAGTGTAGCCACCTTCATTCATTATTTTCACTGAATCTTCTGGATAACTTGATGCTTCACCTTGTACTTTGACGTTATGGAGATGGCCTCTCCCTAGACACTATGAAACAACCCCTGAAGCTTCAGGCTTTTCTTCTGTACTTCCCTCACCTCTAAGCCTTCTCAGAATTGAAGAGAGTTAGGGCCTTGCTCTGGACTAGGCTTTGGCTTAAGGAAATGTGGCTAAACTGATCTTCCATCCGGACCACCAAACTTTCTCCATATCAGCAGTAAGGCTGTTTTGCTTTCTTATCATTCATGTGATCACCGGAGTAGCACTTTTCATTTCTTTCAAGAACTTTTTCTTTGCATTCACAGCTTGGTTCACTGTTGAGGGCAAGAAGCCTAGCTATTGCCTGTCTCACTAAAATTAATCATTTCTAGCTTTTGATTTAGTGGGAGAGTCTTCCTTTCACTTGAACACTTAGAGGCCATTGTAGGGTTACTAATTGGCCTAACTTCAATATTGTTTTGTCTCAGGGAACAGGGAGGCCTAAGAAGAGGGTGAGAGAAAGACAGGGGAATGGCTGGTAGGTGGAGCCATCAGAACACACGAAACATTTGATGATTAAGTTTGCCATCTTACATGGGTGTGGCTCATGACCCACCAAAACAATTCTTATAATAATATCAAAGATCACCGATCACCATAACAGATATAACAATAATGAAAAAGTTTGAAACATTGCAAGAATAACCAAAATGTGACAGGTACAAAGTGAACAAACGGTGTTGGAAAAATTGCTCTAATAGACTTGCTCAGTGTAAGGTTGCCACAAACCTTCAATTTGTAAAAAATACGATGTCTGCAAAGCACAATAAAGTGAACCACAATAAAACAAGGTATGCCTGTATGTAGTTTTTCCTTAATTTAAGGGGGGGTCTTTTAAAAAAAAGAATCTAGAATAGATGTTGATTTTTTAACAGTCTCTTGGACATCTATAGGATGCACTTTGTATATTTTAATAGATTTCATATATATTAGTATGTTAAGTTACATGAATAGAATTCCCAATATCAAACAATCTTTGTATTTCTGATATACTCCATTTGGTCATGATGTACTGCTCTTTCAATGTGCTGCTAGATTGTTTCCTGATCTTCTATTTAAATTTTTTTGTATCAGTATTCGTAAGTGGAGAATTTTAGTGTTGATAGTTTTTTCTGTATAACTTTTGTCAGGTATCAGGGTCAAAATACTTGTTGCATAAAAATAATCAGCTCCTTTCTTCCTCTGTGCACTGTAATAATTTAAGTAGTAATGGAATTATAAGTTCTTTGAAGGTTTGATGACATTTCTCCAATCAATCTGAGTCTGGTGTTTTTATAGGACTACATCTCTGAGAACTTTATGTATTTCTTCCCTACTTAGATTTTCTCTCTCCTCTGTAACCAACTTTACTAAAATACATTTTCTAAAATTAATATACACCATCTAAGTTTTTTATTTCTTTT
This sequence comes from Meles meles, assembly GCF_922984935.1. NCBI lineage: Eukaryota > Metazoa > Chordata > Mammalia > Carnivora > Mustelidae > Meles > Meles meles. The sequence goes on along the minus strand of NC_060071.1, from coordinate 134,607,322 downwards.
GCACTCAGATGGAACAAGAACCCCCCTATAATCCTATTAATTAGTCTGCATCTGGATACTTCCCTTGTTCCTTCCCTGCCCTTCAAAATAGGTTAAAGGGTCTAACTGACAGCTGTTTTTTTGTCCAAACAGCAAACTCCTAGAGTTTATTAGTTCCGCTATTTTTGTTTTCTAATTATTCCCATTTGTATCTTCTGTTTTCTTTCAACTTATTTGTTCTTTTTTTTCTGACTTCTTAAGTCGAATGTGTAATTTACTTACTTTTATCTTGTCTTATCTACTCATGTAATTCTGTGATTCTAAATATTCCATATAATTCCATGAACTTTTCGCTGAACAGTTTTAGCTATATCCCACAAATACATGGTACTTTCATTATTATTACTTTCTAGATATTCTGCAATTTTAGCTTAAATTTCACCTTTGACTCAAAAGTTGTTTGAAGCTTTCTAGATAACCAGATGATAATGTTTTCTTGTTTGTTTCTAATTTCTATTTATACTGCATGTGTAATCAAAGAAAGGCTGTATCACTTCTACTGTTTAAGATTTATTGAGGTTTTTTTGGTGGTCTAATTCTTAAGAATTTCCTATGAATACTTAAAAAGATGTCTTTGCTTTCAGTACTCAGAGTTTGATATGCATCAATCGGATTTACCATTTACACGTTATTGAAGTCTTCCATATTCTTAGTGATCTTTTTTCTACTTGATCCGTTGTGGGCTAAGATAGATGAATTAAAACCCCTTATCGTTAGTTATTTTCTGAATACTGTTCCTTGTTAAACCTGCACTTTCACTTGATGATTGTTGATGTAATGCTACTGGAAGCTTAAATATTTATAATGCTAATATCTTCCTTTTGAGTTGTGTCTTTTACATTATGATACACAAGAAAAATCTCAGTGAGCCGCAGGATACTAAAACTGGTTTCCCTCAACACGGAGTTCTGTCCAAGCCACACTGTGTACAAACAGCACTGTTCTAGCAGTCACACACATGCCCTACCAGGCCAGATGAGCACATGGGCCATGGCTGCCTCTACCAGAGCTGCGGTCAAACAAGTAAGCTCTTCTGCAAGTACTTGGGAAGAGGATAAACTGTATTCTGGCATGGGACAGTGGAGAAGCTCGATTCAGAACTTTCTTGGTTAGAAAACCGATCAGACAGCTTTTGGTCTGTGGCCATCTGGTCAGTTTGTAAATACTGGTTACAAAAATCATCTATTAGCCATCGGTTTTTCTACAATGTACTTTATTGGGCACATGGTTTGTCAGTTGTTTGTTAAAAGACCTGAAGGTCCAAGTTCGATGGAAATGGTCAAGTGGTCATGAGAAAGAAAATCAGTAATCCTCTTTCAGTATCTTTAAGACCATACTGGAAAGAAAAAATCATTAGTAATCGAAAATATTTATAAGAAGGGGCCTTCAATTTAGATTCCCTTCTTAGGAAATATTCCCCCACAAAGGGAGTTGGGGAGAGTGAGAATCACGGTGTTTTTATTGCACAACCCGGGCAATGCTGAGTTCTCTGCTCAATGCAGTGTCAGCCATCAGGACCTAGCACTGCAGCTCCTTTTGCACCTCACATGCTGCCTGTTAAATCAGTGTCACGGTCAAGTTGGAAAGTTCTGATGCGCACTGGTGGGCTGCATGACTCTAGTATTAGACTGGAAATATTATTTGTTAGCGCATCTAAATACATCTTCTAGAAAGAAAGATCACATATGGTCTTATTGCACTTAAGTCTTTCCACTCATGGTCTAAAAATGGTGGCACATTTTTACATTTGGAGTCTTTAAAAGACATTCATGAGATAAACACTTTTCCAAAGAAGACATACAGATGGCCAACAAAAACATGAAAAGATGCTCAATATCACTAATCATCAGGGAAACACAAATCAAAGCCACAATGAACTATCACTTCATATCAGCCCAAATGGCTAGTATCAAAAAGACAAGAACGAGTGTTGATAAGAATGTGGAGAAAAGGGAACCCTTGTGCACTGTGCAATGGTGGGTTGCATGACTAGTATGGGTTGCATGGGTAGTATTAGACTGGAAACATTATTTGTTAACACATCTAAACACATCTTCTAGATAAAAGATCACATATTATGATCTCCTTATTACACTTAAGACTTTCTATTCATGGTGGGAATATAAACCAGTAACTGTGGAAAACAATATGAAAGATCCTCAAAAAATTAAAAATAGAAATACCATATGACCTAGTAACTCCACTTCTGGATAATTACCCAAAGAAAACAAAAACACCATTTCAAAAAGATATAAGCACCCCAATGTTTACTGGAGCCTCATTTACACTAGCACAGATATGGAAGCAGCCCTAGTGTCCATCAACAGATGAATGGATGAAGAACATAGAACGTATGCACACACACACACACACACACACACACACACAGAGCCCTAGTGTCCATCAACAGATGAATGGATGAAGAACATAGAATGTATGTACACACACACACACACACACACACACACACACACACACACACACGGAATATTACTCAACCATAAAAAAAGAATGAAATCTTGCCATTTGTGACAACATAGGTGGACCTAGAGGGCATTATGAGTGAAATAACTTACAGGAAGACAAATAAGATATGATTTCATTTACATGTGAAATCTAAAAACCAAAACAAAGAACAAAATAGAAACAGACTCATAAATACAGAGAACAACCCATGGTTGACAGAGGGGAGGAGGTAAACGAGAGGCAAAATAGGTGAAGGAGATTAAGAAGTACAAAATTCCAGTTATAAAGTAAGTAAATCATAGGTATGAAAAGTGCAACGTAGGGAACAGAGTAATATTGTAATAATTTTGTACAGTGATAGATGGTAACTACACTTTTGGTGGATTAGTGTGTTTACCCAAATTTAATCTCAATTTTGAAAATACTGCTAATTATTTTGCACTGCTAGTGAATTGGATATTTTCCCCCTACATAATGATTCTACTTACAAAGTGATCATCAGTATACATTTTGAAGGTTTCATTTTGTTATTAAATTGAAATGCTTGTTTTATGTTTCAAGTACAATACTGTTTTGTTTTGGTTTTTAATAATGTATTCTTAACATGAAATGTGGGGTCCTACTACTGTCCTCACTTTAGGATTTTGTAATTCGAAAGCACTAAGCCACTGCTTCCCTGCCTGAGTCCACTTAATACCAGTAGCTCTCTCAGTTCCTGGAGCATGGTAGCTGCTTCACGCATGGGGGTCATTACCATTATCACTATTGCTAGAGCTATATAACAGATTTAACTTCACAAGTAAATAAAAAAAAATAATAAAGCCACTGAAATGTTTCCTTTGTGCAAAATTAAATTCCTACAAGAAAAAATAAATTCATTGCTTATCACAGGGACTTCTAATACAGTTTTTCCAGTCATGGCTTTGTTATCTTAGGTTGTTCTCACAGTTTGGTCAAGAAGAGCTTTTGACTGAGTATGAAATCTTGAATCATACCTTCCTTCCTTGAAGCCTTGTTCTGCTGTCTTCTAGAGTTGAATGATAATGTTAAAAAGTCTGAAGCCAACCTGGTTATTTTTACCCTTAAGAGCAGCCCAATCTTTTTGGTTCAACTGCCCAAAGGATTCTTTTGTCTCTGGCTTCTAGTAACTTCAGTAAGATATCTTATTGTTGATTCTCCTATGTCATTTACTACTGAAACATGGTACTTTCTCTCAATTTGAAGACTCAAATCTTTTAACTTTGGGAAAAATTTTCCTTGAATCATACCTCTACACATTTCTTTTGTGCCATTATATTGGTTTTCTTCTCTGTGAACTCCAACTCTATGTATGTTAAAAGTCTCCTGATCTTCCACTACTATCATTTCTAATCCCTGTTCTCTTTTACATCCTTTTTATTTTGCTTTTTCTTTCATGGCCTCTGTCTCTTGGTCTGTTTTCAGCAGTCTCTATTCCCATTCCTTCTTATACTGTACCAATTTTGTCTTCATTTTATATGATTCTTAAACTTTTTATTCTTTCCTGGCTCTGCAGCTTCCATTTCAACTTCTGATGTCTTGCAATGTGCCTGGACTTATTTTATAAAGGCAATTATTTTCGTACCCTTACTTTATAAAGGCAATTTTTCACTTTTTTATTCATGGGAAAATAATAATAATCTTTCATATGCTGCATGACAACAATTTTTATCTTTGAGGTAAGCATTCTTTATCTGCCTTTTGTTTTTCCTGCTCCTTCTGCTTTCTTTCTTGCAATATTCTAGCACAGCTCGCCTGCTGGTTCCTCTTAAGCAGCTTGGCTTTGAATTAGTTGAGATTTTTCTGTCCCAGCTATCTGCACAGCTTCTCTGAGGGAAGAACTGGGTATGCATTCCAAGTAACAGGAATGTTCCTGATGACACCGGGTTGTATATGAGTCCTTTTAATCTTTATTTCTCCCCAGCCAAAAGCGATATGCAGCTCTCTAAGTATCTCATCGCCCCTCCTGCCACTCAAACAGACTGCTTAATGCAAATAGGGCTTGATTCCTTGATCAGGCTTTTCTCCAGTGCCTATTAAGACCAAAGCAGGTTCAGAGAATCTCCTATCACAACCTGTGCATACTATTCTTGCTGATGAAACAAGGAATTTTAATTTTGTGCCTTAAGGTACACTCCGCACTTTGGAGAAATGTGCTGCGCTGGCTCTTTGTTGAGATCTACACAGCCCCCAGACACGTCCTTCCATACTCCCCCAGCACCCCTGCACGGTCTCCGGTGCTTCCCACAGCCATTCTACCTATGCTGTGATCCACGGTTTCAGATACATTCAAGTCTCCTAATTTTCTCAAAGATGGAGCTTGCATTGCTTTTTCCCAATCTCCTTGTTGCTCTGGAATGGGTTCAGAGACGAGAAGGGGAAACTGTCAGGCATACTCTGCCACGGTTGATCTGGGAGTTCTCAGTAGGAGTAACTTTTTTTCACAAGCAGGACCACTGACTGGTCCTGACTTTCAAATGACTTTCAAACCCTGTCATGTGCATCCCCCCTATCTGCTGTACACGCATTGGTTACTAGCTACTTAAGCCCAAAAAGGTTACATGGCTCATTCAAGGTCTCAGACATGACTGGAACTCAAGTCTCCTGATTCCTGGTCCGTGTTCTCACTATGCTGCACATCTATGCCTGCATATGGAGGCAGAACTCCACTGACCTTCCTTCTAAGCATGCTTATTGCCAGAGGCTGACCTTAAGAATCATACCTACAAAAAGACTAAGAAACCACATTAACTGACAAATATAAGGGGTAAGGAGGAAAGAAAGCCAAGAAAACAAGCTTAGTGTCCATTACCTGGCTTAGTATCTGTCACTCCTTCCATAAGAACCAGTCCGACTGGTCGCTGACAGGCAATGTCACAGAAACGGAATTGTAGCAGGAAGTCTCGGCTATACTTCAGTCTCTCTGCAAGCCAGGAAAAGCCACACAGTGAGAGAAAGGAAGAGAAGCCACAAGCTGAAGCAGCCTTAACAACAAGAAGCTTCCAGTACAGGCACACAGAGGAAGCCTGGCTCTGAAGACAAGCTGATTTCCAACAGATAGGATTTAAAGTTAGTTGTCCATTTCACTGGGAGGTCATGAGGAGGATGAAGGGAAAAACAAAGGAACTTGCTAAGAGAATTGAGGGAATTACATCTTCTCTTATCACTGAAATACCAGCTTTCTCCCAAAATGGGCACAGAGGCACAGCCAACCAAGAATGTGGCACAGGCTCACCTGCTCTCTTGGGGTGACAGGAGGAGAAATATTGACAGCAGTCAGTGATGCCCAGGGAGCTGGGCCAGAGTGGGGCCTGCAGCTTCCTCTGGTAAAGTTGATGGGAGAAGTCTTCCTGTCCAGACACCTAGAAGGAAAGAGCAGGTGGGAATGATGATACCAAGATGGAAAAAGAAAATAGCCCATGATTTGGGACATGCAGACACACACACACGCACACAATCACACGCTGTATACATAATATAAGCAAAACACGTCAGTTTCAGGGGAAGTTGTTAAAAACAAGACGCTAATTAAAACTTATTTTTTAAAAACCCAGAAGCACTGAAATGTCCATGAAGCAGAAAGGAGGGCTAAGAGAATAAGGTACGTGAGTCAAAGGAACAGAACTGTATGAACATACGGTCCTCTGAATTTCACCTCAGAAAAATCTACATGAGTCTCCACATGGAATATCAACTTCCAGGGGCTTTAATTTGCAGTGGGAAAAAGTTTTATCTTCATCTTTGGATCTTCTGGATCAAGGTCTAGCATCTTAAGTCCATCATGAGGAAACCGCAGGGTCAAACCAAATGGGAAATGCACCAAGAACTTTACCATATCTACATCACCATCCTCAGTCAAAGCCAATGAGCAGCCTGGGAACGGACAGAATGTAGTAGGGAAACATTGGGTAACATCAGTCATCTGCATATCTCTACCTTGTGTAGCAAAATTCCCTTTATTTCATCTAACAACAACAAATATTTGAATGCCAGCTATGTGCAAGACACTAGCTAAGTGTTAGGGAAAGCTCAATGATAGATACAGTCAACCTGCCCTTGAAGGACATAAATTTTCAATATGCCATCTCAAGTAAAACAGACCGAAGATTTAATGGTCACTTTCTAGCTGTGTAACTTTGGGCAAGTTATTTAACCGTGGGGTTCAATATCCTCCACTATAAAATGGAATAATAATATCACCTACAATTAAGAATCTTGATAATAACAACTGATGGCTGACTGCTTCCTTTGAAGCAGGAAACAGAAAATACTTCACTATGTGTTCTTGTATTTGATCTGCCAAATAACAATAAAAACCCCCTCTGAAATGGGTCCCATCATATCCCTAGTGTATAGATGAGGCACATGGGGCTTAAGGAAATTAAGTAACTTGCACAAGATAGCAGAGCAGGGATTGGAACTCAGGACTCTTCTGGCTCTTAATCATGATGCCTAATGGCACTGGTCACATGGTAGGCACTTAGTAAATTCTTTTTCCCATTCTCTGAGCTCCTTGATTATAGCACTTTCCAGCAAGATAAGACCTTTCTCTGCACACATGGGAACCAGGACATTGCTGGCACTTGAGTAACCTTATTAAAACAAAAGCCCAGAGTGTTCAACAGTAACACAGCCGTTTTTCGTGACCTTTCTCCACTGTGCCTTGCCAAAAGCTAAGTGATAAGATGGACAGCAGTGGCCAAACAGAGGAACAGGGAGATTAAGTGACATATAAAGAAATCACCACAAGCTGAATGTCCATCAGCAGTGCTAAATAGGATAAAACTATGAGATATCTATGCTACCAACATTCAGCAGTTAAAAGGAATGAGATAGATCCATATATACACTGAGTGAAAAAAACCAAGCTACAGAATGAAACATACAGTAGTGGGTTTACAAACACACACACAATAGATCAAATATCAGCTCTCAGAAGCAATCACAGCACAGTATTGAAGGGAAAAAGCTCTGGGATCCTGATTCCACCACTAGCTACCTGCATGGCCTAGAGCCAGCAAACCACCAAACGTCTCTACGCCTTAGCTTCCTCACTTAAAAAATGAAAACGATGATAGAAATTGTGAAAGCTGAGTGAGCTAATTTATGTAAAGTGCTTAAAATAGCACCGGGAACCCAGTAAGTGCCTAGTAAGTGTAAATTATAACTATAATATGACAGGAAGATAGGTATCACTGTAAATGCACACAGAATATTCTGGAACACCACCACCAAACTTCAATCAACTACTACTTCACTCTAAAGGGAAAGGCAAGGAAAGTAGGTGACAAAGAGGGTTCGGCCTTATTTTGCAATGTCTGAATTCTTGCAAGGAATTTCTAACTTCCAGACTTGAGTACACACTATTCAACAGAACAGGAAAAAGCCGGGGGAGCCAGAAAAGGTGTAGCTGAGGTCACTGCCACAGAAGCGGCACTAGTTGCCGATACCTCAATCTCTCCCTTGGCCATATTCCCACCCCCCAGTGGCCTCTCCCATTTCACCTTCCAGGCTGGCATCCCATGGTACTGGAGCTCTCCGTCCCGGATGAAGTTGTAGAGAGGTGAATCAGGAACAGAATTCAGGTCCCCGCACAAGATGATGGGGCAATGGCTGCCATCAGACAACCTGGCTACTTTGTCCACTTCGGCCAAGAGAATGGCCATCTGGGCCAGCTTGACATCACCCCGGCGTGGGTTGTATAAGACGTGGGTATTTGCCACACAGAGGGGGGCCACCGAGACTTGCCCCAGGCCTTCTGGGACTAGTGGCTGCAGCAGCAATACTAAGCCCACGTTGTCCCGATTGAGGAGCTCCAAGCCAGGCCGGAAGTACTCCACAGGGCTGGCACAGAGCAGACGGAATCTCGTGGGCTTGTAGCAGACAGCACAGCCATCTGTCTTACACCCGGTCCTCCTCTTGTAGAAACAGGTAAAACCTGCAAGGAACACCCGGCCAAGAACACGGGTCAGGGACCTCCAAGCCTGAATCCCTCCAACCAGTGGCAATAGCCGGGGTGTGTGCCTATGGCATGCTCCTGCTGCTCTGTAAGGGGGTTCCTGTCCTTGCCAACACCTTGGCTCTGCAGAGGTTCCCTTACAGTTATAACCAGATGACGGAGTGGCTAAAGGGGAAGGAGGACAGAGGGTATGAAGCAGTATCACTGGATAGGAAAAACATGGATTCTAGAGTCAGACAAATCAGAGTCCTAGCTCCACAACCTACTAACTTTGTAGCTTGGGTGACCTTGAGCAAGTCACACACATTTTCAGAACCTCAGTCTCCTCAATATAAAAATGGGGATAATAATAACTCAGCCCCACAGGGTGGGTTACTTCAAGGATTAAATGGCGCTAAATGTCAGAACTGCTTTAAAACTGCAGAACCCATTCTTTCTCTCACCCATACAGAGCAGCTAGTGCACAGCTGAGACTGAGGATTTACTGAGACAAAAGAAAAAGCTGGTGCCTTCCGGAGAGAGCAGACAGGGCCAGAGGAAGCAAGACTGATGAACATGCCAGGGAGCTGCATTACCCATCATTCGCAGAGAAGGCTCCAGCTGCTCCCAGTAATGATCTTCTTGGACTTCCTGGAGACACAGGATCTGGGAAATTGACAAGGAAACCAATCAGTACCGAGTACCAAGAGTGCTGGAAAGTGACTCCCACCCAAGGAACAGGCACTGAGCCCAGGTGGGAAGCTGCTGCTTGTCTCAGGCAGGGTCACACTGAAATTGCCCACATGGCCGACTCTTCCCAGACAGCCACCACCAGCAAGGACAGGCCTAGAGTTAAGCTGGTTAGACTAGATGCCTGAGTTGGATTTTCCCACCTCTTGAATCCCTCAAGTCTCCCTCCCTGCATAATGGTGCTGAAAATTGTGCACCCAGAGAGTCTTCTCAGCACCTGCCCAAAACTCAACTTACTCCAGGCAGGAAACCTCCAGCCCTAGGCAAAAATCCAATCCTATAAAAAACTATGGGGTTGAACTCATTTTCTAAGAGCACTGGGAAATAGCCCAGGTTCAAAGCAAATACAAAATGGCACTTCCTCCCCTCTTCACTCACATCCGGGTCCCAGTGCTGGAATTCCTGCATGAGATTGGCAAAGCGATAGTTCCAATTGAGGATGTCCGGGTGGCAATGCAGGTAGAGCTCTGAGCTCTGCTGCATCAGGTCCTGGGCCAGGATGTTATAGGACATCAGAGTGAACTGGAACTGAGGGCCATCCCCTGCCTCCAGGCCCTGAGCATCTGGCTGAGCAGAGAAATCCTCCCATTCTCGCCACAAGATTTCTGCAAAGGGGTCGGAAAGAAGAGGTCCACAACAAGTATGTTATCCTCAGGCACTACCATCTCCACTCCTGAATCAGAGATACTGTGCCTCAAGTTCCTTTTTTTTTTTTTAAATTTTATTTTTCCAGTGTTCCAAGATTCATTCTTTTTTTTTTTTTTAACTTCTTTTCAGCGTGACAGTATTCATTGTTTTTGCACCACACCTAGTGCTCCATGCAATACGTGCCCTCCTTAATACCTACCACCTGGCTCCCCCAACCTCCCACCCTCCACCCCTTCAAAACCCTCAGGTTGTTTTTCAGAGTCCATAGTCTCTCATGGTTCACCTCCCCTTCCAATTTCCCTTAACTCCCTTCTCTCCATCTCCCCATGTCCTCCATGTTATTTGTTATGCTCCACAAATAAGTGAAACCATAAAAGTTCCTTTATCTTCCCTACCACCCATCCTTCTCTATGGCTATTCAAGCAGCGCTCATAGGACATTTTCAGACTAAATAAATAGCTCCACAAAGCCAGAGACTATCTTGGCCTGTTCACCAATGTCCCTAGCATGATACCTGGCACCTGATACATGTTCAATAATTCTAGGCTGATAATTTCTCACTTCGGTAAGTCTATGGGTCTCTGGAGAATCACAGATCAATGTGCTTCAAAATCACCTGAGGTTAAAGACATTTCTAGAGTAATCTCAGCCTCAAAAGTTTCCTAACCTTTAAATTCAAAAAAGCCTGTGGGGCTATAAACCACATGTCCCCATCTCCCCTACAGCATGGAGCTGCAAAGTGGATTTCAAACCTATTTGAGCTACAGAACTCATTCTTCAAATATTAATGGAAGCCAAATATATATAACATAGATAAAACCAGAAGATAAAATTCTGGTTGAGGGAGGCCCTGAGGTCTTTCCTCCACAATTGCTAGAGAATGGAGAATCAGAACGAGGGCATGCTTTCAGTTCTGCCTCTACTTAGTTGTGTGACTTCAGGCATGTCTTGCCACCTCTCTGCACCATGGCTATTTCATCTGAAGGACCATGGGGCTGGATGAGATGATCTCTAAGGCCCCTCTAGATCTGATACTGTAAGATTCCCACAAAAACAGAATGTAACAACAGAGCTCCCTGTCAGAGAATCTTCTCTTTAGCAAAGGCTCCGCTCACTCTGGAGACAAGCTGTTGCCCAGGCTCACTCAGCCAGTTGTCAGACTCACCATGATACGGGATTTCCATTGGGGGAGGCTGCAACTGCCCCAGGCCATCAAAAGGCCAGCTGGGAGCCTCTTCCTGGGGCAAAGGCTCAGGTGCTATGCTCCAGGCCACCACTGCAGGGTCCTCTTCCCACTGCTCTGCAGCCAGGGCACCCATTGGGAGGACAGCACAGTCTGCATACTGGGGGCCGGTCTGCATGGGGACAGCTGCCCACATTGGGCCCTCGACCTCTGGCAGTGGCTCCTCTCCTAGCACCTCGGGGAAAGGCTCCTCCAGGTTCTCTGCCGCCCGCAGGTCACTCAGCTGCCTGCTGGACCACTTGTCCTCTGAAGCAGCATCCTGTTCTCCAGGAGTATCCATCAGGAGCGCCAGGCTGCTCTGGGCTAGTCCCTTATCTACAAGGGGACCCTCACTCGAAGTTGAGAGCACCTGGCTTGACCCTTCTTCTCGCCACTGCTGTAGCAGGCCCTCACATTCCTCCTGGTCGGGCCCCCGAGGGGCCATGGCAAAGTCGCCCTCTACCTGGGTGGACGAGCTCTTCGCCAGGAGGGCATTTTTTCGACATGTGAAGAAAGCATCTAAGAAGCAAGCCAAAATATTGTGTTATAAGATGACAACATTCCCCCAACCCATACTCTCCTCCCAACCAGAATCATATGCACCTTGCCCATTGTTTACCATCACCGAGCCTGCCCGTTTTAGTGCCCGGAACACCACTATCATTAGCATAAAGTGCTTTATGTGCCAGGTGCTATTCTAAGTGCTTTACAAGTATGAACTAATTTGTATGATAGCGATCTGATATTTATTCAGTGCATGAATGAAAGAACGGCTGTCCCACATAATCTAGGATGTAGATGGTCACATATAACCACCACCACCTCTTCTATCTAGAGGTCACAACTCCTATTAAGCATCAACTCTCTGGTTCTAAGGGTCACATTACATTGGAACCAGAACTTGACCATGAATCAGAACTTGGGTTATGACCTAGCACTGAAATTAACAAACCATGTGACCTTGGATAATGCCCCTGGTGAGATGGACTCACTCTTTTTTTTTTTTTTACTTTTTTTTTTCCATTTTATTTTTTCAGCGTAACAGTATTCATTCTTTTTGCACAACACCCAGTGCTCCATGCAAAACGTGCCCTCCCCATTACCCACCACCTGTTCCCCCAACCTCCCACCCCTGACCCTTCAAAACCCTCAGGTTGCCCCAACCTCCCACCCCTGACCCTTCAAAACCCTCAGGTTGTTTTTCAGAGTCCATAGCCTCTTATGGTTCACCTCGCCTCCCCAATGTCCATAGCCCGCTCCCCCTCTCCCAATCCCACCTCCCCCCAGCAACCCCCAGTTTGTTTTGTGAGATTAAGAGTCATTTATGGTTTGTCTCCCTCCCAATCCCATCTTCTTTCATTTATTCTTCTCCTATCCCCCTACCCCCCCATGTTGCTTCTCCATGTCCTCATATCAGGGAGATCATATGATAGTTGTCTTTCTCCGATTGACTTATTTCACTAAGCATGATACGCTCTAGTTCCATCCACGTCGTCGCAAATGGCAAGATTTCATTTCTTTTGATGGCTGCATAGTATTCCATTGTGTATATATACCACATCTTCTTTATCCATTCATCTGTTGATGGATGGACTCACTCTTGACTGTAAAGGCGGGGACGGGGAAGTTTGAACAACATAATCTCCAAGAGCCTTTCTAGTTTTATAAATCCCTTAATCTATGAATACATTCCAAAAGAAAATGTCCTGAAGTAGACAAAAAGGGTGTCTCAAAAGCTATACAATTTATTTCTTAGCAAAGGCCCTTGTTCTTTCTCTCAAAGTATATTCTATTCATAAATCTTCACAAACTTCATTATCAGCCTTCCCATTCCATAACACACCAGAGGCTGTAAATTGGAAGGTGCCAACAAGTGACAGTAAGAGACAGCTGTCATCTCTTTGCTACAGCAGCCACAAATGACAGCCAACAGGCAAGACAGCAAGTGGGAAACTCTAAAATTGGAGCCCCCCCCAAACTTCAAGCACAGTATTTTGGTGCAAGCAAACACCCACATTCCCTAAATCACTTATTTACAGCACAGGACAAGTGACACGCTCACCCTCAATCACCAGAGATTCGTTTTATCAGCTCTATTTTTTCAAAAGGCAAGAAAAGTGTCAAAATGGTTCAAATGTTGAAAGATAAGATCTTATTTATAGTCTATGTGGATCTATAGTCTATGTCCCTCTCAACCAGTGGTTTTCAACAAGGGGTAATTTTGCTCTCAGGGGACATTTGGTATTATCTGGAAACAGTGGTTGTCAAAACTGCAGGGATGCTGCTGGCATCTAGACGTTAGTGGAAAAGGATACTGCTGGACACCTACAGTGCAGAGGACAGCCCCACAACAAATTATCTAGGCCCAAATGTCAATAGTGTTGAGACTGGGAAACCCCGCTTTAAACCCATAAACTGTGTTGCTGGCTTTAATCTCAGGGATTTGCTAATTCCCTGTCCCTTGAAACATCCTCTGCATACCAGATGGCAGAGGCTCTCTGGTTTACATGTGTGAGGATACTTGGTTTCAAATTTAGCAGATTTTTGGTGGTGGTGGTGGTGGTGGTGGTTGGTTTTTCAACAGAATTGTTTTACAGGAAGGAAAGAAGGGAGGGAGGGAAAGAAAACCTTCTGCAAAAACCAAATACACAAAAGTTTTTAAAAAGTGGTACTACTTTAATGGGGGAGGGAGGGAAGTGGTCCCTCCTCTGAGATCTCTAAATGCTGACTGCAGGCCTAGAAAACTGTGGACTAGCATATGTCACCGAGACTACCGTGGTGGACATCGGAAGAGCTCCAGAAATGACAGCAACATGGACAAAGGAATATGCTTTAATTCTTTGAAAACCATAACTTCCGTGGAGTTTCTCATCCTGAATCAAGTGCCTACTATATTCTGGGCAGTGTGCTAGCACTAGAGATACAGGGAGCAAAACAGACATGGCCCTGCCCTCCTGGAGCTTGCATTCCAGAGGCAGACACACAAATAACTAGATAAATGGATTTACACACACACACACACACACACACACACACACACACACACACGTAAAGACGTAAAGTTCTAGAAAGGAAAAGCACAGAATGCAGTTGACTGCTTATTTCCAAGAAAGTAGCTCTTGGTCTGTCCCGGCCTCTAAATTGCCAGAGAACATTTTGGGAGCTCTGTGGGAAGTGATGGTGTCCTAAGAGCCTCGGGAATTTCAAAGGAATGGTAGCGCAGGCAGACCATGAAAAAAGTGAAAGAGCTCCCTTCGCCCTCTAAAGTACCAGCTGGGCATTGGCTCCACCCCGCCGCATCTCTAAAGGCAGGGGAGGCTGCTTCAAAGCTGGGGCGTAAAAGGTCTCTGGGTTGTGAGCACCAGTGTTTCAACGAAGGACGCGGCTGGAGAGCGAGCGGAGAGGCGGCTGGGAAAGGTGAGCGTGGAGTAACCCGCGGGAGGGCAGGTGCGTGCGGGTATTCGGCCCACAGACACCCCCCCCCGCCCCCGACTATTCGGGCGTTCGCCTGGACCCGAGTTGCCAACCCTGGCCGAGCCCCCAGGGCAGTGACTCGGCGGACCCCTGAAACCTGTGCACCCCCGGGGCTCGGGAAGGACGGCTCCTGCCCCTTCGCCGCCCCTCTCCCGCATTAACTGTGGCCGGACGCCACCAGGCCACAGGCGCGGGGAGAGGAGGGGCGCCCGCGAGGGTCGTCGGCCAGGCCCGCGGCCCCGTGGGGTCCAGCGTGGGCACCGGGGGCCGAGGGCCGTCTCCCCACACCTTGGCCGGGGAAGAGTGGTCGTGAGGCCCGACGCGCCGCACACCGCCCCGGGCCCCGCGGGACCCCGCCGACGTGGGCCCGGGCCTGGCACCCGCCTGCCAGGACGCGGGGCCGGTACCTGAGAGGGCACGGAAGAGGCGCGCGGCCGGCAGCAGCAGGTAACACAGGCACGACGCGATCATGGCCAGCCGCCGCGCTCGCGCTCGCGCTCGCGCCCGCCTCCCCTCCTCAAGGCCGCCCGCTGGGTCTCTGCGCTCGGCCCCGCCCCCGCCCCGCCCCCGACCCCGACCCCGGGCCAGCTCACGTGGTACAGCTGCGCTTCAACAAAAACTTTATTGGGAGCGCAGGGCCACGCGTGGGCGCGCGAGGGCGGGGAACCTGTTCCCCGTGGCAACGGCCGGGCCTAGCTCCCAGAAGCCATCCAGGCGCCCAGTGTGAAAACTGAGCGCCTCGCTGGAGGCTGCATAGTATCGTTCCAGGGCCACAGTTTCATTCCCACTTTTGCCACCTAACGAGGGGTCCCCTTGGGGTACACTATACCCTCTGTGTCCCGCAGTTTCCTCACGTGTAAAATGAGGCGCTGGACTTTCCCTAAAGCCTCGCACAGCCCTGACTTCTATAATCTCTCTCTCCTCATCCCTGAGAAGAGAGCGCCTTCTTCCCCATTTGTTTTCTTTTCCTGACTCTGCTCAGTCTTCCCCAGCTCAGATACTAGGTCACAAATTAAAACTACACCTTCGTCTCCTTTCCCATCCTATTCCAAATGGGCCCTCTTTTAACCTAATCTGGAAAAAAGGGGGTGTCCCATTGGGAAGGGAGTCAAGGAAGGCTGGGGGAAAAGCTCCACAAGGCAGGCGCTGAGTCTGGTTGGTTGGTTGGCTGGTTTTCATTGAGATGTCTCTCTAGTGCCTACAACAGTGCCAGGCACACAGTAGGGACCAAATCTTTGTTGACCGAACAAAGCACATGTCACTAAATGCAGACCAGGTCTTCTGTGGATTCTGTGCTACCAGAAGACCTCTTGGAGTCTCTCTTCCCTCTGCCTCACCCTCAGTCTACCCCAGCCACGCTGGGAAGCAAGGACTGTTTAATACTCCCAAATTCAGTACCTAGTGTCTGAGCTGTGTGATTTCCGATTTGTGGCTGGAGCCTCGGTTGCTCGGGGAAGCCCTCTGGGGAGTCACCAGATCCAGGACCAGCTGGGTACATCATAACACTGAAAGGCTAAAGGAAGAAGAAGGAGAGCGTCAGTCTGGCTTCAACTAACAGCACTCACCCGTTGCCTGAGATGAAGCAGGGGCCCCGAGGGCAGTCTGAAGGTTGGAAAGCCTCGTAGAACCTAGCACACAAATGTCAGCTCTGCCTAAGGAGCCCCCAAAGCCAGACCCACTCTTTTCAGGTGCCTGCAATAAACCTTCCTTGTAACTTCCTTACATTTTGTCCCAGTGGTCATCCAGAAGTCCAAGTTCTAAATCAGATCCTAAATCAAGGTACTCACCTAGAGCCTGTGTTTATCATTTTGTGAAATGAGGGTCCCCTTATCCCCTTAGAAATGTTTTAAAAACACAAATTCCTAGGCCCTACTCCCAGGGTTCTGATTTAACAGGTCTGGAATGCAGCCCTTAACACGGACCGAGTTATTCTGGTGTACAGTGTAGGAACCTCTGCGGAAAGGACCTGCCCTCAACTGTGCTGTTCAACGCGTGTGTGAGCAAAATGTGTCAGGCCAACCGATGCCATACTCTTGAAGAAAAGACTTTTCCCCGAGGCTGCCCTCTTTTTGTTTCCCAATCCATAATCAGCTGTGTTGAAAAGTGTAGGGGGTGTGAGCATCACAAGGTTTGGAGTTAGACCACCTGAGTTTAGATCTGGCTCTGCCTACTTCACACCTGTGGAACCTCTCAGGTTACGGAACCTCTTGGAGCCTCAGTTTTCTCCAACCTAGGGTAAGCTCTTAGTGTTTGCTTTTTTTTTTTTTTTTTTTTAATTTAAGCCCAAACCAGCTCTGGCTACTGCTAATGTAGGGTCATCTTCTACAATCCCTGGAAGAAATAAGGGCCTTCCAAACTGTAATGTTAAGCAAGCCCTCCCTCCTCACAGATTCCAAGGAGACTGGGCATGGAGGAGAACAGTCTCGGGCTTCCCCAGTCAAAGGAAAAGTATAAAGTACACTCTGTACCACCTGCAGCCTCATCATGTCAGAAATACTCCAAGAAGAGAGACCGGATGAGTCGCTCCGTTTATCCCAACTGTGATAACAGTGGAGGCAATGATAAACCACTGGGTCGTTGCAAGGACACAGACCCCATCTAGTAGGGCCAGGGGAAGGTTTTTGCAATACTTTGAGGGATATGAAGTGATCTCTTACATCGAAATTTCCTGTATACAAGAAACACAAGCCATTGCGGATTCAGATTGTACTCCTGCCCCCAGGTATGTGTGGAAGTTCAATCTGGCTGCCTTTATTCATTTACTGGTAGAACATGTGCATCGCACAGGCTGCATAATCCTTCCTTTCAGGATTGCAGAAGCCACTGACCAAGGCCTAGAGCCAAGGTGCTCGGGAGGAATGCAATGTAAACCCCATCTGTAATTTAAAAATTTTTAGTAGCCTCATATGCAAAGGGGAAAAAAAAGCAGGTGAAATTCATTTTAATAGTGTTTTATTTATTTAATAATGTTTAATAATGTTGTATTCATTTTAATAATGTTTAATAATGTTTTATTTATTTAAATGCATTGATTCCCCAAAATTGGGATTTCAATATCATCAGTACTTTAAAGTGAGATATTTTATGTTCTTTTTTTTTCTTTTTTGTACCCAGTCTTTGAAATCCAGTGTGTTTTATGTGGAAAGCACATCTCGATTTAGACTAGACACGATTCAAGTGCTCAATAGCTACAAGGGGTTAGTAGCTATCTGTTTGGACCTGGGCAGGTCTAGAGGACTCAGACAGCCTCTTAAGATAGGATAGGCTGAAAAGAATTGCTTACCTTTAATTCTTATGATAACCTGAGACACGTACACTCCTCCTAACCGGGCCTCTGTAATCCTAGTGTTTCCCCTGGGATCTCGAGGTTTACAGCTAGATATTCCCAGAATGTGCCAGATTGGTCTGCGTTGATGCATTCACATATCCACTGATTCCTGTATTTGTGTATTCATCAGACTTTTGTCAGGCATTCATCAGTGTTTACTCCAACCTCACCCTGATTTTTCTTGACCTCAGGCCCCCTCCTCCTCTTCCACTGCAGACTCTAACCCTGACTCAGTTTTTCCTACCTTGAGTCCTCCCATGCCCAAAGTCAATGAGCCATCCCAAAGCCTAGAAGCTCACTGGCACCACCTCCTCAGTGGCCCCATTCCCACTTCTGACACCCTTGCAGTATCATGGCCAAGTACTGCTCATAAGTTCAGACCCGCACCCCAGCGGATCACCTCATGGCTTTCTGCCTCTCCCACTCACTTCTGCTTCAGCTGTTAACTCCGTCAAACCCTGGCATTCTCTCTTCTGTCCTCACACTTCCCCTCAGTCACCATTTCTTTTTCTATCCAATATGGAATCCCCATGAACCATCTTTTATCACTCTTGCCAATACTGACTCCCCTGCCCACTGCTCTTAAATGACACCTGTTGAGGTCAGTGAAACCATTCTCCTTCCTGGCTCTGACATCTGGACTGCTGAGCACTGGAGAGTAAAATTACCAACCCCTTGGACTGGAGCTGTTAGTGTTCTGGTCTCCAGCCTCACACTTCAGCCCTCAACCCTCCCCAGCCATCCTTTGTTCTTAATTAGCTTTCTCTCCCATTTCCGTGATGACCATTCTTCTCTAACTTGTTGTCCTATCATCTCCCTTCTTGTTCTCTAGAGATCATCTCCCTGTCAACTTTAGAGAAAAAAAAAAATAGAACCACCAAGTGAAAACGCTCTATTCATTATTGCCCACCAATACACTGGCCGGTATCCATAACCACCTTTCTTCCTTCCTTCCCAACACAGTGGCTGACTACTCCACTATGCTTGGGATCCCTTCTTCCTGCCTTCTCAGAGATTATGCTCCTTCTGCTCACCCCTCTCCTTTTCTTTCCTGACTCCTTCCCATCAGCATTTAAACATGCTTCCGATCTCTCCTATAGGAAACTTTCTCTCAGCTGAAGGCCCCCTCCAGCCATCCTTCCATCTCCCCACATCTCCCTTACAGCCAAGCTTCTTGACTTGTCTTCTCCTGATATCCATTCTTCCTTACTTTTCATTCATCTTCATTCCACTGAAATATAGCGTCTACCCTCATCACTCCACTGAAACTCCCCACCAAAATTCCCAGTGCCTTCCTTGTTGCCAGAATGAATGGGCACCTCCAGGCTTTATTATTCCTTGAATGTTCTATAATTTTGCATAACCCCCTCTTCTTGTAAGATTCTCTTCCCTTGGTTTCTGTGATATTCTTGTTTTCCTTCTAACTCTGTAGACAATGACGGTGTTCCTAAGATTTCATCCTTGGTCTCTTTCCTCTTCTTACTTTAAAGCCCCTCTTTGAGAAAATTTCACCCCTCCAGTTGCTTCACATACCATCCACATACCGACAACTCATACATCTATGTTTTTATTCCCTTTCCTGAGCCATAGACTCATAAATCCTTTCGCCTATGGACCTCTTCAGTGGATGTCCCAGAGACAAAGACTCAATCCCCTCAGCTCCTCTGTCCTCTTCTTTCTGAATGGCACAATCGCTATCAAGTTATCCTGGCCTCTGGCTTTTTCTTCTCCCTTTGACATTCATATCTGGTCTGTCGCAAGTCCAAGGGATTTGGCCTTCTCTACGTTTATTCAGGGAGTCCACTTCACCCCGCAGCCACTTTTTTTTTTTAATTTTTTATTTATTTGACAGACAGAGATCACAAGTAGACAGAGAGGCAGGCAGAGAAAGGGGAAAGCAGGCTCCCTGCTAAGCAGAGAGCCCGATGCAGGGCTCGATCCCAGGACCCTGAGATCATGACCTGAGGCTTTAACCCCCTGAGCCACCCAAGCGCCCCCCTGCAGCCACTTCTGACTGATGTTGATCCTCCTCCTGTCCTCAGTCTGCTTTCCACACTGCACAGAGCAGTATTCTACTCTGTGAATCGTGTCTCACTGCTGCTTAAAACCTCTCGGCAAACCCCCACCATCTTCAAAATGCAGGCCAAACTCAGCATGGCAGAGAAGGCCCTCTGTAGCTGGCCCCGCCCACCTCCCTGTCTCATCCTTCAGCCCTTCCCTTCTATCACCACCACCCCCCACCGCCAAGGTAAGGATCCCACTCCAGCAGGCTGCAGGGACTTTGCAGGAGCTTTCTTCCCAGCCCCAAATCCCTCTCCTCCTCCCGTGGATCTGCCCTTCCTTCTGTCTTCACTGCTTACTGCCTAATGGACCTCCGAGTCTCAACTTAGACATTTCTTCCTCAAGGAAGCTTTCCCAAATCCCCAGCACCTACCCACACACACACACACACACCACGGCCCCCAGTCTGGACCGGAAGCTTCCTCTTATTTGCTTCTCTCACGCCCTTGCTCACTCTGGGTCCAACACTGTCACTGGCCCTTTACTCGTCAGTACCCCTCAGCGAACTGCATACTTCATGAGCTTCGCCACTCTGTTCCCGTTGCCTAAGCCAGCCTAGGGCATCCAACACATAGAAGGAGCAAACACATAAATGAAAAAAATTCCTTCTTTCTGGAGAGCTTCAGTTTCATAAGGAAACTGAGCATAGTAAAACCCAAACTTGCAAATGTAGACCCATAATGGGACATTTCTTCCTTTATAATTCTGCAAGTGATTTTCTTTCAAAGCCCCCCCCCCCCGTATTTGAAATTCCACTTGATTTACAACTATCATTTTATTTAAAAAAGCTCTCACAAAAAATGAGATATGATTACATCTAATAATAATGGCATCTCTTTCGTTGGTTGCCCTTCCTCAACCTTGCCTCCTAACGTGGTTTCTGCCAACTTTCTTGGATTCTTTTCTCTCCATTCTTTCCTTGGAGACCTAGAACCTTCATCATCTTATGCTAATGGCAGACCAAATACAATGCAAACTTTTCCCTAAAGGAGCAGATAGGAAATATTTTTGGCTTTGCAGGCTATGGGTCTCAGTAGCAACTTGACTTTGCCACATGGCTACATGAAAGCAACACAGAAATACCTAAATGAGTGATAATGACTGTATTTCAAGAAAACTTTACTTACAAAGCAAGCAATGGGCCAGATTCCGTCCTCAGACTATAGTTTGCCAACTCCTGAAACCTACTCCATGAGCCCAGACCCTTCTGAGCCATGAATGGAAAACAACCTTGTCATGTTAAACCACCAGCAAGGGGGCAGTGTAGAGAGGCTGCATGGGCTCTGCAACCAGACTGACTTTATTTATGTCCCAGTTCTGCCACTTTCTAGCTCTGTGATGTGGGGCCAGTTACTTAACCTGTCTGTGCTCAGTTTCCTCCTCTGTAAAATGGGAATCAAACATAGTATCTCATAATAGCATAATAATAGACAGTTTAAATGTCAATTCTGTTGAACAGTGTCTGCACTTATAAGTGTTGTATAAATGGTACCTTATAGGATAGTCATGGGTCCCTCTGCTGTGTTCCCCACTAGTGGAAGTGTTATAGCAGTGAGACTGACAATAAAAAAGGGAATTTTCCTTCTCTGAGTATTGGGCCATACCTTGCCCAGGGTGATATTCTCTTTGACTTACCGTGCCTCTGCTCCTACCCTGGGACTGTCTCTTTTGACTCATTCTGTGGATTAACTCTTGAGTCAGTTTACCTCCCAACTTTTAAGTGCCTTATGCCTACCTCCCAGTGCTGCAGGAGCTCGTCGCCCAAATTAGTAGTTTAAAAGTACATTTTGATTAGGTGGGACATCACACGCTGGGTATATGGTTTCTGAAATGCTAGCCCCTGGGGCACCTGGGTGGCTCAGTGGGTTAAGTCTCTGCCTTTGGCTCGGGTCGTGATCTCAGGGTCCTGGGATCGAACCTCGCATCAGGCTCTCTGCTCAGCAGGGAGCCTGTTTCCCCTTCTCTCTCTGCCTGCCTCTCTGCCTACTTGTGATCTCTCTGTCAAATAAATAAATAAAACCTTAAAAAAAAAAAGAAATGCTAGCCCCACAAATAACCCCGAAGGATACGTAGAGTCAATAGACTTTTGACAGTGGTAAAATGGCAATTCACTGGAGAAAGAACAGTGTTTTCACCAAATGGTACTGGAACATTCGAACATCCACACGCACAACGAATCTCTACCCATACCTCACGGGGGTACCTTTTATGCCTCATGCAAAACGGATCCTAGAGAAAGCTCTGGAAACAGATGGTGGCGACGGTTATACAATATTGTTAATGTACTTAATGCCACAGACTTGCACATTTTAAAAGGGTTAAAATATAAATTTTATGTTGACATATTTTACCACAATAAAAAAAATTTAATGGATTGTAGACCTAAATGTAAAAGCTAAAATCATAAAACTTCTAGGATAAAATATAGAGAAAATCAACACAACATTGGGTTAGGCAGAATGTTTAGATATGATACCAAAAACATGATCTGTAAGAGAAAAAATTGTAATTTTGATCAATTTTGAAAATTTTTCACTTATGAATTTTGAGGGGCGCTTGGGTGGCTCAGATGCTTAAGCATCTGCCTTCAGTTCAGGTCATGATCTCCCGGTCCTGGGATTGAGCCTTTTGTTGGGCTCCTGGCTCAGCAGGGAGTCTGCTTCTTTGTCTCCCTCTGCCTCTCTCCCCTGCTCATGCTATCTCTGTGTGTGTCTCTCTCTGTCTCAAATGAATAAATTTTTTAAAATTATGATTTTGAAAAATTATCAAAATTATTCAAATTTATAAAAATTGAAATGCATACTCTGAAAGACACTGTTAAGACTAAAAAGCTAGGAGCATCTGGGTGGTTCAGTCGGTTAAGCCTCTGCCTTCAGCTCAGGTCATAGTGTCTGAGTCCTGGGATTGAGCCCCACGCTGGCCCCCTGCTCAGTAGGAAGCCTTCTTCTCCCTCTCCTGCTCCCCATGCTTGTACACTCTCTTTCTCTCTCTCTCTCTCTTTCTCTTTGTCAAATAAATGAATAAATAATAAAGTCTTTTTTTAAAAAAGAATAAGAAGCTAAACCATAGACTGGGAGAAAATATTTGCAAACCACATTTCTGACAAAGCGTTTCTGCCCAGAAATATATCAAGAACTCTCAAAACTCAGTAAGAATATAAACCATCCAGCTTAAAATAGGCAAAACATCTGAACAGTAAGAAAGATAGATGAATGACCAAAAAGCACATGAAAGGATGCTCAATATTACTAGTCACTAGGGAAATGCAGATTAAAACCGCCAGGAAATACCATGACATCAAGAGTTGGCAAGAATGTAGAACAGCTGATGCTACCGTATATTCCTAAGGGGGAATTCAAATTAGCGAAGCTCCTTTGCAATTTGGGTAGCGACATGGCGGTTTCTCACAAGGCAAAACATGTACGCGCTACGTACAGGCAACAATCCCACTTCTAGTATCTACTCAAGAGAAATCTCTGTTCACACAGAAACCGTATAAACCTGATTGTTTATAGCGGCTTTATGCATAATCGCCAAGAAAGGGAAACTATGAAGATCTAAGCAGGTAAGTGGATAGTGTGTGATACATCCTACAATAGAATATTACTCTGAAATATGAGGAACAGGGGCGCCTGGGTGGCTCAGTGGGTTAAAGCCTCTGCCTTCTACTCAGGTCATGATCCGGGCATCCTGGGATTGAGCTCCGCATCGGGTTCTCTGCTCAGCAGGGTGCCTGCTTCCTCCTCTCTCTCTATCTGCCTCTCTGCCTACTTGTGATCTCTGTCTGTCAAATAAATAAATAAATAATCTTTAAAAAAAAAAAAGAAAGAAAGAAATATGAAGGAACAAATTACTGCTTCAGGCAATAACATGGATAAATTTTAAATGCATTTTACTAAGTGAAAGGAGCCAGACACGCCCCCCCCAAAACCTACACCTTGTATGATTTTCATTTATATGACTCCGGAGAACGTGAACCTATAAGGATGGAACAGAAATTTCTAACATTGGGTTAGGCTGGGAAGGGGTTAATCATAAAGGGACAGCATGAGAGAAATATTCAGGTGATGGAACTGTTTGGAGTGGAACCATGGTAGTAAATACATGGCTCTCTGCATTTGTCGAGACCTACAAAACTGTGCTGTACAAAGTGAATGTTGCTGTATGTAAATTAGATAAAATCAACCAGGATATGGGGGGGAGGGATGAAATGTAGGCAGTTACCAGTGAACCTATGTTACAAATGAATCAAATAACCACATTGAAGGGGCTAGGAAGAGCAGACCTAGATAATTAAGGGGGCGGGGAGGGCGGCGGGGGGAGTGTTTTAACTGGATACATAAGATACACACACACACACACACACACACACACACACACACTATATATATAATTACAAACATTGTGTTCCAGTTGGTAAATTTGTTTCCCCTGTTACGGTTTAGCAATTGTGAAATTACTTTATATGTATACTAGAGATGAGCAAATAAGTAAATACATTGTAGAAAATGAGAGCCGGTTTTCTTGAGGAGAAAGAAATGACAAATATGAAAAGGGGGAAGACAGGTGATGGTGCTGAACTGGAATCAGGGGGTACTGGTGTATTCGTGGCTTTGTTTAATATATATACAGATAGACGGGTATGGAAATAAATACAGATGTGTGTCATGTGTGGCTTAGTGTATATGCAGACAGACAGGTGTATTTCCTAGCTCTATCCACTGGGAAGGACTAGAAGCAGTGCTAACCCAACAGTGATGGGCCTGCCAGCACTCAGACCTAGGCTTTCACTCTCCTTGGGAAAGTGTTTGATGCCTGCGGCGCCAGAAGGGAAAAAAGGGATCAAACAAATAAAAATAAAAGGCAGGGCACACGTCAATAGGGCACAGCAGTGACCCTAAATGAGCTCCCATAACCAAAGCTGGAACTTGAATAGCAAAATAATCGTAGCACTGTATTGAATAAAATAAGCCTCCATGATCCCTGTTAAGATAAACAACTGAATAAACAAACAAATAGGGGAGAGGAACCACTCTCTCCCACAAAAGAATTCTAATCAGCAAACATGGGAGGACTGTGGGAAACAGAAAATCACCATTGAAACATCACAGTAATAAGGGTTGAGGCAAGACCTCTGTAAGATCATGAATGCTATAATTATTGGGCAGAATAAATAAATTAAGGTATTGGGCAAAAAGTTTAAGCAGAAATAGGATATTTGCATAAAACACTCCAAAATATGTAATAATTACAAAGGGGAAAACAGTAACTTTATAGTAGATAAATCTGGCAGATACCACCTTGACCAGGACAACGTAATACATATTGACATCATGTGTCCCTGATATGTGCTGAGAAGGGCACATCAGCTCTGGCACCTTTCCCAGTAATCATGACAAAACACCAGACAAACCCAAACTGAGGGACATTCCACAAAACATCTGAGCAGGACTCTTTAGAAGTGCCAAGGTCATAAAAGAAAGGTCATATTTTGGGAGAGATAGAGAAAGACATGGTAACACAAAGTAGGGTCCTGAACTGGATCCCAGGACAAAGAACGGGCATTAGCGAAAGAATGGGTAAAATAGAAATATGATCTGTAGTGGAGTTAATAACATTGCACCAATGTTAATTTCTTACTTTTGATAATTTTGCTATGCAGGATGTAAAGATAAGGGGAAACTGCGTGAGGAGTATACGGGAACCTTATTATTTTTGTGACCCTGCTACAGTCTTAAATATTTCTTTTTTTTTTTTTTAAGATTTTATTTATTTATTTGACAGAGAGAGAGAGAGATCACAAGTAGGCAGAGAGAGGCAGACAGAGAGGGACCGGGGGGGAAGCAGGCTCCCTGCTAAGCAGGGAGCCCGATGTGGGGCTCGATTCTAGGACCCTGAGATCATGACCTGAGCTGAAGGCAGAGGCTTAACCCACTGAGCCACCCAGGTGCCCCTTAAATATTTCAGAATTAAAACTTTAAAAAAATGATACTCTGGGGCACCTGGGTGGCTCAGTCCATTTAGTGTCTGCCTTCAACTCAGGTCATGATCTCAGGATCCTGGGATGGAGCCCCTCAAGGAGCCCACTTCTTCCTCTCTCCACCCCCCAACTCGTGCTCTCTCTCTTGCTCTCAAATAAATAAGTAAAATCTTTAAAAAAATAAAAAGGATACCCCTCAGTAATATACTTTTAAAATAAATTATAAAAAGAAGTTGCAGATACATTTTATGATGTTAAAAAGAAAGAAAACTTTAAAATTATGGTTCTTGAACATTTTTATTTCTCCAGCATACTCTTTGCCCCAAATAAATAAATAATTGCTGTCCACCATCACAAAGAGAAGCTCTGATTAAATCACACTCCTGTTCAAAAATCTTCAGTGGCTTCCTATTGACTTTCCACTACACTGAATCTATCCCTGAAATTGCTCTGGTATCTGTTGCCTCCCTTTCCCCTGCTACTTCCTGCACCCTATACTCCTCCAAACTCACCTGGGACTCCGCCACTTCCTTTATTCTGCATTCCTGGAAATGCCTCTGGCCAGGACACTACGTGCCCAGAGCCCACGAATGCTCCCCTGAAGAAACCTCACCTTCCCTTGAACTCAGTCTCCCTCATGACCCTAAACAATTTCCAGTAACTGCCTGCATGCCTCTGCCCAGTGGCTGGCTATTTATGGTGCTGTCCTCCAAATTTTCTAAGTCTCTCTTTGTGCGTGAGACCACATGGTGCTGTCCAGACAGAACACCTAGAGTTTAGACCAGGACCAACATACTCTCCAGTCCCCTTTTTTCTCCTTTAAGGATACTTCCGTGTCCTCTGCACCAGCATGGGAGTATACCAGACGCCCAAAGAGTCTCCAGGACTCATGCTTACCAATTCATCCTAGAAGCCGAGCACTCCCCCTGGTCTGCTTGGTTGTTTCTTTCAAGGAAACACATGATACTAAACCACGGGAGAATGGTGTTGCCATGCTGATTTAGGGTGACCCAGCTTTGTTTTATGAATGGCAGCTCTGCCAAAAATGTTTGCGCATGACCCTTACACTCTAGGGGTGGCTGTGCCAATTTCTATCTTGTATGATACTTGCCCTAAAAGGTCCATGCCATAATGATGTCTGTACCCCCTCCCCACAGTGGTTGCCTACCTCAGTGTCTCATACATAATAGATGCTCCATAAATATCTTACAGAACAAATACCTGAAGGAATGAGTAACATCTCAGATATACATGTTTCTTTTGGTCCAAGATTCTAACTATGGCCTCCCTAAACAAATTCCTAGATTGTCGTCATTCTTCCGAGAGGCGAAGAGGGATTTCCAACGTCCCCCAGCCCTCCAGTCACTGACCTGACTGTTGATGTGCTGAAAGCTTATCAAGAAGGAACAAACACGCCTCCAGATTCTCTTGAGAGTAAACTGCAAGTGAACTTCAACTCCAAGGCATGTGAAAACAGCCCAGCATGTGAGTGATGGTTGAGTGGTTTCAAGTTAGGCAGCCCGGTAATTTGGATTGAACAGTGCTTTGGCTGCAACAGATTGTGGTGATAGAACATATGTTTCCCGGGCTTTGCTTTTGATCTTCTGCTCCAAGGTTGAGGACACTCTCCCGAGGGGGAAAGAAAAAAGGAAAGAGAACTGGGTGGAGGAAAATGGACTTCACCCATCATTGAAGTATTTCGTACCTGAAGCACAGCCACCTTGAGAGAAGAACATGGTGGCCGCTCTTCACAGTCACCTGACCAAGGGCCTTGGGCTTGCTCCTGCCTCGGAGGGAAATACACCACCACGGAGAGGCCCGCCCACAGCACCTGCACACTCACAGCCAAGCCTGGGCTCGGCCCCCGTGGACATATGAGAAAAGAGGGCCTGCCAGAGCCACCAAGAGGGTGGGAGGCTGGCTGTTGTTGCCAGGTCCACCCGCGTGGATCACAATGACTGCATGAGGTCATGGAATGTTGAAGAGGTGACATGAAAGCGGCTCCTGAGTCACAAAGTCGCAGGCAGATGGGCATCCTTTCGACGGGGCTCCCAGGAATCGAGCTGTACCACTTTCCCTGATGTTCCGGGGAGGCAGCGACTTCTCCCAGACAGAGTTGGGGTCCACTCCATGCCTGTCCTGTTCCCACCACAGCCCACTGTCTCCAGGGCTTGCTGGAAAGATAACTCCAGGCCCCCCTGGGATTTATCTGTGTGAGAGGCAGGGTGCACAGACTTTGAGACAGAAGTGAGTGGACAGGTGTGCTTCTTAGGGGAGCAGCAGAGAGGTGGCAAGAAGCTGACAGCAGCCCCCAGGAGGGCCCCGGAACCATGGACAATGATGAGCCTCTTGAGCCTGAGACACAAGGTGAACAGGCATCCTATCTCTCACCTCTCGGGCCCTTCTGGGCTGTCTCAGTGTAATACCCAGGGATCACATGGACCCCGAAGCCCCCTCCCCACCTCACGTGGGACCTCTCCTCTAGAAGCGGGATGGGTGTCACAGTGACTTGGCTTCAGGGCTTCTCAAACAGGGAGTGAGAGAGCTGGATATGATGATCTGCTGGAATTGGCTTGTCCTAGCTCTGGCTGATTTTCTTTTTCCTTTTGTGAAAGAATGAGTAGAATACAAATACGATCTGTAGTGGAGATAATCAGCCATGTCGGGAATATTTACACCACCCAAACTGGCTTATACTACAAATCAGGATTACTCCCCCCCCCCACCCACCCCCGAGAGCCAGTTAAACATCTACTAGCGTTCTACGCATTGGATGGAATTCTCAAATTGTAGGACTAATGAGGATATTAAGACTCAGAAAGTCATCACTTTTTGATGGCTGAGTTTGATGGCTAAGCCGCTGTATGTCTTCCAACTGCTGGGCTATGGCTCCGTCCACCCCCTATCATGTGGGCCTTGTCTTACCCTCTTGGAAATAAACACTGGAGCTTGGGTTTATGGATAAGGACTAAGAAAACACAGACCTGCATGGACTCATTAGGAACCCACTATCTTAGAACCTAGGGGGTTAAAACTTGGGACCACCGCCACAAATGCTCAGCCCACCCAAAGAGTAGATTGGTCAAGTTCTAATGGGCTCCTGGTGGCAGAGCATGGCTCCCCCAAACATTGCATCCCACAGAGGTGGGATGACTAGCTCTGGACCCTTGTGTGAGGTTTTCAGGAACCTATGCTGATCCCAGATCAGTGGTCCAATGACAGAAAACCCATGTCCAGCGAGTGTAAGGACTGGTGGGAGAAAAGCGAAGGGCATAGATACATACTCATCGTAATTAATTTCAATCCCAGCAAGATTTCGCAAGTCCTTCCTTCTTCATGGTCCTAACATGTTGGATTCGAAGGGAGAGCAGCTAGGTCGAGTTTTTTTAGGAATCAAGTTATCCTTCTTTCTCCTTGGGACTGTTCCTGTAGCACCTCATTTGACATTTGACCCCAGCCGCCTGTCCTGTCCTGCCCTGCCCTGCCCTGTCCTGCCCCGCCCGGGCCTTCCACAGCATGGTTTGTGCCTGCCAATATGAAGCCTAGGCATCGGCACACATCCTCTCCCGGGAAGAATGAGGCAGACCCTGAACTCCACCCAACCCAATGAGAAGGAAAAGAATGAGCAAGGACCCAGTCTCCCAGACCCGCCCAACGCAGGGAACCGGGCAGGAGCGGGGCGGGTGGTCAACACAAGACCTTGCAGGCCATCAGGGGGCAGCACTGGGTCTGGGAGGGGCAGCTCGTGGAACGGCCCCCTGCCGGGACTGAGGGCACACTGCAGTTCCTCGGCAGGCCGCCCACCCCGCTGAGACTGGGGCATCAGAGGCTGTGGCCAGGACCGGCTGGCAGAGCAAGGGAGCGCAGGTCGGGCTCCACGTGAAAGGCCCACGGCTTTCATTCCTAGCATCAGGAGACGAGTTTTTCTTCCAGATGAACCCGAAACAGAGCCAGTGCCACAGAACAGCGATGAAACCCTTTACTGTGAGGCTGAGGCGTCCGTGGCTGTGGATAAAGACAAGGCCACCCGGGAGAGCTCAGAAACAGACCTGGAGATCGAAGGTGAGAGCGGGCCCTGGGTGGGCGGGTGGTGCCGCGCCCCCTTCCGCAGGAGCTGGAGGCTCTGCTCTCCCGGGCGGGCCGTCCTGCACAAGGAATGGGGCGGCAGCCTGGGAGTCCTCCTCGAGGCCAGCCCGGTGCCGCAGCTGTAGCTGCCCTGTGCTCGTGGCCTCCCCGGGGAGCAGAGCAGTCACATCAGCTTCTTGGAAGCCAAACCCATACACGAATGGGGATTTCTGGCTTTCTCAAGGTTTCCGCACATGGCACCTTCTGTCATCTTGGCTAGCGTCCCAGGACATAGTCTTATTAACCGCCTTTTAAAGAGGAGGAAACTGAGGCTTACGGAGATTGTGGAGTTGCCCAAGGCCACGGAGAGTGGCTACCATTCACAGATCCCCTGTTCACCCCACCCTGCTGACCTGCTTTCCTGCTCCGTGTTGCCGGGGTGTGGGCCGGAGTGTCTGTGGTCCATCTTGCCTCCTGGTGGCTTTCCTCTCTACTCACATTCAAGGTCTCGGTTCTCCTACTTGAGAGTTCGCCCTGGACAGAGCGAGTGTGCCTGGGAGGGGGGCGGACGGGGACCAAGGGAGCTCTCTGAGCCACAGCAAGGACTGTTATCGCAAACAATGCCTTTACCTTCTTCCTCTCTGTTTCCCCAAGCAGGGAAGTGCCCAGAACCCCTGTGTAGCAAGGTGAGCATAGTGCTCACCCCACTGATGGGCTGGCCTGGGACTTCCAGCCCAGGAGCCTTCCTCTCCTGTGCTCTGGCCTCCGGGTCGGCTAGTTCATAAACCTCCCCACCCATGATCAACACACAGCTTCCCATCCACGCACGCCTCCTTCCTGACCCCAACCCCACCCCACGTCTTGTTGCTCTTTTTCTGACTTCTTTCCGTGTCAAGACGTACTGATCAGCATTTTCCACGCTAACGTACTGATGTTTTCAACGTGGAATTTTACCTGCTGGAGGGGGTGGCAGATAGAAACTGGACGTTTTCTCCCATTTTCCTGCTTTCACCCCATTCCTCCCCCACCCCTCAACTCCCCACAAGAGATAACACTGTTGCAAGCTGCCTCCGAAATACAGTGGTAGTCGGTGCCTGACTGGCCCAGTCCATTCAGCGTCTGCCTCCAGCTCAGGTCATGATCTCGGGGTCCTGGGATCGAGCCCTAAATCGGGCCCCCCATTCAGCAGGGTGTCTGCTTCTCCCTCTCCCTCGGCTGCTCCCCTAGCTCATGCTCTCTCTCGCTCTGTCTCTCAAATAAATAAATAACATCTTTTTAAAAAATCAGATGAGGGTGCCTGAGTGGCTCAGTGGGCTAAAGCCTCTGCCTCCGGTTCAGGTCATGATCCCAGGGTCCTGGGAGGGAGCCCCTTGTCTGTCTCTCTGCTCAGCAGGGAGCCTGCTTCCTCCTCTCTCTCTGCCTGCCTTTCTGCCTACTTGTGATCTCTGTCTGTCAAATAAATAAAATCTTTTTAAAAATAAATAAATAAATAAATAATAAAAAAATTTAAAAATTCAAATGAAGGGGCGCCTGGGTGGCTCAGTGGGTTAAAGCCTCTGCCTTCAGCTCGGGTCATGATCCCAGGGTCCTGGGATCGAGCCCCACATCAGGCTCTCTGCTCCGCGGGAAGCCTGCTTTCTCCTCTCTCTCTGCCTGCTTGTGATCTCTGTCTGTCAAATAAATAAATAAAATCTTAAAAAAAAAAAATCAAATGAAATCCCACCCTAGTGACTACAGCTGGAAAGGGTCAGCAGAACGAAACAGAGCAGAATTAGTGCCAAGGACAAAGGTGGGTCTTACCGACCCTGCCGTGGCAGACAGACATCTCCAATGGCAACTGTGCTGTGCTGGTACAGAAACCCAGGGCCCAGCTGCTCCAGCTTCTCGAGTCCCTGCCGCGGGGACTGAGGTGCTGGGAACAGGGCCGGGAGGGCTTCTGGGCAGGCCTGAGACACGAGCCCGGGTGCAATAGCAAGCTGGCAACAAAGTCACAGAGGAGGGAGAGAAGGCAGGACTAGTTGTCACCTGCCACATGCCATTTGTCCTATGCCACAGTGGTTGTCACTCGGAGGCGATTTTGTACCCCAGGGGACATCTGGCAAATGGGGCCAGGGCGGGGGTGGGGGGGGCAGAGGATGCTACGGGCGTCTCACTGGCAGAGGCCAGGAATCCTGCTAAATATCCTTCAAGGCACACGACAGCTCCTCGCACCCGAGAATTAGCCGACTCCGTTCTCTCGGTGGTGCGGAGTTTGAGACTCTGCTCTCCAGCCATCCTAAGGAGAAGGCCAGTTAGGAGCTGTGCCTGCAAAGTCAACTTCCTTGTAGGGCTGTCCTTTCACCGACAAAGCTCTCATTGTCTGCCCCAGAAACGTCCGGGGTGGGTTGGCCAAAGGCCCTGGCATCCGAAGGAAAAACAGACACAGGCTTTAGACCCCAGCGGGCCGTGGGAAGCGATAGAAGGGGCTCATTTGATGAGGGGGCAGCTGCGAGGTCATATGGAACCCAAGGAGGCCCACTGCCCGTCAACCACAAGCCAGGCCGGTCTAAAGCCCAAGGAATAAAGGCCCCAAGTGGTTGGAATGGAAAGATAAATCCCCGTATTCTTTCAGCAGCTCTGATCAGCCCTGTGTGATTCAGGGCTAGATTTGTCCTTGGTAAAGGAGTCATGACTGTCCTTTTTGGGAGGAAAAATGACATGCAAGTCTCCGAAAGAGGAAAGCCCCTCAAATACAAGTTTGTTCTTTCCAGCTGATTTGGGGTGGGGGGGGGGTCTCTCCGTCTTGCACTGATTGATCACCTTGAGACACCCACTCAGTCCTGCTTGGGGATTTTAAAGTTGGAACCTCTTGAAATTTTTAGTAAAGCTTCCCTTGTGGCTCTCATTTCAACAGTGGTCTTGAAAGGAAAACTGAATGAAGGCTGCCCGTTTCACAAATGAGCTTCTTGTCTGTTTGGCCTTTCAGAGCTGTCCCACAGTGGGCAAGGGAGCTGGGCCTTTGTGCATCCTTGATAATCAGTCCCGGAGGCGGGCAACCCGGGAAGGTGGGCGTGGGCGCACTTCTTTTCCTAGGAAAGCTTGGGGCCTAGAACCAGGGGCACGTCTATCTGGGGCTTTCTGAAGTTCGGGTCTCCCTCTCCCACCTCTGGCTGCCTTCCCGATTGGAGCCGCCCTCCTGCGCACACACCCACAGGGACATCCTCAGGCAGAGTGGACACCAGGCAGAAGCACACCTGGCCCCGGGGTTAGAGGGGAATAAGGCAAAGAGAGGAGAGAATCCTCATTTCATTCATTTGCATCTTTTTGTGCAGATACGGAGAAATTTTTCACCACCGGACAAAGGGAGCTCTACCTGGAGGCCTGCAAACTGATGGGCGTAGTGCCTGTCTCCTACTTTCTCCGGAACATGGAGGAGTCCTACATGAACCTCAACCACCATGGGCTGGGCCCCAACGGTACCAAGGCTATTGCTATAGCCTTGGTGGTGAGCATGCCAATGGGGGCACGTGGAGACTGGTAGAGGTGGGGGTTGATGGAGTGGGGGGCCCAAGACTCAGAGAGATCCTCCAGGGGACGCTAGATTGCGAGCTTTATGCCCATCCTACCCCTGGCTTGACTGCCAGTTGATTTACCTCACAGACATGTATGCCCCATTAGCTCCTGGGAAGGGGGCTACTAGGGACCGTGGCCTTGGAAGCCTATGATCTTTCTGATTCAGGAAGCAAAGGCAATAGCCCTGGGTAAGTGGCCGGGCTGGGCACTCATGCAAGTGCATAACACGAAATGTCAGACTGGGTCTCAATTCCAAAGCTCACCTTTGCTGTAAGTAGGTTCACTACTGAGCTATTCTATTCAGTGTTTGCCTTTTGCAACATTATAATTCTTAAAAGATCACACTGTAGAGTAGATCATGTTTCCCCACAGGAATAACTCTCTCTCTCTCTCTCTCTCTCTCTCTCTCCCTCTCTATCGGCTTGGCATGAGCAACCAAGGACTTGACCTTGAATTCATCCTGGCTTTATATAATTATAATTGATTGTATACAAACCACCTTGCATCCCAGAAAAACAGAACACATGACGACTGTAGGTCAGCACAACACTGTTCGTTTAAGACGGTAAAGGGAGAGTTTGATTAAAAAAAAAAAAAAGCACTCACTCATTTTGGGAAATAGAACAGCATTTACATTTAGCACGTGTCCATTAAGAGGCTACATGAAATGTGAGATTGTGCTGCTTTCTGGGGGGGTAGGCAAGAGGGGAAGAGCAGAGAAGGAACAAAGCCGTCTCGAAATTTATTGAGTGTTGAAAGACTGATTAATGGGGTGTTAGGAATGCACCATTACCTCATGAGTTTCATGGGGGAGAAACAGATAATAATGCAATTCTCTCGGGACTTGGGCCACTTTTCTCTTAGTAACAACAGTTTCCATTGGGGGGGAGTCTTCTGTTCTCTGAGTCTCTGTGTCACTAATTTGACAGTTAATCACTGTGACATGTCGGCGGACTGAACTGGTATTTATCTTTCGTACTGTTCAACTTTGCACATGTTGCGTTTTCCTGGCTTAGCTTAAAAGCACCCTGACAGCAGTGGTGGTGTTTCATGGGTCTCGTCCCTCCCTCCCCGGCCCGCCTCCGTGCCCTTGGACTTGGTGGGGTGCAGGGTTGTTCCCTGCTCTCTCGTGCTTGTTTCCCCAGCAGTGGGCACAAAGAGTAACCAGTGGCTACTGGCCTGGGTGAGATGAATGTGGATAAGCCTTGGGTGGGGGGCTGTCTGCTGCCACCCACACCATGCTGCACCGGGACCCCCGAGGTGCGGAAGGGAAGAATAGGAAACAGTGGTGCTTAGAGCGGACCCCTGGCCCTCCGGCTGCGAGTCACTTTCTCTGACCTTGCTGCCTGTGGGCATGCCGACTGGCTTGGATGGAGATATTTAAGACTGAAGTCCAGGTCCTTCCAAGCAGCCCTGGGGCCATGTTCTGACTAAAGAAACGTGTCCGATAAGCCAGAGCCTGAGCAAGACCTCTGGAGGAAGCAGGCCCAGTAGACGCCTTCGGTTTCAGTACCCGGTTTAAATGCATCAATTTCTCCCTAATCTTAGAGTAGGTCACAGCTTGTCTCCTCCAGGCTAAATAGCTACACTCTGTTTAGCTCATCCCCGTGCCCCGCATTTTCCAGGGACTTCATCGTTTTAGTAACTCCTTTCTAAATTCCCCTGCAGAGCCCCCTTTGGTGGAGGTGCCCAGAATAAGCATACCGTCCCCGCACACCTCGGCAGGATGGCTCGTCCCCGGGCGTCCTCCTGCTCCTGTCCATTTTCCAGAAGTGCTAGCCTGCAGCTCTGTGCCCTCCGAAAAGGCTGGGATGTTAAGGGAAAGGACAGGCTCTGGGCACGGGCAGGGAACTGATCGGGTCACGGACTCCCTCTGTCTTTCTCCCCCTCCTCTTGTGGCGGCCGAAGTCCAACACCAGTGTGGTCACTTTGGAGCTGGCAGACAACTGTCTCATGGAGGAGGGCCTCCTGAGCCTGGTGGAGATGCTGCAAGAGAATTACTACCTGCAGGAGATGGTACTGTGGCCCCTTTGCTGGCTCCCACCCTCCTCACCCGGGCTCTTGACCCCACCTGGGATGAGCCAGAGACCCCCACCCTGGCCCCGGCCAGCCTCCAGCTTCCTCCTTCCCCTCTCCTCCAGAGGTGACTTCTCAGAGGAGGGCCATGCATCAGAGGCTGGCCGGGGGGTTGTGTTCCCCTTGGCCCAAGGAAACTCTCAGAAACCAGTTCTGCCTGGACCTTGTAAGCCCTTCCACAGAGTGGCTTTAAAGTGAACTTAGAGAAAATAAAGGCATGAAATACTTTCATCAAACACAATGTGTCTGGAGACAGATGATGGCGAGGGTTGCATAAGCATGTGAGCATACTTCAGACCACTGCACAGTACCCTTAGGAATAGTTAAGACGGTAAATGTTGTGTTATGTCTAGTTTACCATAATTTAGAAATGGGGGAAAAAGAGGAGAAGCAATTAAGATCATAAGGGCTGGTTTGCATAAAGGTCCCTGCCACGAGCCCAGAAGGACCGTGACCATTTGCATCCCTGCGTGTTTCCGGCACAGTCATTCATGTTTCACAAATCAGTGAGTGAAATTTACAACGATGAATTACTCTGAACAAATCTTTCAGTTGCTTTATGCCGAACTCTCCTAATAAAACTGTCTTAGGTTTCAAAAAAATGTATAGTAAGTTTATCTAAAGTATTAGGGCTGGGGCGCCTGGATGGCTCCGTTGTTAGGCGTCTGCCTTCGGCTCGGGTCGTGATCCCAGGGTTCTGGGATTGAGCCCCACATTGGGCTCCCTGCTCGGCAGGAAGCCTGCTTCTCCCTCTCCCACCCTCCCCTGCTTGTGCTCCCTCTCCCGCTGTGTGTGTCTCTGTCAAATAAAATAAAATCTTAAGAAAAAAAAAAACATAAAGTACTAGAGCTAAACCAGATAAGTGGGGAGTCACTGAAACCAGCTCCAGAGAAAACTGAGACCAGCAGGCAGGCCTCCCAGCCAGGCATTGGGAAACCGAATTCTCATCGTCCTCTGCTCCGTTGCTCTTCCCAATCCTTCCTACCCTTTCTCCTCTGCCCCTCTCCCCACCCAGCCCTACTCCCCAGTGCAGGTCTCAAGTAAGCCCCTCCTGGACACCATTTGTTAATGAGGGCCCTTGGGTGGCGTATTCAATACACACATAAGGGTGTTCTTGCTTTTTAGAATGTTTCCGACAATGATCTTGGCTTGAAGGGGGCCAGAATCATCTCAGAATTCCTTCAGAGAAATATCTCTTCACTCTGGAACCTCCAACTTTCAGGTGAGCCCATGGAAGAGGCTGGAGAGGACAAGGGGATGAAAAGGAGAGAAGGGGTAGAGCAGAGAATCCAGGGTCTAACTGAGCCAGACCAGGTTCCCTCTGATTTCCAAGATCAGAACACTGTGTCTGTACCCTGCTAAGTCCTCTGGTCATCCTTTCCCCTCCCCATGGCCACACTGGCTTCCTGGCTCTCCCAGACAAGAGACTTCCAACTCACTTGGCAGCATGCTGGCCTTCGCTTGAAAAGTCTCTACCCGAGGTATCTGCAAGGCTCACTCTGTTGCTTTATTCATGCCTCTGTTCAAATGTCCTCTCGTTACAGGGGACTTCCCTGACCTCCCCTCCATCTCCATCACTGTCCTGTTTCCCTGCTGGGTTTTTCTTAGCAGCATTTATTGCTACCTGATCCCCAGTTGGATACTCAGTTTGTAATTAGTCTGTTATTTGTCTCTCTCACAGAAGAAAAAAAAAACCTCATTTGAGAACTCTAGCACCCACAGACTTGTCCTCGCTCAGGTTTGTGGTTTGGGTTTATATTATCTTCAGGGTCCTGGAACTTAACCTAAGTGGTCCCATGCAGGTAATGCCCTGGGGCATGCAACAGGAACAAAGAGAACACCCCATTGGAGGAACAATCCCTTGACCCTGGCTCCAGGCTATTTGGGATTCTCACAGATAAAGCTCCGCCAAAGATGGGCTCACAGTCCAAAATTGCAAAGCAAGGAAACAAAACACTGTGAAAGCTGTCCAATTCTAGTAAGCGACAGCATCCAGAACTTGAGAAAATAGAATTATTAGAAATAAGGGCGCTTGGGTGGCTCAGCCGGTTTAGCATCTATCTTCAGCTCAGGTCATGGTCCTGGGGTCCTGGGATAGAGACCCACATCAGCCTCCCTGCTCGGTGGGGAGTCTGCTTCTCCCTCTCCCTCTGCCCCTCCACCACTCATGTGTGCACTCTCTCTCTTTCTCTGTCTCTAAAATAAATGAATAAATCTTTTTTTAAAAGATGAAGAAAAAGAAGAAGAGGATCATGCCAGGGGCATCCAGCTGGCTAAGTCAATAGAGCATGCAACTCTTTATCTCAGGGTCATGAGTTAGAGCCCCATGTTGAGGGTAGAGAGTACTTAAAAAAAAATGTCTAAAAAAAACCAAGAAGACTATACCAGATTACAATTCTACCAATGGAATATCTGTTTCCTGTTTATTAGCAAGTTTTTTGTGAGTTCCTGGTTATTACCAAGTTTTCTTTGAATCAGAATAATTGAGTGTATAGATGTTGAAGTCACAGTAGGTGGGTGCAAATCCTGGCTTTGACACAAGGCAAGTTATCTAGCCTTCTGTGATTCATTTTTCTCATTTATAAACGAGGGAGAATTATATTACCTACTTCAGACAGTGACTGCTGAGATGAAGTGAATTAAAATTTAGAACACCTAGAACAATACCTAGGACCAAGGAATTCGATAAGAGTTCATCACCGTTACTATCTTTATTACATTCCCACATTACTACTGAAATAAAACATCTTTTCCAGATGCTCATTTCCATCTTTATTTTCCTCTATAAAATGTCAATTGTTCTATGGGATTGTTTGTATTATTGAGTGTTAGAAACTGTATGTTAATTCATATTCACACTTGAATGTTAGAATGTTACATATGACTTTGCTTATGGTGTTTTCTTATACAGATTTCTTACTAAGTTTGTATTTTTTACTATTGTCAATTCTTCATTTTTTACGTGATTTTTAAAAGATTTTATTTATTTATTTGACAGAGAGAGGGGGGGTCACAAGTAGGCAGAGAGGCAGGCAGAGAGAGAGGGAGAAGCAGGCTCCCTGCTGAGCAGAGAGCCTGATGCGGGGCTCAATCCCAGGACCCTGAGATCATGACCTGAGCCAAAGGCAGAGGCTTAACCCACTGAGCCACCCAGGCGCCCCACCATTGTCAATTCTTTAAAAAAAAAAAAGTTTATCATACTTTTTTGTAGATTTGGTTTTTGTAGTCCTACTCAAAAAACTGTTTTCTACTTTGAATTTTAAAAATGTTTTCCTTAATTTTCTTCAGATGTTTTTGCAATTTTGTTTTTTCATCCCTAATCTTCAGTATATCTAGAACTTGTTGTTGTTCATGGCATGAGGTAGAGAAAGAATCGAACACTGTATTTCCAAAACCAATAGCCAGGCGCCCCAGCATCATCAACTGAATAATCTAGTCTTTACTGACTAATCTGAAATGTCACCTTTATTTTATATTAAACTTCCCTATAAATACAGATTTCTTTTTAGATTTTCTTTTCCATTTCATTAATCTCTGTGTCTATATCTATGTCAACACCACACTGGTTTAATATTTGTTTAGAATATTAAAATTATATGCCATGTGTTTTAGTTTAATGATTAGTTGTAATTAATAAAATATATCAAGTATACAATATGTAATATATTAGCTGTATAATTATATTACATGACACAATATGTTTTATATTTGAGTGGACAAATTCTGACCTTCTTTTTCAAAGTAATCTTGGCTATTCTCGTGCAATTTCTCCTCCAGCTGAATTTTAGAATCATCCTGTCAAGTTCCATAAAAAAAACAAAAACAAAAAACCCCAAACTGTTGCGATTTTGCTTGGGGTTCTATTTAGATTAGATTAATTTAGGAAAGAATTGACGTATTTGAGATATTTAATGTCTTCACTTAAAAAGACAGTAGCAGGGGGCGCCTGGATGGCTCAGTGGGTTAAAGCCTCTGTCTTCAGTTCAGGTCATGATCCCGGGGTCCTGGGATCGAGCCCCACATTAGGCTCTCTGCTCAGCGGGGAGGCTGCTTCCCCCATCTCTCTCTGCCTGCCTCTCTGCCTACTTGTGACCTCTCTGTCAAATAAATAAATAAAATCTTTAAAAAAAAAGAAGAAGAAGAAGAAGACGACAGTAGCAGGTTACAATTCTACCAATGCAAAATCTGTTTCCATATACGGTCTCCATTTTGGCTCTCAGCAAGTTATCTGTAAATGAGGATGATTAAATGTGTGGATGTTGAAGTCAATGCTTGGGAACAAATCCCAGGCACTAGGTTTGTCTCTATTTCTTCAAGTCTTTATCTTCTTCAATAAAGTAGTTTGATTTTATTCCATTAGAAGTCTTGCACATTTCATAATAGATCCAGGTGTTTTATCATTTTATTCCTGCATGAACAGAATGCCTTTTCTATCACATATTCTAAGTGGTTATTATGGATATGTCTGAGAGCTATAATTTCTGCACATTGATACTATATCCAGTCACTTTATTCATTCATTCATTCATTTATTAATTTACTTAGAGATTGCAAGTGGTGGGGAGGAGAGGAGAAGAGAGAGGGAGAGAGAATTTGAAGCAGGCTCCACTCAGCGAGAGCCTGACATGAGGCTCAGCACCCCGAGATCATGACCTGAGCCGACATCAAGAGTCAGACGCTTAACTGACTGAGTCACTCAGGTGCAAACCTCACCCCCGCCAAGTCACTTTATTGAGTTATCTTACTAGTCCTAACATTTTCGTCAGTTAATTTTCTTGCATTATTTAGGTAGGTGTTTTGTCTCTTCTTTCCAGTATTTATAGCTCCCAGTGACTTTTCTAGTTGCACCAGCTAAGACCTCTAAGATAACGTTAACCTAATACAGAAACCTCTGTAAAAACACAAATTACCCAGTCCTACTCCAAGCTGCTGAATCAGAATCTTTAAAGGAAGGGATCTAGGCATCTGTATTTTATCAAACTTACAGCCAACTCTACTATTTGTAACCATTGAGGTAAAAATA
Organism: Meles meles; assembly: GCF_922984935.1. Classification (NCBI taxonomy): domain Eukaryota; kingdom Metazoa; phylum Chordata; class Mammalia; order Carnivora; family Mustelidae; genus Meles; species Meles meles. The sequence goes on along the minus strand of NC_060071.1, from coordinate 134,566,682 downwards.
ATTTGAATAGCTAGAGACCTAACTTTATACTTAGACTAACTTATTATCTCATTTAATTGCACTGGTACAGATGCAACCAGGAAGCATTTGTGTCTCAGTGGATTCATTCATTCATTCATTCATTCATTCAGTAAACATTTACAGAACACTGTTAGGTGCCAAGCACTGTTTGGGTGTTAAAAATACAAAGATTATGGGGCACCTGGATGGCTCAGTGGATTAAGCCACTGCCTTCGGCTCAGGTCATGATCTCGGGGTCCTGGGATTGAGCCCCGCATCAGGCTCTCTGCTCCGCAGGGAGCCTGCTTCCTCCTCTCTCTCTGCCTGCCTCTCTGCCTACTTGTGCTCTCTCTGTCAAATAAATAAATAAAATCTTTAAAAAAAATACAAAGATTATGAAAGGTTTAAAGGAGAAATTTGGGGATAAGCTTCTATATCATTTATTTTCCGGATTTTTTTTTTTTTAAGATTTATTCACTTGAGAGAGAGTGTGTGAGTGGAGGAGAGGGGAAAGAGGGAGAGAATCCTCAGCAGACTCCCTGCTGAGCACAGAGCCTGATGCAGGGCTTGATCCCAGAACCCCAAGATCATGACTGGAACCAAAACCAAGAGTCAGACGTTCAACCGACTGAGCCACCCGGGCACCACAATTTTCCAGAAATCTTTTAAACTGTCTAGCAGTGCTAAGCTGAGAGTAAAATAAGGAGGGCACATGCCCCAGTCCCAGAATTTAAGGGGCACAGAAAAGCTCAGTAACCAAGTAAATAATACCGTGTTGCAATGTTTGTAAAAGTCAAAAATGATGTTAAAAAAAAAAAGTCTGTGCTGAACCAAAATATCAACACTTCCAATATAAAACATGACCCAAAAGGAAAAGATTGTGGCGAGGTGAGTGAGGCCTAGCCATGCAAGGGCAGGGTCAGATCCTACCTTTATTTAAAATTTTAAAACTTTGTTCATCCTAGAAGTGTTGCATTAATTTTTATTTTTAGAAATATTGCATTTTTGCAATTGTTGTGAATAAAGATATTGCTCATTGCGCTTAGGGAGCTGGGATATTGCACGCAAAGGGCTCGCCTCACTTGGTCCCCTCTGGTCCTGGCCCTGCGACTGTAGTCTTATTTTTTATCACACGACTAACTTTAGGCACCAAGGTAGGGTTTGGCACCACCAGGGGGCGCACAGGGGCTGGCTCACGGGCTCCTGGAACTCTTTGCCCAATCAAGGCAGAGAGAGCAAGGAAGATTAAAGAGAAAGGCAAACAGTTGCCTTCTTTTCTCCTGTTTTCTTCCATATCCATATATTTGCTTTAAGTACGTGCTACCTTTCTTATGGCTGATTGTTCCAAAAGGAAGAGCCCGGCAGGGCCAGGACTCTGGAGGGCAAGGGAGCCCTGGTCTGGACAGCCTTGCAAACGCCCCTTCCCCTCACCTTCACTGCAGGAAATAACTTCAGGGACGAATCCGCAGAACTGTTGTGCCAAGCCTTGTCGGTAAGAAGTGAGGGGCGGGTGCCACTGAGAGCCCTGTGGGCTATGGCCCTGGGCCATCTGGGGGGCCTGGCGGGTGGCTCCGGGCAGAGAAAAGTGAGTTCCTCCAGAAAGTCTAGGGAGCTGGTGAGGGTCTGGACTCTGCCGAGCCTGACAACAGCCACAGCAACAGCAGGGCTGTTTGGACAGGACGAGACCCTCCCAGGGGTCATCAACCGCTACACAAAATGCGCAAGAGAATATCTTCCATCTAAATACTCTGGTCCACCCTGTTTTTGGTGCGTGGGAGGCCTCTTATCACACGGCCCTGAGATGAAAGAGGGATTTGCAGCCATGGAGAAGACAAAAATCACCTCTCTACACGGTTTCTTTCTCCAGGCCAATTACCAAATCAAGACGCTGGATCTCAGCCACAACCAGTTCTCTGATAAGGGAGGAGAGTACGTGGGCCAGATGCTGGGTGAGTCCCCCACTGAGGGAAGGTTCCAGCAAAGAAGAGGCACTTGGCAGACGGTCAGTCGCCTGTCAGGGCTGCACCCCCCCGGTTTTTTATGGTTATTGAATGCCCGGATCATAAAGTGATGGAAGCCACACCCCAGACATTGTAAGTGGAGCCGACATCTGAATGTGGGAAGTAACACTTTACAAAGATCAGAAAAACATAAGAAGGAATAACTTGCTGACCTCAGGGAGGCCTACGGTGATTAAATAGGCACAGCAGGCAAAAACTGTAACCAAAATGATTCATTTGTTTGACAACAATAAGTTTAAAACTTGCCTCTGATAAAAGATGTTCTGGGACAATGTGAAAAGACAATGAACAGGCAGAGAGCACACGTGCAGCATCCTGTCATATACAAGGTTTGTGTTCAGAATTTTTTTTTAAAGATTTTATGTAATTGACAGAGGGAAACACAGCAAGAGAGGGAACTCACGCAGGGGGAGTGGGAGAGGGAGAAACAGGCTTCCTGTCAAGCAGGGAGCCCGATGCAGGTCTTGAACCCAGTGTGTTCAGAATATTGATAAAAGATCCTACAGATCCTTGGACAATGATGAGCACTCCCAGTAAAACAATGATCCTACAGGCAGTGCAGAAAGAAAGCTAAATGCCTAAACTCTCTAGCAATTAGAGAAATGCAAAATAAAACAATGAAAAGATCCCCCTTGTCCTCTACCAAAGCTGCAGAAATTTCAAGTCAGAGAATACCCAGTGCATTGAACCCAGGGGAGAAATAAGAACTCTCTGAAGCTGCGAGGTAAAGGCATTTGAGGGAGCAGTTTGACAGTATTTAGTAAAATTGAAAATGTATATATTCTATGATACAGCAATTCACCTGTGCATGTCTCAGAGACGCTCCCACGTGTACACAGACAGCGATGTCTGAGGAGGCTCGTTGCAGATTTGTTATAAGAAAAAAAGAAACTATATGTTCATTCCCAGGGGAAATGAGTAGAAAAGGGGATCACCATTAGTGGGAGAGATGCTACTCTAGGTGGGGTGGTGAGAAAAAGCCCCACAGGGAAGGTGGCTTTTTGTTGAAATCTGACTATCAAAGCTCAGCATTCCAGGCGGAGGGAGCAGAGCCTGGCAAGTCTGAGGAAGGGGAGCGGTGGGGCTTCGGCAGAGCAGGCAGGGGAGAGGGGAGGAGAGCGGGCAGGGGAAGGGAATGGAAGGAGGAGGTCAGCGAGGTGGCCTACCGCTGCTCAGCCGGGGCTTGGCGGGCTAAGACACGCATGAAGTCGTGTTCATCATCCCATTCCCCATGTGATGAGAAGTCAGTGCAGGGTGTTAGCATCGAGGAGTGTCATGGCTGGCTTTGCAGTTTAGAGGAACGGTTTTGTGAAGTTTATGCAGCTTTATGAAGAACACAGCTGAGGACAACCAGACTCTTAAATACAGAGAACAAACTGGTGGCTGCTGGGATGGGGGGGGGCGGCCACGGGTGAGCTGGGTGGAGGGAATTGAGAAGTACAAACGGCCAGTTATGAAACAAGTGAGTCATGGAGATGAAAAGTATAGCATAGAGAACCTTGTCAATAGTATCTTAATAGCGATGTCACTATGGTGTCACTATGGCGACACTTGCCATAGTGAGCGCTAGGTAACATATAGAATGGTTGCATCGATATGTCATACATCTGAAACTAACATAACACTGTATGCTAATTGCACTTTAATTAAAAAGAAAAGATGTAAGAAAGAAGGCCAACAAGGACTAATACTGTGGTCCAGGCAAGAGGGGACCATAGCTGGAGCTGAGGGGAAAGGTAGTAACAGAGAGGGATGGAAGGATCCAGAATGGACTTTGGAAGTAAAGCCAAAAAGACTTGCAGATGTGGAGAATGAAGGAAAGGGAGCGAGAAAGATACACGCCTGGTTATTTTGTTTCAGGAACTGGTTGGATGGTGGTGCCATTTACTTAGAAGGGGAAACTCGGGGAGTAAATGTTACGGAGGGACAGGAGTCAGGAGCCAAGACTTCCGTTTTGGTCATGTGATGTTTGCCATGTCTGTCATCCGCGATGAGATATGGGGTTTGCTACATGGGTTTAGAGCTTGGTGAACAGGTCAGGACTGGAGATCTGGGCGTTAGAGGCATTGCCATGTATTCAAAACCATGGGGCAAGATGAGATCATCTAGGCAAGGAGTGTGGATGGAGTTAAGATGGTGGCCATTGGGCCACTCTGACACCTTCACAAGTCCCAGCGGGGGAGGGGGAGCCTGAGCAGGAGTGGTCAGCTAAGTAGGGGGAAGTGAGGTATCAAGGAGCCAAGTAAGAGATGCTTTCGGGAAGGAGAAAGTGGTCTGAGGTGGGTCAAGTGCTGCTTAGACATCAAATAAGATGAGGTCGGAGAAGTGACCACAGGACCCGGCAACATGAAGATAATTGGTGACCTTGACGAGAGCCGTGTTGGTGAAGGACGTGAGCATGAAGACCTGACTAGAGAAGGCGGAACTGAAAATGGGCCGCAAAGAAGTGAAATGGCAATATGGGCACTTCGGGAGCTTCTCGGAGACGGGGCTGGGGCAGAAAGATGGACATGGAGGCAGGAAGGCTCGTAACGATGGAAAATACGGGAAGGAAAGAAGAAGAAACGGATCAGGAGAGAGGAAGAGGAGGTAGTTACAGGACAGAGTCCTTGAGAAGGCCAACAAAACAGAGGAGCTTTGGGGAAGGGAGACAAAAATAAAACCAGATGAAATCAGAGAGGGAGACAAACCAGAAGAGACTCTTATCATAGGAAGCAAACTGTGGGTTGCTGGAGGGACAGGGTAACCGGGTGACCGGTATGAAGGAGGGGACGTGATGTCATGAGCACTGGGTGATATATACAACTGACCTCTACCTCTGAAACTAATAATACACTGTAAGTTAATGAACTGAATTTAAATTAGAAAAGAAGGAAAGAAAATGCCGGCAGCCATGGAGTGAGGAACAAAGGGGCAGGGATAGCCTCTGAGAAATGAATGTGTTGAGAGCGGGAGGGCCCGGAGGTGTGTGCTCCAGGTGACAGGTGGGGGGGGGCAGATGGAAGGGGTAGGGAGTAGGGTAGAGCTCTCCCATGTCACTGCTGCCACCTGCTCACTGAGGTGTTGAGCGACAACTTCCCTGAGAGGGGGGTCCAGGCCGACAGGTCAGAGGGGAGGAGCAAAGTGCACCAGCCTTGTGGGGCAGTTTGAGTCCATCTGAAACCCGATTTTCAAATACGTTAAAACTCAATTTTAGGGGCACCTGGCTGGCTCCGTTGGTGGAGCCTGTGATTCTTGATCTTGGGGTGGTGGGTTCGAGCCCCATGCTGGGTGTAGAGATAACTTAAAAATAAAATCGTTTTTAAAAAACTATAAATTGGGGGCACCTGGGTGTCTCAGGTGGTTAAGTGTCTGCCTTCGCCTCAGGTCAGGATCTCAGCATCCTAGGACGGAGTATTGCATAGGACTCTCTGCTCAGCTAGGAGTCTGCTTCTCCCTCTCCCTCTGCCCCTCCCCCCTGCTTGTGCACACACACTCTCTCAAATAAATAAATAAAATATTTTTAAACAATAAATAAATAAATAACCCTAAATTTTAAAACAACTTTAAAGTGAGACAGACTTATATTGTGTATGAGCTTTGAAAAAAATATTATTATTAAGGCTGCCAGTGATTAAGGGATTGTCATGGGATAGGCATCCTGCTAGACATTTTACATCTGTTTCCCCCAAAACCTTGTGTGGGTTACTACCCCCACTTTCACAGCTAAGGAAACAGAAGTAAGGGAAGAGTGAGTAGCCCGCTCAAGGTCACACAGCTAGTCAGGGGTGAGAACAGAAGTCACATTTAAATTGTGTGGCCATCAAAGAGATGCAGGTGTACAAGGCATAGTTAAGGGAGGGAACTGGCAGGGAAGAGGGAGTAGGAGTAAGAAGAGAATGAAGGGGGGGACGTTTGTTCTCAAAACGGTGTAAGGTGTCGTGCACTTTACTCAAAGTCCGTCCTGGCGGTTGACATTAAGAGACAATCAGTACATAGTGCACTGGCCGTGGAAAGGGAGAGTAAGACATTTTCCTGGGTCTGAGGGTGAAGGCCTCCCTCCCGCCCAGCCAAGTTTCAAGGGTTCTTCAGCCTCTTTCCAACAGTGTCCTCAGCATAGCCACCCTCCCCCAGTACAAATAGCCATGATCACGAGTTTCAAGAGGATGTTTTCCCAACCCTAGGTAGCACATAAGCAAAAGTATTTTTTTTTCTAGATTTATTGATTGATTTTAGAGAGAAAAAGAGCTGGTGAAGGGCAGAGGGAGAGGGAGAGAGTCCCAAGCAGACTCCCCCCTGAGTGTGGAGCCCAAAGCAGGACTCGAACTCACAACCCTGAGATCATGATCTGAGCTGAAACCAAGAGTTAGACACTTAATGGATTGTGCCACCCAGGTGCCCCTCAAATATTTTTAAGTTAAAAAAAGTACAACTTCTATGCAAACCAGCTTCTAGATAAGCCTGATGCCTCACCACTTAGAACTGATGGTGTCCCTAAAGCTTTCCGGAGCCGCCTCTGCTCTGTAGTTCTCCAAGAAAACCACATCGAGTGATGTAATAGGCCATCACCGCCTTCCTTCCTGTGTAACCACAACCCTTGGGTTCCAGCCATCTCTCTTGGTTGAATGGCTGCATTACGTTCTGCTAGATGGATGTTTATTATGTACTTGACCCTTCCCCTGTGAGTCACGAATGTTACTTTTCTAAGTGAGGCCACGGTTAAACACCTACAAGCATGGGACTCTTCTCATATCCTGCACCATCTCCTTAGGAAGGGTCTCAGAGGTGACATTGCTTGTGTGATTGGGCACCCACAGTCCAAGAGCCAAATATCTGTGACCAGATGACATTTGCCAAATACATTGTAGCCATTGCTCGTCACCTGCAGTATACGAGTGGGATTGTTTTACTACATTGTTGCCAGCTTCGGGAGTCCTCTTACAATTTTGTCTTTCAGTGAATAACTGAAACATTATTGTCCCAGTGTCTTACTTCGCATGATCGTTGAGTAGTCCTTATTCCCCGATGTCATGGACATCTGTCAACTCTGAGAATGGGTTCCCTGGCATTTGGGGAACACTAAGATGACTCCCTCCCTCCCCCAGCCCTCAATATAGGGCTCCAGTCACTGGATCTGAGCTGGAATCACTTCCACGTACGGGGAGCTGTGGCCTTGTGCAATGGTCTCCGGGTAAGGCGCTCTCTGGCAGTGGTGTGTTGAGGCCAGTGAGGACATCCAGGGCCTCCCATCCCACCATCTCGAGCCTCTTCCTCATGACCCCATGGATGAGCGCACCCCATGGTTGAGCTCTCATCCGATGCTTTCCCGTTGTTAGCATTCCTCCCACAATTCCTGGATGTGCTTTATTCTTTAGTATAAATCCTACTTTGGCAAATGCACCTTGCTGGGGTCTTGGTGGCATCTTTGGGAATACTTCAAGTGGGCAGTTTCATTAGAGGGTAGGGAATGACCCGGTCCTGACTCCCTCCACCGGGAGGGATCTGGAAAGTTCTGGCGGAGCTCTCCCTCCTGGAGACCACTGGGCGCCCAAACTGGACAGCAGCAGGGGAGAGAAACCAGGGCCTGGTGGGTGGTAGAGTCACACGCAGCCTTGCTGCTGGCGCTGTTCTCTCCCCTCCCTGGAGGTTAACACAACCCTGCAGAAACTGGATCTCTCTATGAACGGCTTTGGGAACGAGGGGGCTGCGGCCCTGGGGGAGGTCCTCAGACTCAACAACTTCCTGGTCTACCTAGACATCAGCTGCAATGACATCACCAACGACGGAGTCTCCAAAATCAGCAAAGGGCTGGAGGTCAATGAGAGCCTAAAAGTTCTGAAGGTGAAGTCTTTCTTTAAGCTGGGAACAGGGCGTTTTATGTGTGTGTGCGTGTGTGTGTGCGTGCGTTCAGGTGTGTGTGCGTGCATCATCTGTGTGTGGGTGTATCTTTGTGTGTTGGGTGGGGGCGGCAGGGTGATGGGGTTGCATATTGCTGGGGAGAATTGTTGGGAAGATTCACCTTGTGCTTCACAACCCTAATGTCACCCACCCTCTGCTGTCACCTGGCGCATGGGCTCATCTCCCAACCCGTCTTCCTTCCTCCCACCTGGGACTTCGCTCCACCCTGAAGCCAGAGTGTGCGTTTTGAGCATAAGTCTGACTTCCACTCCCACCCCTGTCTAGTCCCCTTCGGCTTAGACCCCTGCCTGGCTTCCTGTGGTTCAGAGCCGGTTCTCTCCTCCCGGTGTGCTTCTCCGGACTCAGTTTACCCCGTGCTCTCCCTCGTTGTCCAGCCATGGCCTCAGGAGCTGCTTTCATCTCCCCCATTCCAGGGCCCGGCTCTCCCGGTGGCCTCGGCTCAGCCTCCCCTGCAGTGCTCTCCCTCACTGTTCCCTGCCCCTACCTGAGTCACTGCCCCAGCTCAGCGCCCTGCTCTGGCAGCCGTCTTCACGGACCTGCAGATCTCAGCTCACCCCTTCATGAAGAACTTGCCTGGTTTCCTCTTTAGACACTTGTTTCAATGACTTGCTGACTCTCTGGTAACCCCCACTGGTGTGAGAGCTGCACCAGACCAAAGATGGTGTTTTTTTCTGCCCATTATTTTACCCCTTGTCCCTATTGGCACATAATAGATGCCCAACGAATGTCTGTTAATGAAAGAATGAATACATCTTTCATTTTATTTTTAAAAAGATTTTATGTATTTATTTGACAGAGAGAGACAGGGAGAAAGGGAACACAAGTAGGGGAGTGGGGGAGGGAGAAGCAGTCTTCCCACTGAGCAGGGAGCCTGAGGTGGGGCTTGATCTCAGGACCCTGGGATCATGACCTGAGCCAAAGGCAGATAGTTAACAACCGAGCTACCCAGGCATCCCTACATCTTTCATTGTAAATTGATTGGCTTATAGGGGTGCCTTGCCTGCCTCTGCCTATTGCCCCCCCAACCCCAGCTTGTATGCACTCTCTCTCTCTGTGTCAAATAAATACATAAAATCTTTAAAAATAAATAAATACATAGATTGGCTTATAGATGCTAATGTCTAACATAGAAGCTCCTGTGTGGTTAGAAAACAGATGATGAAGGAGGCCTTCCATTACCAGTTTCCTTTTCTGGGGCTCCTGCCATGAAGCAGGTGCCTATCAGGGGGCTGGCTTCCTGCCCCCCACGCCGCCCCCCTGGCATGGGCTCCACGCGCGCCACCTGTCAGATGGGAAAGCTGAGCCTACGTGACCAGCTCAGGCCCTGCATCTCGAGAGAGGCAAAGAAGTCAGCCTCGCCTGGCTTCCCGCTGCAACTCCAAATTCCTCAAGATAGGAGGGGGGCTGGTTTGGGGGACCACAGATGTGGAGGTGCTGGTGGAGAAGGACGGGAGTTCGAAGTCAGTGACAGTGAACGAACTGTCATCTCAGAGGACAAGCACCTTAGCCCAGCAAAGAGGAAGCCAGCTTCCCAGCAGTGGAGGGAGCAGGGGGACCGGCTGGGGACCACGAGAGCTGGCAGTGAGGTCTGGCCGGAGCCAGAGGAAGAGTAACTCAGAGAAGAGAGACTAACCAATGCAGCCTGCCTGGGACTCAGCCTCCAAGGAACCATGAAGCCAAGGAAAGTTCGGAGCATCTGAATCGTAAAAGATTGAAACGTTGCCTCAGCAACATGGCAACGAGGGTTTTCTCTACTGGGTGGGTACTCGTGATTTTAACATTTTTTTCTCCCTCTCTTTGAATGACCATGTGTCGCTGTTTAAATGTTTAAACATATTGTCATGTGTTTAAATATATGTAAAATTTGTTTAATATTTTAAAATGAAAGGAAAAAGTTTTAAACACAACTTACAACCTACCTCTCAGCTGGGGCGTAGGTGGGAGCCACATGAATTTTGCCCCTGGAATGATCTCCTGTTCTCCACGCTGAACACAGCCCTCCTTTCCCTACTCGGAAAAATAAGGATTCCCCCAGGGAAGTGAGTCAACCAAAGGCTTCTAGAAGCTAAGTCTTACGAAGTCCGTGTTTTCTCTCTCGAGTCCGTCGGAGCCGGGAAACACCAGACACAGAGAAGGTGCTCAGCGAAAGTTCTGGTTGCCTCATGAAGACACCACCTGGCAGAAAGCCTTCAATAATAATAACTAACATTCATTTGCTGCTTACTGGGTACAAAGCATTCTTTGGAATGCTTTGCTTGAATTGATTTATTGGAACCTCAGAGTGGCCCGAAGTGATAGGCACCCAGTGGTCAGGGAATTAATCCAAGACCAGCAAACTAGGAAGCAGAGCCACTGGGCTCCGTGTTCCCTGCTGTTAACCACTACACCAAGCTTCAGCGGCTCTTAGCTGCCTTGGGATCTTGCCCTATGTGCTCAGCTAGGCCTTCATGGTCCCTGCGAAGCTCTGTGGCCTCGTTCTTTCGGCTCCTGCTCAAGAGATGTTTGCCATTGCCCGAACACCTCTGCACCTTTGCACTTGCCTAACCCCATCTACTTCGGTGCATCTCATTCCCTCTTCTGGTCCTGCCCCCGCTTCTTCCAGACCAGAAGAATCCCTGTTAGGTCTGCAAGGCTTACCCCAAGTGTCCCCTCCCCGGTGTCGGATGCCCCTTTCCTGGCTCCCGCGGTACCAGCGTGTGCCTCACTGCACTTCTGATGCCATTCACGCGTTTGCCTGCGGCCCCCTCTAGACTGTAAGCTGCAGGAGGGCAGAGAGACCTGTCCTGTCTGCCTGTGCGTCCCTTAGCACGTTTCCCAGCAACTGGCACATGGTAGGTTTGCTGGCTGGATGGACGGAGGAACAGATGGATGGATGGATGAGCAGTGAGATGAACAAGCAGATGGATGTCTGGACAAACAGACAGGGAGACAGGTGCTTGCAGAAAAGTCTGGGTGGAAGACAGAGATGACAATTTGATGCTCTGAGCCAGCCTCTCCTGTCCCCACCTTATCCCTCACGTCTCTCGTCCCTTTTCCCACAGCTTTTCCTGAACCCTATGAGTATGGATGGGGCTGTTTCACTTATCCTGTCCATCAAGAGGAACCCCAAATCCAAGATGGAAGAGATCGACATTTCTGTGAGTGATCAGACAGCGTTTGCTCGCACCAGGGCGCACGCCGGGGGCACCAAGAGCTCTATCCCTCCCATAAGTGCTCCAACAGAAGGTCACTTCTTTTGGGGTACAACTTGGCCCTCTTTTGGAGTCCTTTTAGCAGAAGTAGCCACTCCATCAATAACTTCATGGTGTGACATCCCAGCTCGGAGCTCGAGTGGGTCTGGGAGCAGAAATAGAGAACGAGAAGGGATCCCCAGAGCAGCCTTTGTTCACCACCAGCCCTGCTCGTGGACAGCCCTGGCTCCAGGACGGTTCCAGAATCACAGAATTTTTAGAATCTGCGTAGTGACATACACACGATCTGTATTTGTATCCCATGACATGGGCCCCCTGAGAGCAGAAGGTAAGGGTTAAGCCCCGCCCCCCTAGAGGAGGGAGGCCCAAGGAGGAGGCGTCACTGGGCCAGGTGTTCTTGCCTGGATCATCCGACAGGTGGTAGCTGGTCCTCCACTTTATACCAGTCCCCCGGCCCCCCAAGTGAGCTTCTATGCCCCAGTTCATCCGACCCCACTCTGGGAGGTGGGTGGAGTGGACTCATGTTCCAGAGCGACCATGAACACAGTATCGCAGTCCGGGGGCTCACACAATAGAAATGTATTATCTCACACTTCCGTAAACCAAGCCCCAAGATCAAGGTGATGCGAGGACTGTGAGGAAGAGGGCTTGATGCTTCTCCCAGCTTCTGGCCGTTTGCTGGCAATGGTGGATGTTCCTTGGCTTGTAAGAGCATCACCCTGACCTCTGCCTTCAGCTTCAGACGGCGTTCTCCCCGTGTGCATGTCTGTCTCTGTATCCAAATGTCCTTTTCAGAAGGACACCAGTCACAGTGGATTAGGGCCCACTCCAATGACCTCATCTTACCTCGATCCTCTAAAAAGACCCTATTTCCAAATAAGGTCACCTTCACAGGTATAGGGGATTAGGACTTCAATATCTCTTTGGTGGGAATGCAGTTCAACCCATAACAAGAACTTTTCCTCATCCTTCTATATATAAGGAAAGTGGAACAGAGAAGTTAGGTCACTTGCCCAGGACCACACAGGCAAGCAAGAAACTCGATGAAGGGTAAACCCAGGGCTTCTGCCTCTTGCTCTAGAGTTCTGTCAAGAGACACTGTTAAAGTCGTGTTGCATTATTTTAACGTCTCACAAATACGATGTTCTGCCAAGATTTTATTGCCGTGCAATAGTATCAATGATGGTGTTTTGAATATTTAAGCCCAGGCTCCTTGGAACTGAATAATAAGTGAAATTTGGACTTAGGTTTGCCACAGATTATAAAACACTGGAAAAACACCCCTGTTTTTCTTTTCCCTTTGTTCTCTTCCCCTTGCTCCCTGCCCCCGGGTCCACCTTTGCTCACAGTCTGTCTCCTCGGGGGCCCTCTGCCCACCCTCACCCAACAGCTCTGGCCTTGCAGGGCCCATGCTGCTTTAGCCCTCACCCCACCTTGCCTCTGGGGCATTTGCTGTCCCCCCAAGCCTGCCCCAGTGCAGGCTGGAACGCAAGCCCTCAGGCACGTCTTGGCGTCTGTGGCGTCTGTGCATTTAGGAACGGTGCTATTTGGCTAATCCCAGAGGGCACACGACACCACGAGCTGGGATCACACTGCCCCCTTACAAGCCTACCAGTAGCACAGACAGGTCTGAATTAGATTTTTCCTTCCCTTTTGTCATCTCTCCTGATGTAACTCTAAACAGTGTTGGAACCCCTTCATTGTAGATGAACTTCTCTAGAACTTTCTCTAGAATATCTACAAACTGGGATGAGGTAAGCCTTCAGCCCTTCAGCATGGGTTTAATTATCTGAGGTGGCAAATAATTCCTCAGAACCACATCTGAGGAATGAGACGGGCTCACCCAACCAGGGGAGGCTCGCTTGGGTCAAACACTGCTTCATAGAACACGTCTTCTCCCGTCCCTATCACCCGCTCTGAGAGCACTTCCAAAAGGGGTATTCCCAGTGGGTTTTGAGCCAGGACGGGGTGGTTGGGATGAGGAATCCTCTTCCGGGGCATCTGCTCTAAAGTCCAATATGGTGTAGAAATGGACATTTCAGGGCTTTTGTCTCGGGCGCCGTCTCCTACCCCCATAGCTGGGTGTCATCTGTCACACGCAGACACTGAGGCTTGCCCTCCGAGAGAGCAGAGCAGACAGTGTGGGGCAGGCTGCCAGCCCTCAGCCAGAACAGCTGATCAAAATCACGCACGAACCTTACAAGTCAAATCGCAAGCTCTGAGAACGACGAAGGACCCCAGGCTAGGAGCAGCACTGCAGAACAAGCTGGAAAAGACCAAAAAAAAAAAAAGAAAAAAAAAAATCCCCAAACTAAAACCTCCACTTTTGGCTTGGATGCGCCTGCTGGTCTGAGGGGGTGGAGAGGTGGGGAGTGGGGGAGGGGGCCGGGGCATGGGGATGGCACAGTAGACGGTTTCCTCATGTTGGGTCCCCTCTCCTCCCGCCTCAGAACGTGCTGGTGTCTGAGCAGTTCCTAAAAATATTGGACGGGGTGTGTGCCATCCACCCCCAGCTGGACGTGATGTACAAGTCCGTGCAAGGCTTCTCTGCCAAGAAAGCGCTCCTCCAGTGGACGAACCCCATGAAACTGATCCAGGTGAGCCCTTGCCTTCCTCCCCGAGACCCCAAGGACCCAGAGGCTCCCCTCCCCCAAAGCATCTGCACAGTCCTCTCTGACAAGGAACGTCTCAGACGTGGAATGTTCCTTGTGGGTGTTGGTTCCCCCAGCAGGGCTTCCCGGCTCCCCGAGGAAGGGGCATCTGGGACCTGGCGGGGGTGGGGACGGTCTTGGAACAGGATAGTTTCTACCAGCCAGGCTCCTCCAACCAAAGGCAAGTCGCTGAGCCCCAATCTCTTCACATGGAAAAGGGGTAGAAAAACAGGACTCACCCCAGGAGGGCTATGGAGAGCCAATTTTGTTAAACACACAAAAAGGGCTTAGAGTCATGCCTGGCCAATAATAAGCACCCAGCAAACACAAGCTCTTGCCAATAACTGATAAGGCTGGCCAAGACGCTCCCCGCCCTCCCTGCCCCCGCCGTGGTGAGGACAGCTATTGGATGGCTTTGGCTAAGGAGAGACTCTCAGGTCCTTTCTGTCTCATGGTCACCTGCTCCTAGCTCAAGTCTCAGATCACAGGAGGCAGGTCGAACTCATGGAAATGAGAAATCAGTTTTAGAGCTGCAAGGATGCTCATCGGGTCTGATCACCTCACAGAGGAGCGTCCAGCCCAGGCTGGTGTTCCCACTCTGGGTGGACCGGCCCCTGCTGGGTGCACACTGGCTGCTGTCTGGGGTGATACCCAGCCGATGTGGGTTCTGTGGGCTGTGTGCTTCTGGGGCTGCTTCCTGCTCCTTGGTTGGTCTTTCTGTGCCTTAGCCTCCAGGACTACATTGAAAAGCTCTGCGTGTAAAATATTGTTGTGTGGAAAGTTCTAGAAGGCAAGGGGGGTATCAAGTATCTTCACAAGTCAGATGACATCAGATGGAACCAAGAGAAAACCACAGGAATGGAGTTTTGAGATGCAAAGCGGGGGCCTCACCCTGTGTTTAAAACAGCATAGAAATCTTTAGGAATCTCATAAGAATTCCAGATTAGAGACCAAACCTGATGTGCAATATAAAACATAGTCCTTCCCCTCGGTGGGGGGGGGGGGGGGCGGGCAACAGTCTGGTTGGGAGGATGGGACAGATGCGGTAACTTTTCATAGATACATGATAAATAATAAATGAGTGACAAAGGCAGCAAATATCATCCAAGTCCAGAGCAGAGGCCCCTGTGGGATTAGGCAAACAGAAAAGGACACGACGTCCTGGGGAAGGGCCTTGAAGAGCAGAAAGGATTCAGGTGAGTGACAGCGACAGGGAGGAAGTTCTGGGAATAGGATTCCCACTGGCAAAGGAGCTGGGGGTGGTACGCACCATGTGCTTGGGGGATGGACAGGACCACGCGGCTCCAGCAGAAGAACCATGTGGTTCCAGGCTCCTGCAAAACCTGGAGGTCAAGGCTGCGCAGGGGGGCTGGGGCTGGCTGGGGCTCAGTGTTGGGGTTTGATCCCACAGGGCATTAGGAGTCAGCGATAGTTGCTGAGCAGTGGGTGATGTGAATTTTCCAGACAATGGAGAGGAAATGAACCAGAGGGGGTAAAGATGAGAGTGGGAACGCCAGTGAGGACACTGTGATCGTATGCTAGGTATGATAACAGCGTTCTAGAACGGTGCCTTGCCTGAGAGCAGCAGTGGAAGTGGAGGGACTGATTATGGAGCATCTCCAGGATTTGGTGAATATTTGGGGACATGGTGCATGCGTGTGAGTGTGTGTGAGTATGTGTGTGTTCAGAGAAGGAAGGCTTGTCGTGATAGGAGAGAGCCAAAGATAACCCCAAAAGTTCTAGCCCAGGCGACTAGAAAAATTGGCAGGGGAAGCAAAGTCTTCTCGGGCCGCACCGTCTCTGCCTGCCCCTCCCCGCTGGCTCTACACAGTTGAGCCCCATGGGATTTCTCCCTGTTTATCTACGCCAGTTTTCGCTCAGCCCCAGACCAGTGCACACGCACGTTCCTCCGCCTGGAACACCCTTCCTCCTGCCTTCTGTTTCTCACTCGTTCCTACTCTTCCTCGAGGTCTCTACTCAAGTTCGTGTCCTCGGGCAACCCTTCCAAATTCCCTGGTCGGGAGTGCTAGCCCCTCTCTGAACCCGTGCAGGGCAGGAGCAATGATGGGTTGTATCCGTAGCACCTACCAGAGCCACGGGCCCTTCTTGTGCTGGTCCAAGCTCTTGTGGCTGACCACACAATCCACTCTAGCTGGGTGAAGCCAAGAGGGATATATTACCAGAGATCAACCCCAGAAAGGTGGAGGGGGGCTGAAGAAACAGACTCCTGGTTTAGGTTCCAGAAATGGCTCCCCAAATCCCCCCCGTGGGCTGCCAGTGTGGAGGCAACTTCTGCTGTGAACGGGAGGCTGCCCAGTGGGGAATCAGCTGCCGAATCAGGACCACCCCACAGCTGCCTGCTCCCTCCGAATCGGACCTCTCACACAAGCCTCCCCTGGCTGCTTGCTGAAACGCATCCCATCCAGTCACCTAGCTGAAAGGGGGTTAGGGAATGTCCATGTTTAGCTCTGCAGTGTCTGCCTCGACATGTGTGGAGGGGACGGGACGCATGGCAGCTCACCCGTGGGGTCCCCCACAGGGTTGGCAACCGCTGGGAGGGTCGAGCTGCCTGAGAGTCACTGGGGACGTGTTGGCCTGTGGTGCCAGTGCGTGTCAGCATGGACTTGTGAGCAGCTGAGCTGGTCCGGATGCAGAAGTAGGGTCCCTCCAGGGGGAGAGGCAGTGCACCCCAGAGGGGTTAGTGTGGGGAGGCCAGAGCAGGCGACTGAGGACCGGTCCCTGAGGAGTTCCCCAGCGAGCACGCTATCTGCGGGAATGTCTGTCAATCCAGCTGGGCCTCGAAGGCCCGTCGAGAGTGGGAGGGGAAGAGAAACGTAAACATACTTCAGAAGGACCCCAAAAGAATGTTTGAATGATACGGAAGAGGTGTTCACAGTGTATCAGTACAATGCGTTTTATAAAAGAGTATGGACAATAGGAAGATGTGGATGGATGGAGAGACAGGTAATAGATGATAAATGAATGATAGATAGACAGACAGACAGACAGAACAAACAGCAGAGACTCTAATCCTTCCCTCTTTGGAGTTGTCTGGAGATCCTGCCCCGTGGAGTGGGGGCTCCTGGAAACCACGCAAACCCCCAGAGCCGTCATGGCGGGCAGCTCGCCACGCCTCGCCCTGTGCGGGGCTCCTGGGCTTAGGCAACCGCTACACACAGGAGACTCGGGCTCCCCCGTCTCCTTCATATACCTCCTCTCCGCTTGCCAGGCTGCCCTTTGACAGGGGGCAGCGGGTGGGGTGGTGGGTGGTGAGTAGGTGTTCTGAAGTCAAGTGTGTGCTCCTGGTGTCTCCTGCTTCCCTCAGAGCTATGCCGACCAGCACGCAATCACAGTCCCGGACTTCTTCAAGAGCTTGAACCCTAAAGGAATGATGACGATGCCTGTGGGCGACTTCCGGAAGGCCATGATCCAGGTGTGCTGACCCCTGTGGCCACAGCCGGTGGGGTAGTGGGGGTGATGTCTGTGCGTCTGTCCGTCCATGTGTCTGTGTGTGTCGGTGTGTCTGCATGTGTGTCTGTGTGTATCTGTGTCTGTGGTATATTTGTGTGTGTGTCTGTGTATATCTGTGTATCTGTGTGTGTCTGCATGTGTGTGTCTGTGTATCTCTGTGTGTGTCTGCGTGTGTGTGTCTGTGTGTGTGTGAGTATCCATGTGTGTGTTTCTGTGTGTGTGTGTTTCTGTGTCTGTGCATATCTGTATGTCTGTGCATGTGTCTGTGTGGGTGTGTGTGTCTGTGTGTATGTCTGTCTTTCTGTCCGTGTCAGAGGGCTGCTGACGGGGGTGCAGAGAGCTCTGCTGACCTTGCACGGTCCATCCACCCCTTCAGCAGGACAAGGTCCCCGTAAACCTGCACCAAGTCAGGGAGCTGATAAAGAAGCTGGATGACAAGACAGGCATGGTGAACTTCAGGTCAGTGTGGGCCCCGCCATCATCTGGTTCCGCTTCTGCCTGGGAAGCCCCGCCCCCCGCAGGCGCCCAGGCTGAGCTGAGCTCCAGGTGCACCCTGCACTCCATGAGGCGACCTCACCTCCGTAGAAGCAGCTGGCCGCACTCTCTGGGGCTCCCAAGCCCGCCCCACCGTCTGCCTTCTGCCTCAGCTTCCCCTCAACCACGGGCTGCTGGCTGCAGGGCCACACCCTGGGGACACAGTGAGATAACACAGCGGACTGCATGGCTAGACCCCGGTGTGTTGGGAGGGGTCTGCAGGTCCCCTGGGAGCCCAAAGAGGAGGATCACTCGGGCAGGAACTGTTGTGGTTCCGTGGTTTGTGACATAGTCTCCATCCCTTAAAGAGACAGGAAGGGGCTGGGATAACAGTCATAGGGATAACGACACCGTCCGTGAGCCCTTTCCGTGAGCCCTGTACTCTGCGGGCCACCGGACCTGCCTGGGTGCCCCACCTCTTACAGGGTCCAGCGGCGGCTGTCGTCGCCTGCACGCGGTGACGGACCCTGAGCTTTGGAGCAGGGCAGTACTGGAGCTCAGTGCGCACACAGAACAGGACAGCTGTGGCCTTTGAAGCCAGGTCTATGTGCTGGACCTCCTCGCTGAGGTCTGCCGATTGGGCTCCCGTCTGGCCCCGCAGCTGTGTGTCTTACAGTGTCTTTCGGGAGCGCTAGCTGAGGGTCTCCTCTGGCCCTGCCCCATAAGCCCTCCCCGGGTACCTCTGTCCTGTGCCCCGATCAGCGTGTGTGCGGGTGATACAGTGGTCTAAAACGGGCTCCGAGGCCAGACCACCTGAGTCCCCAGGCCAGCTCCACTCCTGGGCAAGTTACCCAATCTCCTCGGGCTTCAGTTTCCCCATCTGTACTATGAAACTCATGATAGTACTCACGGCATCGGAGTTTTTGAGGAGTGAATGGATGAACGCCTATAAAATGTTAAGAACGTTACCTGGCATGTGGCAGGCTCAGGGGACACATATGTTTTCTTATCTATTACTGTACCCTCACACACACACAGTTTCTTATTTCTCATAAATAGAACCACGTTATCACGTTCCTCTGAACTTGCTTTGCCTTCCAGTCTGTCTTGGCAATCTTTCCATGTTTGTGCATTTAGAACCGTCTCCGTCTTTTTAAATGCCATGTGCTAGTTCATAGCACAGAAATCTCATCCTCGAAGCTCAATTTTATCGACGTTTAAGGCATTTTCATTGTTTTGCCACCACAAATGAGACTGTAATCAGCATCCTTTCGTCTATGGCGTTTGCCCCGGTCTGTCTCACAAGGGCTCGGTGCGGCGGATCCCGTGCAATCCCTGTGCCAAGGGGGGTGCACGTTCTGAATGTCAACCTACTGCCAAACCCTTGCCAACAACGTGAACCAGCTCACTGCCCTGTCCCCGGGCCGGCACGGAGACTTACCCGAGTTCAACCCTCTGCCACCAGGAGGGGTGGGGGGACAAATGGTCTCGTGTGGATCGGAGTCTGCCTAGACATTCCCACCAGCCTGCCATGAGCCTCCACTGACATTGTGTATCCCCTCACTTTTCAAACCAGTCTCCTGAAAACAGTGAAGCCATAGCAACAAGTCTGGTCTGGAAAGAAGTCCTGGTGACCCAGAAGTCCTGGCAAGTCAGACGGTGGCAGGGAGGAAGCGGAGATCGATCTGAAACGCCCGTAGACGCACATCAAGGCCAGGCTGTGAGCGAGCCAATAAAGTCTGCCTGGGTCTCTGCGTCTCTGGGTGGCTGGTGGTGTGCCCTTCCCCCGGGGGCAGCACCGCCTAGTCTTAGTGACCAGCAGGGGGCGCATCTTCAGCAGCCTTGGTGAGAGCTGTGAAGACAAATTGGGAATGCGATGGGTTTGTTGCTAGGCGGCGAGAGAAAAGCAGGGAGTGGGAGCAGGGAAGATCAGTGCAAAACAGTGGTCATCATAGTAAACATAAGCTGTGTCCACGAGAGAGATTTCTGAGATGCTGGAGCCAGCGGTGGAGGGAACAGATGCTCATGAAACGAGATCAGGGACCTTTGGAAGCAAAATGCTGAGGGGCCACGTGGAGAGAGCCCAGGATGGGAGACAGAGACCTGGCATGTGGTCGTGGCCTGGCGCTACCCAGCCACCTGACCTTGGAGCCTTATGCTTCCATCTGAAAAGTAGGACAGCTGAACTAAGGCTTCCTAATCTGTTCTGGGGAATCCATTATTCTGCATTTCTTTTCTAAAATTCCTTGGAAGCTAGGGAAAAAGAGTTGCTTAGCATAAGAGCAGGGTAGTCAAGACCAGTCTGAGCTGCACAGGTAGGGGGGTGGGTACCTTAAAGTGTTCTGATCAACCTCGCCAGTTACCTTTGTGGATGAACAAAGGCAGGGATCCAAGCATGCATTTCTGTAGCACGGTGCCTGGCACTTGGTAGATGCTCAATAAATACCCTTGGAACGGACAAATGCACTCACACGGTGATTGTTTTGGGCAGGTGGTGGGAAACTGGGAAAATGGGGGGGGGGTAACCAAGAACCAATGCTTTTTTTTTTTAAGATTTTTTATTTATTTATTTGACAGACAGAGATCACAAGTAGGCAGAGAGGCAGGCAGAGAGAGAGAGGGAGCAGGGTAGAAGCAGGCTCCCCGCTAAGCAGAGAGCCCGATGCGGGACTCGATCCCAGGACCCTGGGATCATGACCTGAGCCGAAGGCAGCGGCTTAACACACTGAGCCACCCAGGTGCCCAGAACCAACGCTTTTGAGCACTGGTGAAGTGCCAGACCGGCATCTGGGCACCAAGTTACCACCCTGGGTTCCACTTTGCGTCACCGGGGGTCGAGCTGATGCCAAGGCCCCTCTGCAAGTGGGGCAGAATCATTATTCAAAATAATTTATGCCTCCTCCTCACAGTGCATTTCCC
Organism: Meles meles; assembly: GCF_922984935.1. Taxonomy (NCBI): domain Eukaryota; kingdom Metazoa; phylum Chordata; class Mammalia; order Carnivora; family Mustelidae; genus Meles; species Meles meles. Next base: position 134,546,057 of record NC_060071.1, on the reverse strand, counting down.
CCTTTCCCTTCCTTAATCGACGTCTTAACCTGTGGTTGAATTTCCATTGCTTGGGTGGCATGGGAGCTCAGAGTCAAAATGAGGATAATGAAAGAAAATAAAGAAATGCAATAAGGGATTTGAGGGCTGAAGCTCACGTCTACCATACTCCTCAGGGTATGTAGATGTCTTGCGCTCCGACTCCACAAATAAATCGAATCCCTTTGAAGTCAGGCTGTATCTTTTAAGTTTATTACAATCTATAAATTTCTCCATCAAGTCTCCTGCCCATACTGAGCATCCAAAAATTGCTGGTGTCTGGTGGAACCCTGAGGATTATGAAGCCACAAAACATCAAATTTGAGGACTGTGGGCCATGGATCAGTAAAACAGCAAAGTTTTCTCAAGATGCTTTTAAGAGATGTCTTGCATAAAAATGAAAAAAGCAGCAATTCTCTGATCAAATGTTATTTTTTGCTTGGGTAGCTTTGGGAGAATTATGGCGATATAGGGAAGCTAAAATCCACCCCTACCACCACGCCCGACCTTCCACTGCCACCCCCAAGTGGGTGAAGGATTGCCAAGCCAAAACAACCTGCCTTGCAACCGCCTTCCCGAAGTTGGAGTAATTCTCACGAGTGGCCACTAGGTGTCAGGTCAGCTCCAGAAGTCCTGGTGAGCACGTCTTTTCCAGATCTTAAGACTGTTCTGTGGGCTTTGCCACCCACGTTCTATGATTCCCCCCACAAGAACCCCACCTGAAATATGAGCCGCGTAGGGTCCAGCAGCCTGACACTTGGGCCAACCTCTCCAAGGCTCAGTGTCGTCCTTGTGAATTGAGATTTCTAACACCTATATTTGCTCCCTTGCTGTGAGGAAGAAGATCAGGGGCTGGTAAGAACCATAAACATTCAGTCCCTTCCCTTATTCAGCTCCCCAGGAGGAGACAGTGATTCACTGGGGGGGGGGGGGGGGGGGGGGCAGACTGCACATGGAACTCATCCTCTGACAATTGGCTTGCCAAGTCAGGAGGCTGGTGGGCAGGAGGACCCAGGCGGAGCCCAAGGTGGGGGTAGAGGAAACTTGCATAAGTAGGAGAGGCTGGCAGGTGGAAATGGCCCAGAGGGACTGGCCCCGAAGTGGGTCGGGCTGCAGCTCCCGGAAACAGCACCCTGGATGTGAACCTTCTTCCTTGCCCAAACTCAATTAGCTTTGTGTGCTCTTTGCTCCCCCCAGAGACCCTGTATAGAAGGTCTGTTCTTATCCCCATTTTACAGTTGGGAAATGGAGGCATGGAGAAGTTAAGCATCTCACTCAAGGCTGAGAATCAGACCCTAAGGATACCTCTGTGCTCCCTGGGGTCTTAACCACTATGCTTCCGCCCCTCTGTGGCTTCCAAGCTGCAGTTTCAGATCAAGACAGGGAAGTTGAAACACACCTACACAGTTTATACTCCTTCTGCAACAAAGTGAGGAATAACCAAATCCACAAGCAAGCGTGAGCTCCCGGCCAGGCTAGACTAGCCAATGGGAGGGAGGCAAAGGCAGATGGTAAGGCTGTATTGCAGCTGATTTCTGAAGGTCATGTTGATAGGCTCTCCCTGTCCCCTGCATTGCTCAGGAATTGCACCAGGGGTCGTACGATGGGAGAACAGAAGGAAGTGTCTGGAAAGTTCGGTGTGCCAGCATCATAAAGTGGCTAAGCACACAGATTCCGATATGTGGCGTCTCTGGATTTGAATTCTGCCTGGCTTTACCACTTGCCAGCTCCGTGACGTTGAGCAAGTCACTCAGTCTCTCTGAATCTCAATTTCCTCATCTGTGGACAGAAACAATAATGGTATCCTGCCCCCCAGGATGGCTGTGAAGATTGAATGAGCTCATGCGTGTGAAACACCAAGTCCAAGGCCTAGCACACACTAAGGACTTCTTGTAAGGGTCACCTCATTACGGTGGGTGTTCCTTTCAGAGAGGAGGGATGAGAGGAGCCCTAAGTCCAGCAGGCATGGTAATGGCCAAACCAAGCAGCCATCTTTGAAATAGCCAAGTACTGGGCCTCTGAAACACCATGGAAGCATTCTAATCTCAGGCTTTGGTTTAAGACTTGCATAAAAATCAAAAGAATGTGTCTTTTTTTTCCCAAGACTTTATTTATTTGAGAGAGAGTGTGTGTGAGCACAAGCCAAGGAAGGGGGAGGGGAAGGAGACAAGCAGACTCCCCGCTGAGCAGGGAGCCTGACACAGGGCTCCATCCCAGGACCCTGAGATCATGACCTGAGCTGGAGTCAGACTTAACCGACTGAGCCACCCAGGAGCCCCTGTCCAGAATCTTTTTTTTTTTAAGATTTTATTTATTTATTTGATAGAGAGACAAAGCGAGAGGGAACACAAACAGGGGGAGTGGGAGAGGGAGAAGCAGGCTTCCCGCCGAGCAAGGAGCCCAATGTGGGGCTCAATCCCAGGACCCTGGGACCATGACCCTAGCCAAAGGCAGATGCTTAACAACTGAGCCACCCGGGCACCCCCCTGTCGGGAATCTTAAGAACTGGAGGGATGCGGGGAGGACCAGGAACCTGCAGCACTGTGTGAGCGGTGCAGGGGACACAGGAGACATCCAGTATTTTTCTCGGCTGCTGAGTTCTGAACCCCTCTTCCTGGGCTGCGAAGGCCTCGCCATGGGGGAGAGGCAGCTGGGACTTGCAGCAGGGACGCAGGAGCGTGCCCATGCCAGACACCGACTCTCTGAGCTGGATTCAGGAGCCGGCATCCCAAAACACCAAGGCCCATCATAAATCCTCTCGAAGAGCCGCATCCCAAAACACCAAGGCCCATCATAAATCCTCTCGAAGAGCCGCATCCCAAAACACCAAGGCCCATCATAAATCCTCTCGAAGAGCCACAGCACTGCAGCCGGCCAAGCCCTGGGAGCCGGCGTGATGTTGCTGGGGTCGGCGAGGACACAGAGCCCGCCTGCAGGTCAGCCCTGGGACCCGCAGCCCCCGCTGTGCACTGTGCAGCCGTGGCGACAGCTGCCGTGTCCTCAGGGGACCGGGCAGCCTTGCCAAGAGGGGGCTTGGGATTGGTTTTGTTTTGATGGGTTTTGTGTTCAACAAAATCAAACAATGATTGGCAAGGCCAGCCTGCGTCCTAAACACTGGCTGCAGACCAGTGGCCTTGAACTACAGGAAGGGAACGTTTCTCCTTCAGGAAGCAGCCGTCCTGGAGGGGGAGGGACGCCAGGGGGCCGGGAGGCCCACCTTGAGGCCCAGGGGTTTGCCTCTTAAGGAGGGTTGGTGGCATGGCCCTTGGAGGGTGCCTTCGGCTGCTCGGCCCCCACCTTAGGGAGTCTGTGGGGAACCGGAGTGGGGTTGACGAGCGGGTGCCACGGTGGCCAGGATGAAGAAGACGGAAGTCTTATGAGGTTGTACATGTGTTGTGGTATCATCGAGAATGTACGGGGTCTTTCTCCCAGTTCCTGCTACCCACTTTAAAAACCCATTGGAGGGGGGTGCCTGGGTGGCTCAGTGGGTTAAAGCCTCTGCCTTTGGCTCAGGTCATGATCCCAGGGTCCTGGGATCAAGCCCCACATCGGGCTCTCTGCTCAGCAGGGAGCCTGCTTCCCCACTTTCTCTCTCTGCCTGCCTCTCTGCCTACTTGTGATCTCTGTCTGTCAAATAAATAAATAAAATCTTAAAAAAAAAAAAAACCATGGAGGGCAGTTGTGGGACGCAGGGGGTTAACCGTCCAGCTCTTTGTTTCAGCTCAGGTTGTGTTCTCGAGAGTCATGATCCAGTCCCGTGTCTGGCTCTGCGCTCAGCCTAGAATCTGCTTGAGACTCCCTCTCCCTTTGCCCCTCCCCCTTTCTCTCTCTCTAAAATAAATAATATTAAAAAAAAACACACACCTCTTGGAATTTCCTGAGTGGCAGGAGTGTCTTTGTTATGCCGATGAGGCCGCCAGGGTGGGCCCCCTTGACAGCTTCCGGAGTCTGGTAGCCTGAACCACCAAGCAGGTTATAGAGGTTGGGACTTTCAGCAGATGGGAGACAGGGGTAGAGATTGAGTTCAATGACATGGGCAGTGTTCAGTCATTCCTACCTAATGAAACTTCAGTGAGAACTCTGGACAGTGAGGCTCAGAGGAGCTTCCTAGGAAGGGACGCTTTGCCTGCCTTTTAGATCTTGCCTTGCACACATTGTCATGTGCCGGCTGCCAAGTCACAGCATTCATAATAAAACTGTAATCTGAGGTATAGCGCTTTCAGTGAGTTCTGCGAGTTGTTCCAGGGAATTATCAAATCTGAGGAGGTCCTGGGACACCCCCACGTTGTAGCTGGCGGATCAGAAGTGCAGCTCTCCTGGGGAGCCCCCTTGCAGCTGGCATCCGAAGTAGTCTGGGGGACCAAGCCTGTGGAGTCCAGCGCTCAGTGTGGTGGTGCTGCCCCAGCCCAGGTGTGATGGACATGGAAACTGCGGACATGAATGCATGATCGTGTTTGAATTACAGAGACAATGTGTGTGCTCAAATGTGTTCATGACCGAGAAGAGGGTGTCTGTGCCCAACAAGAGGGGCTTACCTGCGTCCTGACCAACCTGCTTGCTGCCAGCATCTTTACGACTAAGACTCAACTCACAGTCACTCCCGGCTTGTACTGCTCCTGGCCGTACCTCTGAGTTCCCAGCAGAGGGCGCTCCAACCCCACAAGTTCTCCCCCTCGGGAAAGCTGCAGTTCTCTAATGCGGAGGTTGGGGAAGAGAAAAAGAGAAAACAGGACCCCAGAGTGGCTCCAGGAAATCAGATTCAGATGCCCCAAAAAGGGCTGTCGCGCAGCTGGCTTCAGCGACGCTGGTCATAGCAGAGGAACGTGGGCCAGAACTCTCATCCTGCCCGGAGAGCAAGCTTCTCCACCCAGGGGCAGGGGCAGGTTCTATGGGGCTGAGCCCCACCATCTGGGGGAGCCTCTTTATAAAAACACACACTTACAAATGCAACATGAGGTACAGCAAGTGGATGTTTGTTTAGAATGAGGAAAAAGTCACAACAAAAGGCACATTTTCTAAAAGCTCTTAGCGGCCTGAATGTCAGGTGGACCCAGGGCCCTGGTGGAGCGTCTCACTGAGGGAGGGTCCCTGCAGCTCCAGCCACTTCAGCTTCTTTAGGAGAGCAGGGGACTCTGCCTCTGCCTGCATCTCCTCCAGCAGCGACTGGCCGACTCCAAATGAGGAGTCCGGCCGGCCTCCTGCCCATCTGCCACGAAAACATGCAAAACGCAGCTCCAGCCAGCCACCTGTCCAGGTCTCAGCTCTGCGCCATGACCTTGTGCCTGGCCGGCCGCCATCCCTTCTCTTTCTGCCACACCCCAAAAGCTGCCACTTCTATTCCTTCTGCCTTTTGAAGCACCAGCCACTGCTTCTCCCTCCTTGAGTCCTGGCTTCCCAGTGGGTATTCCATCCCTCTGCCCTTCTTTAAAGATTGTAGAACTCACAGCGCCCAGAATGACTTTCCTAAGGGCACTGTGCTATGAGAAATAACCTTTTCTTAAAATTAGTGGGGAATGCACATTTGAGGGATGGGGCTAGGGAGAGGGACTATGAACTTCAGTTTATACTAAAGTGTAAGTGACTTCAATTAAATTCAATCAACATTATGAGCCTCCCCTGTGTGCAGTGCTGTTGTGGGTATGTGTGGGATACATTAGAGAATAAAACAAAACCCATCTCTTACAAGGAGTTTACACTCCAGCAGGAAGAGACTGGCCACAAACAATATATACATCAACAAGTGAGTCCTAAGTAGTGTGAGAACGTGTTAAGTGCTATGGGGGTTGGAGATGAGCTGGGGAGGGTTCAGGTGTGGGGACTGGACTGGGTTACAATTTCAGGCAGGTAAGACATGGTATTTGAACAATGACTTGAAGAACATCCGGGAGAAGAGCTTTCTAAGCTGAGGAAGGACCCCAAGACAGGAGGCGTGCCTGGGCAGGGCCTGTGGAGCAGAGAGGGGAGAAGACTGCTCAGGTGTGGGAGGTGGGGGGATGGGATGAGGTCAGAGGGAAGGGTCAGTCCATTTGGGCCACTATGTAGAACACAGGGTCTGGGTGATGGGGGCCCTTGCAGAGTTTGGGGCAGCAGAGGGCACACTCGGACATGATTTGAAGGGATGTTTGGGCCTCGATGGGTTAAGCTTGACTTTAGGGACTCAAAAGCAAAATCAGGAGAGTCACTAGGGAGGCCATTAAAATCATACTGGCAAGAACTGAAGGGGGAAGCTGTGGGGGTGATCGGGTGCCAGACCCCGGATGTATTTAAAAGGGGTGCCAACAAGATTCCCCAACAGAGATGATATGGACTGTGCGAGAAAGCGATGCCCCAAGGTTTGCAGCTCGAAAACCTGGAAGAATAAAGTCCTCTTCGCTGACACAGGAAAGCCTCTGACGGAGCAGATTTGGGTGTTGGGGAGGGAAAGAAAATCCAAAATTTATTCAGGGGTGGGTTTTTTTTTTTTAAGATTTTTTTTATTATTCATTTATTTGACAGAGAGATCACAAGTAGGGAGAGAGGCAGGCAGAGAGAGAGAGAGGGAAGCAGGCTCCCCGCTCAGCAGAGAGTGGGATGCAGGACTCGATCCCAGGACCCTGAGATCATGACCTGAGCCGAAGGCAGGCTTAACCCATTGAGCCACCCAGGCGCCCCTATTCAGGGGTATATGTGAGCTGTTGTAGGAGGAGTCATGCAGGCCTTCAGAATCCAAGAATAGGTTCTGTGGGAAGGATAAGGATAAGGATAGGGAGCAGGGAGTGTGTTGGGAGGCCTGGGTTTTAGAGAGATGGCATTTAATGGCAGGAGAACAGCGGAGGCCCCTGCGGGTCTTAGCGTGGACAGAGAAGAGAGGGAGAGCAGAACTGTCATGGGGCACTGTGGGAGGCTACCCCAGCCAGGAGGAAGGGCATCCCCAGAGTGCAGGGCACACGGGGTGCTTGAGGAAAATGGTCAAGCCAAAAAGACTCACCCCAAGGCCTCTCCCAAGAACAGTGTGGGTGGGTGAGCAGGACGAAGAGGGCTCGGCAGGCCGAGGGCAAAAGCCACCAGGGAAGAAAGGGACAGGAGAGGGTCCTCAATGGCTTATCCACCAGGGCCCCTTGGGAGTCTTAGCTCCGGGCTGTCACACCAGCAGCCAACGGGACTGTGTGCGGTCAGGCTGGGAGGGGATCTGTGGCAAGAGTCGTGAACCTCACGGTCTCTAAGGCTGCCACAGCAGCCCAGGACCCCTCCCTCCGGCTCTGTGCCCACGTCACTGGAAAGTGGCCCCCACCCCAGCGACCGTCACCAGTCACGTAGCAATGCCGTTGTCTGGACCATCTCAGAAGCACCCAGAGCAGTGGGGAGAACCGCTGGGGTCAGACCTTTGTGCCACCATCCACAGCTTCTCTGAGCCTCAGTTTCCTTACCCGCAAGTGAGGGGTTAGCACTTACTCCTCAGGACTGCGATGAGGAATAAGTAAGGTTAAATCAACAAGAGCGCGTTTCGAACTATAAAGCTGTTCACGGATGTGAGGGATTAGCCCTCCCTGTTTGCTGGAAGCCTGACGTGTGTGAGGAGGAGGGAGGGGCCCTTTACCTTCCTCAGCCAGGTAAGCCGTCCTTCTCCACAGCTCAGTCGGGGCAAATCTTCCCTGTCTCCTCAGCGCGGCTTGAAGATTAGATCCGTGGTTCTCAACGGGGGAGACCCCGCATCCCCGAAAGGACATTTGGCCACGTCTGGAGATGGTTTTCGGTTGTCACAGCCTGGGGAAGGGGTGCATGGAGCAGATAGAAGCCAAGGAGCTGCCAGACACGAGACGCACACAGGAGCCCTGCTGTGGGGGGATGCTTGTGCCCCGCCCCCAAATCCGTACGTTTCAATCCGAACCCTCAAGGTGAGACTCTTAGGAGATGGGTTTTTGGGTACGATTAGGTCATGAGGTAGAGCCCTCATGCGTGGGAATAAGGCCCTTCTAAACGAAGCCGCAGAGAGCGGGCTCGCTTGCCCCTCCCCCACGGGAGGACAGAGAAGACGGTCACCTGCACACCAGGAAGCGGGTCCTCACAACCACAGACCTGCTTCCAGCTTAGCTTTCTGGCCCGCGCTCTCCCAGCCTCCCTTGCAGCTAGCCATGCCCCCGTGACCCAACCGGGCTGCGAGATGCGAAAGGCAGGCTGCTACGGGCTTGTGGGAAAATCCTTCCTCCTGGATAGAAGGAACAGACACAGGGAGTCTCTGCCCCCCACCCCGCCCCACTCTGCTTCTGGGCATGACTGTGCGAGGATGTGACGTCTGTCACGTGGGCAGGAGGTGGCGTCACCAAAAATGCTGAGGATAGCAGGGTGGAAAGAGAGGGATGAGCCTGACTTCAATGACATCTTTAAGTTGCTAGGCAACCCTGCCGCATGCCCACCCTGAGAAGTGAACCAATAAACGTCTTTCTACCCAGGCTTCTTTGAGTTGAGTTCTGTTACTTGAACCAAGGCATCCCAGGAGGCTCAGGCCACCCTTCCCCATGCTTCCTGTCCCCACTATGACTGGTGTCCCTGTCCTATGGGACTAGGAGCCCCTTGAATCTGGGGCTGTGCACCCATCTGTGATCTCCAGGCTTAGCAACATGCCTGGGACAGAGTATATCTGGGCTCAGAGATACCTGATGGATACGTTTGAAGAATGGAAGACAGAGTGAGGGGATCCCTGCTCTCAGCACCCCGGCTGCTGGGTTTCCTGAGAGCTGCCCCAGCAGACACACTGCCTTCCAGCAGCCTGGCAGTGCCCGTGAGTAAACACGCCCACAGGTGCCTCAGATGACAGGAGTATTGGCCCAGAGGCCGCAGGTCCAGCTCCAAAAAAAGCAGATATCCAAGTGCATGGGGAACAGAGGACTGAATGGCTCCATGGGGCCAGACCGGAAGCGGGCAGTAAATGCACGTGTTTCTTCTAGAAAAGGCCTCCCTGCTGACACCCACCCTTCTACCCAACCCCTACAGAGATAGACTCTTCCAGCTGCCAAGATCCCTGCCTCACAGGGCAGGGAGGGGCAAGAAGTCAGGCAGGAGCCAACTGGCCCAGTGGGTTTGTCCCCTGAACCCTCAGTGCTAAGGACCCCAGACGGGGAACTGAGAGGGTGACACGGCCTTTTCCTCCTTGTCTCAAGCTCCTTCCATGATGCCAAGCTCAGTCCTGCCCCCTTCGGGTCTGCCGCAGGGACCCAGATTAGCCTGGCCAGAGTTTGTCAAGGGGCCTCGGGTGAGGAGCTGATGCAGTCCGGCGGTGGGCGCAGAGCTTCGTGTCAGGCTGGCCTGTGCGGGAATGCTTGCTCGGCCACCTCCTCCCCCCTCATCCTCTGTGGAGGTCCCGCTGTATGCCAGGCACTGTGTGTGGCACCAGCAGCGTGACGACCGGCCAGATGTGAATTCATTTATTTATTTGACAGATCACAAGTCAGCAGAGAGGCGGGGGGCGGGGGAAGCAAGCTCCCTGCTGAGCAGAGAGCCCGATGCGGGGCTCGATCCCAGGACCCTGAGATCATGACCTGAGCCGAAGGCAGCGGCTTAATCCACTGAGCCACCCAGGCGCCCCAGATGTGAATTCAAACAGCAGCTCCGCTCTGTGACATGCAGCTTAAACCCCAATCGGGGAGGCACACAGGAGCAGAGAGCCACCCGAGCCGGGCTGTGGTAAGGACTGCCGCCAAGGAGGAGCGTCCAGGGAGGAGGTGGCCGCCGTGGGTACAGTAGCCAGTTGCTCAGCTCATCAGACTCTCCTTATTGGAACAATAGGACCCTCCTCTGTGGCTTTTGTGAGAAGACATGGGACACGGCCCATAGGCCACGAATGCCCTGGCCAGGCCCTGACCAAGTGCTTCCTCAGGGGAGGGTTGGCGGCTGTCCCCATCAGGAGGATCACGGCTGGCCTGGAAGCCTGAGGATGAGGCTACAGAGAAAGAAGGGTCTTGCATGGGCTTGTGCCCTAGGGGCCTGCCAGGGCAGAGCAGCACCGGTTTCTGTTCCTGTCAGGCCCTCCTCCCCTCCGGCCTGGCGTTTCCGTGCAGCTGGACGGGGACAGCTGTCCCTGGGCAGGACCCGCCTGCTCTCCCTGACCTCAGCTGAGCTTCGGCTACTGGAGTCGAAACAAAACTCCCGAGTCAGTACACTCCTGGACCCCGGGCCCACCGTTCCTCTGGCTTGGGGGACTCCGTGGCCCCAAGGCCAGGCTCCTGCCAGGTGGCAGCTGGTCAGCCTCTGTGATGTGGTGACAAAGGACAAAGCAACCCAGCTGGGCTGCACAGGGGCCTGGTCTGGAGCTGCCAGAGCGGCCCCCTCTCCCCCAACTCCCGCCACTCAGGAAGGAGTCCACTCGTGGGGGACAGAAGGCCAGGGCAGGCACTGGGACACCTGACCTCGCCCCCCGCCCAGAGCTTTGGGGCTGGCATGCCATACGGGCAGCTAAGGGGAGCCCCTGGGCCCAGCCGTCACTGCCAAGCCCTCCCCTCCTGTCTGAGACGGGCGGCACTGCATGGGCCCATGAAGCCCCAGTCTCCTTGCTGCCTCAGTTTCCCCAGGAGAAACATGAGTGTGGGACCTCAGACACCGCCATTAAGGACAGTGTAAGCTATAAAGGGGCAGAGTGGGTGGATGTGTGCTCGGACCTGCCTTCCAGCCACAGACAGGCCCTGGTCCAGGAGCGAGCTGGGGAGGGACCAAGGAGGGCCAAGAGTGTTCTGGGAGCAGGGCTGGTTTTATGGGTACAGTGTGTGCGGTCACATGGGGCCCTGTACTCAGAAGGGCATGGGGCTTGGTTTCATGGTCTCTTGTCACCTTCTTAAAATCTTTGCTCACTTTTTTGACAAAGGGACCTGCAAATTACATAGCCAGTCCTGTTTGAAAGAGAAGACTTTTGCACACGAAGGGCCTCCCCGTCTGGGAGACTGAACGGGAGGGTGTGGGGACAGCCAGCCCACCATCCACTCCCCAACAACTCAATAAAGACACAGAAACTGGAGCGGCCTCGTCTCTTGGACAGATGGAATATGTTTTCAGAAGAGCGGGGAGATCAAGAGCGGCCCTGACTTCAACAGGTTGCCCAAAGGGCCAAGAAGAAAGAAGGACCGGGGCCAGGGGAAGACCAGTCCCTCCTCCTTAAGCCCCAGCTGCCTCTTCCACGAATGGGGTCATGAGGCACCCGGGTGAACCCCTCAGCTGGAACACGCCATTGCAGGAGGCTTCAGGCAGACGGGGGTGGAGGGAGGAAGCGGGAGGCAGTCAGGCCTGAGAGCCAGGAGAGAGGCTGCTCGAGGTCTTCAGCCAGCAGGGCCAGCCCAGGCCTGCTCCAGCCTCTGGGCTCCAGCCAGTAAGTAATTCAGAAATTCCTCCAGAATGCTGCCGGGGCCTGCTCGCCCTGCCCCCCGCCCCCAGCCTGAGCCTGCCTGCTTGGTCCAGGCAGACTGCTGGTTTCCACCTCCCAGAGGGTGGCCAGCGGCTCCTACAAGCTCCCTACCTCCCTCACAGCTGGTCCAGAGTCAGCTGGTGCCGGGAAAGAGCTGGCGGGAGGCGGAGTGGCCCTGGGTCCCGGGCCAGGACTGGGGAGAATCCAGGCTCCCCAGAAGAGGGTGGAGAGTGGGCCCAACCCTGGGTGTGTTGTGGGGGGAATGAAGGAGATTCGGGGATCTGCCTGGAGCCCAGCCTGGAGCCTGGCCTGACTCTCAGAAGCCAGGCCCCGGGAAGTCCGTCCTCCCTGGCAGAGACTGGCCAGGCTAGGCAGGAGCCAGGAGCCCGGGCAGCGCCTGTCTCAACACCCCCACCTTCTGTCCCTGAGGCTGAGATCTGGGCCACTGGAGACTCCCTCCTTGGCATTGCCCCCAGACCCCAGGCTGCTAATCCCGTCCCATGAAAATGCAAACTGTCCTTGGAGGCCTGGAGAGGGCCAAAGTGGGGGGGCCTCACATCAGGCTTTCATCCTTCACACTTGTGGGAAGCTTGTGCTGGGCCAGCCTCAAGTAAAAGCCCAAGAAAAGGACCAGGGAGGTCTTCAGTGACCTTGGCAGTGAAGACTTGCTTTTGCAAGGGAGGAAGGATGGGCAGAAGGGGAGGTGAACTTTCCCATTTCAGACCAGTGTCCCGGGCAGGCTTTCCTGCTGGGGACCCGCGTCCCAAGGCTCACAACCACACGCAGGTCTCCACCTCCTTTCCCCTTCCTTCTCTGGGCTCAGACTGGCACTGTGGCTCCCTGGGGACCAGGCGTTTGCAGACAGGGAAGTTGAAGCCCCCAACATGTGGGGTGAAGTCAACAGCTTAGTGTCTGTGCAGAGCAAGGCTCCTGCTGCCCGCTTCTTGGGGGGTCCCTGGACAGGGCCAAGGAGAGTTCTGGACTCAGATCTCAGCTTTGCCACTTACTGACCTCAGGGCCTTGGGCCAAACACTTGACATCCCATACCTGTAAGGGGAGAGCTAACAGCCCGCTGCTGGGGGTCCTGTGAACCCAGAACTCAATAAGGATGTGGAGGAGGGGGGCTGGCTGCAGGGAAGTCTTCAGTCAACAGGTCCTGCCCCTTTCCGTGGTGGTTTCTGTGGCAGAACTCTGCCCCCCCCAACCCAGCTGCCTCCCCCACGTTCCAACAGCCCAGCGCCTGCTCCAGGCCTGCTTCTCAGACTTGGCGCTATCAAGCCATAGGGCATCTGAACCTGTCCTCGCAAGAACTCCCGCGGCCCTGATGCCGCTCTGGCCATGAACACAGTGGCATCCCCCTTTCCCTCCTTGGAGGCCTGATTCGAGCTCCTTCCATTGTCGAAAGAATCCAAAGGTGACTGGACTCGTCCCTGGGTCGATCATTTCGGCAAGAGCTGCAGAACTCAGATGTTCATTCATCATCTCCTTTCATTTCAAAACGGGTCCCCTGGATGAGCGCTTGTCTCCCAGAGCCTTTGAGGGTCTGAGCACAAAGCACAGTCCTCTGCTCACCCCAGAAGACAGCCCTGCTGGCTCTTCCCGCCTGACCAGACGATCCTGGCCCTCTGACCTCCACCACCCCCACCCCACCTGCTTCTCACAAACCTCAGCCAGCTCCCTGACTCAGTTTCCCCTAAGCTGATCCATCCCCTAATTGTGTACGTCTCCTGGTTTCTGCCTGAGGCCTGACCCTTAGTCCCAGACCTCCAGCCATGACCTCTACTCATCTGATCGATCTCTCTCTCTCTCTCTCACACACACACACACACACACACATGGACCTGGTGATCCCTCCCACCTAGGCCCTGGTCTTCCTGATACTCACCTCTAGTCACTAATGCAGGACCCAAGGCCTCTGCAAAGTGCCCCAAGTCTTATCAACAACTTCTGCAAACTTCCAGGCATCCTGCCTGCATTTGCAGACCAGGCCATTTCATCATCGTATGGCACCTGTGGGTTAACTCTGTTCTGTCCCTATTCTTAGGGACACTGCCCCTCCGGCAATGACAGTCGTGCTGCTGTCCACACACCCGGCTGCAGGGGGAAGAATGTCTCTCCTTGCTGCGTCTCACTCTGTAAAAACCCCCCAAAACAGGGCTGCTTCTGCTCCCAGGGACGCGACCATTTTTAATAAGAGAATGCTTCCCGTGGTAATTTTCCACACCCGCTCCATGTCGGCCTCAGATTTCCGCATGACTCAAATGTGAGAAGAATCCTTGTCACTTATCATGCCCCTCGCGGCGCCCAGAATTACCCCTACCCCCGGACGCCTCTAGGTCCTAGCATCTGGGGCCTGACCCGCTCCCTGGAGATGAGTCGGATCCCACACACCCCTCCACCGCTCCTGCAAACACGTTTCTAGAAGGCCTTCCTGCACAGGCACGTCTTGGGCTGAGGCTGGGACCCTGCTACACTCCCACAGCTCAGCCCGGCTCCAAGGCGCCAAGTCCCGCCCCCTGCCCCGGACTCACCCCTCCATGTTTCCTTCCCCACCAGGGCTCCAGTCCTTAATCCTTCAGCATCCAAGACATTCCATCTTCATCCCCCTTCTCCAACACGACCCCCGTGAAAGCCTGCGTGACGATGCGCCCCTCCCCCTCTCTGTCCATGTTTCTGTCTCTCCCGTGTATATGTCCTTCCCCACGTAGCAGCTTCTAGAGACAAGGATGGCATCCACTGCTGCGCGGGTGAAAAGCCAGTGCAGACCACGAGCTGTAGGCCTGGCAGATTGCTCCTTCTTTCCATGAATTAAATAGGAGACCTGCCCAGGGTCCTCTTTCTCGTCCACCCACTCCCCATACTTTCCGTCTCGGGGGGAAGCCCGGGTGTGGCGTGCTTACTCCCCAAGATGACTGAGAGATATTTCAAAAAGAGAAGGGACCGCTCTCTTCTTACCATGGTGATGGCCCTTCCCATGTCGGCTCATCTAGAAGGCGGAGACCATCATCCCTCCAGAAACAAACCCAGCTAACGTCATGATCACACGTGTCCTCTGGGGAGCTCCACCGTGAGGGGGCACCTCGGAGTGCACAGGGTTGTCCAAGAGAAAGTCCCTGTCTTTAACACGTCTCTTAGTATGTTTTGGGAAACAGACGCTTTTGAGAATCTGATGGAAACTGGGTATTTGCCCCAGAAAAATGCACCCTCGCCCAATTTTGCATACAATTTCAGGGGGTCTGCTGACCCTCCGTAGACCGTCCTCGGACTTCCCAGGGGTGCATGCCACCAGGGTTAGGAATCCTTCCTCGAGGCCGCTTCCAATCGTCCGTGGAAGAACACCAGATGGGACTTTCAAAGGCACGTGGACGTGAAGCCAGCCCCACGTACCAAGAGAAGCAGAGCGCTGTGAGATTGTAGCTCGGAGGGCACGATCCTCGAGGACGGGACTGGGAGAGCTGGCCTGGGCTGGCCCCCTCAGACCGAGTTCTGGGACACGGAGGCCACAGTTTGCATGCAGCGTTGCTGAGCATGTGGGGAGCAGGAGGTAACAGGCTCCGGGGACTCTGCAGGGCTAGAGAATTTCAGATCATAGCTGCAAAGACAGAGCTCCATCTGGATGTCCTGGGGGAGAAGGTTAGAAAGCTTATTAGAAAGCTCCGCATAGGACACGTGTGGTCATGGCGTTAGCTGGGTTTGTTTCGGGAGGGGTGATGGTCTCCACCTTCTAGATGCGCTGACATGGGAAGGGCCATCACCATGGCAAGAAGAAAGCGGTCCCTTCTCTTTTGAAATATCTCTAAGTCATCTTGGGGAGTAAGCACACCACACCCAGGCTTCCCCCCAAGACGGAAAGTATGGGGAGTGCGTGGACGAGAAAGAGGACCCTGGGCAGGTCTCCCATTTAATTCATGTCACTTTCTCCAAAGTTCTCAAACCTCGGTGTGCATCGGAATCAGAGGGGAAGGGAAGCCTGTTAAAAATGCAGGAATAATCCCTCCCTCCTCCATCCTGGGGCCCAGGGGTCCGCATTTCAGAACCCCTGGGTGGTGCAGCCAATCCGCAGACCATGGGTGTTCCCTTTGAGTGGGGAAAGCTCCCGCATCTACAGGGACTCTTCTGTTAGGGCTCCCTTTCCCTCTGGGTGCAAATCACAGATCCCCTCCCCCGACACGGCACAGACATAATTTGCCACGTCTTCCCATGGGAAAGCCCACTGTCTCCTAGCTGGTGGGACTTGGGGCTTCTGATGGAAAGGTGAGGGCAGGACCACCTGGCTTGCCTGGCTCTCAGGGAACAGGGGAGCTAGGAGTTAGGTCTCTGCCAGCACCCCAGGACAACCAGCTCAGGAGGGTGGGGGAAGGGGCCATCTCCCCCCTCCAGTCTTCCCCTCCCGCTGCCACACATCAGCACTCCTTCGTACTTGGTCATGGCCCTCGGGTTCACCCTCATCAGAGCCCACATTCTGGGAGCCTCTGGTCTTTGTGCTCACTGGAGTCTCCCCATCTGGGATCTGGTGGGGCTGAGCCTGGGACAGGGGCTGGGGGAGAAGGTAGGTGACAGTGAGGAAGGGGAGCTGCTCAGGGGGAAGCAGTCCTGCCCAGCTCTGTGGCTCTGCCTGGGGAAGCCCTTGAAGCAGGCAGAGGATCTGAGGAACTTGCGGTTGTGAACTGGCCCGGGGGGATGGGGAGGGGACATAGAAAGGGGCTCAGGGACCATCAAATCAGGGGTCACCTCGTTTGAAAGCCTGAAGGTATGGAAGGCAGCGGGTCTTGTCCCTCTTGGAGATGAGGCTCCGTGGCAAGGAAAGTGGGGATTCGCCACCCCCCACACATGTACACACCGGCTTTGGGGAGAAGACGGAATCCCAGGGTTCTATCAAAGCCTTCAGAGCTCCCCTGATCCAGGGCCCTCATTTTACAGATTAAGAAACTGAGACCCAAAGAGGAAAAATACTGTGTGTCCAAGGTCACATGGCTCACTGGTGACAGAGCTTAAAGTCAGAGTCCCTAACTGTCCTCAAAATAGTGTTGTCTCAACACGAGACAATAGGTCCCACCAGGGGTGATATTCAAATATTTTAACGACCCCAAGGGCACAGCCTCAGTAGTCAGAATGGGGCATTGTCCTTGGCATGGGGTCAGAGTCCTGGAAGCCCCAGAGGTGTCCCTGTAGTTGTGGGATCTGGGAGAGGTCCTCAGGTTCCCAGGGGGAGTCACTGGGACAGTAGTGGGAGGGTTTGGAGTTGGGGGGGGTGTGGCAAGCATTTCAATGCTGTGCCAGTTAAGTGTTAACCAGGAGAGCCAAGGGTAAGAGAGCCTCCGCGCCCTCCATTTATTATTATTATTTTTTTAAGATTTTATTTATTTATTTGACAGAGAGTGAGAGAGCACAAGCAGGGGGAGAAGCAGAGGGAAGGGGAGAAGCCAACCTCCACTGAGCAGGGAGCCCGACTCGGGACTGGATCCCAGACCCTGGAACCATGACCTGAGCCGCAGGCAGATCTGAACCGACTGAGCCTCCCAGACGCCCCTCCCCACCTCACCCTTTAGAACATGTCCCCTGGGAAGGTAAGCTTGACACTTCCCTCCCTCTCTGGGAACCGAGCCCCTGGCCTGCCATTTACATGGGGTGAGGGAGGAGATGAGAGAAATCAAATGACCGGGACCAGCCTTTAGCTTCCGGGTACCTGGCCAGGTCTCATCACCAATGGACCATCCAAGCCCCAGCCTTCCTTTCTCTGTGGCCGGCAGCCACTTTGTGTGTTCATCCTGGAAACAACTGATACACCGGGTGTTCTCAACTCTCGGCAGTCCTGGCGTCCCCATGCGGCTGCTGAGGGGGTGCTGAGTGAGACCTTGCGGGCTCCTCTGCTGTCCTGACGCAGCTCAGCATGGTGGGGGGGGGGCTCCGTTCAAGCTCTGTGATGCAGCGAGATGCAGACACCTGGGTGAGGGGAGCCTACAGGCCTCCAGAAGATGAGGGCACAGAGGGCCTGGGCAGGGAACTCAGGCCCCTCGTGGGAGAGCCAAGGGGGCAGGAAGGGCACAGACCAATAGGGTGTAAATCCTGACTCAGCCACTCACTTGTTCCTGTGACCTCGACCCCACTGGGCCTCTGTTTCTCCATCTGTGAAATGGGACCTCACAGATTGCGGTGAGGAATAGATGCGGTACGCAGTCCTCAAGTGAGGTGGTGGGTTCCCCTGTGGCGTTTGTTGATTTTGCTTCATAACCTTTACGTTGTCTGTGACGTCCATGATCTGTAAGGATTGAGGTCACATGGAGTCCAGCAAGGTTCTGAAATGCAGTGGTGCGTTAGGTTTCTCTCCAGGGGCTGCCATGACGTGTGAGTTCCTGAGGGACAGATTTACTGCGGCGTCTCCTGTGGGATTGTCAGTCTCTCCTTCACGGGGGAACCCTTAGCTTAGCCCCTCAGTAGGTCCCTTGGCTTCAGGAGACCCACAGGGAGACCAGGGCGGTTGTCCTGGGGCTGAGCGGAAGCTCAGCCTCGAGGATCCATGGAGAAGGCTGGCCTCCGTCTTCCAGGGACATCATTCTACATTCCTCAGGCTTGGACATGCAAACATGTGAGTTTTCTTTTTCTCATTATTCAGGTTATTTTTATCATAAACTGCATTCAGCCCCATATTATCTCAGATAACATTTAATCTGATAACTTTCAGATAAACTTAGTCATTGCAATGATCTCTAAGTTGCTTCTTGTTTAAACTCCAATAAATCAGGCTTTCCCTCCGTATCCTCCTCCTCTCTGGGGCTGATTGTCCAGGGTTGGTGTTTTGGGGCTCGTGGCTCAGTGTGGATCTGCCCCGTGTGGGCTCATGCTCCATCCCCGTGGCCTGCCTCCCTCATCAGGGCCCTCCAGCCCTTAGCCTCACCTTTGTACAATCCTTGTTCATGTGGAAAAGCCTTGGGGTGCATCTCATGGGGGGAGGGTGGTGACTCCAGGTGAGGCCACCCAAGGACCCCTTGCGGCCGTCACTACATCTCTAGGCTCCCAGAGCTACAACCAGAAAGCAGAGCACCTGTCCCTCTACTCTTGATCCAGACCTAAGTGGGGTTTCTCGTGTCTGCCTGCTAAGGATTCAGGGCTGCTGGGAAGAGGTGACAGGGTCTAGGCAGAGTTCCCTACCTCACATCCGGCCCAGATGGTAGCTGTCTTGGAGCATCTGCCTTCTTTCCCTCTGATCTGCAGACCTTCTCTTTCCGGGGTCTTCCTGGGAAAAGGCTCAGAGGAAGGGGTCATTAGTCTTGCCCGGTCATACCCCCCAAATCATTTCCTTTTTTTTAACCTTTAAAAAGGTGTCAAAGCCCCAAGTGGATTCACTGTCTTGCTACAGGACAGCTGCGGAGTGTCCTAGGGCAAAACCACTGGCGGGCGCCTGCCTGGCACCGTGTAGCCCTGGGAGAGGGCTGAGTAGAAAGCACCCGCGGAAGCCAGGCCCAGCAGTGGGCACCCGCCAGTGCCCCTTCAGCCCAGAGCCAGAGCTCGAACAACAGCAGGACAGCTGCCAGCTGCCCGCTCCCACCCCACCCCCCACACCCCATCCATGGGGATGGAGAGGATGATGGGTGCTTGGAGTCCTGCCCCTCCCCAGAGACGGACTGCCCCAGCTACCTTGCAGCTCAGCTTTCTGTACCCCCACTGGCCCGGCTCCTTCCAGACAAACTCCTAGATCTCACTTTGGGCTCTTTTTCCCCACCGCTCGTTCAAGGCCCCCACGCCCTTGTGCAGAACATGGGCCCAGAGCGGACAGACCTGGCTCTGGCTACCTCTCCCAGCTCCACCTGTGCGACCCCAGCAGCTTGCTTAAAATGTTGAGCCACGGTTTGCTAATCTGCGAAATGGGAGCATGGTCCACACACCCTGTCCCAGGGCCGTGAGACTGAGAGGAGAGCGTGCACGTGAGGTGCTGAGCCGGTGGCCGGCTCAGAGGCAGAGAGGGTGGCTATTTTTATTCTTACTATCCTTGTCCCATCGCAGCGGGGAAACAGGTTAATAACCTGCTCCCTCACAGAGCTAATTAAAGGAGGCCTGCCGGGCAGCTGTCCAGATACTAAGCCAGGAGGAGGATCCCACGCTGGCTGCTAAAACATGGCCAGTCCTAACAGGACCGAGTGAGCCCAATTCTCCAGCACCTCTCTGAGAAGGGCTGGAGACCTTTCTCGGGGCCCATGGAAGCAATGAGACAAGCTTCCTGCAGGGGTGGGGAGAGACTGCCGCCCAGGAACATTCTCCATCCAGGGCTCTTTCCTGAGCCTCCTTCCAAAGAGGATGGTCCTGTCCCTGGCAGGGGGTTTGTGGGAAAAGAGGGGGTCAGCCACTGGGAGCAGAGCCACACTGCCCAGGGGAGTCAGGGAGAAACCGAAGCCTCTCACAGCCTCCCCTCCTGCAACTCTGCACCCCAGGCAGAGCCCAGCCTCTCCTCCAAACAAATGTTGAACAGACACTTAAATAACACAATATGTAGGCCTTCTGATGAATGAACATGCCAGGACATCACGGATCCCAGCCTGGCCTGCCTGCTTCCCCAGGGCCTTCTTCTCCCAGAAATGTCCCAGACCAGGATGTGGGAGCCCGGGAGGGGGTGGTTGGGACACTGCCCTCAAGGCCCCAGTCTCTGGCCATCCTCTTCTCTGAAGCTCTCACCATCTTGCTCCCCGAGGCTCCCTCTGGAGCAGGGCTCCTCAAAGTGGGCTCGGGCCCCCTGTGCAAGCTGCGAGCTCAGATCGGGATAAGTACTGCAATTGTCCCCAAGCATTTAGATCCTTTCATGGCAACTCGACAGAATTGTTTTACGTCCCTTGAATCTAACAAAAAAAATTTTTTTTTGGCTTGTATGTTATGTCCTTTGTTCATTTCCTTTTTTCCAGCAATTCTCTTGTGTTATATTTCACAAAAGAAATGGCCCATCATGGACTAGACATTAAGAAAACAATTGGTCCTTGACCGCAGAGAGTTGGGGAAGCTCTGCTCCCAATGATTTTTCATCTCAGTCTTAGAAACCCTCACGTCAACATATTACGTTAACATGTGTTGCTTAGAGAGCTGGTGCCCAGGAGGCGCAGGATACCCTGTTCCCACGACCCAGCACTGCACCTCACCCTGGTCAGCTCCCCGCCACATTTCAGCTGTCAGCTGCCCAGATCAGAACTTCACCCGCCCCCGCTCCCACCCTTGGCCAAGCCCTCCCTGCTGCCCATTCATAGCCCTCTTTCCTCCCCTGGAAACTGCAAGGGGTTCTGTCTCCCCCCACCCACTTGGTGATTTAGCTAATTAAGAAAAAAATCGAGTGCAAGGCTTTGTGCTATGAAATTGAACATGCAACTCCTCCAGCCGGCCTCTGTGTGTTGACTTGTGCGGCTAAGCTTTTAGCCTCTGCGGCCCACACGTGACTGCTTGTGCCTGGACTCTTCCACTCTTGGCTTCCAGGCTCCAGGGACGCCGCTGAGCTCACCTGCCACCCTTAGCATCCCGCCCTGTTGGGCACTGGGTGCTGCCGGAGGGAGATACACGAACAGATGAAAAGCCTCCCAGGGGAAATGCCCCGGGTTGGCCGCATGGTGAAAGGGAGGAATAAAGAAACTCCTTTCCCTTCTTCCCATGTTTATCTTCAAGCACCAGAATATTTTTCTTTTTGTTTTTTTTTTTGTTTCTTTGTTTTTTTAAAGATTTTATTTATTTATTTGGTAGAGATCACAAATAGGCAGAGAGGCAGGCAGAGAGAGAGGAGGAAGCAGGCTCCCTGCTGAGCAGAGAGCCCGATGCGGGGCTCCATCCCAGGACTCTGGGATCATGACCTGAGCCGAAGGCAGAGGCTTAACCCACTAAGCCACCCAGGCGCCCCTCTTTTTGTTTTAAAATGTGTTGATGGGGGCCTAGGTGGCTCAGTGGGTTGAGCCGCTGCCTTTGGCTCAGGTCATGATCTCAGGGTCCTGGGATGGAGCCCCCGCATCGGGCTCTCTGCTCAGCAGGGAGCCTGCTTCCCCCCCTCTCTCCCTGTCTCTTGCCTACTTGTGATCTCTCTCTCTCTGTCAAATAAATAAATAAAATCTTAAAAAATAAATAAATAAAACATGTTGATTTTTTTTTTTTTTAAGTTATACATGCAGAAGGTAAAAAAATTGAAAATCTACAGGGGCAACTGGGTGTCTCAGCCAACTAAGCATCTGCCTTTGTTCCACTCAGGTCATGATCCTAGGCGATCTGTCTCTGTCAAATTAATAAATAAATAAATCTTAAAAAAAAAAAAAAGGAAGTCAAGAGTCCAAAATCAAGATGCTGGCAAGGCCGTACTCCTTCGGAAGGCCCCAGGGGAGGGCTGGGCGGGGCAGGGGTGGCTGTGTCTTTCCTTGCCTCTTCCAGCTTCTGATGCTCCTAGCATTCCTCGCCATGTAGACACATGACTCCGATTTCCACCCTTGTCACGTGGCCTTCTTTCCTGTGTGTCTCTGTGTGTCTTCTCTTCGTATGAGGACACTAGCTATTGGATTTAGGACCCGTCCTATATCTAGGATAATTACACCTGGAGATCTTTAACTTATTACAACTGCGAAGACCCTGTTTCCAAATAAGGTCACGTTCTGGTGTTCCGGGGGCGGTGCAAATGTGGGAGGGACCCTGTTCAGCCCCCTACAAAGCCTTCTTTCGTAAACGGTTCCTTGGGTAAACTCTAGGCCTGTTTGGGCCACCAACCCTGAACCTTGGGCTTCTGGGAGCCTGAACCTTGGGTGCCCGTGGACCCAGAGGGGCAGCACCAGGCCAGGAGGGGCACATCCAAGGTGCTGGGCACAGTCACCCAGATCCTTGGGCCAGGATGGCAACCCCACCTAGAGTGACAGAGAGTGTCAGATGCTCCCCGTGGACCCCTTCTGAGAATTGCCCCCCACCGCGGCCTACTGGAGCAGCCCAGCCTGGAATGCTGGTTGTTCCCCAGTGCTGAGCCCAGTTGGGCAATGACCGAACACACAAGGCCAGCCTCCCTGCCTTAAGAGGTGACAATTTTGTGGCGCTGCTCATGCTCCAGAGCTCCCCAAAGAAACAGCTGACACGACACATCAGCCGAACCCACCAAGATGCCAAGCATCTTCCCTGCCCTCTCCTGCTCCCTCGCGATCTCACCCGAGAACCCTCCCTCCAGAACTCATTTGTGCAAGAATCCCCACCTCACACGGCTGCTCGGCAACCCCACCTAAGACAGTGGGAACAAGGCTGCTCGTGACGGGTGGGGGGGCAGAGAGGGTGGGTCTCCTTCCTGAGTCAGCAAGCCCCCCAGCCCTCCCCAGCCAGCTCTCCCTCTGCGTCCACGGGGCAGGCACACCCCGGATACAGGGCACTGATCGGGAAGAGAGGGTGGAACGGGCAGAGCAGAGGAAGAAGGAGTAAAATGAATAGTTTTCGCCACGGAGCTTGCATTATGGAAATAAGATGCACAAACATGAACTGACTTGAGAGCAATTACAGAGCAACAGCGCACCCCAACCACCCAGTATCTCCTGGTTATCTCCGGGATGAGTCACAAAGGGCTTCTGAACAGGAATTCATTCCTAGCTACCCTCCCCACCCTCCCCCTTTGGCTCGATTCTCTTTGTTTAAATCCCAGGAAGTGAGTCTCCCGGGTGCCAAGTGGAATCCATGTGCCACAGACCCAAGGGCGGGAGGGCTCACCATCTACCAGCACCCAAGACATTCTTGTTAATCGGTTTGTTGGGGGGCTAGTTAGCTGGTTCGTTAGTTAGAGGAAGAGGAACATGTAGATTAATCCAGGCAGAGAAAACGACACGGACGAGGGCCCAGAGATAGTACGGCCCGGTTAAGGAAACACCAGTAGTCCCACAGGAAGGATGGTGAGACGTTTGGCCGGAACTCCACTCCAGAGGGAGTGGAGAGACCACGTGCGACACAGCGGCCCTGCGTGCTAAGCCGGGAGTCAGGACTTTACCTTGAAAGTTGTGGGTAGCCACACCACGGGGTTTTTAATTAATTAATTAATCGATCTATTAATTTATTTTAAAGATTTTATTTATTTGAGAGAAAGTGTGAGAGAGAGAGGCCCAGTGGGGGGCAGGGTCCTGAGGCAGAGAGAGAAGCAGGCTCCCCACTGAGCAGGGACCCTGATGTGGGGCTGGATGTCAGAGTCCTGGGATTAAGTCCTGCATCAGGCTCCCTGCTCAGCTGGTAGTCTGCTTCTCCCTCTTCCTCTATGTGCTGTTCCCCCTGCTCGTGCTCTCTCTCTCTCTCTCTGTCAAATAAATAAATAAAAATCTTAAAAAAAAAAAAAAAAGAAAGAAAGACAATTACTTGGTCATGGGCAAAATGGGTGATGGAGATTAAGGGCTACTTCTATTTTAAAGTAAATAGGTCACAGGGACAAAAAATACAGCATGGGGTGTGTAGTCAATAATATTGCAATATATTTATTGTGTGAGCGTTTTCTAATGTAGATAATATATGTTTCATCGTTCTGTTGTACGCCTGAAGCTAATTTAATATTGTATGTTACCTATAGTTCAATTAAAAAAATTTTTAATTACTTGATCAGATTTTCATTTTAGAAAGATGACTTTGGCAGTGGTTTGGAGGGTAATTTCCAAAATGGAGTATTCGCTGTTTACTGCTGCATAACCTTTACTCTAAAGCTTAGCAGCTCAGAACAACGAACATTTATTACCTGACAATCTCTGATGTCGGGGAATCTGGGAGCAGCCCAATCGGGTACTTCTGCATTAGGGTCTCTCCTGCAGTTGCAAGCTGTTGGAAGCCTTAACTGAGGCTGGGCGGTCTTCGTCAAGATGGCTGCTTCACATGCTGTTGGCACAAGGCTTCAGAACCTCACCACATGGGCCTCTCCTTAGGGTTACTCACAACATGGCGGCTAACATCACAACCAGCGATCCAAGACAGCACAAAAGGGAGGCCAAACTGCTTTTACGACTTAATCACATAAAGCCACATCTGCCAAATTCCGTTTGTTAGAAGTGAGTCAGTAAGTCCAGCCTTCACTTACGGAGAGGGGAATTAGCCTCCTCCTTTTCGAAGGAGGAGTGTCAAAGATCTGTGGATCTGTTTCAAAACTGCTTAGCCTATAGGTTAGGAGACTGTAGGAGTATTCTAGGAGAGAGATGTCATGGCCTGAACCAAGGCAGAAGCCTCCTGAAGATTATTATTACAGGGGTGGCTCGCAGGTGCAGGGAACTATGACAGGTCAGGAGCCATTTGGTAGGAGTGGCCTTAGACACAGAACCTGAACTGCCTCCACCTGCAAATAGGAAGAGGGTGACAAGCAATCAATGGTCTCCAGGAACGTTTGGATGTAGTAGATTTCTGTAGCAGCTCGATGAATGGAACCAGCACTAGCCAGGCTGAGAGCTCCCTAGAGCCCAGTGGTGAGAATCTTTTGGATCTATCCCTCCAGGATAGGGTTAGGGTGAGAGCCCTACCCCTTACAAAACCCAGAAACCGTGGGTGGGTGATGATGGCCGAGCAGCAGGTTCTAAGTCAGTATGTCAAGCTCTACAGCTTCACCAACCATCCTGAATGTGACCAGTGTGCCTGGGTTTACTCATTTCTTCAACAAACATTTGTTGAGTGTTACCAGGTCCCAGGAAGTCTGTAAAGCCCTGGGGAGGAAAACCAGGAATTAAAGTGGCCTCACACCTCTCATCAGTGACACTGGAAGCCAGAAGACAACAGAACAATACTTTCAACGTTCTGAGAAAAAATTATGTCCAGCCTGCATTTCGATATCCAGCCAAACTATCAATCAGTGTGTGGCAAGAATGCAAATGTTTTAGACAAACAAGTCCTCAAAATGTTTACCTCTAATGCACACTTTTTCAGGAAAAAAGGAAGGATTTGTGCCAGCAAAAAGAAAGGGAAAGGAATAAAGGATCCCCCAGGATGATGGAGGGAACGAACATTCTAGGATAACAGTGGGGTCAACTAGTTCAATTTGAAGCAGGACAGGGCTCCAGAAAAGAAGCCAAAAAAAAAAAATTGCTAACCAAGCAGATGAAGGAGGAGGAAGGGGAGGAAGAGGGGGAGGGGAGAAGGAAGAAGGAGAAGGAGAAGGAACAGGCAAATGAGTAACTCCAATTGCATGAGAGAGAAAATGTAATCATAGTGCACTATAGGACTCAGCTGTGAACAAATTTCACATGCACATAATAACGTAAACAGTAATGGTTTACGTAAAAATGTCATGGGGGACTGCTGCATTGGGCTGAGAATTAGGGTATATGGTTAAAGGACTAAATCCTAAGATTCCACTATAGAAAGTTAATTGATCATATTTTATATATATATATATAATATATATTAAAAAAATATATATATAAATATATATAATTTCTTATGCTATTTACCTCTAGGTTTTTTTATATTATATATAAAATCCTGGAGGTAAATAGCATAAAAAATTATTTTAAAAGTTAAATGTTAGGGGCACCTGGTTGGCTCAGTTGATAGAGAATGAAATTCTTGACCTCAGGGTCATGAGTTCAAACCCCACATTGGTCATAGAGATTACTTTTTAAAAATTTAAAAAATACAGTTAAATGGGGGCTCCTGGGTGGTTCATTCGGTTAAGCATCTGACTTTGGCTCAGGTCATGATCCCAGGTCCAGGGATTGAGCCCCGAGTAGGGCTTTCTGCTCAGCAGGGAGTCTGCTTCTCTTTCTCTCTCTCTCAAGTAAATAAAATCTTTTTTAAAAATACAGTTAAATATAGTTGCCTCTGGGGAGGAGAAGTTGAGCTGAGATAAGCCTCCTAGTGTATTTAATTTTTAAAACACACCTATTACTTTGATAAAAACAATAAAAATAATAAATACAAACAGAACAGCCAGCTGGTGAGGGAGTCAAGGCAATATACGTAAACAACTCTCTCCTTTTCTGTGAAGGGACTAGAGAGGTGGTGGCCTCCAGAACACTATCAGAGAGACTGAAGCAGGCAAGAGAGTTAGAAGTCTTCTTGGCTGAGTCGCAATAAATCCACCTGTTGAAAAGTCCAGCTTCTTTATTTGGGGAAAATCTGTCAGTGCCTTCCAGGGACAGGTGGAAGCCAAGCAAGCCAGTGAAGTTTCCTGCGAGCAGCATCCAAGCGCCAGCTGAACTGAATACTGAAGTCATGAACTCTCACTTGGGGAGCACCTGGGTGGCTTGGTGGGTTAAAGCCTCTGCCTTCAGCTCAGGTCATGATCCCAGAGTCCTGGGATCGAGCCCCGCATCCAGCTCTCTGCTCCGCAGGGAGCCTGCTTCCTCCTCTCTCCCTCTGCCTGCCGCTCTGCCTGTTTGTGATCTGTCTGTCAAATAAGTAATCTTAAAAAATAAATAAATAAACTCTCACTTGGGAGCCAGATTGGGTTTGTGCTTCCTGAAGAATCCTTGACTGGTCCCCCCCTTTTCTCCCTTTCTCCCTTAGACTCAGAACAGTCTTAGAAAGACTCTGACAGTTTGGATCATGTAAATGGACTCTGAGGGATGGGCCTAGCCGTCAGGCGGAGTGTGAAAGGGGGAACAGCATTCCCACAGCGAAGAGACATCTGTTGTGTTAGCCCATCCAGCATCCTATTCTTCCTGGTGGGAACACACCCCTCCTTCCTCCAGCCCAGGGAGGGCTGACTGCTCAGCAAACTCCCCCCACCCCACCCCGGGAAGCACATGACTCTGACCCAACCAATGACAGCACTCTGTGCCTTTGATTGCCATGATTGGTCAGAGGTGGACATGTGACCTCTCTGAGCCAATGACAGCCCTCTTTAGCATTTTTGCTGAATTATTGGAGAAGAAGGGCTATTTCACTGCTAGCATGGCTATGATGCAAGTCTGATATTGCTGCTTGCCATCTGGCCACTGCCAAGTGAAAAACGGCCTGAAAATGAAGTCTGCTCAGGGAAAAGCAGCACTGAGGGAAGGAAAGGGTTTCCTGATGATGCCATCTGTGCACCTGGATCCAGCCATGCCTGAAAATGACCACCTCTAAGACTTTTATTTAACTGAGTCGACAATCCTTTGGGGGATTTTATGCCACTTACAACTGGAAAGATTTTGAGTGCTACACCTCTTGGGAGACAACATGCCAGAAGAGGGAGACCCCAAGGAAAAACACAAAATCAGAATACCAGGTTACTGAGTCCAGCCATGGTCCCCCAACCACTGTGATGTTCCTTCCAGGACTGCCCCAACATCGGAAATTGTTTTATTTCCTTACATGTGCGTGTGGAAAAAGGCCCACTGCACAATCCTGCAAACACATGATTAAGAGGGTCATGTGTTGACAGAGCCCAACTTCTCACGTGCTTAGATATGTAGACATCATCTCGTTGGCCTGTTATCTGATCCAAACACTGTCTCTTTCCCTCGCCCCACTTAAGGCCATCCAGTTTCTGCTCAAACTCTCCCATGTTTGTCCAGCTTGTCCACTGAGCCAAGAAACAAGAGCAGAGCTAGAAGGTTCTTCCTCCATCTGACAGAGCCAGTTTCTGTCTCCCTAAACCTTCCACAGTCCCGAGCAGCACAGGAAAAGTCCAAACCCACATCCAAAGGCAGTGCTTCTAGAGCTATCATGTCCCTTTTTACGAATAGGGATTGAGTTCTGCTGCATGAAACAGAAACCAGACTACAGTGGCTTAACCCAGTGCAGAGGGAGCGATTTCTCGACATTATAGTAGGGCTGGGTGGGCAGCCCCGCGCGGGTGTCACGACCTCGGTGTCCCTGCTCTCTCCCGCCTTTCTGCTCCACTATCCTAATAAGTGACTTTTATCTTCATGGTTGCCTCAAGATGGCCAAGTGGCTCCCGCACCTTCGGATTCCAGTCTACACTCTAAGCAGGAAGGAAAAGAGGAAAGCGAGCAGGAAACCAAACTTTCCCAGAAATAGCCGGCAGAGTGCTGTAGGTCAGAACTGGGTCACATGGCTGCCGCGAGCTGCAAAAGAGCCCAGGATGTCTTTCGTTTATTTGCTTAAATCTGGACGCGTTGCTGCCTGGAATAAAACGATGGTACTATTGGTACAGAAAAAAGGGAGACTGCGCCTGGGGGAGGCAACTAGCAGTTACTTCAAAAGCTTCCTCTGGGACTTCAGAATTCTTGCATGGAGAGGCTGAGACCTTGACTGTGGGCGAGTGGTCCAACAAGCCCCCAACTTCCTTCTTCCCTGGGTGACGTCTGGAGATATTTTTAAGCTCTTTGCGCTCTTGTTTGCTCGTTTGTTTAAAGAGGATAAATGTGCTTTTCTCAAGGGTTTCTGAAGTGATTAAAGCACCTCCATGCAAAGGACCTTCACATTTAGACACTCAACAAATGTTAATGACTCTCTTAACTTCCTGTGATTGCTTGTTATGTGACATATTTTTAATCCTTTCTTCCTGGACATGCTTCTAAGATCTGCTCTCACGTCTCTTTTATTTTTTATATTTTGTTCATTTTTTAAAGTAATCTCTGCATGCAACATGGGGCTCGAACTCATGACCTGGAGATCAAGAGTCACATGTTCTACCAGCTGAGCCAGCCAGGTGCCCCTCTAATGTCTCTTTTAAGAGGTAGCCCCAGGAGAGACCTGACCCACTCAGTCGATAGAGTATGCAACTCTTTTTTTTTTTTTTTTAAGATTTTATTTATTTATTTGACAGAAAGAGATCACAAGCAGGCAGAGAGGCAGGCAGAGAGAGAGGAAGGGAAGCAGGCTCCCCGCTGAGCAGAGAGCCAGACGTGGGGCTTGATCCCAGGACCCTGGGATCGTGACCTGAGCCAAAGGCAGGGGCTTTAACCCACTGAGCCACCCAGGCGCCCCATAGAGTATGCAACTCTTGATCTCCAGGTCGTGAATTCTTGATCTCCAGGTCGTGAGTTCGAGGCCCATGTTGGGCATAGAAGTTACTTTAAAAAATAAAATAAGTAGGAGCAGCTGGCTGGCTCGGTCAGAAAAGCAGGTGATTCTTAATCTTGGGGTTGTGAGTCTGAGCCCTACCTTGGGTGTAGAGATTACCTAAAAATAAAATCTTTAAAATAAATAATAAGTTAGGGGCACCTGGGTGGCTCAGTGGGTTAAGCCTCTGCCTTCGGCTTGGGGCATGGTCTTGGGGTCCTGGGTTCGAGCCCCACGTCGGGCTCTCTGCTCAGCAGGAAGCCTGCTCCCCCTACCACCTCTCTGCCTACTTGTGATCTCTGCCAAATAAATAAATAAAATCTTTTAAAAAATCAATCAATCAATAATAAGTTAAACAAAAGGTAGCCCCACGATGAAACACAAAACTCCATCGTGTCTTGCTCTGGGCTCTGGGCTTCCTTCTCACACCACCTCGTTGTGAGCCCACCACTGTGGCAGGCATGAATCGCTTAACATTCACTTCTGGGATCTTAGACCATCAGGAAAGAACCAGAAGGACCTGAGTAAGCTTGGGTCTGCCCACAGAGTTAAGTTTATGAACACAGAGATGCAGGCCCTCCAACGGCCCCCCTTGAAATCTAGACCCTGTGCAACTCTAATGGATTCTCCAATCACAGCTGGAGAAACTGGGACGCCGGGAGCAAGGGCCCACCCCAGGAGTGTCATGCTCTCTAATTAGATTAGTGCCTCTGCCTCCCGCAGGGAGAAGGAAGGAGGTAAAGAGGCTGTGAGAGATCAGTTGGTACCCCCCCACACACAAACCCCCAAAATAGCTACATCTTAATCCTTAGAACCTGGGAATGTCCCCTGCCATGGCAGAGGGGATTCTGCTGGTGAGATTAAGTTAAGGGCTTGAGAATAGAAATTCTGGATGAGGGGCACCTGGGGGGCTCAGTCTTTAAGTGTCTGCCTTCGGCTCAGGTCATGATCCCAGGGTCCTGGGATCCAGCCCCTTATCAGGCTCCCTGCTCGGGGGGAAGCCTGCTTCTCCCTCTCCCACTCCCTCTACTTGTGTTCCCTCTCTTGCTGTCTCTCTCTCTCTCTCTCTCTGTTAAATAAATAAATAAATAAATACATCTTAAAAAAAAAACCAAAAACCTGGATGATCCAAGTGGGCCCTATGTAATGGCAAGGGTCCTTATAAGAGGGAGACAAGAAGGTCAAAAGTGAGAGAAAGAGGCAGGATCATGGAGGCAGAGGTGGGAGTCATATGTTTTGAAGTTGGAAGAAGGGACCACGAGCCAAGGAATGCAGGTGGCCTCTAGAACCTGGAAAGGCAAGGAAACTCCCCTTGCCAAATTGTTTCCCTCACCCCTTGATTTTAACCTCATAAGACTCACTTCGGCCTTCTGGCCTCTAAAACATAAGAGAATACATTTGTGTTGTGTTAGGCCACTAAGCTGGGGGCATCTGTGGCAGCAGCAATTGGCCCCTCACATGGGGGTTGGAAAGGGAGGGGATGGCGGGGAAGCGAGAGGAAATCCCAAGGATGTTGTCTTGTAGTCACCCAGGCCTTCTGGAGCTTTCCACGAGCTCAGGCATGTCCTTCTTCACTCCATCCTTCAAGGCTCAGCTCAGACATTGCTTTTCAAGGGGGAACGTGACTTGGTGGAATTAGCCATCCCCTTGTCCCTGCACCCGCAGGGCATTATGTCTAAAAGACGATTCTGGTCCTAGTTCCTGGCCTGTGCATCTGTCCAACTCCCTCAGCAGGGCGGGAGCTGCTTGGGGACTGGAGCTGGGGCTGTTGCTCTTAACAGTATGTCGGATAGAGTCGAATGAGCCAGACCCTCCCCATCCCAGACACGTGCTAGTAACTGTCTCTGCTTTCTTTCACCCCCAAACAGAATCCCTTGCTCTGCACCTCCAACAAGCTGTCTTTAGTGACCTGCCTTGGCCATCGATGTGTATGTCACCATGGACATCTCGTGTATTATCTGCACCCATACAATCGAAGTCTTTCCCCAGGGATCAGGGATCAAGACCAAGAGGATCCAGCCCAGACTGGTTACGGCTGAATGGAGCGACCATAGACTTGGCTACTATTGTTTTTATTGGATATTTTCTTTTTTTTTTTTTTTAAGATTTTATTTACTTATCTGACACAGAGAGAGAGATCGCAAGCAGGCAGAGAGACAGAAAGGCAGGGGGAAGCAGGCTCCCCACTGAGCAGAGAGCCCGATGTGGGCCTCAGTCCCAGGACCCTGAGATCATGACCTGAGCCGAAGGCAGAGGCTTAACCCTCTGAGCTACCCAGGCACCCTTTATTGGATATTTTCTATCCCAAGTTCCGTACGTCCGGGAAAGCGGGGCTGTGGATGGGGAGAGAGGGATGGGAAGCAGAGGGCAGAGAGGGGAGGAAGGAATCTCTGGGTCCCCGCAGGGCCCTGTCCCTGGATTGAGTACATCCCTGAGGCCCCGGGGAAGGCCTGCCCTGGAATTCTTGAGATACCTCTGGGGTCTTTCCAATAGATTTCTGTTTAGCTTAGCCCAGCCAGAGCGCCTTTCCATTATTTGCAACCAAAGAAGTCCTAAAAAATCTGGAATGAGCAAGCCTGAGCCAAGAACAGAGTGTTGGCTCATCACGCATATGGTACATTCCCAAACCAAATATGGTAAAGCGTCACTTACCCGCAGGTCACAAGCGTGACCCTCTTGCCTATGCAGGACACGGCGGAAAAAAGAAAGAGGGCTTATTGTTCTCTCTGCCTGGCTGCAGGGCGGGGCCCCGGGAAGAGCCAAACGGTAGAGCGGACGAAGCTCGGAGATGGCCGTTGATTAGATCACCGGGCAGCAGAAGCCACGGTGGAGAAGGGGGCCAGTGTCCAGCCAGATGGGGAAGCCACCCTACCAGAGAGGGCCCTGGTGAATTTCCTGGTCTGTCCTGTGTGCACGGACACCCCTTCTGAAGGCAGAGGGATGACAATGACCGTGAGAGGAACGGATAAGCCACAGCGGGGCTTCTCCCCCTCGGCACTCATGGCATTCCGGGCCAGTGAAGTCTTCGTCACAGGGAGCTGTCCTGTGCCTTGCAGGATGTTCCCAGCCCGCTCCAGCCCCTGGATGCCACGGGGACACCCTCCACTTGTATCAACCAAAAAATGTCTCTGACATTGCCGCGTGTCTCTCTCGGGGACAAGGTCACCCCAGGTGGAGAACAGCGGTGCTGGAAGAGAGGAAGTGACAGTTCCATCACACAAGAATGAAAAAGCCCAGCAGCCTCCACCAGTTGGTTAAGGGGCAGAGCCCGACAACTGTCTGGCCCTCAGGTCCCTTGCTGGTGGCAGTGAGCAGGAACCCCAGTCCCACCAGCCCCTGGGCCAGACCTTCCCTGACCGAAGCTCCCCAAGAAGTGGCAGAGAGGTGCCACCCATCCCATTTAGGAAGACCTTGTCTCAGGAAGAAAGGGGGGCGGAATGGGCCCCTGAGGGGGGACAGCACTCCCCCAAGGAGGACGAAGTCCATGGGATTGTTTTTCCTCCCTAATATTGGTTAAATTAAGCTTCATTTTAAAGGTTTCTACACCCATTCCGTCTTGGTTTGGGGCTCGTTGTGGGGGATGGAGTTTCCCACCTTTTCTGACAAGATCCTCTGAGTACTTCCAGGTCATCAGCAATCCTGCTTCCTCCTCGAGGCCGAGGCCGTACTCGCCCCCAGGCCCCTTCCTCCCCTCCTCACCTGCCCTGGCTCTTTGACCTCCTACACTTACCATGCGGGTCAGGAAGAGGTAAGGACCTCTTAGCCCAGTCAGAGCGTTGTGCATGGTGGACAGTCAGACAAACAGGTGCCATGGGAGGGGGTGCGGGTTGTCTCCTGTCCTGTTCACAATGCATGTGTCCTCTTCCTCACCCTCTGAGGGCTGTGAAAATTAAAGAAACGTAGTCATAATTGAGAAAGGAGGAGTGTAATCTGGCATCTGGGGTCTCAGGTCATTCTCCCCGCTTTTTCCTCCAAACATCATGACCAAACCTAAGCTGAGTTAAAAAAAAAAAAAAGTCTGGGGCACCTGGGTGGCTCAGTGGATTAAGCCGCTGCCTTCGGCTCAGGTCATGATCTCAAGGTCCTGGGATCGAGTCCCGCATCGGGCTCTCTGCTCAGCAGCGAGCCTGCTTCCCCCTCTCTCTCTCTGCCTGCCTCTCTGTCTACTTGTGATCTCTCTCTGTCAAATAAATAAACAAAATCTTTAAAAAAAAAAAAGATTCTTTCTTAAAAAAAAAAAAGTCTGGCCCCTGCACAAGGTGGTTGCACGGGCATGCATGTGTGTGTGCATGTATGTGTGCACAAATACGGAGGGATGTAAGGAAATGCATGTGTGCGTGCGCATGTGTGTGTGTGGGTGTGTGTGCATGCACGGGTCCTGTGCACTAGTCTTCTACTTGGGGTTATTTAGGGCCTGCATTCCGGTTGTTGGAAGCAAATATCTATGCTGGGAGGCCTTTTTCATAGTCAGCAGTGTGGGCCTGGGCATTTCCTTTTGCAGTAGAAATGAGCACTGTGATTAGTCAAGCCAGTGGCTGGGCCCTGGGGAGGCCTGGCGGAAGAAATGTGGGCCCCCGAGCTGGTCGAGGGCAGGCACGCTCAGACTTCACCCAGGGATAGAATGGCCCGTGGCAAGCATGTGAGGCTCCTGGACCGTGGTCGCTGTCCAGGAGTGTTGCAACTCTGGACATCAAGGTGGGAACACACAGCCTCGCGTGGGCCCGGGGAACCGAGTAGACCTCTGCACTCACCTTGGAAGAGGTGGGTAGTGAGTCATTCCTGCTAGCCCAGGGAGCTTACCTCATGAGAACTTCCAAAGTCTAGCCCTAAGAAACCTCCTCGGAAATCCAAACTCAGCCATGGAAGATGTTGGCCTGGTTGGTAGTCCAATGCCCACCAGGTGTCGTTTCCAATCCAGGGCCCATGATGATCTCTTGTTCCTGTCTCCAAGAGCAGGGAGACAGGCTCCTACCCTGAGACTGGTAGTCATGAGAAGACCCCGGGGCCATCTTCTTTGGGGGGAGCTCCTGAGCAAGAAGAAGAAGGTGCAGCAGAGAAAGAGATGAAGGTTTTCCTTCCAGAAAACACTTTGGGGGATGTGTCCCAGGCACTGTGTCAAGTGCTTCATAACACACCAACTTGGGGATCTTTGAAAGAACACCCAGGGGCACTGAGGCATTTGACAGCTCAATGGACATGTGAGCAAACAGAGGCTCAGAAAGCGGAGGTGACTTTCCTGATATCACACAGATATTAAGTTCAGAGCCTGGATTCAAACAAGGTCAAAAATGAGATCCAAAATGCCCAACAATCAATAAACTAGTTAACTAAATAATGGTTTATTTATAGAATACTGGGCAGTCATTGACATTTCTTGGTAGAATATTTAATGACTGGGAAAGACGTTCAAGATATACAGATGGGGGAGGGGGAAGGTTGCAACACAACGTATGTTAAAAATAAAATGCAGAAGTATGATTTCTAAGAAAAAAAGTCAAAATATTAGCAAGGGCTTGCTTCGGGTACAAGGAGTAAGTATGAGTTCTGTTCTGTGACTTTGTCCATTTTTTCTTACAGTGATTGCTTTGTGACAGGGACAAACCTGATAGAAAGATCCCAGGCTGTGTTGGGAGGTTGGGGGTGGGGAGGCAGGGGGTGGGTCTCCATCCAAGACCAGCCCTGAGATGCAGGATCCCAAGGGCTGAGCCTGCCAGAGGGTGTGGTGGGAAGCAGTGTCCTTCTTTGGAAAACATCAGACTTTTTCTAGGTTGAGCACCTGGGAGGCAAGCCTGGGTGCCTGCCCCAGCTGCGGGTACCCCGGCTCTGAGGCCCACCTTTCTGGCCCTATACTTGCTCTGCTGGGGGCTGTTGAGGGTAGGAGAGGGCAGAGCTGGACCCAGTCTATCCTGGGTATGTGTGTGTGGAGGGGATGGGGAGAGCTAGTGAGAATTGCTTTAATCTAGGCATTTATGCCCAGTCCTCAGTAGGTGGGGGGCTGGGGAGTGACAGTTGGTTTCAGTTATCTAGAACTGTGCCTCTCAGCCCTGTGAGCCCCAACAATGCTCCTTTTAAAAGTTATTTTTAAAATATTGTGTAATAGGGGCACCTGGCTGCCTCAGTCAATACAGCATACCATGCTTGATCTCAGGGTTGTAAGGTCAAGCCCCGTGTTGGGTGTGGAGATTAGTTTAAAAAAACAAAGAAAAAACTAAATAGATAAATAAATAAGGGGCACCTGGGTGGCTCAGTGGGTTAAGCCTCTGCCTTCAGCTCAGGTCATGATCTCAGGGTCCTGGGATCGAGCCCCATATCGGGCTCTCTGCTTGGCAGGGAGCCTGCTTCCTCCCCTCTCTGGCTGCTGCTCTGCCTACTTGTAATCTCTCTCTCTCTCTCTCAATCTGTAAAAAATAAAAAAAAAATTAAAAAAAAAAAATAAATAAATAATATGTTGTGTAATAATGTAACAATCCGAAAGTAAACTTGTTAAGCAAATCTACAGACATAATATTTTTTAATCAATCTAATGCCCTTACCGTATTGTAAAGAAACAGTTCATAATAAAACAACATGTGTATTTCAATACGTAAATCCTTAGGCAGGACTAAGATAGAAGACCTGTCCCCACTGCTCTACCCCCCAAACGGCACACATAAATATCCAAAACTTCCCCTAGAAGAGAGTCAACCGTAAGGACCACTGATCAGAATAATACTCACTAGCAGGCAGCGAGTGCTTTCTCTGAGCCAGGCACTCTAAACTCTGTGCGCCTGTGCGTGTGTGTATGCACGTGTGCACGTGTGTGTGTGTGCCCGTGCACACCTGTGTGCCTACAGTCATCTAATCTTCAGGACACTCTGAGACAGGTACTATGTACAGATGAGAAACAGAGGCCTGGAGGTTGAGTTACTTGCGCAAGCTCACTCAGCCAGGGAGCAGAGGAGCTGGGACTTGAACCAGCGGGAACGGGCTTTCCCAGGGGCGGAGGCTGAGGGGGCTGGGGGACAGCCTGCTGGGCTTCTCAACCTCAGCGCGATTCCTAAGACGATTCCTAAGACGGGCTGGATACTTCTTTTTGTTCTGGGGGCTGCTCTGTGCTGGGGAAGGTGTTCAGCAGCTGACCTGGGCTCTGCCCATCCGATGCTTCTTCCCACTCCCCTGCTGGTGGTGACAACCCAGATGTCTCCAGACATTGTCAAAAGTACCTCCGGATGGGGGGAGGTGGGGGCAGGCAGGCAAAATTGAAGTTGAAGCCACTGGATTAGAGTGAGCAAGGTAGAATCCTGGAGAAGACCCAACCTGAGTCAGGCCAGACACGCAGGTAGCAGAGTCCGACAGAAGTGGGGCAGTGTTCTCTGGTGAGGGATGGGGATGACCGGGTACAGTGGTAGGTGGGGTGGGGGGGCTCCCATGGAGGACATGCGCAAGCAGGTTTAGGTGGCCCCGTGCCCATAGGATGGAGAGAAAGCTGTGATCATGTGGCCAGAAGGAGGAAGAAGCTGCCTTCACGTCCTGGCCTTGGTGAGGACGCCTGCTTAAGACGGGACACCTGAAAATGTCTCTGCTTGAGGGTCCCATGTTGATCAGAATTCACCCAGCTTTGCCAAGCTGCCTCACCCCCCCCGCCCCCCCGCCCCCCCCCCCCCCCCCCCCCCCCCCCCCCCGTTAGCTTGTCTTTCCGACCCTCAGATGACTCCTTCCCACATGTGGAGACCCACCTTCCCGTTTTGTAATCTGCCCCCATGCTTAGCCAGCCTCCCAGCCCCACCTTCTCCTGACAGCCAATGGCAGTCCCCCTGGGGTAGAGGGGCTCCGGACCTGTGACCCTGAGAAAGCTGAGGAGTCAGGGAGACAAATGGCTTGGGCTGATCGGTAAGGAACCTCTGGCCCGACCCTTCTCACCCCCTGGGTCCCCACTAAGCCTCCAGGGAAGAGGGGATTCTCAGACAACCCCTTTGGCCGCTGCACTTGGCACTTGACTGGAATAATTGGAAATGGAGCCAGGAATGATGTCATGCCTCTGCAGAACACAGGATGACTTTGAGCAAGGCATTTACCTTGGCCTCAGCTCTCTCCTTTGTCAAGGCAGCAAGGGTGGACTCGGTAAGTTTTAACACTCCTGCACAGACATTCTGATTTGAAGATGAAAGCCCTGTGGACAAGTCCTTTGGAGGAGAACAGCCCTGGGTTTGCATACTCAACTCACTTCCCCTCCCCCTTCCTCCAGGTGGTGCCGATGCAGCTGTCAATCATGATGCCCTCCCCCCACTTCCAGGAATGCAGGGGTCAGAAAATATCCCAGGCCACCCAGGCAGAGAACCCCATGTTGATAGGTTCATTAATGGACATGCTCCCAAGCAAGTCAGTTAAGGGTCCTTCCTGGAATATGAAAGACGGAAATGATGTTTCTAGAGACTTATTAAACTGGAAAAATGAGAATCTAAGGTTACTGGCTGTCACCTTCTTGACATAGGAAGAAAGCCCATCTGCAGAATAAAGTCAGCATAGAGCAAGACAAAGCTGAGAGCCAAGAGAGAGAGAAATCCCTGATGACATTGTTTGAACCTCTGGATCGAACTATGCCTGAAGGTGATGCCCAGTTATGTTAATAATTTCCCTTTCTGCTAGCATGATTTGGAATCCTGTAACTTACAACTGAAAGAGTTCTATTATAACCCTTTAGCCGGAGGGCTATGAAAGAAAGGAGGGCTATTGAGCACATGGAGGGGGAGAATCGGCCAGCTTACACCCCCAGCCTGGGGCAGCAAACCCCAAACCCCTGGCATATCTCTCCCATCATGTGCTTTGATGGTCTCTTAACTTCAGCCTTGGAGGGGAGCTCTCCCATTCTAATCCATGGCCAACACCACCGTGCACATTTTTCGAACTCAAATTTGACAGCAGCCTCGAAAAAGGATGTCCTTGGCCCCAGGACATAGCATCCCAGGAAACAGGCATGTGGCATCTATGATACACAGGCTCCAGCAAGGTCAGAGAGATGGGGAGCAGGGCTCCTCGGGGGTGTGGCACATGTCAGCACGGGTTCTACATTCATCCTCGACCCCATCATGGGAGGTCTGTGTCCCCTGGCTCTGGGATTACAGGAGCCTGGGGCTTAGAATAGCCCACCAGGCCAGGGTGATGTCCGGCAGGTTGGAATTATCCTTTCTACTGCCTCAAGCCACTAAATGGGGAAAACAGCCCCAGCCACCGGGCCCAGAAGGGCCTGTCACCAAGAAGTCACCGCTTGGTACCCCTGTAGCATCTGGGTCTTGGAGTTGGGTTCCACTCTGCTATAGACTGGATTGTGTCCTCCCCTAAGTCATACTCTGACACCTTAACCTCCAAGGTGATTGTATCCATAGAGAGTCTTTAGGAGATGGTGAAGGTTAAATGAGGTCATAAATGAGGTCCTGACTAACAGGCCTGCTGTCCTTCTAAGAAGAGGGAAAGAGAGAGAGATCCTCTCTCCGAGAACGTGCGTGGAGAAGAGGGCCTGTGAGCACACAGCTGGAGGGCGGCTGTCTGCGCATCAGGAAGAGGGCCCTCCCCGGACCCTGACCATGTTGATGCCCTGATCTCAGACCTGCACCCTCCAGAACCATGAGAACATAAATGTCTGTTGTTTAAGTCACCCACTCCTTGGGATCCTGTTACAAAAGCCTGAGCTGCCCATGATGTCGTCCCCTCCACCGCTGACCCCCACCCCCCAGGAAGGCCCCATGTGCTCCCTCCTGCAGGGCCGAGGAAATCATTCTCAGCCAGGAGCTCCCAGCCATCATCCTGGGCCAGGAACAGCTCGAAGCCCTTGCCATGCCTTAGCTCACCGAATCCTCAGAGCCACCCTATGAAGGAGGTGGTGTTGTAGCCGTCAAACAGATGAGGAAACGGAGGCACGGAGAAGTTAAAGAACTAAGGTCCTAGAGTAATACTGTAAAACTGAATCCCAGACCCCAGAACAAATCCAGCAGCCCTCAATGCTGCGAAACAGCAAAAAGGGATGAGGAAAACACTGCACAGCGTCCCCCGTGAGAATCCGTCCCCCATGAGAATCCGCAGCAAGGACTCCAGGGCCTGTCAGCTCAGCCTCTAGATGCCGTGGAATGAACTCGGGTCCTCTGCTCCACAGTCCACTGGAAGTGGCCCGTCCCTCTGTCCCCTCCAAGGCTGTTTCCCCTCCAAGAGGACCTTGCCTATGTCATGTCATGAAAAACAAGATGTGGGAGACACGGCTGCTCAAAACACTTCCTTGTTCATTCTCTGGTTCTTAAAACACTGAACTCAGGCCCCCATATGGGTGGTGCTCCAGGAATTGTGTGGAACCCACTTAGCCAGCGTGTCCGGCTCGGGGTGTGTAAGGCCAGGTCAGAGCCTGGCACAGGTCTTGACTCAGCCCTGGGGAGAGTAGCAGAATCGCTCTGTACCCAGTCACCCCAGGGCACTGGGGTTGAGGGCCCATCCCAGGCCCCAGATCCTTCTCATCCAGCCAAAGCTCACCCAAGTCTAGTGACCAAGCACCATGGTTTCACCACCCAGCCAGGTCCCCGAAGGTCCTTGTGTGATGGGGCATTGAATCCTTCCAAGGCTCATCTCCAGTCTCCAGAGGTCCCCAGTGCCCAGGACTTCGGGCTGGGGGTAGTCATGGGGTTTAGCCCGCTAGAGGATTGGACTGGGACCACAGCCCAGCAGCTTGGTCGCCTGGCTCACATGCATCGTGGGATGCTGGAACCAGGGGCTTGGCCTGCAAAGGGCCTCTGGCATCTTCTTGTGATCACACCCAAGGCCCACCAGGTGTCGCTGTGTAGCCAGCAGGACGAGGGCTGAGGCTTTTCTCCAGCCCCGACCCTGGGAAGCAAAGGCAGGAGTCCTGTCCCCCAGCAGTAGCTCTGTCCCCCCAGCCTCAGGGCCAGCAGAAGGACCCCTGTGAAGGCATGAGCCGTGGTTTACACGCCTGGGGACAGCGAAGTTCTCCATCCATGACCGGAAATAAGATGAAAGAACAATTCCTGGCCTATCTGCCGAGCTTTGCTCTTCACCCCAGCATGCTACTGAGTGGGACTGGAGGCCCCTCCACCCTTCCAGCCCCCCTGCAGAAGCTCCCTCCAGCTTCCTGGGGCCCCGCCTGCGGCAAACCCTAGCCCCATTCACAGACGCTGTCCCCGGGCCCTGTAGACCTACCATGAGCACCGACCGAGGACGCGTCTCATCAGCTCCAGACAGCACAGACCCGGTCCTTCAAGAGGAAAGTCGGTTCAAAGTCAGGCAGGACTATGAGATTCACCCCGGTCATCCCCCACCTAACCCGAGCCCAGAAGGCACGTCACCCAGACACCAGCAGACACAGGACACTGGGTTCCCGCCCATCCTCCTCAGGCCCAGGGGGGGAACCCACCTATCCCAGGCCTGAACCCTGCGGCTCCAGGCACAGGAGACCCTGCCATGGCAGTGGAAGGACTCTCCTCGAGCCCACCCCACCTGAGGACAGACGAGGGCTCACCCTACAGCTCAAAAAAGTCTGGGTACGGTTCGTGACTCCCACGAAGGGGATAGAAAAGGAGAGGAACGCATGGACAGAGTCACAAGAAACACAGCGGGTGCGGGTGTAGCTTTCACAGGTGTTGGCAGATGGGGTGGGCCGGCCGAGTGAGGGGCCGGCTTACACAGGCCGTTGTGGGTTTGGTCTGGGGGATGGCTGCTGACAGTGAACGGAGATGGTGGGTTCGTCTCACCCCGAAGGTCCCTTAACACAAATCATCCAGCGTCTTTCCTCTATTCACCAACACACAGATACCAGCGGGTCGCCTGCTGGAAACTTCACTGTGCCAGGCCGTGTCGGGGAGACCCCAGGAAACACCCTGTTCCCACAGGCGCTAGTCACAGTCCAGCCCTCGGCAGGGACACAAGACTCATGATCAGGAACGGACGTGCCCATGCGTCACCTGCGACACCGGCTGTGCGAGAGCCCCACTGTCCAATGTCTGTCCAGAGCCGCCCCCGATCACTCCTAACATGAAAAATACAACAAGCATTCGAGACTTCCCACAGCCCCGCCCCATTTCCCTAGAGCAAGATGTTCAAGATTTTGCACTTCTGTGTGTCCGTGTGTGCACGTGTGTGTGTGTGTGTGTGTGTGTCTGACTGAGCACCTCAGTACATCTGTGGCTTTGTGTTTGGGAGCCCTGAAGAAAAGAATTCCTAAGACTTGGGCCAGAGCAGCAGAGGAATGGGGAGGTCTCCTAGGCCTTTCTCACTGTGCAGAGGGGAGAAGAGAAGGTCCGAGGGGGGAATCATGTGCCTTGGGTCACTCGAAGTGAAGAGGTTAATAAAACTGGCCTGGAGGCTTGTCTTAAGTGACATGGGAGCTCACCAGAGGTCAGAGACAGAACCCATGTTGGAACCAGAAGAGCAGAACTCCTGCGTCTTCGGAGTGTGGCAGTAGTGGGGGGAGTGGTGACACGCGGTGTCACCTGGGCCAACCTGGAGCGTGACGATCAACGGAGACAACGAAGGCAAGTGGTTAAGTGCTCTAGAGACAAATTGCTGATGCTGGAATCCCCGCCCCGTTA
This sequence comes from Meles meles, assembly GCF_922984935.1. Taxonomy (NCBI): domain Eukaryota; kingdom Metazoa; phylum Chordata; class Mammalia; order Carnivora; family Mustelidae; genus Meles; species Meles meles. Next base: position 134,504,225 of record NC_060071.1, on the reverse strand, counting down.
TCCGAGCTGCCTCTGAACAGCGCTGCACCCTCGGTTTCCCCATCTGGAAAATGGGGACCATGACAGCGCCTCCCTCACGGGGCTGTTGTGAAGACGAGATGGATGGATAAATGCAACAATGGTAGCGGGTTGTCTGGCATGGAGGAAAAGCTGAATCGAGATGTATCACAAAGCCCATTCTCTGCTCGCACGCTGGCCAGCAGGAGGACTCCAGCAAGCCTGCTTCCACAGACAGTACTGATGCCCAGAGACCACGGCCCTGGGCTTCTCTTTTACTGATTTACCCTGTAATCCCCAAACCTGACCTTCAGGCAACTCATACAGAAGGTCTAGCCTCCTCCGGGTGAAAAGGAGGACAGGGGGACAGGGGGTCCATGCAGCTTTTGGGGGGCATGGGCGGAGCCGGGGTGCTGGGCAGCTGACCGGTGCGTCCCGGGGAGGGAGGCTGGTGTCTGCAGAACACGAAGCTGCATGTTCTCCTGCCTTGGGGTTGTCGACTCTTTTGCAGGATTCTCATGGCACTACACAAAATAGGCCTTCTAGAGAGTTCCGGTGGTCAGAGCTTACACGGGGCTGTTGACATCCACACAAAGAGTTGTCTCTTTGTGCAGCTCGCTTTTATTTTTGTCATTTGCTCTACTCTCTAGTTCCACCCGCGCTCCACATCACTGCGTGTCAAAATCAGCAGGAACCATGGAGCCGGCCTCGCCTTCATTTCAGGACCGAGGACCCTGAGCATGGGTGGATATTTTTCCCGTAGCTGGCAGAGCCTTGCCGCAGCGTCTCCCTTGGGGACCGGGTACCAGGCCTTCCTTAGCAACCGCCACTGGATCACAGCAGAGAGCGCTCGTGGGACTGGGCCCTGGGGTGAGTGCGTTGAAACAGCCACTCTTGAGCTGGAGCCCAGCAGAGCTGGAGAGAGCAGTGCGGGCTCCACACTGGCCTGGGGCCACCTGCCCCGCCCCGCCTCCTCAGGAACCCGTGACAAACAACCTTGCCCGGTGCCCAAGCTCTTGCCAAGCTGTGTCGCAGTAAAACCCTGGCAGGCTCAGCAAGGAGTCCAACTTCAGCCCAGCGGGTGGGGAAACCAAGGCAAAGAGAGCCCAGTGTGCTCAAGGTCACACATCAAGCTGGCAGCCAGAAGCCGGGCATCCGGGGCCGCCTGCTGGACACTGAGCCCTCGGGCCCACCCCAGCCGAGGCTCTGGGCCCCGAATTCAGGGCCGACTGACATTTCCTGAATCCCCTCGGCACAGAGCCCAGAGCAAGGCCCAGCACTTTCCACCCAGGAGCCCTCCCAGCAGCCGCCTCTCACCAGGGGAGCAGAGGCACCAAGGCCCCCTAGAAGCCCCCTCAGGGCCTCAGAACCAGGCCAGGAATCCAGCCCTAGAGGATTCCAGCTTCCAGCTGAGTGCCTCAAACACCAGACATCAAAAACTGGGCAGGCTGAGGGAGAAGGGAAGATTAGATCATTCCAGCAGAATGAAGGAAGCTGAGAAACTAAGGGAGGGGAGGAGGGCCAGAGGCCAAGAATGTTTTAAGGCAACCTGAAAACTCCTTCAGATTCAAGCAGGCCCAGACCCTGGCAGCTTCCCCACTGCCTGACTTCCTCGGCCTGTGCAGACCTGGCGGGGCTCCGCCCCTCCGCAGGGTCAGTGCTGGCGCACACGCGTGTGCGGGCACTAGTACATGAGGGTCACGACAGCCTCGGGAGCAGTAAGCACGCCACGCTCGGTGTGCCTGCCCACATTTGGGCACACGCACGCGTGCGCACACACGTGCAGGTACCCGGGCTGGGCATGCGAGCCCACAGGAGTATATGTGTGTGTTTGTGTGCAGTCTACAAACATGTTTTCACCAAGCTCAAGGAGAAGCAATCAGTCATCTCCCAGGAATCCTAGCAACAGCCGTCCCCAGGAAGGGCTCCTGCCAGCTGGAGCAGCCGTGAGTCAGCAGAGGCTGCCGAAGGAGGGGGGAGCTCTTGCCCCCGCGCCCTGCCGCTCCCTCTCCCGGTCTGGCTGCCTTGCCTGGGTCACTGCTTTGGCACTGATGTCCGAGAACACATTCCTGGAACTGGCCAGCACGGGCCGCTAAAGGGTTTTTCCCTCCTCCTCCCTCTCCCATCCTGTCCTCCTGGCCCTCCCCGCACCGGCCCTTTTAATTCCCCCCTTCTTGCATCAAAACCAAAACACGGCATTCATGAGTTCAGGAGCTACAGCCAAATGGCAGGAGCTGGCCATGGAGGGGATGGGATGGGACAAAGGGCTGCCTGGGCCTGAGCGGGCCAAGGTCTAGGCTACCTCCGGGCCAGGGCAGCAGAGAGGGCCCCGCTGGGGACTGCTGAGGGTTGCTGAATTCCTATGGGGCAAAAGCGTTATTGCCTGGGGCTCCAGGGAACAGGAGTTCAAGGTAGCGGCTCGCTGAGAATTGGACTGTGCTTGCCTTTGCCCCATAGCAGAGCCAGAGGTCGCTAACGCAGACGACCAGGCGGGAGGGTGGTCGAGGAACACAGAGGCTCCATTACTAATCGTGGTTCTATCTTCACAGCACCCCTTATGGCGATAGAATTATCTCCTCTTACAGATGGGGAGCTGGAGGTGTGGACAGGTAAAGGGGTATGGCCCAAGGTCACACAGCTATTAGCCAGGGAGCTAGACGGAATTAAACCTGGCTAGAGTGGTCTGGGAGCTTTAACTGCTGGACCACACAGCCTTTTTTCCGTGGCTGCCCCTGGGAGGTGCCTGCCAGGATCACCGCACCTAGAAAAAAAATAAATACAATAGAAAACAATCCACTGGTGCTGTCCGCTCTCCCTGTCCCTCTCCCCTCCTACGAGCAAACAGATCTGGGTGAAGAGCAATCTGCCATCTCAGCAGCCGCCGAGGCAGGGGCAGTAACAGCCTGGCCCAGCCCGAATCCCTGGCCTCTTTACTGGAGGCAGGAAATGAATAAAAGCTAAATGAGTCTGAAAATGCCAGGAGGCAGTGTTTATCCCCTTCCCCCTCCCCCTCTCCCTGGCAAGGACCGTGTATAGTTACAGTTTAATCTTGGAAATGCCAGACAGCTGTTCCCCGTTGCTAAGAGACTGGCCCACATTATGCAGATGTCAGGGACCTCAAATGTCTGCCGGAAATTACAGATCATGTTGGAGGAGCAGAGGGGCCTTCTCTCCGCTGGGGAAGCGCAGCGGGAGACCTGGGGGGCGGGTAGCAGAAATAAGGGGCCCACCCCTTCCCGGGTCCCCCCCCCTCGGTGGCTCTGGATCTCCACTTCTGCAGCCCTGGCTCCCTCCTTCCTGCAGCTCCCACCCCACATCCGGGCCTTCTTCCTTTGACAACTGTGCTGAAGCCCATCTCTACCCTCCCCCCTCCAGTTTTCCATCCAGGGTCCCTCTGTCTGTCTTACAGTCTTTCCTGCCTCCGGGATGCAGCTAAGCTGGCTGGGACTGAGCTGGGAAGGGCTGGCCGCACCCTAGGAGGATGGGATCCCACTTCTTGGGCCCCACTCACCTGCTGCTGAAAATGGAACCACACACACACACGCACACACACCCCTTCCCTGACTGACATCCACCTCCCACTGCAGCCACTGAAACCCAAGTGAGGGCCGCCATGGCAACACAGGCAGGCTACCAAGAGTTGCCATAGGCCTGGTCCCTGGGGAAGGGGACGGCCATGGGAGGGGGGAAGGGAGAGGGGGAGGGGAAGCCCTTGTCCGAAGTCTAAGGTGGAGCCTGACTGAAGGTGACACGGTCAGGCAAGAAGCAGGCGCAGCTCCTCCCTCAGGCTGACCAGGGTGTGGAGAGCCTGCCCGGTGGCCAAAGGAGCAACTGGCATCCACGGCGTCTGCAGGAAGACCCCTGGGTCTTGTGGGGGTGGGGGTGGGCTGAGGCCTGGGTACAGAGTGGATGCTGAGTGCCCGCTCCTCCCCTGAGAGGCCACAAGGGACCCCGAGGGCAGACACGTCACATTAGGACCCAGGCATCTAGATGGCGTCTGCTGTCCCTGGTGCCAACTGTGTGACCTCAGCTTTCTCCATCCAGTCCTATAAAGTACACAGTGAACGTTATGTGCCACGGAAGGGGGCTGTGAAGGTAAGAATGTGTGTGTGTGTGTGTGTGTGTGTGTGTGTGTGTTCACCCCAACGTGAAAACATTTTAGAAAGAGCTTCGTGGGAGTCCCATGAACGCAGAGCCTTCCGAGCACGCCTCTGGCCTTCCCTAGAGATGCCCGCGAGGCTGGTAAGTGGGGACACTAGGTACATAGCTCTTCCGGGTACCCAGGTCTTCCCCCCACAAATGGAGGCCCTCAGTGGCTGTGTCCTCGCTCCTCTGGTCAGCTTCTCAACCCATACATTTCCGCAGCCAACAGTGATGTTGGGTGGGGAAACTGAGGCACCGACACTTCTGAGACCTGGCCAAACCATCACAGACATTAGCTTCTCCGTGGGCCCTCAGAGCTACCATTCCCCTACCCATCCCCTCAGGATCCAGCCGGACCACGACCTCTGACCCCACCAAGGCTTCTCCTCCCCCAACCTCTGACCCCACCAAGGCTTCTCCTCCCCCATTGTTAGCTCCTGGAGCTAGATCTCCTTAGCTCTCATTCCCCTTCTGGAAAATGGAAACAGATAATAGTACAGACCTCTCAGGGTTGCTGCGAGGATTGAGTGGGATAAAGGACAACCTGCTTAGCCCTTGCTAAGCTCTCAATACATTTTCGTTCTTTTATTAAGGTGAGCCATTCCTGGGCCCTGTCTCTTTAGAAAGGGGCTGGGCTTCATCAGTGAAAGGAGGGGGATTTCCTTGGGCTGCATATACACCTGTTCCTACCCTACCCCAGCCTCCTAGCCCAGTGGCCGGTTTCCACCTCTTTGGAAGGTTCTGGAAAGATTGTCCAAGACGGTGCGCCTGGGAGAACTCTGAGGGCAGGCACCAGCCACCAAGACTAAGGAGGTGGGGGTTTCGTGGGGCCTCAGAGGAGACGCCGTAGCAGAGAAGGGGTGTGTGGTGGAGGACACGTGCCCCCTTCCCCATGGAAACTGCTGAGCCAGCAAGGATTTGGCGGGCAGGAGCCACCGAGACTGAGTCATGGCTGGCTCCCGGCTCATTCAGCCTCTGCGGCCCTCAGAGGCCTTTGCTTGGCGGGAGGGAGGACGTGGCAGCTGCTCAGCCCAGTCTTTGTTCCTCTTCTCTCTCCCCCAGCCTCTCCCATCCTGCCATTTCCTCTCCCCTGCGTGCTCTCCCTCATTCACTTTCTTGGCCTCCTCCTTCCTCTCATTCCCCCCCCCCCGCCCCGCCCCACCTCAGTTCCCTCCCCCTTTCATCCTGCCCTTGAAGCTGCATTTCTTGCTTTCTCATCCTTTCTTCTCCCTCTGAGCTCAGAATCACACTTGGCAGTCTCCCCTCCCACCTCCCGTTCCTCCCTGGTGTCCTTCCCTCCCCCCTCCATTTCCTCCCTCCTGTCCTTCCTCTGCCCCTTCTCCTCCACCTCCCCAACCTCTCGGTCTCCTCTTCACCTGAAGGAGACACTTCAAGTCCCCCAGACTGACAAAGCCAGGTCAAGGTCATCTACCAAGCCCTCACCAGCCCTGGTCTGGCAGACTGGGATCCAGAGACCAAGGTCAGAGCTGAGCAGAAAATCAGAATGAGTTGGGGAGAGTTTTTTTCCGGAGATCGGACAACCCCTACCTATAGTGGCCCTGGCTCCCTATTTAGAGATTTCCTATGCCAGGCCACCTGCTTCCAGCTCCCTCCTGCCTAAGGTCCCGATGCCCCAGGGACTATCAGAGTTCTGACCCTCTCTGGTTCTGCTCACCTCCTTTCTCTCTGCCCTGGTGCAGGGAGGCCAGGTGAGAAAGGCAAGAAAGAAATCAGAAGCAATTAAAAACTGCTCTCAATCAGAAGGAAAGGGGCTGGGGGAGGATTGTGCCATAGACGAGGTGCACCTTGGGGTAAGAAACAAAGTGCAAGACTTTGAAACCAGATAGGGCGAACTGGAATCTTGACCCCGCTTCTTATAAGCCAATGAACTTAAGCAAGACACTGTACCTCAGAGTTCACCTCTGTAGAATGGGGATAATAAGAAGAGCACCTCCTTGCCAGGGCTATTGCAAGAATGCAATGGAAAAGTACACAGGAAGTGCCTGGCACCCTGGCTTCTCCTAATCCCTACTTCCTCCCTCCTTAGAGAAAGGAAGGCTTCCTGGAGGAGACGGAGCTTGTTCTGGGTGAGGAAGGATAGATAATAATATAATCATATTTTTGTGGTGTTAAAACCAGGTGCTACGCTGAGCACTTTGAATGTATTGTCTCTTTCAATCCCCCAGCAACCCTATGAGGCAGTTATTTCCTTATCCCCGTTTTATGGAAGAAGCAGTTGAGGCTCAGCAAAGCTAGACACAAGTCACACAGCAAAGTGGAGAAGCAAAATTCTTACCCCTTCTGCTCTTAGTTGGGGTGGGGTTGGAGGACAGAGCAAGGGTGACCGCAGACAAGACCAAGCACAGTGCCTAAATCAGGCAGGAGCAGGCGGACAGCAAGGGTCTGGCTGTGGTTACGGGGAAATTCTGATTGAGCCCAGGGCAAACCCAGCTCTCAATTCCCGGGTCAGACATGGAGCTTTCCAGTTTCCTAGGTCAGCCCGTCCGAACTCTTGCTGTTGAACCACGGTGGGCAGAAGCAGGGAGGGGTCCAGCTGCCCACCCTGTCCCCAAGGTTCCCCCTCCTTTCCACACACACCCCCCCATAATCCAAATCCCTGCGGTTACGTCCTGGCCCCCAGATGGCAAAAATGATCTCTCTTGTGTTGTGTGTGTGTGTTGGGGTGGGGTTGTGTTTTTTTTGTTTGTTTTTTTTGCCACCCTCCGTTGTATAACAAGGATAACCGCTCCTTCTCTGGGGAATCAGGACAGGGCCTGTGGGGCTACTGCCTGTGATCGCAAACAGGCTTGGGTAGAGAGGGCATGCCAACAATGACGGGAGGCGGGTGTCTTATGGGAAAGAAGGGCAGCGAGGCCTTGAAATAGACAGTTTCTGGAGCGGTGAGCTAGGGGGACCGCAGCCAAACAGGTGGAATTGTCCCACCTAGGTTCCCGGCCCCAGCACCCTTCCCCCAGCCATCTCGGATTACACCCAGCTCTGCTTTCAAAAAGAACTCCGCAGTTTCCATGGCAACTCACCCACGTGGTCTCTGCCTTGGAGGCTGAAGTGGGGAGCGGTGAAGGGCAGCTGACAGGAGGCACGAGGCGCTTCTACAAGGTGAGGGCAGAGTCCCACCCTCCTGCCACCCGCCCTCTCCTCCAGGCCCCCGGCTAAGGCCTCAACAAAGCTCCCAAGGAAAAGAGCAGATAGACCTCCAGGACAAAAAGGCAGCAAGGTCACTTCCCCTAAATGTGCCCTTGGCCATGGGCCCTAGTGGGCTCTTCAAGGAGAGGCCAGGGGACGCCCTGAGCAGGAACATGCCTTTGGTTGCATCTCGTCTTCCCTTCCTTTGAAAGGGGGTGGGCATTCTGTGCTGGAGCAAGGGTTTCAATCCTTTCTTGTTTGGCTGTGGTGAGCTGTGTTACCTTGGGAGAGGGGCTCCCCCTCTCTGAGACTGTGTCCTCATCTTTAGGATGAGGAACGATGCATCTACATCTCAGCTTAGTCAGAGGGTAGCAAGGGAGATCGCGTTTGGAGAAATGCTTCGAGAAAGAAGAAGCATAAAAGAGAGAAAAACAGAAATGGTCCTGGTTAAACGGGAGGGCACTCGGGGCCCACCGCGGCTCCCCTATCTGGCCAGGGGCCCAGCTCTACTACCTGGAACCTTGCAGTTCAGAAACGCCTGTATTTATGAAAACCTTGATTTGTTAAGACCTCACCTTCCTGTATGAACTGTGTCTTGATTGATCTCCCCTGAATGGGACCCCAAGCAGAGGCCCCTCCTTCTCACCAAATATCTCATCTAGAACCAGGTGGCCCGCGAACTTGACTCGTGGTCCCACCACTGAGCTGATCTCAGGTCGGCAGGGCTTTCCCTGGAGAAGACAGAAAAAGGCACAGCCTTCTCTGGGCGTTTCCCCTTCTTTTTCCCCTCTCCCGTCTTTACACTGGGAAGCTCCCTTGTGGTCTCTGACTGGTGATTTCTCTCCAGTCCAGAGCTTGGTCCCCTGAGAGGCAGCCAAACCCCCGTGAGGCTGAGATTAGCAGAGGGGTGGGGTAGAAGGAGAAGAAGAGGCTGGGGTGCCCAGGGCACACAGCGCCCCCCCCCCCCCCCAGCTACGGGGCTTGCGCCTGGCCCTGCCTCTCCCTTCCTCGCCTGCTCTCCGGCCCGGCCCCGGGCTAGTGAAAAACCCACCAGCTTTGCCCAGCCACACCCAGGGAACCAGCGTGTGCCTTCCCTTCTGCCTCTGGGGGTCCCTGAGCTGCTCCCTTCTGCCCTGGGAACCTGAGTGAGTTGCCCACCTCCCTCCGAAAGCCTCCCTCCCGCATCCATAAGTGGGGGTGATTCTGGAGGCCCCCTTGGCTCTAAAACACTGACTCGGCAATTCTCAGCAGCAGGCAGCCTCCTCCCCCACAGCCCAGCCCCCTCCTTCCCTTTGTCACCTCACTCGGCAGTGCCCCCAATCCCGGAGAGGGTGGCTTTCATTATTTTTTCTTTATTTTTATCAAAGGGTATTTTTTGTCAAAAATTGTGTCTCCCCTGAGACAGCACAGCCTTTGAGCAGGCTCCCCTTGTTTCCATGGCAACAGCAGCTGGCTCACATGTGTGGTTGCTATGGAAACAAGGCTGCTTCTCCTCCCCTCCCTCCCCTTCTCTCTCACTTTCCCTTCCTTCCTCACCACCTCACCACCCCCTTTTCTCCTTCGCACCACTTGGGATGCAAGAAAGGGCAATGGGTGGTCCCCCTGCACCGCACAGTTTGGGGGAACAAACTGGGTCCTGGCCCCCCACCCTGGCTGGGTAGGAGCCATGTGGGTGGACCCTCGCGACTGGCCAGGGGTCCCGTCTGTCCATTCCCAGGGGCCCTTCCTTCCAGATTCCCTACACTGGGGTGCGGCTTCTCCGCTCCTGGGTGTGGGGCACAGACTGACTTCAGCGCTCCGGACAAGGACCCAAAGGAATCCTGCCTCTGGCAGGAGTGGGGGGCTGTCCCCTCGTCTGCCTGGCACAGAGCCCACCGCCCCCCACACAGACATACATCCAGCACCTTCGAGTTGCAGAAGGAGCCTATTTCTGCCACAGCAAATACATACAAAAGAAAAGGAAGGATTCTTGGGAGGAAATCGATAGCCAGAGACGGAGACAGAGGAGAGAGGGAGAGGACCGAGAGGTCCGTCTTGTCTGTCAGTCGATGGTACAAAGATTCTGTATCCTTTTTCCCACAGACATGTAAGCACCTAAGAGTGGGAACACTGCCTGTCTTGTCACTGATGAATCTTTAGTGTCTGAGGGAAGAGAGAAAAAATAGTACACACCAACATGCTCACGGCGAGGGTTTTTTAGGTGATGGTTCTTATTATAGCCTTTTCGTTTCTTTTCCGCAGCGAACATATATTAAATATATAAAAAGAATAAACAACAGGTGTATTTGTTTGATCTGAGAGGATAAAGGGAAGGGGATTTGAAAGAGGCCAGATTGTGGAACAAACCAGAGGCAGCTCTCCCTCAAAGCCTGAGCAGGAGGACTGTCTGCTCCGTCTCTCACGTCACATGCCGGGCCCAGAGGGGTGAGGTGACTCTCCACTTGGCATGAGAAAGGTGCCAGGAATCTCAAGTCAGAGCAGGAGAGAAAGCCTGTCGGGTCAGGTAAGGGTAGCTGAGAGTGAGTGAGACCCTTGTCATCTGCACAGACTCAGGTGACCATGATGTTAAGAGGCCGATCCCCTGGGAGGTGGGGGCTGGCATCGCCTGTCCTACCCCACCCTGTCTCTCATGCCTCAGACTAGGAATTTGGCTCAGTCATACTGGAGAACTGTGAGAGCCGCCTATGCTGATTTGCCTAAAGGGACAACTACCAGCTCCCTGTCTCCTGAGGGGCAAGGTGTGTGGAAGGCATTCTCAAGGTCAAAGAAGACGTCACACAGATTCTTGCCCTCAGCCAAGGACACACTTCTGTTTCCTTCCCCCACCTACCGCCAACACACTGTGGGGGCGGGGAGGGGGGCCCAGGCGCCTCAGAAATCTGGAAATCTGAGCGTCTTGGGTTGGGGGGGTGCAGGGGCCTGGTGGGGGGAGTCATGCTAATCCTCCCATCATCCCTCCGTTTGAGGGACAGACAGAGGACTGGGAGGAAACGGCTTGGCCCTGGCTCATCCCCAGTCAGCTAATCCTGCCCTCTGTAAAGGCGGAGAGAGGGACAGAAGAGAACAAAGAGAGGCCAAGGAAGCAGGGAAAGGAGGAGAAGCAGGGAAACGGTTGTTCTCTGCCTGGTCACTGCCAACAAGGAGAGGGCCTTGCCTGGCTCCTCTGTGCCCCTCTGTGAACGGAGAGAGAAGCGCCCAAGGCCCAAGTGAGGGGGGTACCCAAGATGGTTAGGTGGGCATGAAGTGGGGCAGGGTCAGGAGACTGGTGTCGGGGTGTTGCATTCGGTGCCTGGTAATAGAAATGGGGCTGACAGAGTTAGTGGTCCTTTCGAGGCCGACAGGCCTTCGCAACAAGAAAAGCGCCACATCACAAGGTTCTGATCGGCTCAGTACTGCTCAGTCTGGGCCAAAGCACTGAGGTGATGCTGTCTCACTAAAGCGAGGCCAGGCAAAGCAAGCGTGCCTTTAGGGTACTGACCTTGGTGGAGGAGATCCAAGGGTCAGGAAGCCTGACAACAAGTCATGGATTGTGTCCACAAGAAAGTCTCACAGGGGTCATCTCTACAACAGCCCTGAGGAGACATTCTTCCACGCTCTGCTTGGATGCCTCCTGTGACAGGGAGCTCATTCCCTTATAGATATCTCCTCTCCCCCATTTCAACTCCCTCTTCTTAACATTTGTGCATTCCATTAAAAAATGGAATTTTTTAATGCTTCCTATTCCATCATATTTAAGAGAAGAGCAGTGACAAATAACATCTGGGCATATCTATCATCCATGCATGCTAAATTAGCCCTCACCCCACGGGTGATTCTAACTCCCTACTTTCCCTTCCCCCCACCTTCCAAAAAAGTGTTCGGCTGGTGGCCCTTCCTGCAAGCCTGAGTCCCATGTGGGGTGCAGTGGGCCGGGCTCATGTTCCTAACATCTCTGTGGCTCCTTTATTCTTGTCCTTGGTTCTGCGCCCTTCCTCGGCTTTGAACGTGTCCTGCTCCAGCCTGAGCTCATCCGCCAGCTCCTCATCTCTGAGGCTCCTCCCCTTCTCCTTCTCATCAAGACCTTTCAATGATTAAGTGGAGAATTTCGTTTGCGAGGGCCTCCCGGTCCCGCTCAACATTCTCTTCTGGCTCCCCTCTGGACTGCGCCTGCCTTTGGCCTCGGTGTTTTGAAGGTTTATCTGACCGAGTCAGATTCGCCACCGGCTTTCCCTCTGAGTCCCCGTTTCTTTGAAAAGGGGAGAGCGTATTAGTATCCTAAGGCTGCCGTAACAAATTACCACCAGCTGGGTGACCTAACATTTCAGATGTTTATTTCCTCACAGTTCTGGAGGCTAGACGTCCGAAATCAAGGGGTCAGCAGGGCCCTGCTCCCTCGGAAGGGTCTCGGGAAGAATCCTTCCCTGTCCTCTTTCAGCTTCTGATGTTTGCCGGCATCTTGGGTTCTCCTTGGTGTGTAGACCAATCACTCCCATGTCTGCCTCCACCATCACACGGCCTTCCCCTTCGTGTCTCTGCGCACCGTGTCCATGCTTCCTTCTTCTTATAAGGATGTTGTCTTTGAATTTAGGCCTACCCTACTCTAGTATGACCTCATCTTCACTTGGTTTCATTGCAAAGACTCTATTTCCAAATAAGGTCACATTCACAGGTTCCTGGTGCACGCGAATGTAGGGAGGACACTATTCCACCCAGGGCACTCCCTCCCCCTCTCCTTTATCCATCCCCCATCTCCCACCCCCCAAGAAGCTTTTCTGGCTCAGTCAGTTCACCTGACTTTGTCCTTGATGTCCTGCCAGTTCTTCACCAGCAGCTCCCGTCTCAGTCTCCAGCACCCCAGGGTGTCCTCAAATCTTGGGCGCCTGGGTGGCTCAGTCTGTTGGGCGTCTGCCTTTGGCTCAGGTCATGATCCTAGTGTCTGGGAATTGAGCCCCACATTGGGCTCCCCGCTCGGCGGGAAGCCTGCTTCTCCCTGTGCCCCTCCTCCCGCTTGTGTTCTTTCTCTCTCTCTCTCTCAAACAAATAAATAAGATCTTAAAACACACACACAGACAACACAAATCTTACCCTATCACCCAAACATGTCCCACTGGATTCAAGTTAAGGTACAGAAATTTGCAGCACAGAACACAGGACTTTTAGTAAGGCTGTTCTTACCTACTGGTATAGCTCATCTCGTTTTGTACCATCACACACGTATGCATGCACAAATACACAAACACACGAACCATACTCAAGCCACACTCTCACCCAACGGTGGCTCTTGGGAAGCACCAGGCTCTCTCCTGCCTCTGGGTCTTTCCACAACTGCTCCTCTCCCAGAGGTCTGCTATTTCTCCCTCAAGACAGATTCAATTGTGTCCACCATGTCCAGGATACTGCCTCCCGCCCAGCCCTCCCACCCCCTCAAGCCTGGCTCAACGCTCTGTCTTCTGGAGCCCCACCCTGTCTCTGCCCCTCACAGCCGTGAGGTCCTGGAAAAGCTGTGTCTTTTCTCGGCTTCCTCCGAACAGTCCCCGGAGCACACGGACAAAGCACGTGTGAATAAATGATTTCGTATCCGTCAGATCCTGCCCAGACCCTTTGATCTGCATCTCCACATTCCTCTGTTTTCCACGTGCCTTAATACCCACGTGTCTTTACCGGCACCCCGGGACCCTCTGTCCCCTGCCGGCCCCAGGGCCGCCTCCTCTCTCAAGCCAAGTTGTTCCACAGCCTCACCCAGCATTCTGGGCCTCTTTATGTATTTATTTATTTATCTTAATTGTATTTATTTATTTGAGACATAGAGAGAGCACTAGAGAGAGAGAGAGAGAGAGAGAGCAGGCATGGGGGGGGGGGCAGAGGGAGAGGGAGAAGCAGACTCCCGCCGAGCAAGCAGCCGATGTAGGGCTCGATCCCAGGACCCTGGGATCATGACCTGAGCCAAAGGCAGATGCTTAACAGACTAAGATGCCCCTGGGCCTCTTTAAACAGTCTGCTTTCTCCCCCATCCCCAGTCTCGGCTGAACTTGTTTCCCTTCTTTCTCTACTTGGGCCACCCGGTGCGGTCCTCTCTCCAAACTGCCACTTGCTCCTGTAATGGGGTTATTTGCGTGCACCGGCTGTCTGGGGACATGTTTATGGGAAACTGTTCTGTGGCACCGCGGTGTGGAGTTGGGTACAGCAAGAGAGGACCCAGGAGCCCCTCAGGGAGCTGGGAGGCAACAGAGAGCAGAAATGCTCACCTGGAGGGAACGGGCTTGCACTCACTCAACCCCCACCCCCGCAGGGTAACACCCCAGGGTACCCCTCGGTGCTCACCAGGGCACTCGAGCCCCTCAGGGCTTTTTGCTGGCAGAGAAAAATGGAAGCCTTTCTCCTGGGGTGTTGCCCATGGGAAAGACATCACGGGGCTGCTCCAGGGCCTGACTGAAAGCAGACAGAAGAAAGGCCTCAGGTTCCCTGCTTCAGAGGTCAGAGAGTAGCAAGGGCTGCCGAGGGTCCCCTCCTGGCAGGGAAGCTGTGCTGGGTGACAGAGTCACCCAGAGCCCCAGGCCCCAGCTGCAAGGATTGTCCTCATCCCAGCGGGCAGGGGAGGCAGGAGGAGGGCAGCCTGTACGCACAGCACCCAGCACAGCTGCAAGGCCCGGCAAACTCTCAGCATCCTCCCTCTATCCCCCAGCTCTAAAGCCTCAGGACGTCTCTTCTGGACAAACTGCTCCCAGTTACCCAAGCCAGAAGGCAGGGAGTCTCCTTTGCCTCTCTCCCCCACGGCCATGGAGCCGGCCGCCAAGAATGGTTGGCGCTGCCTGTGGACCACCGCTCCCACCATCAGCGGCGGCCCGGCCCTTGGCCACACCAGCCTCTTGCACGGGGCCGCTCCGACGGTCCCTTAACTCACCCATGCCCCACCTCTTCCCAAATCACAGAGCAGCCACCCAGTCTGGAAGCAGAAGCAAGTATAGACGATTAGATGATGTGGCTTGCGGCTCTCACATAACAATTCACTACACGGGACTACTACCTCTGTTTCCGGATTCTCTGGCCACTCTGCAGTGTCTATCTAGTGGTCTGTGTAGATCTGCTCATTCAAATTTGATCTTGTCTCTGTCCTGTAAAAATCCTCCCTAGATTCCCTGTGAAGTCAGGAAAAAACGCCCATAGTGTAACTTTGAGGCCTCTTGGATAAGATGGCTGTGCCCATGAAGTGTTGGGGTCCTTCCCTCCAGATTTGTGGTAAATCTCTCCTGATGGGATTTCCTTTCTTCTTTTGACTCTTAAGAACAACCCCCCCCCCTTTTTTTAGGATTTTATTTATTTATTTGACAGAGCAAGAGAGCGCAAGCAGGGGGAGCAGCAGAGGGAGAGGGAGAAGCAAGCTCCCCTGCGAGCAGGGAGCCCGATGTGAGGCTCTATCCCAGGACCCGGGGATCATGACCTGAGCTGAAGGCAGATGTTTAACGATTGAGCCACCCCGGCATCCCCCAAGAACACCCCTCCTTTGGAGTTCCCCAAATTCCCAAGCTGCAGAAAGTCCATCTCCCCCCACTGTGGGCATTCCTGGAAGCTCCCTCAGTTTCCAGAGAATGTTCATTCCCGCCTCTCCAGCTCTGCTCCTCCAGGAGGCAGAGACCGGCCCTGCTTCCTGCAGCCCGAACCAACTGGAAGGCTGGCCTGGGGCAGGACCCAGCAGTCGGGTCTGGTCTACATGCCCAGGGTGGCTGCGGAGGCCTCCCGGGGAGGCCCTGTGACAGGACCTGGCCTATGGAGGAGCCCCTACGGCGGCACTGGCTCTCCCTGGGCGCCCCAACCCCCAGCCTCCCCTCCATTTTGTATTCCGGGCCCATCCACTGCTTTAATGAAGCTAACCATTTTCTAGCTGCCCTGTGCTCCTCTCTGCATTATTCATGGGCTTCCGTCTTTGCTACTGACAGGCACAGGCTGTTCGCAGGCTCCATTCAGAGAGTAAGCAAGTAAAGGCCCAGGCGACAGGGACCCCGCCCGGCCCCTCCCACTCTGCCTTTTCTCCTCTGCCCATTTCTTCAGTCAAGAGGGTCAAGAAGAGGGTCTGTGATGGCCACATAGGCCTCTTGGGGTCACGGGGACCCTTTGGTCATTTGCTGCTTCTCGTCCTGAGCCGCTGCCGGCTCCGTGGGCCTGGCTCTGAACAGGGGCCCCAGAAAACTGGGAGGGGAGCTCGGGAAAACCCTTTCTGCAGAGGCCGTGGGCTTCTCCCGGAGCCAGCCTCTCAGGGGAAGTAGTTCCCTTGGGACCGCTGGTCCTGAGACTTCAAGAAGAACGCCTCATCTTAGTTATTTTCTTGCCCCCTCCCAGGGCCTTGCTCTCTCCCACAGCCCGCGCCCCCAGGGCTGGGGTCTGGGGAACACGAATTGGCACCAGGCAGGTGGGGCAGGACCTCCTCCCGGAGCAAAGAGACAGGAGCACTGCCCCGTCCTCTGAGGCTCCCTGGCCGCCTGCCTCACTGACCCTCCCAGCCTCCCTGGGCCACACACAGACAGCAGGGCCCAGAGGGGCCGAGCCATGACAATGGGGGGACAAAGGGCTGTGATCCCCCAGGAACTGTGCCCTGAGCACCCATCTAATTGCTGCATTTATTCTTAAGCCATTCTTGGAGGCAGGGGATGTGTGTCCCTCCTCACAGATAAACAGCCTCGGAGCAGTTACTGTGACCAAAGTCACACAGCCTGGCAAGGGGTGGGGGGTCTCTTTGTAAGCATGCTCCCTGGCACCCCGATTCCTTGCCACCTTTCCAAGGGCCAGTTCAGGAGGGCCCAGCTGGCTGGGGATGCGGCCGCTCCACCCGCCCCAGAAGGAAGGACCCAAGGGCTAATCAGAAACACTGGTATCCAGGCAACCGGCCTCCCTGGCTGGAGATAAGCAAAAACAGCTGGGAGCTGCTGAGGCTGGGAAGCCGGCTGGCCTTGGGGAGGGAGATGGGGAGCCAGCCGCCAGTCAGCTGTTATTTTGAGCTCCTTATTCTCACCTTCCCAGACCTCGGCTTGAGCTAGGGCCTTTCCCCCAAGCTTGTCCTGGCCACTGCTTCAGGTGAGGGGTCTCCTGGGACTCTGCCCAGCCCTGAGCCCAGCACAATTTGGGAGAAGTAGCAGGAGAACAGCTGACCTTCCCTCGTTCTGTGAGCAAGGAAGGGAAGGGAAGTTGGTCACCGGCTGCCCAGGTGCAGGGGCTCTGGGGTCATTTAGTTAAAAATTTTTTTTTAATTTAAAAAAATTTTTTTTAAGATTTTACTTATTTATTTGACAGAGAGAGAGTTAAGAGAGCACAAGCAGGAGGAGCAGCAGAGGCAGAGAGAGAAGCAGGCTCCCCGCTGAGCAGGAAGGCAGATGTGGGGCTCGACTCTAGGACCCCAGGATCATGACCTGAGCCAAAGGCAGATGCTTAACCCACTGAGCCACTCAGGTGCCCCTCTGGGGTCATTTAATAAACACAACTAGTTGAGGTTCACCTTTTGAGGCCTCCAGGCTTCCAGGAGAGATTACCCTCTTCCCCCACATGGGGCCGACTGTGAGGACAGGTTCAGCGGAGAACCCCTGTCTCCCCCAGGATGGCAGTAGTAATCGGGCATCGGGAGGGGTGCGGCAGGCGATGTGCGGACATGGGCCGCCAGACCAGCTAAGCTGGGGTCCGTCCCCACCCTGCCCATTATAAGCTTGGCTCTGCCTCTCTGAGCCTCAGTTTCCTCATCTGTGACATGGTAATGCTCATGCCTACCCCACAGACGGGGAGGTGGGATGGCAGCGAGAGAGAGCGTGTGAAATGCCTGGCACAGTGCTCGGCGCTGTGGCGCTGCCGTGGCTGTCCTCCCTTCCTCCTGTCTGGGCCTGCCCCTGCCCAGCCTGGACTTCTCTCCCACGTAGATCTGTCCTCTCCCGGGCTATTTCTGTCTCTGGTTCTAAAGGTCAGTGCCTTTCCTGGAATATGGCAGCTGCTGTCTCTTCCCCACCTCTAAGTGGTATTAGTCTCATGCCTGGGGGTGGGGGTTGGTTTGCCCCAGGTGACTGGCTCCCCGTCCCTTGCCTTCACCCAGGACTGTCCTGGGTAGGCCCATCCCCAGGTGGACAAATAGTTTCTCTTTTCTTTTAAGATTTTATTTATTTATTTGACAGGGAGAGAGACAGCGAGAGAGGGAACACAAGCAGGGGCAGTGGGAGAGGGAGAAGCAGGCTTCCTGCTGAGCAGACAGCCCAATGTGGGCTCAATCCCAGGACCCTGGGACCATGACCCAAGCCGAAGGCAGATGTTTAACGGCTGAGCCACCCAAGCGCCCCGACATATGGTTTGTCAAGGCTGCCACTAGGCCCAGAGCACAGAGAGTTACTGACAGACTGATGGACAGCAGCCAGTGGCCAGAATATTCTTGCAAATCCTTCCACACCAAGGCTCCTGGGGGCTCCCTGCTGACCCCCTCGGCCTCTCTCCCTGAGATTTGGCTCCAATCCATCCCAGACCCTCCCCAGGGACCGGTGGGCTCCTCCTATGAGAGAAAGAGGAAGGAGCAAAGCCTTTTTATAGGAGGCTTAAAAGAAAGGACCAGAAGAGGCAGCTCACCTACCCAGGAGGAAATCATGGTAACTCCAGGATTGTACTTCCCACTTTCCGGCCTCCCTGCCTCCAGGCGCTGCCCCCTCTCCTCTGCTGATGCTTTCTTCTGGACCCTGTGACTGGGGTCTGGCAGGGGGATGTAGTCTGGAAGGCCCTATGTTCAGGCAGCCAGCCGGCGGGCCTTGCACCTTGCACCAGTACAGTTTTGGGGAGGAGGGAAAGGAACTGGTGAGTGACACGCCCCAGTAACTAGAGCACAGGGCACCTGACTGGCTCAGCCGGAAGGGCACCTGACTTTTGATCTCAGGGTTGTGAGTTTGAGCCCCACATGGGGTGTAGAGATTACTAAAAAAATAAATAAACGTAAAAATATATAAAAACATTAATTCAAAGGCATACATTCCGCTCCTGTTCATTTACACTCGGGACTTCTCCAAGGCACCCAGAGTGTCCTGACCCAGGAACAGGCGTCTGAGGTTCCCACCCTTCCTGCCAGCCCCACCCTGGGGATGACCTCACTGGAGGGCTTGGAAGGACAAGTGACACCTTGGCTGGGGGGTGGGGTGGTCTGATCTCTTAGAACAGGTGATGGAGAGGGAGCAGGCTAACTTGGTGGCCCCAAACCAGGACAGGAAAGGCTGAAAAGAGGAAAAGACAGCCTGTGGGTGGGAGTTGGGGGGCAGAGAAGGAGCAGCTCCCCCTGCTCTCGCTGCTCCCGCTGCCCAGCCCCAGCCAATTTCTCCTGTTCTTTGGGGCACCCCTAATCTCCTCCCCTCACTGACCCACTCCTGCTGCAGAGCTTCCTGGAGAGGAGCAGGGACACAAAAGCAAGATAAACAGCACTGAAGGGGGCTGGGGAGGAGCATTCCAGAGCTAAAAATAACAGGGTCAGCTGGCTGGAAGAGCTAGGGGGGCCCCCAGTCCCTTCCCCCTATTCTCCTCCACCACCACCCCCCCCCCACCCGGATGGGCAGCCCCCAGCCCTCAACTGAGCCTCCAATCTGGAACGCTAATCTGCTATCTTCAGGTCCACAGTCCCCTTCCCAGACCCTGCCCCAAAGTGTGGGTCCACGGCCCAGGGAGATGGGGAGCCCACTCCTGCTGGCCTCACTCCACAGCACCCACTGGGAAAGTCCAGCGGGCCCATAGCTCCACAGCTGACCCTCCCTCCCGCCTTATTATTTTGGACCAAGATACAAGTTTGCAGCCCTATCAGCAAAGGCAGGGCTCCTTCAGACCGCAAAGGACCTTGTTCTCCCTACAAGCACAGCTCTCCCAGCTTTGGTGAGCGATTCTGCTCCTCTAGATGACGGGGGTGGGGAGGACAAGAAAGTTCCCGGAGAAAACTCACTGGCCAGCACTACTAGGTGCCTGGATGGTCCTGCGCCTGTCCTGTCCGTCATTTCACTCCATTTGCACAGAAAGTAGCTCTGAGTGCATCTCGTCTCCAGATGGGAAACCAGAGCCTCCAAGATGCGCGAACAAAGAACTAGCCCTCCGAGGGAGCCCAGAGATGCCAGGTGGCCTGTGTGGCCTGGGGAGGCCTCCACAGGGGCGGGTTCTTTCTCTCCAGGGCTGCAGACTGGCCCCCCCACTCCCCGCCCGCTGCTCAGGGGGACCCACTGCAGCCGCCGGGACCACGCAGCCTGTCTTGGCCCGTGGGGACCGCTGAGGACCCCAGTCTAGCTCTCTCCATCCGCAGGTAAGCTGCTCTTCTGGTGGCCACGGCTGCTGGGAACAGCGGTGGGGAGTTGGGGTTGCCAGGAAGGCTTGGTCAGGACAACCTCCTCCTCATACCCATGACGGCCTTAGGGTGTCCCCGCAGAAAGCTAGCTGGTCAGTGGGAGTGTTTGGGGGCCACGCCTGGCCCTAAAGGATGCCCTTTCCTGAAAAGCCGCGAGGCCTTGGACAGGCCCACGCACCATCAGCTGGGCCCTACTGCCCCGCCCACGCCGGGGTCTGTGCTCCGGCTGGCCCTGGGCCGGGAGGAAACAGATTGTGAAGCCCAGAGCAAACAGGGCAGGCTTCTGTGACCCAACTGCGGTGTCTAAAGGGCCGGCAGAGGGGGCTTTTTTGCGGGTCATGGGAGGCAGCTGCTGTCCTGAGATGCAGGAAAGCTGGAGGAAACAGGCCTTCCCAATGGCAGGGATTCAGGCTCCCCCTTGAGGATGCCCCAGTCTCCTGCCAGCCTTGAATACATCTAGTGATGAGAGGCTCATCCCCATGAGAAAGCTGTGATGATGAGCAAGTTGTCCCTTGTTGTGCTGAGCTGGAATCACCATCCCTGTGCTTCTCACCATCTGCCCTCTGGGGCCATGAAGTCGCTCCCCTTTCCCCCAGAAAGGCCTTGCAGAAATAGAGTCCTGTGTCCAGACGATGGGATCCAGGCATGCTTCCAAATGCTAGAATTGGGGGAACAGCCACAGAAAGAATTAGACGATTCAAAACCACACCGTTCTGGTTGATAACTCTCCCCGAGCTCTGCTCTCCTGACGCGGTGCCTCCCAGGCCCCTGCCGGTGAGGAGCCATTCACACAGGGGCTCGTTAGTTAATGAACAGGAGCAGAACATTTTCCTGCCCAGCCTGTGTGGGCTCTGGAGGAAAGGGTCTCACATGTCCAGTAAACAGAAGGTCCTTCTCTGACAACAACTGGACTTTGCATCATTTACCAGGTTTCTTGGATTCCCCAGGCCAGAAACTCAGGCGCCCAGAGATTTTCCCATTCCTCCCACCCTCCAGCCCCCCACGAACAATCCTCTCAGCCCCTCCCCGGCCAGGGCTCACTTCTACCCACTTCTCTCCATCCTTACGACCACCTCCCTACGACCACCTCCCTCACCTGCCCAGGTCCCCCTTACCTCTCACCTCCTAACCGTGCTCCCCATGCCCAATCCCTCCTCCACCTCGAAACCAGAGCGCCGGTCACATCCTGTCACTCACACATACAAACCTAACGAGGGCTGTCAGTGCACTTCAAATCACCACAGCCCTCACTGTGCGCTACAAGGCCCTTCGACACCAGGTGTGGACACACCTCCCTGACCACAGGCCTTCCAGAAGCATGTCAAACTTTTTCCTGCCGTGGGGCCTTTGCACCTGCTGGTCCCTCTCCCTACAACAACATTTCACTAGCTCTTCACATGCCTGGCTCTTTCTCAACCTTCAGGTCTCAGCTAGAGTGTCGTCTTCTCAGAAAGGCCTCCCCTGACTGCCCTGTCGAAATCAGGTTCCCTTTTCCAGCCTCTCGCACAGGCCCTTTTCCACTTCACTTATACCACTTAATGTATTCTCTCATTCACTTACAAGTTCTGTCGGCCACACTCATGTGTAAGCTCCAAGAGAATACGGACCCTGTCCGTCTCGCCCACCGCTCTACCTGCTGTGCCCCACGTTGGGTTGGCACCCGTAGGCACACAAAGAACATCGGCTGGCTGATAGGTAACACCACTGCCCTCGTGGTCTCCGGGGCTGTTAGGAATCCGGCTCTCCTTGGAAACAGCGAAATGAACGAGAAAACCAGGCACCGGCCTCCTGAACCCCCTCGGAGGAGGAACGCATGAGAAAAACTGGCCAGTTCTCAGATGCCTCCGTTTGTACATCCACTTACTCACTCCTTTACAAAATCTGAGCGCTTCCTGATAGCTGGAAACTGCTCTAGGGACGGACACCTCCATAAGCCATCCCCAAGTCCCTACTTCAAGGACCTCACACTCCCATGATCAACATTTGATGATCAAGAAGTAAACAATACAATGTCCACTGAGCCCTCTAGAAGCACGGGGAGCCCCAGCCTCCAGACCCACCCTCGGAAAGGAAAGCTGCAGAGACTTCTTCCCTAGAGCACGAGGATAACCCTGGACCGCCTTCTGCTAAACAGCCACCTGCCAGATCTGCTTCCTCAAAATGAGGGCCGCTTGCAAACCAACACCCTCACAGGTAGACCTGTTTCAGGGCTCAGGAAACGGGACCCCAACCTGACACAGCTTGTAGAGACAAAACCAAAAAACAAAAAAACCCTCTGCAATGAGCAAACACAAACAGAACTCGGGCTCCTGGCTGGCTCAGTCCGAGGAGCATGCCTCTCTTGATCTCAGGGTCGTGAGTTCAAGCCCCACGATGGGCGATCAGCTCACTTACTAAAATAAATAAATATGTACATAAATACAAACACACAGAATTGCAATAAATTTGTGATACCTGATTTGGATGCTAAGACGACCAAAAATAAAAGCATCGCCACACATCTAGGTGACAAAGTCCCACAAAATGTGAGTCTGCGTGTGCGAGGCCAGTGCAGCTGTTGGGGGGGGGAGGGTGGCTGGGGTTTCCTGGAGTGGCGTGCTCCAGGAGGGCTGGTAATTACTTGGGTGGAGCACATCTCTTATCTCTTATCTTTTATTATACTTTCTTATCTCTCCGCCAGTCACTTATTCACTCGTCAAACTTGGGCATCCCTTCCTTGATCCTAGTCCTTAGTAGGCTCCGGGCTGGTAGCCGTGAGACAGGGAGGGTAAGGAGAGTCCTGGTGTCAGACAGTTCAGGTCCCTGGTTTCTGCCTCCCGGAGCACAGCCCCACCTACGTGCTGCCCTGGAAGACAGATGTTCTAGATGCCTCTACTTCCTCAGCCTTCTTCACCCTAGCACCAGAAGTGGTCACTTCTACCTCTTAAAGAGTTCATATCCCCTTTTTGCCTCCTGCAGGCGCCCTAGGGCAGGCCTTGGCCCCTCTCCCAGATTGCTGCAAAGCCTCCCCCAGCCTCTGGGTCCTACCACCTGCTCTGTCCTCCAGAGGTCCTCTAGCCCTCCACTTCCCACCAAGGGCGCGCAGAACTCAGGGAGCCTGTCCCAGCCCCGTGCCCACCTATCTGGCCCCGTGGCATCCCCTCCCTCCACACCCGCGGGATGAGGCACGTGGTTCCAGAGGCTCCAAGGGCACCCCCTGGGACCCCGTCTCCCCTGCAGAGCCCTGCGCGGCACCTAGAGCACTACCGGTGCCACACTGGGCCAAGGCGGCCCGTCCGATTTTCTCACCGAGCCGGGTAACCATGTGGTGGCAGGCGAGGCCCCGCAGGAGGAGGCAGGCAGCGCCCAGCGCAGGCGGCAGCTGGTGTCGCCATGGAAACCGCGCACCGCGCCGCCGCTCCGGGCCTGGCCTTTTCACTCTGCCTTTTTGGCAGGCTTCCTCAGCCACCCCGAAGCCCATTCACGGGGCGGGGGCAGGGCCTTGCCCCTGCCCCCCAATGCCCGTATTCCTCTTCGGCTCTTCTTCCCCCAGCCTTCCCTCCCCTTCCTCTTCTCCACAGCCACCCTCCCCTCGGCTGCCTTTGCCAAAGCGCTGGGAGGGAAAGGCTAGGCCAAGGAAGGACTCGGATTTTCAATTCTAAGCAGATTTCCCCTCCACAGGCAGCGAGTCCTTTCATGCATTTTTTTCCCCTATTATCATAAACGCAGGAACTTGCATTAGGATGAATGAGCAGAAACTCCTGTCTTTGTCAGAGCCTTGGCAGAACGCCAGGCATAGAATGACCTAAAACATTCAGAATTAAATGGAGCTGGAGAGGGGGTGGAGATCCCTCTCGGTGAGAAAGGCGATGGTGGGGGGCTGGAGGGGGGTGGCCCCTGTCTCTAATTATAATAATAGTGTTCACCATGTGCCCAGACCCAGTGCTCAGCCCTTCTCACGGATTCTGGTTTAATCTGCACAAAATTCCTATAACCTATTTCTCCCCTCCCCCGCCCTCCAGCACATCCCACCCAACCCCTCCCAACCCCAATCCGCCTGGCTTGTGTAGATGATGAAACAGAATCAGGGGTGTCAAGGAACAGACCCAAGATCACACAGCAAATGAATGAAGGAGTGGGAGTTGAACCCTTCAAACTGTAGCCTGAACCACAACTTCAAGGTCACCTTCCTTTCGGGCTTGTTCATGGCTCTGCCTCCAGTTCCCATCCCCCACAGCCTCCAGACCCTCTTCCTACTCTAGTCCTCCCTTCACTCCTCAGCCTCTCTCATTTCCATTTGTCGGTGTGATTTTGCAAATGAGACTGATTTAATTACTTGCTGCCCTCAGATTACATTTAGAGAGGGCTCCCCTCCAGGCAGAGGGAAGAGAGACTCTTCAAGATCCAGCCAGGGGCCTGTCTGTGCCTCCTGGAGAGCAGAGACCTTGCTCTGTAAAGCATCATGCATGTGTTTGTCTTCCGGTGGACGGACTCGGACCCAGAGCAAGTGCTCAGCAAACAGCTCTTGCATGAGACGTGGAAGGCCTCACGTGCCCCCCTCCAGGCTCAGAGTCCACCCTCTTCTACCCTGCCTGTGGCCCTGGGGTCTGACCACTAAAGGACTGTGTCTCAGAGCTCTTTTACTGTCTGGCTTCTGGATGGCTTCAGCCAATGGGAAGCTGCAGCAGAAGGTAAAAAGCAGGAGGACATGGCGGTCTTTATTTCCTCACTTGCTTGGAACCAGGGTTTGGCAGTGGCTGCTTTCCTCTGCCCCAGACCCACAGCTCCTGTCCTGTCATCCTATCCTACAACTCAGCTGCGCCATGCTCCCTCAGACCCAGCCCCTACCCTGTTGTCAGCTCCAGGAGATTTCACGTTCCTTGTTCATTCCCCTTACCTTGTCTACAACGTGTGCAACTGCCCTGGATCAGCCCATTCTCTTCCAGGACGTGGACAGATGCAAGCTTCTGCTACCTGCCGTGCCCTCTGGTCGGTGACAGGGGTGTAACAGGAAACAAAACCAACAAAAAGTCTGCTCTGGTAGAACTGGCATGGAGGAAGGTAGCCAGTGGACAAACAGAACAGACGCAGTGTCGAGAAGGGGTGAGTGCTGTGAATGAGGGAGCACATGGATGAAGGAGTGGAGGAATGGAATCCCTTAGGGGTCAGGACTAGACTTTAGAGACCATCTGGTCTAACTCTCCACTCTACAAATGAAGGGAAGGAGGCCCAGAGAGGATGCTCAAGGGCGCACGGTGGTGAATTATTGGTAGAGGTTTGGGGGGGGTGGGAATTCCAGCTGCCCTTGACTCTGCCCTGGCCGTGACCAGAGGGGTGCAGCTCAGCCCCCAGAAGAGGTATTGGGGAGGGTGGAAGGCAAAAGCCTTTGAAGTTCCTTCTGGTTCTCTCCTTTCTTTAAGGACTAGTGGGAGCAGCAGTTTGCTGAAAGGCTCAGACAACAGGGAAGGTATCACCTGGCAGGAGCAAGGGGAATGTCTCTGTTCCACCGCCCACCGGCACAGAGGACGCGGGGGCCCTGGAGCCCCCAGGGGAGAGGCTTATGGAGCAGGGCACTGGGGCTATACAGTGAAGGGAGGAGGGTTTGCACCGTGGGCCTGGCTGTTCGGAAAGGGTATTGTTCTTGTGTTGCTGACCAAGCCGCAGCCCACGTGCAGGGCTTGGCTGGGAATCTGCGGCTGCCCTGGCTGGCTGGGTCATCCGTTTCCCACCCGGCTTACCAACCTGGCATGCCCCCAGCGCCTTGCCGGGTGGAGGGAAACCGCAGTGACCATGGACTGAGTCTGCAGTGTACCAGCCGCAGCTGCCGAAGGATCCCAGTACAGGATCATCCTTGCAACTCTCCTTAAAGACGAGTTCTTAGCCCCATTTTGCAGATGGGGAAACAAGCTCATCGGAGTTGTGTGACTTGCCCAGGGCCAGAGAAAGGGAGGATTCAAATGAGACTTGTCTAACAGGAAAGCCTGGGTTCTTGCCCCATAAGCCTCAGAGACTCCTGCCAGGGGGCTTCTGGGAATCTGCCAGCGTAGCCTCCCAATCAGCCCAGAGCACGGGTGCCAGGTCATACCCCTCTCCCCTCTCCACCTCCTCCTCAGCCTTGGCCACCCCCTTGGCCTGCAGAGTCTTGGGCCTGTGCCCGGCTCAGCTTCTCTGCCATGTGGCCCTGCACCAGGCTCTTGGCCCCCAGGCCAGGCTGGGGTTGCCATGGCAATGCCTTACCCTTGGACTGCCTCGTGAGCCCAAAAGCCACTGGAATGTCTCAGAAATCCCACCCTTCGGGCCAGCATCCAAACTGCCTCTCCCAGACGGCCACTCTCATTATGAGCAACAGGAAAATCTTTTCAGGTCGTGTCCTGATTTTCAGTTTGGAAAACAGATGGCCACCACTGCAAGGCCCCCGTACGCCCTTTATTTCCCGTTTCCCTTGCATTCCGTCCTCTCTTTCTCTCTGCGCCCAGTACGGTGTGGTGGTTGCAAGCACAGGCTATAGAACCTGAGCTCAGATTTCAGTTCCTCCACGTCCCAGCCGTTTGACCTTGGACTTATTCTTGGGGCTTGATTTCTTTGTCCTTCCTCGGGATGACTAATCATACCCATGTCCTTGACTTCTGCGTAGATTACAGAAATGTTCAGAATCAGAAGCGATGCCGCCTTCTCAGCCAGGCCTTCCCCACCCTCTCTAGTTCAAATCACAAACGTGATTTGATCACAAAGGGACTCCAGCACCCCATCCCCCGTCCCTCCTTTGTCACCATCAGCATCCCACCTGGCCTCTGTCTGTTGATTGTTGACTGTTTTCCCTCCACTAGAATAGGAAGCTCCATGAAGACAAGAATTTAAAAAAAAAAAAGTTTCCCTAGCTGTGTCCCCTTTGTCTAGAACAGCACCCGCACACAGAGGACATTAAAAACTATTTGTGGACTAGAGGGATGGATGGAGACAGACAGGCCAATGGAACGGGGTTTTTCACAGGTGGATCAGGGGCACCCGGGGCTTTGCCGGGTGGCCGGAGCACCTGGCGTGGGGCCTGGCCTGCGGTTAGTGCTTGAGGTTGGCCGATGCTATTGCCTCTCACTTTCCTCCACCCACACCCATACCTTGGGCCTCCCTGAGAAACCCTCGGGCAGCCCTGCCGGGAGCCCTCAGAGGAAAGCCTCGACTGAGGCAGCATCCTGAGCCCGCCCCGGCAACCCCAGCTGCTGACACACCCCACGGGACCTCCCCACTGGCTGCCAGGCCTTCTCTCCCCTCCTATCACCCACAAGGGAGGTTGAGTCGGGACAAGCAGTCTGGGGACCGGTGGTGACCTCAGGCCACCGTCTTGCTGCCCAGGCAGCCTGCTCTGCCCGGGACTGCGGCAGGAAAGACCCCAGGCACAGGGGGCTGGCCCCAGGGGGAGCAGCGCAGGGTAGGGGACCTGAGGGCAAGCAGCTGCCCTTCCTTCCTGGGGTCCCTCTGCAGACAGCTGGCAGGCTGTGGGCTCTGTAAGGCTGCTTCCCCCCCAGGGCCACTTTCACTTTCTGTTTTCTCCACCAAAGCAGGAACAGGAGATCGGGTAGGGGCTGGGCTGTCCGTAAGATGGGCCCCCAGGCATAGAGACAAAGTGGGTTCAGCAGCCTTCCGTGCTCCACACCGCTGTGCGAGCATCTCAGCTGCTGAGACGCCCTCACCTTCCTCCAGCAGCACTTTCCAAAGCATCGTCAAGATGATTCTCTTACTGGATCCTCACTCTGGGGTGGCAGGGATGAAAAAGACAGAAGTCAATCAACAGAAGGGAAAAAAAAAAAAAAAGTCCACCAGCTTAGAGGCCGCTAAAGCCACAGAGCCAGGACGGGAGGACTTCGTAGTGTTTCCCTTTTGTCAAACTTCCCCACTGTCCCCAGAGGGCCACCTTTGAGCGGGGGAGCCCTGCTCAGTGCCTGTCCACCTAGGAAGAAACTGAGCCACAGGGCCTGCCTGTCAGGGTCTGGAGTGGAAACATGGCTGGCATCTTTCAGACCCTCCTAAGGAAAGGAATTCTCCATTTCTGGATTCTCGGGCAGAGCCCTGTGTCTTAGGAGCTGGCATGGAGAGGAAATGACCTCAGGGGGTTGTGGGGGGGTGGGGACCCAGAGCCTTCAGTCACCTGGAAGAAAGAGTGTCTTCCTTCTCATTTTCTAGAGAGTAAATAACTAGCCCAAAGACATGGAGCTAGCAACCCAGAGAGTCAGGCCGGGATTATTCCACAGCCTTCTGGCTGGTTTCGGGGGCGGTGTGGTGTCTATGGTGTTTATCTGTACTGTAGCTCCTGTCCATAGGCCCTTCAGGCCAGCATTTCCCCGCAGCCTCTGTCCCTCCCCTTATCCGCATGTCCCTAAGGAGACCTATGCTTTTGGAAATCCCGTATTTCCCGTTCAGGCCTGCCCCTCATCCTCTCTCTCTTATAGGAAATATTCCCAAACACCCCCGTGTGCCAGACGCTCTGCTGGGGGACTAGGGACACCGCAAGGTCGCACAAGACAGAGAAGATCTTTGCTATCAAGACGCTTTTGCGGAGGGAGGGGCATGGACAGACAGCACAGGAGTAAAGAAATAAAAAAGATGAGCCCGGAGAGCCGCAAATACTCTAAAAGAGCTAACGGGGAGTCATTGCACGGGGACTGACAAGCGGGAAGCTATCAGGGACGATCTCTCTGAGAAGGTGAGAGTTTCTCTCCTTTCTGCTGAGATTTGGGCCAGTCCTGCAAAGCTGGGGGTGGGGACGAAGGAGGTGGAAACAAGGCCAGCGAGGGCTGTGTGCCAGGGACATCCCGGGTCCCCTGTGGCCCTCGTGTCATTTTTAACAGTTCCTTCTTCCACAGTCAAGAGAGGCCCCTTTGAAAGAAAGATGTTACCAGCGACAAGGGGTTGAATTTATTTTAAGTGCTGTGGGAAGCCACTGGAGGAAATCATGTGATTGATGTCTCGAAAAGACCTTGCTGGCTGCTTCCTGAAGAATAAATCACAAGGGCAAGAGGGCAGGAGAGCCAGGCCAGGGGGGTGGCTGCGACCACCCAGGCCTGCCATGATGTCCCCTTTCCTGTGTGGACCTTAGGCTGTGAAGAGGAGTGTTCATGAAGGACCCTGAAGGTCTCCTGGCCCAGACTTGGGCTCTGAGCCAGTCTCAGAGCTTAGGGTCCATTGTCTGTTCTTGCTGGGGGAGCCCAGACAGGGGGAAGGGCCAAGGGCCAGCCCCCTGCCTCCATCCCACCTGGGTACAGCTCTCCTAGGCCTGACCAGGCGGCCCTGCACCGGTCAGGGTCCACCCTGCCTCTCTGCAGGAAGCCCGCTGGCAGCGCCTGCTGTGTGACCTTGGGCTGCAAAGTCCGGCTTTGCAAAGTCAAAGTGAGTCACTTCCTCTCTGGGGCCTCCCCCGGAGCGGGCAGCCTGTGGCCGCTCCCTGCCCCCTCGCCGCTGGCCCGGGCCTGGCGCTGGCAGGCAGGCGCTCCGCAGGCTAAGTGCTCTCGCTGAGCCCGCGCCCCGGAGGCTCATTTGTCACCCGCTGCTGACTCAGCACTTCTGGGGAAGGCTTTTCCCTTCGCCTTAGAGGAGGAGGCCGGGAAATGAGGCGGCCCTGGCTCTTCCCTCCCTTCCCTCCAGATTGTGTGCTGGGCGGGGAAGCGGAGGGGGGGGCGGTGTCTGCATATGTGAAGGTGTCTGTGTATGAGTCTGAGCGACGCTGGGTCTGTGTGTGTCTCTCATGTGTCTCAACACGGGTGTGATTTCTGGGTCCCTGAGTGTCTTTTGTGTGCAGCTGGGTCTTTGTGTGCGGCTTTTATGTGCGTGCCGGTCCTGTGGGTCTTTGGGTGTCTGCCAGCCTCTTTCCTGTATGTCTGCATGACTGCATGTGTCTGCGCGTTGTCTGTGTGTGTGTCTGTCTGTGTGCGTGTGTGATACGTGTATCTGGGTGAGTGTGTGTGTGTCTCCCCGCCATGCACACTGCAGGCCTTTGCCTCCTGTCTCCCGCAGCCCTGCGTGCTCTGCACGCTGCCCTCGGACCTCACCTTGCTCTCAGACTGAGCCCCACTTATCCTCCCCAGGGACCCCCCCAGTTCCTGCCTGCACCCTTTGTGTCCTGTCTTCTTATCACAGGACCTTGGGGATTCAAAGCCCAGGCGCGGCGGACCAGACTGATCTAGGTTTCAACCTTGGTTCTGCCCTTGCCAGCTGAGTGACCTTGATTGAGATACTTACCCTTTGAGCCTCAGTTTCTTCACTTGTAAAACAGAAGTGATCCTATCTCCCTCAGAGCACCTCGTGATGGCGTCTGGCATATCGCAGGCTGCAAAGGGGGCCTGTGATTTCTTCTTAAAGCAGTAGGCCCAGTGTCAGGCACACAGCCAGGGTCTAATGAGCAGTATTTAAGAACAAAAGCACTGATCTCCTAGGCTGCTGGGGAGGGCGGGGGTGTGGGAGCCAGTGACCTGGATGGAGAGCTGGGCAGGAGCGGCCGGCATGACAGCCACTGCAAGGAGAGACAAGTGGTGACCTGATTTAGCGCTGCCTTGGGCAGCCGAGGAAGCCAGGGAGGAAGTCATAGGAGAGAGGCTCGGAGCGGCTGAGTTCTGCCCTGTCCTGCCCCAGACCAAGTACTGCTAGATACCCCCAGCTCTTGCCAGTGCCCAAGAGGAGCAGGACACCTCCTACAGCCCCAAGCCCTGAACAGCCTCATGCTGTGTCCCTGGGAGCCTGTCGACTTGTTTGGAGCTTCTTATGAACCCTGGGAGGGAGTTCCTCAGCATCCCCATTTTGCCGCCGGGACAACTGAAGCGTTGGGAGGTTGAGCTCCAAGGACACAGGGCTAACATGCAGAGGAGAGAACTCTGGTACTCCAGCTCCCGGTCCAGCGCCCCTGGATGTCTACACTGCCCACCTTCTTCCTGGACACACACATATGCACCAGCACACACCCCCGGCGGGCCCTCCCTGCCCACGGGCAGAGCTCCTACACAGATTGGCTCCACACCCTCCCTAGCGCCGGCTCCTGGAGCAGATCCTTCCCAGAGCCTGCCAAGCCCTGTTCCCCTTCGTTGAAAGTAGGACTTTATTCAGAAGGGTTAGTATTGCTTGTCTCAAGCCCTGCAGTGTGGATTCTCATTCCGTCCTTTCACTGTCTTGAGCAGGAGACGAAAACCAGCTTGGGAAAGCACACAGGGCCTTCCCTGCCCCCGCCACCCCACCCCCTCGCTGGCAGGGGAGCATGGATCTGGCAGCCCCACAATTCAAAGTTGCTGCCTAGGCTTGGACTAGAAAGTAAACCAGGAATCTAGGCAGGTGGAAGCAGGGAGAGTGGGGGCCTGGAGGGCAGAAGACCCCAGTTCATGCTTCCACTGCTAACTAGCTGTTTGGCCTTGGGCAGATCACTATCCCTCTCTGGGCCTGGGGGTCCCCATCTATACAGTGGAGGTGGTTCTCGGGTTCCTGCACAGCTCACACACTGTCCCAGGTGCTACTAGCCCTGACTCATGGCTAAGTCTATGCTTCAGATGCTACCAAAGCCCTAGACATCAGTGGGGACTCCTCCCGGACCACGCCCCTACCCCGCCTCCAGCTCTCCCTGGGAAAACCAGCAGACAAGGGGCAGGTGGGCAGAAAGAGCCAGCACAAGGGGCCTGGACGCTGGAGAGAGGACTTAGAAAAGGTGCAAAGTGTAAGGGAGCACCAGTCCCCTTCTTTTATTCCTGCTCCAGGGGATCTAGCCCTGAGATGGAGACAGAATGTTGGGTTCTCTGCTCAGTGCTGATCTGGATCTAGAGGGGAAGGCAAGAGTCATTTCCGCTTTGGGGGCCTGTGACTCGTGGAGAGAAAGGCGGCGATAAGCATCTCTGGCCTTCCTGATTCACAGGGTTATCCGAGCATAAGGTGGGGCCCCTTGCGAAGCAGACATGCCCATTTCTGTCCAGACACAGTCCAGGCGGGCAGTGGGCGGCAGCAGTCTGTCCTTACATGGGGCTGGAGGGGCCCAGCCACTCAGTGACTCACTCGCTCACCGAGCCAGCTGCAACCCTGGCCCCACCCTTCCCGTCTCCTGCTACCCACAAAAGCCCCTTAACATAGCACTCTTGTCGCACGGAGACCAAGGTAGAGAAAGGCATTTCCAAAGGTTGGTGGACGGCAATGGGGAAATAAACGGAAGGCCACGTGATCACTTAATTATCCAACTCTGGAGCCCCCTACCTCTGGGCTCCCTGGTGTGTGATTTGATTAACCCCTTATGGTTTAGGTATTTTTAATCCTTGCAGCTGGAAGCCCACAGATAGGAACACGGCGGCCCTCCATCTGCCAGGAACGGGGTCAAGGAAAGCTGATCGGAACAGATCCGGTGACCCGATGATGGTGGTGACTTGGGGACTATAGGTCTGGTGCAGGTTGTATGTGTAAGGAGAACACGGAGGGAAGAAGCTCATCAGGAAAAGTGGGGCCAAATTCCAGCGGTCAGACGTTAAAGACCCAGTCCAGAGAAGTACTGACTTTTCCCCCTAGAGCAGTGCTCTTTGACTGTGGGCGGAGACCCACTAGTGGGTCGTGGAATCTGTTTAGTAGACGACACTCGGAATTTTCTAAAAAAGAGACAGAATAGAATGGGAAAACGTAAGCACGGGTTACATATATGAAAAGGAACGTCTAGTTGCTTAAAACCTTTGGCTCAGGATAGGGTGTATCCACTCCTCAGAGGAATGGGTTGAGATAAGAAATGCATTTCCTACTCGTTTTAAACATTTGAAAGCCACTGCTCTTAGGGCGCCTGTGTGGCTCAGTAGGATAAGTGTCTGACTCCTGCTTTCGGCTCCGGTTATGATCTCAGGGTTGTGAGATTGAGCCCTGAGTTTGCTTGGGATTCTTTCTCCCTCTCCCCCTCCCTCTGTCTGTCTCTCTCAAATAAATAAATCAATCTAAAAAAAAAGTTTCTCTCTTCTTCTGCCCCTCCCCTCTTCTAAAACACATACACACACACTTTTGGAAGTCACTGCCCTAAAAAACAAAGGAGCAAAGACCAAAATTTGCCCTTTATATGTGTGTGTGTGTGAGAGAGAGAGAGAGGGAGAGAAACAGAGGTTCTGGTACTAACATTTAATTCCAGTATCCCCAGGATTATCTGGGGGGAACAACGGCCCTCCATCTTCCTGGGCACAGAATGAGGCATTCCCCTTATACCCAAATGTACTCCAATCGCTTTGCCACTTTCTTCAGTAGCAAGGCAGAGATGGTGGCTTTTACCCAGATTCCCCCCCCCCCCCCGGAATGTTGCCATGTTTCCCAAGAACCCCCACAGGCCAAGTTAGTCAACATCTTCAGACCCAGGGTCACTGACTGATCCTTCCAAGTGGCAAGGGCTACCGTGTCCCCAGTCTCTGTTGTAAGAACAGGCAGAGAGAGGCAGAGGTCAGCCTGGGAAGTCAGGAAAGGCAGGTCTGGCCCCTGGGTAAGTCTTTCCTCCCAGGCCTTCCCCTCCCAGTTCCACTATTTGGTAGAATCTTGAATGCAGTGAGGAGGGACAGAGAAAAAACTAGAAAGCTCAACTTCTGCCCTGCGCAGAAACCCGGAAGCCCCACGGTGTCTCTGAGCTGGTGTTAGCCCCTGTTTGTCATTTTGCAAATCTGGTCTACCCACCTCCGGTGAAAACTCCCAGGCTCACCCCGAGGGGCAATGACTAATTACAAAACACATTTTCTCTCTTTTCCGTCTGCTCACCTCCCTGCTCACAGTGCCCCCTCCCACCCCAGCCCTGCGCCAGGCTAGCCTGACTCCCTTGCTACACTGGGTTGAATGAACTCTTGGCCCAGCCCCTCCTCTGGGCCCTCTGGGGCTCTCTCCTCCTCAGTCAGCTTCACTTTCACTTTCCAGCCACTCTCACTTCTCTGTCAGCTCCTTACCCCGGAGCTCAGAGCCCTGGCCTGTCCTCAAGGTGAGGGCCATTGCTGAAGCCCTGGACAACGCCCAGTTAGTCAGGTCTTGACTCAACGGTAGTCAACAAATATTTATGCAGTGTATTCTGTTCCAGGCTTCAAGCGTGCAGCGAAAACAACAGGAACAAGGTTCCTGCACACGCAGCTCTAGAAACCTGGGTGATACAGAGATGCAATCAAGCAATTGAAAACAGTAGACCAAGCCTGTGCAGTTAGATATATGTGCTAGACAGGTGCATGGTGAGAGACAGCTAAGGCCACCTGGGCAGTGCGCAGGGCTCCCTGGAGGACAGAAGGCAGTACCGAAGGCTGAAGGCTGACCTGGAGTTGGCTGTTCGCCAGGGGCAGGAAGAAGGGAAGAGCCTTCTCAGGCCTGTGAGCGATGCCCTCTCGGAGCAGGCTGGCTGGAGCCCACAGGGAAGAGGCGGGGGTGGCACAAGGAGCTGGGCTTGCCACGGTAGAAGGAACCAGCTCAAAAGGGACCTTATCAGTCTGCTTAGCCATTTGGACTCTGTCCTACGGTGATGAGGAGCCACTGAAGGGCCTTGAGCCACAGGAGCATAACGCGTAGAATGGAGTTGAAGGGCGAGACTGGACACAGAGAGGTCAGTCCGTGGTGTCTGCACGAATGGTGGTTCTCTGTTCCCTGCAGGAGGATGAGGTTGGAGGTACCGGAGGTACAGAGCGGACAAGACAAGGTCCTTCTGGGACAGGTTGAATTCCAGGTGTCCATGGGACAGTAGGCCACTGCTCACAGAGCTCTGGGCACCTGACCAGGAGCCTGGGGCAGAGTCTGAGACTAGTGGCCACCTACACGCGGAGCTAATAGACAGTGAGGTGAGCTGTGCAGTAAGAAGGCAGGAAGGCCTGCAGTCGAGAAGCCACTGGCAGAGAAGGACCAGAGAAGAAGCCACAGGAGAGGGAAACGGATGCTTCGAGAAGGATGTGATCAACGGTGTGGCGTGCCGCTGAGAGGCCGGGAATAGTGAGGCCAGGAGAGTTACCAAGAGACAGAGCAGAGGGAGGACATTCAAGAGGCACAGTGGGACAGTTTTAGTGGTGGCCGAGGGAGAGTGACAAAAAATAGTCTGGTTTTGAGGCTGGGGAGTAACAGGCAAAGAGAAGAGCAGCCTTAAGCCTCTAGGCCCCAAATAGCCTCTTCCCCTTTCAGTCAAGTATTATTTAAATGTCTTTACACTTCTTAAGAGATCATTTCTTATGGCCCACAGACACACGAAAAGATGCCCAACATCACTCATCCTCAGTGACACACAAATCAAAACTATAATAAGACATCACCTCGCATCTATCAGAATGGCTAAAATCAACAACGCAAGACAGAACAGGTGTTGGCCAGGATGTGGGAAAAGGGGGACCCGCTACACTGTTGCTGGGAATGCACACTGGGCAGCCGCTGTGGAAAACCATGCGGGTTCTTCAAAAAGCTAAAAGTAGCACGACCCTACCATCCAGAAATCACACTACTGGGTATTTACCCAAAGAATACAAGAACACTAACTACACTAACTCAAAGGGATACAGGCACCATCATGTTGGTCAGCATTACTAACAACAGCCAAGTCAGGGAAGCAGCCCTATGGTCCATGAACTGACAAATGGTTAAAGAAGAAGTGCCGTCCGTCATCTATCTGATGGAATATTACGCGGCCATAAAAAAGAATAAAATCTTGCCATTTGCAACGACAGGGATGGAGCTCGAGACTACAACGCCAAGTGAAATAAGTCAGAGAAAGACAAATACCATAGGATTTCACTCATACGCGGAGTTTGAGACAAACGGGCAAAGGAGAAAAAAGAGACGAACAAGAAACAGACTCTTAACTACAGAGAACAAACTGATGGTTACTAAGGGGAGGCAGGTGGAGGGATGGATGAAGTAGAGGGTGGAGATTAAACAGTACACGTATGATTTTTCCAACGAAAATGTAAAAAAGAGAGAGATTATGTCTTATTTTGTGCCCCTGCCTGCAGCCCTATACATTCTCCTCGTTGCTCTGCGGCTCCTCCTGGAGGCAACACGTATCATAACCAGCCCTCCCCAACACTCCCTTTCCAGAGCCTGGCCCGGAGGTGCCTCTTGCCTCCTTCTCCCCCTCTCTCCCCTCTCCTCAGATTAAATGCTTCCATTTCTTTCCATTCTTCTTCCTCCCTTCACACACTCATTTCTGCTTCAGCGGCTCCCCCCTGACCAGGCTCCAGTCTGTGGGTCCTTAGAGACATGTCCAGATCTGAACTGTGCCCACTCGCGTGGGTCCTGCCAGCACGCAGGGTGGGACCATCACCTCCCTCTTCCTAGGTGCCACGTTCTGCCAAAGCTGCCTCTCCCGCAACCACACTACCCCCCTTCATGGAACTAACTCTACAACTAGAAGAGAAGCTGACGTTCTGTAGGACTTAGACGAGAGTTCAGTGCCTCAATTTACTTTTTTTCAATGCCTTAATTTTTTAAAAATCCTAATTTTGTAGATAAAGAATCTGAGGATGGCCCAGGCCGCAGAGCTAGTGACTGGCGACGGAACAGGCAGAGCCCCAGGCCCACGCGGCGGGTGTGGGCAGCAGGGTCCAGGCAAGCACGCGGCTGGGACTATGCTGGCGGCAGCGAACGGATAACATATGTGGGAAAGCAGGAGTCCAGGGGCTCCCGGTGGGAACACAGGTTCCTAGCAGCATTCTAGAGAGTATCCAGAATAATTCCGTTCTACAAAAATGCAGGGGTCTTTACAGATCAATGTTTGAGGATGCTGTACCAGAGATGGCTAATTACCCCATACTAGATGTTTCCCTCCTTCTTCGAACAATAGAACCCCCAACTTTTCATGGGGTTCATACCTACCCAGTGTAGAGATTCTATTTCCCAGGCTCTCGCACAGCCAGGTGTGGCCACGTGGCCAAGTTCCTGCCAGTGGGTGTGAGCAAAAGCGATGTGCAACTTCTGGGGTGTGCACGGAGAGGTATGGGGTCTTCTGTCCCACCCCTCCCATCCCCACCATCCAGTGGACCCAAAGACTATGGTGCTGAGTCATCGTCAACAACGTAGGCAAAGACATAAGACAAAAGGGATCTCCCTCCCTGACAAAGTAGACCAACCCTGTCGTCCTTGAACTGCTTACACACCTACGAATAACGGAGAGATCACTTCTAGCTTGTTTCACTAAGCACCTGTTACTGAAGGTCTTTATTAAAGCAACTGAACCATATCCCAGCTAGCACAGATGTTCGTTCCAACACTGTTGATAGGTTGTTTTATTTTTAGTTTATTTATTTGTTTATCGCTCTTAGTTTATTAATGCTTTCATGAAAAATCTGCACAATCACCACAGATAAAGTCTGGGCAGAATCTTGACTCCTTCTGGCCTCCGATCTCCAGCTCACTTGTCGCCGGTGCCAGCAGGGGCTTTTGCCGTCCCCCTGACTGCCATCATCCTGTTCTTGCGTTCCTTTTGCCGTTTCCCTGAGGTGTTTTTCTTCACATGCGGGCCGTGTCTTGCAAGTCTATGTTTGGGCTCATTTTTGTATGCATAATCCGAGGAATCATAAATCGTGCCAAAGCCAGTTGTCTTGCCACCATCAAAATGGGTTCTGAATCCAGACACTAAAATGGCATCTGGTATGGTCTTGCATATTTTGGCTAGGTTTTCCCAAATTCCTGTCTTAGGTACTGCTCCCTTTCCAGGGTGAAGAACAGCAATGAGCGTGTTTCCGCAGAAGTAGCCGGTTGGTCATGAACTTCCTGGTCCAGATAGTTATGGCGTCGTTCATGATGATGGCTTCAAGCTTCAAGCTTCAAGCGGCCAGAGGAAAAGTTATATTTTTCTTTTTTTCAGATTATTATTTTTTTTTAAATAATCTCTACACCCAGTATGAGGCTCGAACTTACAACTCCGAGATCAAGAGTCACATGCTCCACTGACTGAGCCAGTCAGGAGCCCCAGGTTTTGTTTTTAATGCAAACACCACAGTGTCCATCAAAGCCATTAAGTACACGATAAAATGAAAAGGGCACTTGACCAGGATAGTGAAGAAGATACTTGTTTACTGAGTTTCCTGGGACAAGTCATTGCCTTCCTTCGATGTAGAGTCTACAGAGGACACATTCAAACTTGCCTTGGATGGAGTGGTGCTGTGAGGCCAGAGGCCTAGAACCATGGCAGCCTTTTTGTGCCATGTGGGAAGACCCTAGAGCTGGTGAAGGGGCCAGGGGAGCAAACACTGAGTGGAGCCTCAAGAGAACGGCCACCCATCAAAAGACAGAAAACAGACAGAGAACCAGATCTGTGAGGACATCGAGTGACTGCATCAATCCTTAACTGAAGTCAGCATGGTATCTGGTCTTCCGCAATGACTGAACCTTCAAACTCCATTTTCCTCTTCCGTTTAAGTCAATTTAGCTAGGTTTCCATTCACTTCACAAAGAAGACTTTTATAAAGAGAAGGATATTTGCTATAGCTTCATTTATAAGCAACCTATTAGAAAATCTAAATTTCCTTTAAAAAAGGGATTTCAGAAGTAATGGTACTTCTAACCATGAAACGCAAGGCAGCCAAAATTTTTTCAAAAAATAACTGTGTGTGTGGTGATATGAAAAGATATACCCAAGATAGATCATTAAATGAAGAAAAAAGAAGTGAAGATTATGTAAAGTGCGCTACCATTTGTGTGAGGAAAAATAATGCATAAACTTACATGTTATACAAGTGCTTGAAATATCTCTTGAAGGATACTCAAGAAATTGATAACACTGGGGACCTGCCTCGCTAGGAAACCGAGAAGGATGCTTATTTTTCACTGTACACCCTTTTTTCCTTTTTAAATTTTATACCATGTGCATGTAATGCCTGTTCAAAAAATAAAGTTGCTTAAAAAAATTCTTTTTTAAAGAAAAAAAAAACTCCTAAATGGTAGAGTAGGCACACGGGAGTATTTTTAACTGTCACAGACACCCACATGCACACACAAGTTGTGTGTCTGCATGTTCCAGAAAGTCTGGAAGGAGCTGCACGGAACTGCCCACAGCGGTTACCCCAGGGAGAGGAGCCTGAGCGTGTGCGCGGGCTGCCGGGACTGACTGACCAGCTGAAAGGTCACGCTGACATTTCTTAGAGGCGCTGTTCTAAACTTGACAACCATCGGGTCATTTCATCCTTACCCTAGCAGCTGAGGAACATCAGCTTCATCACCCTAAATTAACAGGTGGGCATGTAGCGGCCCAAAGGGGTTTGGGCACCTGCTCAGCATCCCGCAGCTAGGTAGGGAGCGGCGACTGAGCCTGAGCTGTGGGACGGAGAGGGGGTCCGCGGGACCAGTTAGAGCCTCACCCGTGGCACTAACCCCGCCCTGCCAGCTCACGGGCGGGGCTGTGAGCCCCGGGGCACTGGGGGGGCACAGGAAAATCCCTGGTGCGCTCTTGTCACTGCCGCCCTTCCCGCGCCACCCGCCACCAAAACGATGAGTGGTGCGTGTCTTCCTTCTCTCCTTTTGCACATTGCTGCCAGAAATCACTCCCCTTCCCACCTCTCCTCCTTTATCTCAGCTGGAAAACAGGAACCTGGAGGCTGTGCCTCCCCCCCACCCCCCACCACCCCAAAACCCTCCTGCTGAAGTTCTGGTCGCATGCCCTACCCACCTGGGGAAATGCAGTCTGAAGCGTTGGTAAGGCCTCGTGCCCAGGCGATTAGGAGGAAGAGGGTGCGCTGGTGGGACCACGATACTTTGCGAGGGACAGTTGTATACAGTCTGACCCATTTAGGAATGCACATCCTTTCCGATCTAACCATTCCACTTTTAGGACGGTGTCCTACAGAAATACTTGAACAAGTGTGCTGTCGCAGGTGGCATTCCCGTAATAGTTAGGGCCATGAAATCCTGTGCAGCTGTCCAAAGGAGGGAGCAGCTCTGACTTAGGAAGAGGCACAGAGGGTGCCCGTGCTAGATGGTTTAAAAGACGAGCTGCAAAGCAGTATGGAGAGTATAAACCAAGTTTTTTTTTAAACACAATAAAACAACGAGTGTGGAAACATGTATATGTACAAAATGATCTGAAACGATAAATACCAAAATGATAATAGTGGGAAGCAGGATATGAGAGAGGAAATGGGAGGAGAGGGAGGACTTCTCATTTTTTTTAAAGATTTTATCTATTTATTTGAGAGAGAAATGGTGAGAGAGAGAGAGCATGTGAGGGGAGAAGGTCAGAGGGAGAAGCAGACTCCCCGTGGAGCTGGGAGCCCCATGAGGGACTCCATCCGGAACTCCTGGATCATGACCTGAGCTGCAGGGAGTCACCCAAACAACTGAGTCACCCAGGCACCTGAGGACTTTCCATTTATCTGTCTATTTCAATAGTATCCATATTTTTATATGAATATTTCAGCTTTGTAATGACTCTTAAAAATCAGTAACCAAACATGAACTTTTCCTGGCCCAAGCAGCAGCTTGCCAACTGTACCTACTCCCTTATCTGTCCCTCCTTTCCACACACAGTGTCTGTTCCTTCCATCATTCGCTATCTTTGGACCTCAGACTCCTGACCAGGCTGCAGACCCCAGAGGCTCCTCCAAGCCACACTCACTAATCCCTCCCTCATCTCGGCTCCACAGCAGCTCCTTCCAGCTGCTGTCTCCTGAGGGAGGTGGGCAGGAGTCCCCTTAGTTAATGCCCATCATAAAAAGAGGAGCAACAGAAAAAAAGAGAGAGAGAGAGAGAGAAACAGCTGTGGCTCTATGGATGCTCAGAGTAACGGGACATGGGGCCCAGATTCTCCCTAAAGAGTGTATTTCTTGGGGTGCCTGGGTGGCTCAGTGGGTTAAGCCTCTGCTTTCGGCTCAGATCATGATCCCAGGGTCCTGGGATAGAGCCCCACATCAGGCTTTCTGCTCAGCAGGGAGCCTGCTTCCCTCCTCTCTCTCTGCCTGCCTCTCTGTCTACTTGTGAGCTCTCTCTGTCAAATAAATAAATAAAATCTTAAAAAAAAAAAGGGTGTATTTCTTCCTCT
Source organism: Meles meles (assembly GCF_922984935.1). Lineage (NCBI taxonomy): Eukaryota > Metazoa > Chordata > Mammalia > Carnivora > Mustelidae > Meles > Meles meles. The sequence goes on along the minus strand of NC_060071.1, from coordinate 134,463,702 downwards.
CCTTCCTGACACCCACAGTGCTTGCTGTCAAAGCTTTTTCTAAGAATCATGTAGGACTTGAAGATGGTTTTGACCATCAGTCTCACCTGGCAGCTGGGGATCCTGCATCCAGACCAAGCTTTTGCCACCTTTGTCTGTCCAGGTGCGGTCCCTTAACAGTTTGAGAGTCTGCAGACTCATTCTGTTAATGGCTCAGTGAAGGGATTGCATCAGACAAGCAGCCGTCTACACTCGTGGTTCTCAGGCGTGACGGCACACTGGAGTTACCGGGGGAGATCTGCAAGCTACTGACATCTGGATCCTACCCTAGAAAGTTCTTTTTTTTTCATTGTAACTGGAAGGTGGCCTGAGCACTGGGATTTTGTTATTCCCCAGGTGTTCCAATGGGCAACCATAGCTGAGAACCACTAGTTTATGGGATATGAGATGTGTGTGTGTGTGTGTGTGTACCTACTGTACGCATATGTAATCAGGTGTGGAAACTTACACACACACAATGTGCAAAACTGTGATTTCCCAATATGCAAAGGACGCTGTGCTACAGAGATCACCAGCAAAAGCAAGACACCTCCCAAAAGTGTGATATTTAAAAAATGGAAAGGTCATCATGGGGAAAATCAGAATCTTTACTGGGCTTTTTTGTACTTATTTTTTGATGTGGTTTTTCTTGTATCACATGTGGGGGAAAGAGACCCCACAATCCTTCCCCAGCTGAGCCCTGATCTGGCCCCACACATCCACAAAGAGGACTGTGCGCCCAGAATTGTGCTCAGGTTTTTTGGGTAGAAGCATCCAGTCCCTCTGGGGGAGGGACAGGGCAGATTGTCCCCTGACTTCCCCAGGGCAAAGCCCCAGAGCTCTGACACTGAGGAGCCCAGGGGAGCCACGTTCCCAGGCTACCGGGAACTCCGGGCCCTGCCTACCGCCTTATAGGGAACGGTGTGACTGAAATAAGTGTACCCTTATATCTGCAGGTGGCCTCGGATATTTGGGGTTCTGGCCTCAGGGCGAGATGCCCGCATTTATGAGACACTAAGTGTGGGCCTGCCTGAAGCAAATGAGAGTTGGCCGGCTTCCAGCTCATTTCCAAATCTAAGTTCCTTGAGTCAGGTATACAAAGCACATCCATAGGAAGACCTGTGAAAGTCCTGTGGGGAACTGATTCGGTGATTTTGATCTGGACAATCAGGGAAGTCTTCCTGGAAGGGATAAAATTTGAACTGTGCCTTTAAAGATGAGTAGGATTTAAGAGGGAAAGGAGAGAAAGAAGCTAGGGCTGTCTCATTCCTTCTCTCCTCCATCTTCTCCTCCTTGACCTCAGAGAACTGGGCTCTGACCCAGGAGCCTTCTGCAGCCATGAGGGGACAGAGGGCTCTGGGAGTGGCCTGCAAAGAAGGCAGAGGATCCCTCCCTCTCACTGACCTCCTTGTGGGACTATCAGCCCCACAACTGAGCGTGCATATCTATACCAGCTGGGCTCAGTCCTATCTCCTCTGACCTGGCTTTGAGGCCCTCCACATTCTTCCCAAAGCCCCAGGCCCACCTATCAGTGTATTAGAGCTCCAAGTCATAGCAGGGAGAATGCCCGTAGGCCTTCCCTATAGGTCTTGGAGCCAGAATCGCCTGCCTCAGAAAGATCTGGAGAGCTTTTAAAATATCTAGAGGCCAGGACCATCCCTAGTCCATACCTGCAGAATCTGACTGTCCTGGGATGGGGTATAGGCTTCATGAAGGTTCTCCAGGCCTGCCAATGACCAGCCAGGATTGAGAGCTGTGGCCAGTGCCAAAAGCTAGGGGAGCGAGGAAGGAAGACAAGATGGAAGGGAGGGAGGGGGAGGGACAGATGCCCAGGGGAAAGGCTTAGGGGCTCTGAGACAGGTGGAGCACAGGCCCAGCAGGCAGGGGCTCTCTAGGAAACACATGTACAGTGAGCAGCCCCTGAATTCTGCTCTGTTCCCCAGGCTCTCAGGGCAGAACCAGGGACCAACCAAAGGCCGAAGACACAGAGGCCCCGAGAGAGGGCCTCCTATTTTCTGTAGTGGCCTCCAAGAAAGCAAAGACTATGTCCTTTGGTCACTGCTGTGTCCCCAGTGCCTGGCACATAGTAGATGCTCAAAAAACACCCGTCCAATGAAATGGCTGATAGAACTTTAAACACCAGCCATTTTCCTGTGTCAGGACTGGCACAGTTTTCTCAGACTGTGCATTTGTTGAACAGAACAGGGTCAAAATAGTGGAGCTGAGGAGAACTTTGGGAAAGCGGGAGGGTTCCCTCTCCATCTTCCCCCTGACTCCACTTCCTTGGGTTTTTTGTTTGTTTTAAGATTTTATTTATTTATTTATTTGACAGACAGAGAGTGAGAGAGGGAACACAAGCAGGGGGAGTGGGAGAGGGAGAAGCAGGCTTCCTGCTGAGCAGGGAGCCCAATGTGGGGCTCAAGCCCAGGACTCTGGGATCATGACCTGAGCCGAAGGCAGATGCCTCACCAAATGAGCCACCTAGGCGCCCTTTCCTTGGGGTTTTAGATTCAGGATGTAAGGTGGGGGGAGCTGTTGGCTGCGCATAGCTGCCCTTCCCAACCAGAAGGCTGGAGGATGGAGGAGAGGGAGAGAGAAGGGCTGGGTGGGGAGAGGCATATGCTGGGAGCATGCAGGGGCTGCCAGCACCGTGAAAGCTGTTTGATTGTCCAGCGAGAAGGGGGACAGCCAAGGGAAGGCTCCACCTGGTTGCTGAGCTCCCAAGGATCTTGGGATCCAGAGCCTTGGTAGAGAGGACCCAAAGCCCTACCTCTTGGCGTCCCACACCTGTGCAGGGTCCCGCCCCAGTTGGGCCTGGAAATGCTTCCCCCTGGGTGGCAGGAGCACAGGGTCAGCCTGTCCCAGCCTCAGGGTCTGACATTCCCACACACCCTGACCTCCAGACCTCAGCCTCCAGCCACGGGCCCATCCAGCCCTAACTCACACCGCACCGCCGCCACCAGCAACCGTGTCATGCCAGAGGGGCCCTGCTGCCTCAGGGCTGGGAACAACTCAGGGCTGGTGAGTGGTTCTGCCAGGGGGAGCCTCACGGCCTGCGGGGGCCCTGCTGGGGGGGTGGGGGGGCGGCGCTGGAGCTGGCGGCTCTGGGCCCCAGGGCCTCCCTCGGAAGGGGAGCCGGCTGCCTGCTGCTCCCGCATGTGGCCAGGGCCGTGTGACATGGGCATAGACTGCTGGAGTTGCAAAGGCCCCGAATTTCGCAGTCCGAGAAACCGAGGCCTGGAGCCTGAGGGAGAACTAGTTACCTGGCCTGGCATATAAGTCGCTACACCAGTCTTCTGTCTTTTTTTTTTAAATAAAGATTTTATTATTGGGGCAGCTGGATGGCTCAGTGGGTTAAAGCCTCTGCCTTCGACTCAGGTCATGATCTCAGGGTCCTGGGATCGAGCCCCACATCGGGCTCTCTGCTCAGCAGGGAGCCTGCTTCCCCCTCTCTCTGCCTGCCTCTCTGCCTACTTGTGACCTCTGCCTGTCAAATAAATAAATAAAATCTTTAAAAAAAAAAAAAGGATTTTATTATCTATTTGAGAGAAGGACAAGAGAGAGCATGAGCGGGGAGGGACAGAAGGCGAGCGACAAGCAGACTCCCGGCTGAGCACGAAGCCAGATGCTACTGGATCCCGGGACCCTGAGATCATGATCTGAGCCGAAGTCAGGTGCTTAACCGACTGAGCCACCCACGCGCACCGAGAACGGTTTTCTGGAACATTATAGAAATAAATGAACAGGCCTTCCTGTGCCGCAGCCCCCCCCCCCCAAGCCTGATGCACACATTGGACTGAGTCACAGATCCCCGTCCCCTCCCCAAAGTCCCTCTGACTCAAAATCACTAGGCGGCTTGATTTTTTTAAAGATTTATTTATTTTAGAGAGGGGTAAGGGGTTTTGGGGGCTGGGGGCAGGAGGGCCAGAGGGAGAGAGAGAACGCTGAGACCATGACCTGAGCCGAAATCAAGAGCCAGCCCCTCAACAGACTGAGCCACCCAGGTGCCCCTGGGCTGCTTGATTAAAATGCAGATTATTGATCCCTATCCCAACGTTCCCAAGCCTTATGTCTGAACATGGAGTCCAGGCCTCTGTCTTTCTCTCTAGGACCCCTCCCCCACCTCCACAACTACCTTCAACCAGCTCCCCAAATGTGGCCAATATGTGTGTCTGTGACAGGCTTCCAGACCCATCCCCCAGCAATTCTGCTTCCGGAGGGTGGAAGCCGGGCCTGGAAGGCTGCATTTGTTGCAAGCCTGCTCCCGGACCACTGGCAGACACGTCAGCATTTGGGGCAAGGTTTGTATGAAGAGTCCCAGGACGTGTCCGCAGACGGGCCTGGGCCATAGCACCTAATGACTGTAGGACTCTCTTCCTGGGATGGGCCCCAAAGCTTCCACAAATTCCTCAAAGTGGTCTCTGACCCCAGATAGGTTGGGAACAAGATCTCTTTGTTCTAGAGCAATGTCTGGAGAAGAGGGAGGCCCGAGGTGGTGTCCCTTTGGGTCAGATATGATGGGAGGCCTGGGTTCAAATGTCCCCCTTAAACCAATGCCAAGAGCCTAGGTCTGCCTGAAGCCTGAGCTGAGGCCTGGCCTCCCACAGCCGTTGCGTCCAATCCAGACACCCCACCCTGGCTCCCACCTTCCCACTCCTCCCCTCTCCTGCCCACCCCAGTAGTTCCGTAGGGTGCAGCCGCGTCACCAGCGGGGATCTCAGAGACAAAGCCAGGACTGTGCTGTGACCACTGTGAGCTTCCGTCTTGAGCACCCAGTCCTCCTTGTCCCCAGAGGGGAGCTGTGTGTAAGTCTCTGGGACTGGGAGGGAAGCTTGGCTCTGGTATCCTGGGATGGGAGACTCAGCCCCAGATAGGTTAACTCTTTCTTTGAAGAGCCAGCCTCTGTCCCCTGAGTGACCTTCAGAGTGGGGTGAGGGCTGCGTGTGGAGAGGAAGTGAGGAAGAAAGGAAAGTATCACTCGCTGTCTGAGTAGTGCTGACGATTTCTCTCCCTGGTATCTCCACCCAATAGGAGATGACCTTGTGCTAATGACGGGGACGCTCTTTCTGTGGCTGGGGATGCCTGCTTTGGAAAGCTGGCCAGGCTTAGGGTCTCAGCCAGGGGTGTGTGTGTGTGTGTGTGTCCAAATGCAGGTGCAAACATGGCTTGGGTGTGCTCCCAGGGCCAGGCGGTCCAGCTCCCGAGAGAGCACACAGGTGAGTGTGTCCTTCGGCTCCCTGTAGCTGTACGGGTTCATCCGAAGCAGGGTGCACAGCAGGCCAGGCCCTGGGGAGTTGATTTGAAGGCCATCTTGAATGAGCACACTGTCCCTCCTGCAGACTTGGTCCCCCAGGAAGAGCAGGCCGAGGCGCCGCCCTTGACATTCCATTGCACCCGGAACCCCAGCCCTGTCTGAACACTGGGGGGTGTCTGGAAGTTACCTGCGGCTGCTCTCCTTTGTGAGGATATGGTTGCAGGCCTTAGGTGTGTCTGGCCTCTGGGCGAACTCAGGGCTGGCCCATGGGGTGGGGAGAGGAGGGGGCCGGCCAGAGGCGCTTCTGACGGCTGGCTGCCCAGGACTGCCCCTCCCTGCCCAGGGCTGGACCCTGGATTCTGCCCCACCACGGACATGCACCTTCCCCCGCTACTTCACCTTCTCCCAAGGAGTGAACGTCGGAGTGGGGACAGGTGAAAGGCATTACTTGTTCTCTTCCTGCCAAATCTTCCAGGCCTTGGCTTACCAGAGAGGGATAGCCTCTGAATCACAGACCCCAGATACACCCGAGACGACAAGCCAGGCCCGCTGCCAGGCAGCCATGGGCATTGCCTCATTGCCGGACACCCCACCTCACCTCACTCACCACCCCAGCAGGGCCGTCCCTGCCTGTCGGAGGGCGGTCATATTCCTGTCCCCAGCCCAGGGACTTCCCAGGCACCATTACCAAGGTAGGAGTCTCCGGAAGGCAAATGGCCCTTTTGAACCAGACCCACCTCCTCCATTGTCCCCACCTTTTACCCAAGAATCAGACTCAGCAGGTGCCAGGCCCGTCCTCCCACCCCCCACCTCCCAGGAAGCATCTGGGGGTCTGCAGCTCCTGGGCCTGTCTGCCTTCACACTGAGGTGCTGGTGTTCCCAGGCTTTCCCCCAGGATGTCTGCGTTCCAGAAATGGCCAGATAGCCAAGAATGGAATTTCAGGTAGTGGAGTGCAGTGGTTACGGCCTCAAGGAGTTCAAATTCCAGATCTTGAGCTGGGCACGTCGCTTAACTTCCCGGGGCCTCCACCTCCTCACCCTGGAAAGTGGGAGAGAATTATCCCCACCTCGCACCTCGCGAAGTTGCTGAGAGAACAGAGTACATGGCCCCTCAGGTCCGTGAGTGTAAGTAAGCCATAGCCACTAGTATAACCTGTGGTGTTTCCAGGACCAGACCTGCTCAGATGTGGAAATATCTTTCAGTGCTTCTCAAACCGCAAAGGTGCTTTCTTCTTAACCCGGCTGCCTGGCCCATACTCTCTCTCGGGCAGCTGGTGGAGGGTCAGTGTGGTCTAGGTTAGGAAATCAAGGCTTTTGAAATGTGAATGAGGACTGTGTTCCAACAGAGCGAGGAACTGGGTAGAGCCGCCTTGCCCCCTGGGAAGAGGGTGGGAAAGCCCTAAGGTCATGGGTTGGGGGGAGGGGAAGAGCGGGAGGTGGCCACAGGTCCGCAAACAACTATGTGGAAAGCTGAAGAAATCTGTGGTGTACCAAGTCAGATCCTACCCTTGTACAGACGGAGAAATCGGGGGCCTTACCCACTGGTGAGTATTTACATCTTCTGAGACTCAGTTTCCCTATCTTCAAAACCAAAGGTGTAAGCTCTGTTCTGCCCAGCTACTGGGTACATGTAGGAGGCCCCTAAGAGAAGTGTGCCTTCTGGCATGGGATGCCTTCTGGCATAGGCATGGGGGTGTGGGGGTGGGGCAGGGCTAGTCAGGCAGAGCTGGGGTGTGGGGCCCCACCAGTTTGCTTAACACTGACTCATACCCCTGGCTGGCCCTCTCATAAGGAGGGAGAGCAGTCCAGGCCCACCCTGTGGAGTATGGCAAAGGATAAACTGAGGGCAGCCCCCCCCCCCCCACCAAGGACCCCGGGAGGCAGGTTTCACATCACCAGCCCCCGTTCTGTGTCCTCTCCTGGATCATATTTGTGCTGCCCTAATTTCTAAGAGTTTAGACACTCCTTTGGGGAAAACAAACTCATCTGGGGAATAAAAATTCAATTCAGTTCTCCACTAAAACCATTTCCTCTGTTGAGACACTTGGCTCAGACATCAGAATCCAACAAATCCAGGTTTGAATCCCCATTCTGCCACTTACCGGTGGAACAACATGGAACAAACCTGGGTTCTTGGAGCCACAGAGTCCCCATTGACAATGTTGGAAGAGTCATCTCTGCCTTGCAGGCTTGTTGAGAGGATTAAATTAATTCAGTGATTTATTTCAACAAATCTGTACTGAGCGTCTGTGGTGGGCCAGGCCTTGAGGATACAGCTAAGAATACAAGACACGCAGGGATATGTCCTCATGGGGCCTTCAGACAAATATTACCCAACCACAACCCCAATATCGATGTTACCAATTGTGTTGAGCACTATGGAGAAATAGTACTCATGAGGAAGCAGTGTGACCTCAGTTTTGAAGGATAACGAGGTGTGTTCTATTTCACTGGATCTAACACACTGTTGATTGATGATACACTTTTATTTTGGATAACAAGGAGAAAGAAAATGTGTGCCAATTAACCATGACATAGAACATTCTTACCCCTAGAAATGTTCTCTTGTGCTTACTGAAAAAGTTCTTTTAGACTTTCCTTCAATCCCAGAGGAGTTTCCAATCTCCCAGCTAATGTTAAACCAAAGGGTAACATCAGAGATTAGTTGGGGGTAAAATCCAAGAGAAATGCAGCAGGCTTCCTGATCTAAGAGCCCTGGGTTGATACCAGATAAGTTCCCAGGTGCAGGTTCCACGGAACGGGGAGAGACAAGACAAGAGGGCCGTACAGAGCCAGCACTGAGAAAGGCAGGAAGAATAAGGACGGGGTCCTGGCTGTGCACTTCTCCCTGCTGGGTTCAACTTCTGCCAAAATAGAAGCAGCAGCAGAAGGAAAAGAGCCAAATGCCAGACAGAGGGAGTCTACAGAATGGAACCTGCTGTCGGAGATTTAAAACAGGCATCTTCCCTAGAAGTTCAGAGCACCCCAGTTCCCAGATTTTGGTTTCTAAATACCATTCTCCACTGGGTGGGGGGTGGGAAAAACCAACAGACAAAAACAGGCCACTGTGGGGAAGCAGCCGGCTCCAGGGCTGGCTCAGGGAAAGTACAAGATGACTGTGGAACATCTTGTTGTGCTAGAATGTGGTGATGTGCTAAAAAAATAATGGGGACATGTCGATAGGAAAGGAAGCCAGTGTACAAGGATTTCTACTGGACAAATTTGGCATCCTGTGAGCACTGAAATAAAGTACTAAGAGTTATAGAAGATAAGCCAAAGAACAAAATAACAATCCGTGAGTCCATCTGATAAAGAAATAAATGAATAAATGAATAGGCGGGTGGGGAAGAACACTCTTCCTTACAAAGAATGCTAAGAAACAAATGTAGGAAAAATGATGGAATTAGGAAATCATCATTTGCCAGTTACCATGATATTTCAGACAAGAATCATGAATGGAGGGGCGCCTGGGCGGCTCAGTCGGTTAAGCATCGGCCTAAAGCTCAGGTCATGATCCCAGGGTCCTGGGATCGAGCCCCACATCGGGATCCCTGCTCAGTGGGGAGCCTGCTTCCTCCTCTCTCTGCTGCTGTCCCTGCTTGTGTTCGCTTGCTCTCTGTCCAGTCAATCAATCAATCAATTAAAAAAAAAATCATGAATGGCTGCTACCAGTAACAGATGATCAGAAACAGGACACTTCCCCAGAGTAAGACGGTGCACAAAGCAGAAAATCCTTCTCCTTTTGCTCTAAAGACATTAGTAGGACAGCTGGGATTGTTTGAGTAAGGTGCGTCGATCAGACAATAGAACTGTAGCCATACAAATTTCCTGATTTTGATAATTGTACTATGGTTATTCATTATATGAGAATGTCCTTCTTTTTAAGAAATGCAGGCTGGGGGCACCTGGATGGCCCAGTCAGTTGAGCGTCTGACTCTTGGTTTTGGCTCAGTTGGCGATCTCAGTGTCGTGGGATCGAGCCCAGCATGGGAATCTGCACGCTGTGTGGAGTGTGCCCGGCACTCTCTTTCCCTCTGCCCCCGCCCCTCCCCTTCATGTGCTCGCTCTCTCTCTCTCTCAAAATAAATAACTAAATCTTAAAAAAAAAAAAAAAGGGAAAGAAATATATGCTGAACTCTTTAGGGCTAAAGGGGCATGGTGGTCACCTACTCTTAAACAGTTCAGGGGAAAAAAGTATGTAAAGCCAGACGACCAGTTTCCATGGTGTATATACTGTACCTCCATGGCCAAGTTCCAGTGACCCACGCGAAGTCACTGAATGGGAAGTTAAGAGCAAAGTTGTCCCGGGGCAGGGGTGGGGGGGACTGGTCTCTGTATCCAGCAAACATGGTAAAATGCTAACATCTGGGGAAACTGAGTGCAGGGAATATGGGAAGATTTGTGCTCTTTTTCTGCCACCCTTAGGTAGTCTGAAACTTTTTTCAGAGCCCAACGTTGGCTTTTTGAAAATGCTGCTCATACAACCGATCAAATCCAGTAAACGAATTGGGGAAAGACAGTCAAGGAGCGTCCAAGTAGAGAAGCCGAGTGCGTAAAGCCCAGAGGCGGGAAAAGGCACGATTCATTTGAAAACCCAAGCCAGGAAAGCGCTGGGGGCAGAGGAGCCCAGAGATGGGTTGGGGTTTGAAGGCCATTTTGGGTCCTGGGGAGGACAGCAGGGAGAAGTCACCCAAGCACTTTGAGCAGGGGGAGCTGGGGACTGTGGCCTTATTTGCTTTTATCACTCTGGCCCCTGGCTAGCCCTCGGTAAATGGTGGCCATTAATACCGTCCGCGAATACCGCCCTGCTCTCTGCTGTCACTTCCCGGAGGAGCCTTTTTGCTCAACTGTAGCTGACAGCAGGTGGCCCCATGCAAGGGCTGCCAGGCCCAGCCCCACTTCACCCCTCGGACCCAGTCAGACCTGCTTTCTGTGCACACGGGCCCTCCCCCTCCTCCACCAGCTTCCTTCTGTCTGGCTGGCTTTCTAGTCTGAGAGTCCCAGAGCCCAGGGGGGCGCGGAGAGGTTTGAGTTCAAGGTGGAATGAATGGGCTGTTTGATGGGAATCTCCCGGGGCAACCTCCAGGCTTGGTACAGTGTGAGTGGCTGTGGGCTTCCTTTTTTTCCAGATGAATCACCGCTCTGTGCGTCTGTAACTCTGAGCGCCCTCCCCCTGACATGCCCCGGGGCCCCGCGGTAACAGGAGCGCAGACTGGGGATGTGCGCAGGGCAGCTCCTCCTGTGACCAGCAGGAAGGACAGCGTGCTCTGTGCAGAGCGTCCTACGAGGCGTTCCCGTGCGATTCCTCATCCGTCTTGCCGGCAGCACAGCTAGGGCACACCTTATTACGTCCATTTTGCAGGGCAGCAAACTGAGGCCTGAAAGGTTTACTGGACTGTTCAAGTTTACACTGATGAGCCAAAGATTCCACCGAGGCCATCTGACCCCTAAGGGCTGTACTTCTGCCCATCCTCCCACGCCCCCACCCAGGCCATTTTTCTCAGCCTGGGCATCGGTGTTGCTGGCATCCAGGCCACGTGGACGGGTGAGCTGGGAGTGACCAAGGGCTCCGCTAGGCCAGGAGGGGGTTCACTGGGAAGCCTTCCGCAAGCTCTGCTGTAGCCAGGCCGGTTGCCATGGCAATAGCCAGGTTTGCGGGAGTCGGAGGCCAGCAGGGCAGGCTCTTCTGAATCACTGGGTGTTTATTCTGCGGTAAACCCCTTCCAGAGTCCCCTGGGACTGCACATGGCCACCGGTGGTGGCTTGCAGGGCCAGGGCGAAGGCACAGGTTCTCAGGGAGGATAAAGCCCAGAGGTCTCGGCCACGGCGCCCCTCACCCGCCCCATTCCCACCAGCCTCACTCTAGTGGCAGCCACCAGGAAGACCCCAGGCTTTTGCTCTCAGCTCCCTGGTCCCCAGACTAGGGGGAACCCAGGCAAGAACACAGATCTGGGGCCGCAGGGAGTTAATCCATCCTTGATTTATTCATTCTTTTGCCAGCTTTTGATTGCTGGCCTGCTGTCCGCTGGTCACTGTACCAGGCCCTGTGACCTGGGGTCAGCTTCCAGAAGCCAGACAGGCTCTGCACTCCTGAAGCTGGCCTTCCCTGGGGGCTGAAAGACCCCACCCATGCTTCCTATGTCACCTTGGGTAAGTCCCTTTTCCTCTCTGAGCTCATCTGCAAAATGGGCCCATCATGCCCACACTCAGGATGCCGATGGGGATGAGGCCTTATATTTGAAGCATTTACCGGGGTGCCCAGGGCATAGTGGAGCTCAATACACAGTTATGACATAAATGTCTGTAGGCTGCACTTGACCATTCTGTTCCACCCTCCGGGCCACCCCCAGAAGAGCCTAAGGCCACCTCCCCCAGGCCTGGTAAGACTCCACCATGGCCTCCTGGTCCTGACCTCCTTCTCCAGCACAACTAACATTTTCCTGTGATATGGGTTTCAGCAGTTATCTGTTGATTTGATTCAGATTTGATTTTCTAAGCTGGGCTACCCTAGCCAAGGGGAAAGTTTCTTCCCGATACCAGGGACCCTGACCCCTCTGCTCCCTACTTGTCTCGCTGCCCCTCACCCCTGTCAGCCCGAAGTTGGTGTGGAGAGACAATAGACGGGAAGAACCTGATCATGTGACCTTCCCAACCCTGTCCACCAGGTCTGTTGTCCCAGAAGGAACCCTGCCTGAGGTCCTTAAGGTCAGCCTGAGTCCTGGCCCCGCTGCGGCCTCTGCACAGGGCAGGCCTGCTGGAGGCAGGAAGATCAGCGGGCTGATTTACAGGGGAGAGCAACATGGCCCCCAAAACCCACACTTAGGGAACGAGCAAAGAAGGAGAAAAACACTTAAGAAATTCATATTCTAGGGGCACCTGGGTGGCTCAGTGGGTTAAGCCTCTGCCTTCGGCTCCAGTCATGATCTCAGGATCTTGGGATCGAGCCCCGCATCAGGGCTCTCTGCTCAGCAGGGAGCCTGCTTTCCTTCCTCTCTCTCTGCCTACCTCTCTGCCTACTTGTGATCTCTCTGTCTGTCAAATAAATAAATAAAATCTTTAAAACAAAAAAACAAATATAATGCACTTAGATCCCCGAGGAGGAAACTGAGGCTCAGGGGTTTAAAAAAAAAAAAGAGTTTCATATTGGATATTTCAGAAACATGAAACTACCAAGTAATCATCATGGAAAACTCAAAATGCTGGAGCATTTCCTCACACTTACTTGGCGGCCCAGGGTTGATACTATTCTGCACTGCTCATGGCGGTGAGAGCCGTGGGGTTTGGTGCCTCTAGAAGTCTTGACCAAGGCCTGGGAAATGGAAGTGGGCGCCCAGTCTGTGGGATCCCCCCCAGCCGGTCCCGGGAGGACAGAGAGGGAAGATGTCTTCCTTTAGCTTCTGTCGGACACCAAGAGGCGGTACTAATGAGTTATGCACGATTTTCTTCTCTCCTCTCTTGGATTTCCTGCTCCTCAGGCTGGGGGTCTGCCAGGGTGCACATTGATACCAGGACGGACCCTACAGAGCAGCCGATGGCTGTCATTGCGGGTGAGAGGTCGGTGGGCTGGGAGGAAGCTGTTGGGGGTGCCGGAAGGATGACAGGAACTGCAGCTCTGAAGGAGCTCCCAGCTAGCCCAGCCCCCCGAGCTGGAAAATCTTGAACAAAGGATCCAGGCAAGCCATAAAAGAAAAGGACAGGCAGACAGACAGGCCTAGCCAACACAGCCCCCGTGAGGAGGTCAGAAAACACTTGCACAGCAGAAGGAAAGGATGCAGATGGCGGAAGAGGAGAAGGGAGACCAGAGGGGAGATCTGAGATTTCCGTTCTGTTCTGCCCCGTTCTCTGCTTTTTTCCCTTTTCTTTTCCCTCCCTGCCTCTCTCCCTTCCTTCTTTCCTTTCTTTTTATTTATTTTTTTAAGATTTTATTTATTTATTTGACAGAGATCACAGGAAGGCAGAGAGGCAGGCGGGGGGTGGGAAGCAGGCTCGCCGCTGAGCAGAGAGCCGGATGTGGGGCTCGATCCCATGACTCTGGGATCATGACCTGAGCTGAAGGCAGAGGCTTTAACCCACTGAGCCACCCAGGCGCCCTCCTTTCTTTTTAAATAGATTTTGTTTTTTTGGAGCATTTTAATTTTTAAAAATATTTTATTTATTTATTTGACAGAGATCACAAGCAGGCAGAGAGGAAGGCAGAGAGAGGAGGAAGCAGGCTCCCTGCTGAGCAGAGAGCCGGATGTGGGGCTCGATCCCAGGACCCTGGGATCATGACCTGAGCCAAAGGCAGAGGCTTTAACCCACTGAGCCACCCAGGCGCCCCTAGAGCATTTTTAAGTTCACAGCAAAATGGAGCGGAAAGTACACCATTCTCGCACACCCCTGCCCCTTCACAGCCTCCCCCACCACCCCCATCCCCACCAGAACAGTCCATTCCTTACAACCAATGAACCTATGCTGACACATCATTATCACCCAACTATAGAGTTTACATTAAGGTTCACATTTAGTGTTGTACCTTCTGTGGATTCCGATAAATATGTACCAGTACTTACCAACCAACACGGTACAATACACCATAGCTTGGCTGCCCCAGGAATCCTCTGTGCTGCGGCCCTGCTTCCCACCTAACCCAGTCAATCACCAATCTTTCTACTGTCTGGATAGTTTTGCCTTTTCCAGAATGCCATATAGTTCAAACATATTCAGCCTTTTCCAATTGGCTTCTTTCACTTAGTAAATGTGCATTTAAGTTTTCCTCTTGTCTTTTCATGGCTTGATAGCTCATTGCTTTTTAGTGCTGAATAATATTCCATTGTCTGGGGGCCCCTGGTGGTTCAGTCAATTAAATGTCTGCCTTTGGCTCAGGTCATGATCCCAGGGGCCTGGGATCGAGCCCCACGTGAGGCTCCCTACTCAGCGGGGAGGCTGCTTCTCTTCCTCCGTCTGCCTCTGCTCGCTATTCCCCTTGCTTGTGCTCTCTCTCTGTGTCAAATAATAAATATTTTAAAAAAACCTTTTTTTTAGATTTTACTTATTTATTTGACAGATGGAGATCACAAGTAGGCAGACAGGCAGACAGAGAGAGAGGAGGAAGCAGACTCCCTGCTGAGCAGAGAGCCCGATGTGGGGTTTGATCCCAGGACCCTGGGATCATGCCCTGAACCGAAGGCAGAGGCTTTAACCCACTGAGCCACCCAGGCGCCCCTAAAAATTTTTTTATTCATTTGAGAGACAGAGGCAGAGAGAGCATGAGCAGGGGGAGGGGCAGAGGGAGAGGGAGAAGCAGACTCCCCACTGAGCCGGAAGCCTGATGTGGGAAGCTCCATCCCAGGACTCCAGGATCATGACCTGCTGAAGGCAGACACTCAACAATCTGAGCCACCCAGGCACCCCTGAATAAAATCTCTTTTAAAAAATATTCCATTGTCTGGTCAGACCACAGTTTGTTTATCTTTTCGCCTACAAAAGGACATCTTCGTTGCCTTCAAGTTTGCGCAATTATGAATAAAGCTGCCGTGAACATCTGAGTACAGGTTTCTGTGTGGACGTAAGTTTCAGCTCCTTTGGGGGTTGGATTGTATAGGAGAGTATGCTTGCCTTTGTAAGAAACCGCCCAACTGTCTTCCAAAGTAGCCGTACCGTGTTGCATTCCCATAACTATTAAGCGAGAGTTCTTTTTTCTTTTAACTTATTTTTTTAATGTAAGCTCTACACCCAATGTGGGGCTCGAACTCATGACCCCAAGATCGAGAGTCCCATGCTCTATGGACTGAGCCAGGCAGGCACCAGCATTTGGGGTCGTGCGTGTTCCAGAATGTGGCCTTTCTAATCGTGTGTAGGAGTATCTTACTTTTGTTTTATTTTGTAATTCCCTCATGACATAGGATGCGAAGCATCATTTTGTAGGCTTACTGGCCACCTGGATCTCTTCTTCGGTGAGGTGTCCATTCAGGTGTTTGGCCCATTTTTTAAATTGGGCTGTTTGTTTTCTTGTTGCTGAGTTTTAAGAGTTCTTTGCATATTTTGGATAACAATTCTTTCTCAGATCTGTCTTTTGCAAACATTTTCTCCCAGTCTGTGGCTTGCCTTCTCATGCACTTGAGGCTCTCAGTTTTGGTTTTTTTTTTTTTTTTTTTGAGATTATTTATTTATTTATTTATTTGAGAGAGAGATGGTGAGCACAAGCAGGCAGAGCAGCAGGCAGAGGGAGAGGGAGAAGCAGACTCCCTGCTGAGCAGAGAGCCCAATGCAGGACTTGATCCCAGGACCCTGGGATCGCTACCTGAGCCGAAGGCAGCCGTCTAACCGACTGAGCCACCCAGGCGCCCTGCTCTCAGCTTTTGAGCTGATGGTTCCAGCCCTTGACTAAGCCAGATGTGGTACAGGGTTGAGTCTTTTCCACCTGCTTCAGGACCACTCCAATGGGCAGTCGTTGCCCTGGGTGCGCCAGGGGGCTGGCAGAGAACTTGTCATCCGCATGTAGTCTGATGGCCCCGCCCAGTCCTTCCTGGGGACTGCTCCCACCAACCCACCGTGCAGACATAACTCTCGGCTCCGCTTCAGACCCAGCTGACTCGTGTTGGGGAGGAAAGAAGTCAGAGTGATGGACCAGAGAGAAACCGGAGGCACCGATATTTTTTTTAAGCTTATTTATTCTTTTAAGTAACCCCTGCATCCAATGTGGGCTCCAGCTCCATGACACCAAGAGCAAGAGTCCTGTGCTTTCCCAGCTGAGCCAGCCAGGAACCCCTGGAGGCACCGATTTAAACTGGGAAGTCAGAGAAGGCCACAGATAATGGCACCATTTGGGCCTGAAACTTGGAGCCAGGACAGCATCCTACAGCAAACGGGTCCAGAGGGAAGGTCAAGCGTAACGCCTCTTGCCTGTGTGGCTGAGACAGAAGGAGTCAGAGGAGGGAGAGAAGATGAGGCCACAAAGTCTCAAAGACAGGAGCAGCGGCAGGCCATCGCCAGAAGTTTGGACTGACTCCAGATGCAGGGGAAGCCACTGGAGGGTTTTCAGCCTAGAAATGACACGGTCTGATTTGCATTTTTAAAAGCTTGCTTTGGCTGCTCCGTGGAGGATGGATTACAAAGAAGCAGGAGGGGAAGCAGGGAGACGAGCTCGGCACGTTACTGCTCTGGTTAATATAAACACCCCAGCCTGACAGCAGCTCCCCTGCCGACGGTCACCGGGGCCAGTTGCGTAGAACCCTGTGCACACTCACTGCAATCTCACACACACCCAGGGTCTCCCACACTCGCAGACACCCACGGCCTGTCCCCGACACGCGTGTGCGCGCGTGTCTTCATGGTTCCCCGCGCGCACAGACGCAGATCAGGCTCACACACACACACGTTGCCACGCATGGCCCCAGCAGAGACATTCTCGTGCACGGGCGAGGGCACACATCCCCGTTTACACACCTCTTTACCCGTCCATGCCCCATTTACACACCCCCTTACACGTCCATGACATGCTTGCTTCCAGACACACATCTCTACATCCACGCCGTTTCCCATTTTCCAAAGGGAAGCAGGTCTGAGCAGGGGAAGGGGCTGGGAAAAAGGGCTGAGGGGTTTTCTGAGAGGAGGCATGAGTGCAAGCTTACTTAGTCACTGGAGAAAGAAAATGCTCTAAGGCCTGCTCTAACGCCCTCAACTGCACCCGATGGCTGGGTCAGCCAGTTATTAGCAAGACTGCATTAAAGCCTTCTTTCATCAGGTTGGGGGCTCCCCCCCCCCATCCTTACTTTGCAGTTTCTCCTCCTGCAGCCGCTGTGGCCCAGCTGCCCCCACCTCCAGCCCTGACATTAAGCAGCTCTCACTGTAGTCCTAGTGACTCACGGGGCCTTGAGGTGGGGTGGTGCGGGGGGCCGGGGAGGGCCTCTGCCCTCTGAGGCCTGAGAAGCCCTGTAGCTCCCAGGAGGTTTCCTTTCAGGGCCTCATGAGTCATGATAGGCAGAGGACAGAGGGACAGATGGATGGGGGTGAGGTGGGTGGAGTGGGGGCTGCTTTGGGAAAATCTGGACTCCTCAGAAAGACCTTTTTCAAGGCCCCAGAGGTCCCCTCCTCCCCCCCACCAACTCCTGTCAAGCACTTCCGGCTTCCCGCTCTGAGACCCAGCCACCGTTGCCTGCCAGTCACCAGCAGTTCTTCGAGCAGGCACCTTGAAATCTTTGCCTATGCTGTTCCCACGACCACCTGGAACGGCTTCCTTATCCTTCCAGACTCAGTTTAAAAGCCACCTCCTCAGGAAAGTCCTCCTGATTGTCCCACCATGTCCTGGCAAGTAGAGGACCCTCTTTGTGCTCCCATCCATACCAGCACTTACCGCATAGCCCAGCACCCACAAGGTTACGCTTGGCCACTTCCCCACTGGGGCAAAGAAGATGTCTGTCTGATGCTCTGCCGCCTGGCACATAGTAGGTGCTGAGCAAATATTTTTTGAATAAATAAACAAAAGTTGCTCCTATGTCCCAATGAAACTAGACAAGAGATTATTTCTGGAAAAGAGTCCTTGCTCCCTCTATCTTTTTTGCTAGTCCAAGAACCACCTGTTGACCACTAAAATCTCCAGCTCCTATCGTAGGGTACTTGGGGCCACGATTCTCTTCTACTTCCTCTGTCTTCAGTCAAGTCTGGTGTGTGTTGCTGTGGAACGCCGGGCCCCCTGGGTTGGGGTAGGAGGTAATGGGGATGGGGAAGGGGAGATTTGGAAAGTGGGGTGACATAGGATGGAGAGATTCAAGTTAAATGTATATAATTCCCTATAAATGTCTAGGGAGAGATGGTGGTAGACACAAGGGTGTATGTGTTATCTATTGATAGAGAGCACTAGGTGGGGGATTAGGAGATGAAAAGAACAGGAAAAAGACCTCTGAGAAAGAAGACCTTCAACAGCCTAGGCAGGGGTGAGCAGTTTGCTGATTCAAGGAGAAGGCTGGCCAGAGCATCTGCCTTGTTGAGAAGTCTGGGCTGTGCCCGGAGAGGGGGCCCAATGACTCAGGACCTGGGCCGTGCTGGCAGTCAAACAGGATCCTGGCTTTTGTGACCCCAACAGAATCCAACTTCCCTTCCGAAGGAGCAAAGAAATATAAAACCTGATAGCCATCATTTAACGAGTGTTGATGACAAAGAAGGCGAGCCCAGCCCACGGCCACTTTCCAGGCTGCACCATGACAGACATCACTAATCAATCACAAGCGCATGCATCCCCTCCAGGCCAGGATGAGATGTCCAAATTCCTACACAGTGCTCCAGAAATCCTCACCCATCAGTTGGAGCTGGCACTCTCCAGCTCCAACTGGAGCTGTCTCCTTCCTCCAGTAAGGGGGACCTTTTCTGCCATCACTGATCTCCTGGTGCTTAAGTGCTTAAAAATTTATCTCATTCAATTCTCACATGAAATCTATGAGATAAATATTAACTTTTATTTCCCAGATGAAGAACAAAGAGGGGTCAGCATGGTTAAGGAACTTGACCGAGTTCATACAGATACTAAGAGTAAGACTGGAAATTCAGACCCTAGTCCGTCTGTGTCCAAAGTCCAGGCTTTTGCCACCGCATCCTCGGGTCTCCACACCACCCCGTTGTGGGTGTTTGCTGGGACTCTCTTGCCTCATAGTCTCCAAACTTCCTGTACCATGTAAGCTGACAGCAGGAGAGGGGCATTACCCTCAGACAGGGCATTTGAGGGCTCTTTCAGAAGGGGGCTATTTGCCAAGGGCAGACAGTGCTGAGACCAGAGGGAACAGTAAAGACCCTGGTGGGACAGGGAGGGAGATGACTAGAATCTGAAGAGAGCCAGAGCCGCAAAGGAAGGAAATAAGGGAGGAAATACCCCCATCTCTCACCATCTACCTTCCCAGTCTCCCCCCAGTGGGAGACCCTGGAAGCCAGAGGCCTGAAGTTTGGCTGATGTAGCCCACACAGGTCAGCCTCCTGGAAGTCAGAGTGTGTGTGTGTGTTGGGGCAGGGGGAGATGGAAGGATGAAGATCTGGAGGAACACACTGGGAAGGTCATCCAGAATGTTCCTTTCCTGTTTAGGGGAATAGGGTGGGAATTTCCCTTCCTGAGGAGAGTTTATGGGTCAATAGTGGCAGTTTCAGTCTGAATCCAAAGACCTGGACGACCACGAAAGCCAATGGGGTACATTGAAGTCCAATGGCAGGAGAAGACCGATTTCCCTGCTCAACAGTCAGGCAGACAGAAAACTCTCCCTTCTTCCTCTTTCCTGTTCTCTTCAAGCCCACCACACTGGGGAGGGCAACCTGCCTTACCCAGCCTAAGTATTCAAATGTTAATCTTCCCTCAAGACGCCCTCACAGAAACACCTGCAGAATAATGTTTGACCAAATACTGGCATCCCGTGGGCCACTCAAGTTGACACATCAGATAACCTGCCATGACACCATTGACGGTAGAGGGCCGGTAACAGCAAAGGCATCCTAGGCAGACCGCCCAACGGTGTGACTTTGGCAATGACGTTGACTGCCTGGCATTCCCTTGGATCCTGCTCATCTTCCCAGCTGGGAGTCCAGCCTTCCTGCGGATGCCGTGAATGCCCCAGATCTCTGCTTAAGAATGTCAGAGTCCAGGGACGCCTGCAGGCCCCCGTCAGGCATCTGACTCTTCGTTTCTGCTCAGGTCATGATTTCAGGGTCATGAGAACGAGCCTGGCATGGGGGCCCTGCCCTCGCGGGGAGGCTGCTTAAGCTTCTCTCTCTCTCTCCCTCTCTTCCTCAGCCCTCCACCCCTCCCTCCCCCACCCCGCTCACATGCTCTCTCTCTGAGGGTTGGGGGGAGGGGAAAAACATCACAGTCCATTCCTGCTGCTAGCAATCAGACAACCAGGCAGGACAGTGTGAACACACTCAGTGGTGAGCCCTGACAGGTGCGGCAGGGACGCTGCCAGCGAGGACACAGCCTCAGAACCTCCAGCTTCCCCTTCTGAATGTCACGGCTCTGCTGGTCCGGTAATCAGGCAAGCCTGCTTTGAGGTCATTTGTGTTTTCAGCTGAGGCGCCTCCGGGACACCCTAGGGGATCTAATTCTACGACGTGCGCCCCACTCCCAGACGTGTTTGCTTTTGGAGGCTGAGAGAAGAGACCCCCCATGGCCCCCAAGAGAAGACATAATGGGGGCCGCTTTGGAAGTCCACAGTCCTACAACAGAGGCGCCTCTCTCAAGGAACCCCCTGAGGGAAGGGCCCCGCCCTGCCCCCTGAGCCAACCACCCACCCCCCAGCCTGCCTCTGTCAGAGCCCTGGGGCCAAGCTGCCCCAAGAAGCAGCCAGCAACTACTAACCATCTCCCCCCTCCACCCCAAGCCCAGGACTCGGATGTCTCTCTGGATGTTCAATATTTGCTCAGAGAATTAGAAGAAAGGCAAAGCGAAAACTGTGGACGTGATAGGCTGGTGCCTGTGGTGATAGGACCATGCCACCCCGGGGTTTCCAGGGAAGGTGTGGGGTGTGTGTGGCGGAGAGACCTTCCACCCCAGGGACAGCCTGAGGACTAACAGGAGGGAACCAAGCTGGCTCTCCCCAACCCCCAACACACACGCCCTCCCAGGTCTCCAGTCTGCGCACCGGTTGGCACCAGGGTCCCCCTGTTCTGCAGAACGGATGCACCAAGCCTGGCCCCACTGCAGCGAGGGCAGTGGTGTCCATGTTTCTTGCCCCCAGGAAGCCCATGCTTAGCAGGGGACACAGCCAGAGAAGCACTCTTGTGGGCAACTGTGGTTAGGACTTGTCACAGGGCTGCCTTGAACCTGCTCCGCCCCTCCCCCACCCCAGACCCCTGACCCTCCTCTTCCTCCAGTCCCATGGGTTCTGAGGACAAGCCTATGGCCAGGCTCCCAAATGTCCTTCTGCATCTCTTCTATCTGCCCTCACCACGGGGCTGGAGACAGCTCCTGGAAGGTGAGACCAGGATGCCTCCTTCCTGCCCTCTCACTACCCCAAATACACTGTCTATCTCTTCCCTGGGGTGTCACCGTCCTGGCTCACAGCTCTGAAGTTCTTGGAGAAAGTGATCCCTGCCCAGGCCAACAGGGTGTTCGCCCTCTCCTGGGAGGTGGGGGCAAGCGTCAGCCCCCACAGGTGTCTTAAACCGAGCCCAGCTTGGCGGGGTTTGCTGACGTCTCACAGAACAAGTCCCTGCCCAGAAAGAACAAGAATGGAAGACCGCTGGCCTAGGCTTCAGGGACCTCATCAGACTTGAGCCCAGCTACGTCTGGACCACCTGTTGACCCCCCTGGTCTGAGGCAGCTGAGCGAAGGGGGCTCCCCCCTACCCCAGGGCAGGCCTGCACCTCTGCCCACCCCGCCCCCTCCTACCTGATCTTGCAGACCTTCCCTAGCTGCCTCCTCAGAACTCAGCTCCAGGGGTGCCTGGGTGGCTCAGTAGGTTAAAGCCTCTGCCTTCAGCTCAGGTCATGATCTCAGGGTCCTGGGATTGAGCCCCACATGGGGCTCTCTGCTCAGTGGGGAGCCTGCTTCCTCCTCTCTCTCTGCCTGCCTCTCTGCCTGCCTGTGATCTCTGTCTGTCAAATAAATAAATAAAATCTTAAAAAAAAAAAAAAAAAGAACTCAGCTCCAGGCTGTCCAGGACAAGGGGAGCGTCTAAGCACTTGTGTGCCTCTCTCTCTCCTGGGCTCTGTGGGTTGGGAGAGAGGGACTGGGAGGATGGGGGACCTGCCAGGCTCCAGGGCAGGGGCGCGGCTTAGGGGGGGTGTCTAAGTGAGGGAGAGTCCGCCTTTCATCCTGGCTCTGGAAAGCGAAGCCCCCCCCCAGCCCAGAGCTGGCTGGCATTGGCATGCACCATAAATCTCGAGGACGTCGCAGCTGTGACTGGATTATTTATAGTCCCTGTCTTACATGCCTAACGCGAAAATATCACACAAAGGGAAAGGTAATGAAATCTCACCTCTCCTGCATGTCCCTCACTCCAAACTGCAGGGCTTTTTCCAGAAGCCCTCGTGGCTGAAGGAGGGATGAGAGAGGCCCGCCGCCCGCACCCCTGTCTCGCTCCCTCCCTCCTTCTGTCAGTCACACTCCTTTCCCCTCACCCGCCCCTCCACTTCCACTCGCTCTCAGACACATTCTCTCACGTTCTCTCTCTCACACATCCACTTCCTCCCAGATGCACAGACAATCCTGTTCTCCGGCTCCCTCTCGGCTCGCCCTGCCTGAGCCCTTCCTAGCCCCCAGACACACCCCACACACATCCTCGCCCTTTTCCTTCCAGCGCCACTGCTGTCTCCCGTGTGACGAACTCCCTTAGCTTGCGTATTTGCTTTTGCGTGTGTCAGTGAAGACGCCGGCACATTCGTTACCAGGTCTGCCCTCCGCGAGGCATGTCAGCACCGGGTTGATAGTGGACGGAGGCGTCCGCTGACGTTCATCTCACTCTGCCTTTAAAACTCCCGTAGGCATGGCCTCCCCTGGGAGAGCCCTTCTGTGGCACGTGGCTGTGAGGACCCTGGTTCCTGGGCTTGACACACTCAGACACGCAGAAAGCACGCGCCACAGAACATGCCTCTCACCCCGCAGGAGGGAACATCTAAGGTTGTGCTCTGCAAATCGGATGCCCGGCCTGGGTGAGGGTGTTTTCTGGTGCTGAATATGAGAAGGGCCTCCTCCGGCCTCCTCTGGCCTCCTGCCTTGCTGTCTTGGTGGTGTTAAGTAGGATGAGTCTGGTAGGACAGTGTCCCACAGGCACAAACCGAAGCTCTCGGAGCCCTGCGCAGGCTCTGGGGGAGAGCCAAGGCCCCACCCCTTCCCTGCCCGGCACATCCCCCCAACACACACCCCTAGCCCAGGCCTAAGGAAGAATAATCAGAAAGCGACACTTCCTACTGCATCCTGGTCTGATGTGGTCCATGACTCACTTCTGTCCAGACAGTCACAGTGACTGGGGACTCTGTGTGTGCGCGCCCGCCCACATGCATAGATCGGTGAATGCGTGTGCACACACCCAAGCTGGGATGAGGACAAGTCACAGATTAGGACAGTTCACCCTAGGCTGGGGGTCTGGGGAGGGGTCCTGGAGACAGAACCCTTCCAATAGGATGCCATTTCTTGGAAGCCTCCTTTTTCATCTTAAAAATTCACCTGGCTTTTTGCGTTATTCACAATAACATATGGCTGTATAAAAATGTCTTAAGTGACTTACAATTAAAATTAATTTTTTTTTCTGAAATCTTTGCTTATTGTTGACCTTTCCAGAAGTTGAATCTCAAAAACCCTTTGGCTTATCCCAGAGACTCTGAGGGCACAACCCCCCGAGTGAAGGATCAAGGGGACCAGTCCAGGGGGTAAGGATATGGAGTATAAATCTCGGGGTAAGGATATGAACAAAGGCTCTTGGGTTTACATCCTGGCTCTGCCAAGTATTAGCCATGTTGACCGTAGCTGAATCACTTCAGAATCTTGGCCTGTACAACGGGTGTGATCATAGCACCTGTCACCTAGGGCTTATACGAAGCGTAAATGCGTTAATGTATGCAAAGTGCTTAGGACAGCAGCTGACATGATACAGATGTTTGCAACTATTTTTCCATGGAAGACCAACACAAAGCCACCAAATCAACAGCAGGGACTGAAATTAGAGAGCACTCTTGCCTCTTCCTGGGATGTGCTCTGCCCTCGGCCGGGGCCACCCACCCAGCTCCAGGCCGCGGCTCGAGCATTCTGTCTGCCGGGTGCTCAGTCCGCACGCAAACATTCCCGTCTGTCCCAAGCAATGTTCCTGGACTGGTATTCTGTGTTACAAAAGACCTTCTAGAAGGGGAGAAAGAAATAGGCCAACAGCATATAGACCGTATTCAGAACGGAAGACCCAACACGAGTAAATGTCATTCCTTCTTTCAAAGAGTCACTGCCTAGCGGCAGGGTGCCAGAGACAGGTTAAAGTGCTCAGTGTAATACCATGGGATTATGATGACGTCGTCTAGTGGCCTGGAAGACTCCTGCCTCGTGTCTCTATCAAGCCTCTTCTTCGATGTCACCTCACCTGTAGGGCCTTCTAGAACCCCCTGTGCGCAATGACAACACTCTTCCCCAACCGGTCCTTCACTCTCCCCGACCTACTCTATCCATCTTCTTAGCACTTGCCACCGCCTGGCATGTTCTGACCTGATATTTACTTGTTGTCCGTCTGTCCCACCAGAATGGAAGCTTCTTGAGGACAGGACCTCTGTTTTGCTTCCTTCCAAATGGATCCCTTGTGCTTGGACTGGAAAGTGGCGGGTAGTGGGTGGCCCACAGGTATCTGGCAAATAAAGGACCTGTGAGCAAATCACGCTTTGGTGTCTTGTGTTTCCCGTTGGGGAAGTCGGTAAAGAAGCCCCACTCTTACTGGCCACATGGGGAAACTCGAACTTGAGAAGAGGTTAAGACACAGGGACGCCTGCCTGGCTCAGTACTAGAGCATGTGGCATTTGATCTTGGGGTTGTGAGTTCAAGCTCCATGTTGGGCACAGAGCCCACTTAAAAAAAATAACAATAAATTATATGTATGCATATATATATAGAGAGAGAGAGAGAAAAGAGGTAAGACATGACAACTGGCTATGCCTTTAAATTCACTGAAAAAATTCAGCTGAGACCAAATCCGCACATGGCTTTGCATTCCCTGCTGTTTAAGTAATGGGGAGCTGTGGTCCCAGAAAGACCAGGTGTGCCTGCTCACGGGCAGGCCCCACAGTTGGTTCGTCTGGTCCTGGAACGGATGAACCCAGGTTCCGCCATGTCCAAGTGGGTGACAGCCTGTGGGCACAAGGGCACACCGCTGGTCTGGGACCATGACTTTTGCGGTTCACGAGGACTTATCTGAGAGTCGTTGGGGGGCTGCGAATCCATCAGGCTGTTTGTGCAAGCTCAGGACCTTGGGAATGAAGGAAGATAGCCATGGAGGAGCCTGGGCCCAGCGAGAGAACTGGAAAGGCAGGTCAGGCTTCAGCCGTGCTGTTTCGCAACTAGGCAAGAAGAACAGGTTAAAAAGGATGAAGGTGGCGGGCAAGGGCAGTCAGGGCGGGGTCAGCGGCCTCCTATCTGTGTTTTCACTGTCTGCAGCACCACTAAGACGTCCTCCCTTGACCTCTGTGCTCCAGCGCCAGAGGCACAGGATGGCTTCCTCAGAGAGAAAAATTTGGTTTGGGCCAAATTTTCTTCCAGCTGAACCCAGGGAAGAGCTAGAGGCCTGCCTGGTGGGGCAGAGGCCAAAATTACAGTATTGGAGAGATTCACCAACAGACCCAGAATGACTTCATTCCTGAGTCGTGCTTTCCTGCAAACTCGGAGCGTCAGGTATTCTGCACAAGGGTGGCTTTTTACATTAAGTGTTGGACAACTAAGATCCGGAATTTCCCCCTTGCTGTTCATCGAACTCCTACTCACTTGTCAAAACCCAAGCCAAAGTGCCCAACCTAAAACAGTGGCTCCTGCACTATCAAGCTGTGTGTTTCTGGAACTCTTCCCCGCTAGGCTGAGCCTATCAACGAGGACTTTGGCTTATTTATGACCACATTCCAAAAGCTGAATAAATGGTAACTGACCAGAAGACCCAGTAAAGCAAGAACAGGCCATGCCTGAGACTCTGACTCTGAGAATGTGATTACACCTCTCACTCCTCCCAAATAACCCAAGCATCTGCTCCACTGTGGGAGGCAGGACATTCCTGTTTGGCTGGGACTGTTCCGGGTTTCAATGACCTGCCTCAAACAGATCCGTATCTCTTCGGGAGTTATCAGTTATCGTTTGTGTGTCTCTGCAGGGGGCTGGGGTAAATGGTTACATAATCCAGGAAGAGTGCGTCCTCCTCCTCTACCCACAGACCCCTGGCTCCATGTAGGCGCTTTCCTTATATCCCCCCAATGGCCCCACAGCTACCAGACTCATTGGAAACAAAAGCCCCTGACAGGTGTAGCCAGTCAGCTTTCCAGACAGGTCAGAGAGCCCCTCTATGGGGGGACTCTCCGGGTGGTATCAGTTGGGAAGGGAATGTCACTGCTCCGTCTGGCAATAGGCCCTGGGGCTCTGCACTCTGGAAGGGTCCGTTGGTGTATTCAGCCTGGGGCCGTGTGAGCACCTGCCGCTCCCTTCCTCCCCCTGTAAAGCTGCCACTTTGCCCCCAGGCAGAGTGAGTTTCTTGTTACCCCCAAGGGCCCAGAGGACAGCTCCCAGGTAAGGCAAAGCCCATCTGCAGCTTTCGTTCCTGTCCCTGGTGTCTCAGGGCTCTGGGACACACAATACACTTTATCAACAGCCTGTCTCTCCCCCAACAACCTTCCCTAACCCCACCCTGATTTCTTCCTTTAGGACGATAGTAACACCCACACATCGTGATCCACAAGCAGAGAGGACTTCATACTTAGTTCATAATCATTTGCTAGCTCATTCGATTCCCTTCATCATGCTTGGAAGGAAGCACAATTCTTTCTGCTTCACAGAACAGAAGTTCGAAGTGCTGAGTGCCTTCGCCAAGATCACTAATGCAGAGGAACTTCGAACCCCCTTCTGTCTAATTCCCCAGGCTGAATGAATTCTTCCCAAACACTCCATCTCCGTCCTTTATGGCCTTTTCTGGGGGGAGCCCTGAGGGAGGAAGGAAACATACAACCGGTCGGTCCCCTGGAGCAAGGAGAACAAAGCTAGAACTCCAAAAAAGGGCAAGAGAGCAAGAGACACACATGTCGAGCTGCACCCTTAGCTCCTATCTGCAATTCCTCCTTGCCAAGCCTTGCACCAGAATGGCCGTCTGTCAACACCAGCTTCGGAATGAGGACCCAAAGCCCCTGCCCTCCCCGGGGAGACTCTGAACGGATGGCTTGAAACCCCCAGCCTATGACTGCAGGACAGGGGCCAAGGGGCTGAAAGTGTGGGGCGGGGCTCGGCGTCTGCTGCCCTGGGTTCAAATTCCAGGTCCCCGTCTTCCTAGTTGGGAGTCCTTGTGCCTCAGTTTCTCTCTCTGTGAAAAGGCGGGATAATCATAGCTTGGTCACTGGCGCTGTGCGGAGGAAATGAGATCGTGCAGCCTGCTCAGTGCAGGCCATGGTCTTGAGTAGGGCCGTAAGGGTGCAGTGATGCAGATGCAAAGGGCACCCACAGGTGGGGAGACAGGCTCTAGCGCCCAGTGTGACCGCGCGGAGACCTTGAGACTTGAGCCTGTGCCTTGACACTCTGGCTCCGGGGCTGGTCTCGGGGACAGAGCTTTTCACAAAGTGCTGTTCCAAGGCTTGGAATCCAGTAGAAGAAAGGCCCTGCCCTTGTAAAGTGCTCCAAATCCACTCATTCCTTTCCTTCTCTCCCCTGGAATGTGAAATTTACTGCAGAAACCTTCTAACCTCTGGCTTCAGTTTATTTTCAAGACTATATGGCTTCATACGGGCTGGACCCTCGATGAATGTCTCTTCCCCTGGTGAGATGAGGGGGGGACAAGCTGGATGGGTGCAGGGCACTGGCTGGCTGGGGGAACAGTTGAGCAAGAAAGCAGTCAGGGGAGCAGGCAGGGGACACAGGGCGCCTCCTGACTTTGTCAGGGAGTGCTCAGGGGAGAAGCAGACAGGCGGTAGAGGACTGTCCTCCTGCCTCACTCAGGGACAAGAGAGGATTGAGACAACTGCCATTTGTCTGTTGGTCACCTTGTGGAAACTCCCTGCCCTTCTCTTTCTAGGCCTGTTTTCTCTCTGCAGAATGAACTGCTCTAAAAGGTCCCGCCCACTTAGAATTTTCTAGGAGCCTCATCAGCCTCTCTCTCTGGGGTGTTCCCTGATTGTGCTTAAGGAGGCCTGGTCTTCCTGCTGGTGCATAGCTTTCTGCCTGCCTTCTCCACCTCCCACCACCGCACCCTCCTTATCAGACACGTGAGGTTCATTTTTCACCGGAGTTTACAAGCAGGATCTGGAAGAGCCGGTCTCCAGAAGTCCGGCACTTGCTGGCTCCCGCCCCAACAGGGAGGCAGGTGGCTTGGGACCAGGAGACCTGCCTGACAGGTGTGGAGCGCAGGGCAGCAGGCTTGGGGACTAACGCAGCCCCGCCGTCCTTGGCCAGCTGGAGGACTGGCCAGGGGCCCAGGCTGGCCCTGGCTGCTCTAGTGGGGAGGAGAGGGTGCACCCGTGGCGGGGGCGGAAGTGGAACCTTCTAGGCTTTCCTGACGTCACCTCCCCTGCAGCATCTGATTGGCCGAGGGCTTCCCTCTCCCCGGGGCGGGGTTGGGGTGGGGGAAGTCTCTGGGCAGAGTGACCCAATGCCCCAGTCCTCTGTCCGGCTGTGGCACAGGGGAGGGGGCAGGCGAGGCCAGGTGGCCCAACAGACAGATTAAGCATGTGCTTAGGGCACGGGCAGTAAAAGGGCATCAACAGCGCTCTGGTTTGCTTTGGTTTTTTAAAGGGCTGGCTCCTAGTATTTCAAAAATAGCAAGGAAGTAGTCATCCTGGGGGAAAAAAAAATCAGAAGTCTATTGGACTTCCGCACACTGATTTTAAGGTTTAGAGAGGTTTTTATTTTGAGTTTGTATGTAGATGGGCTGCGGGCAAGGGAGGGGGGTTACATCTCAACCTCTCAGCTCTCAGGGCTGCTTAAAGGTCTTAATCCAGCTCAGGGTAAATCAAGGATCAGGAAAGGGGCAGGGACACCAGGGGGTTGAAAAGGAGGCAGCATATGACTGCAGCCCAGAGCTCTGTCCCCGGCAGGGGGAGGCCCTCCAGAGAGAAGTGAAAGTTGGGCTAGCCTCTCCTGCGGGCAGAGCGAGGCCTGTGTTAGAGTGGACAGGGTCTCGGGAAACTAGGGTGTGGACTGGTAGGGGGAGCAAGGAGTGGGGTCCCACATGGCCCCAGAACTAGTTCTGGCAGCTTGACATTCCAACCGCCGGACCAGAGGTGGGATTTGTTCTCCCTCCGCTCACTCTGGAAATGGCAAAGCTCTTGGCCAGAAGTGGCCAAAGATGGTGGAAGGGGAGCTGGTCACCCACTCCCTGGAAGGTGGTTCCCCGGATGGCAGGGAGGGGCCTCGGGCCTCTTCTCTCACTGACTTCATGTTACCCACGTGCCAAATACCTTCCTACCCCAACCACACGCGTGACAGCAAACACTTGCTAAGCGCGAACTCTGAACCGGTACTCTCCATTAGGCGGCCGATTGAACCCCCGTACCGCCCCGAGATGTGGTCACTCCATCCCCATCCTCCGGCGAGGAAACAGCCTGAGATGTTCATTACCCACTTCAGAGCACACTGCGGGCTGGTGGCAGAGGGAGGCCACACACCCAGTCGTCCAGCAGGCTTTATTCAATACTACAGGTCTCCCCCTAGCTCTGGGCCTCTGGAGGGCCAAAGCCACAAGCTGCCTCCCCCACTCACTCTGGCCTGGTCATGCTGCTCTCAGCTTCTGCCACGAGCAGAAGTAGGCCCCCCGATATTCATTACAGTCAAGCACCCCAGGCCTGAGAATCAGGACAGGCGACCTAATTAGCAGACACCCAGTTCCATCCCAGGCGAGTCCCTCCCCCTGTGCTTTGTCTGCCCCAAGCATTGCTCTGAGTGTTTTATGGGCATTTATACCTTAAATCCACCCAACAGCGCTGTGATTTTGGTAGAATTCTCATGCCCATTTTCCTGGAGGGGAAACTGAGGGACAGAGAGATGAAGCAAATAAGTGGAGAAGCTGGGATACAAATCCAGGCTGTCTGGCTCCAGAGTCCATGCCCTTGACCTCGCCACACCTCTGGAGGCACCGTGCCTGGGTTCAAGTCCTGGCGCACCAGCCTCATCACACAGTAGGTTTGTAATCTTGGACAAGCTACTTACCCTTTCTACGTCTGGATCCTTCTTCTGTAAAATGTGGGCAATAACATCACCCGCTTTGTAGGGTTATCACGCGGACTAAGCAGGGTAGGGGATGTAAAGCGTTTAGAACAGCACCTGGCCCATAATAAGCGCTAGGTGCATGGAGACTCACAGTTTGACTTTTCGGAGTCCCATACTGCCTCTCCTGGATGTCTCCTCCTATGGGGGCTATCACTCGTTAATTACATCTCCCTTCTGGTATATTCAACCTCTCCTTCTCCAGCAGCCCTCCGCTATGGACAAGCTTCTGTCTCCTCAAGCATCAGAGGGACTCCTCCCACCTGCCCCCTGGCTGCCAAGTTCTCTGTTTTCCTCCCGAGCCAAGACTCTGGGACAAGCTGGGTCTTCTGCTGCCCCTGCACTGCCCTCCGTCTCCATCCTGCACATACTGCGCCGGCCAGGGTCTCCAGGGACCTCCCTGCTGCCTTACCTTCCTCCCTCAGCCAACACCCAGCCCTATCCGTGACACCATCCCGCGGCATCTTCTTTGGCAGGCAGGATGCGACTTCCTCTGGCTGTCCTCCCACCTCGCCGGCTCCTCACCTCCTCCCCCAGCCCTGGAAGGTGAGTGTCCGTAGTATTCCACAGCCTTGTCATTCTGCCCACTTGGGACCTCATCCAAACGCATGCCTCTGCCACCACTCACAAGGAAGACAACCCCTCTCGGTTCCTGCCCGGACCGGTCTGCAGAGTTCAGACAGGCACGCCCACCTACTTACCTGGCTTCTCCCCCAAACTGGCCCATGGCACCTCAGGCCAGTGTCCAAAAGGGACCAGACCTCTTCCCCTAACCTGCTCTCATGCTGCATTCCCAGGGCACCCGAGCTGAGGGCGACCCCTGCCTCCTTCCCTCCTCTGCCTGTCCCTCATGCACCAGAGCGCATCTTAGCACCAGAGCCCGCCTTCTCTCCACCTAACACCTCTGTGCCCCCTCCCCTGACGCCACAGTCCCTCCTTACTTTGGTTTCATCACCTCCTGCCTGGATCCTGCAATTGTCTTCTTCCCTTTTTATTTTTTAAGATTTCATTTATTTATTTGACAGAGAGAGAGAATGACAGTGAGGGAGGGAACACAAGCAGGGGCAGAAGGAGAGGGAGAAGCAGACTCCCCACTGAGCAGGGAGCCCAGGCTCCTGTGAAGGCAGAAGCTTAAGGAATGAGC
Source organism: Meles meles (assembly GCF_922984935.1). Classification (NCBI taxonomy): domain Eukaryota; kingdom Metazoa; phylum Chordata; class Mammalia; order Carnivora; family Mustelidae; genus Meles; species Meles meles. Next base: position 134,432,421 of record NC_060071.1, on the reverse strand, counting down.
CACCCAGGCTCCCCTGCAATGGCCTTCTACCTGGTTTCCCAGCCCTGGTTCTCTTTCTGAGCTAATCTAGTCCTCATGCTACTGCCAGAAAGATCTTTTCAAACGGCACACCAGACGGCGTTCCTCTGCTCACGTTTTTCAAAGGCCCTTTAAGATTAATTTCAAGCTCCTCAGCTTAGCTCAGGAGGCCTTGCTTGCTGGTCCCACCTCACCTCTCCCCACACACCAGTGAAACCAAACCAACTCCTTGCCCTTTTCTCGTGGGACCATTGTCTCCTGCCTCCTAGCCCCTTTCTCCCCTTTCTCTCCAACCTTCTGGAAGGGCTCTTTCCCAGGGCCCCAGATGGGACAGGCCCCATCTGTGCTCCTATGGCCTCGTGGTCAGAGCACTTACCCATCCCCTCCCCACTGCCAGCAGAGGGGGTGGGCGCATGGAGGGGAGGGGGCACCTGAACTAAGCAAGAATAAAGGTGGCAACAACGCCCACACTCACTGAGAGTCTTGCCAACTTGCATTATGTGTTTTAGCAGAGGGGCTGGAGGGGCCAAAAGTAGAGGCTGCAACCTTTCAGAGGAGAGACAGCCTGGGCTCTAGGCGTCTCCAGTTGTCTCTACCGTCCTGAGGAACAGGAACCCTGCCGCAGGCACTTGGCCTCAGTGGGGAGGAGAGCAAGCCCTGGGAGGGAGCCGCTGGCAGGTGGGACAGGAGATGAAGTTGGATAAGGAGGCTGCAGGCTCTGACTCAGCTGCTTCCCAGGGAGAAGGGCTTGACCTGAACCACGTGGGATTAAGAAAAGTTGGTGCAGGCTGTGGGAGGCCCTCCCTTTCCCCAGGGCGCTGGAGGCAGCGGCTGTGGCTGGCAGGTACCTGCTGACCCCTTCTGCCTCTGCAGGGGAGGGACGAGGCTGAGCCCAGGTAGGAGTCAGTTACAAGTCACGGGGTGTGCCTGAGGCTGATGACCAGCGGCAGGTGCCAGCTCCCCCAGCCCGCCTAGGGCTGGTCCTGCCTGCCCCAGCCTCAGTTAAGTTGTCCTATTCACCCAAGCGGCATGAAGACCCTTCTGGGGCAGGCCAGGCTGGAGCCTGAGAAGCTGCCTCTGGGCAGTCGGCAGGGTCAGGCAGCTTAACCCCAGGTAAGGGGGGGGGCACCCCGCAGCAGCTCTTTCTCAGGGGTCCCCAGTTTCCCCCCTCCGCCCTACCTGAGAAGCTCCCAGCCGCCTCTCTCTCCCCCTCCCCTAAAGCGATCCTAATTCCGCCCTGGCCCCCCAGCTAATTGGCCATGCTGGCAACTCCATGAGTCAGGAACCGGTTGCCCAGCCCTCGCCAGACAGAGCACTGCTGGCCTACAGCTCCGAGCAGACGAGGAGGGGCGGGGGCTGCGGAGGGAGGGGGTGGTGGGGGTGGGACGGTGTAGGAGGTGGTCACGTGACCGTCTGGGCCAAGACCCAGGGGCGCAGAGTTAATTCCTCCGCGTTCACGTGGCCGGCATTCCACAGCTGCCTCTCCCGGGGTGCTGGCGGGCAGCGTCGCCCCGGCGCCCCCGGCGACCCAAATACCTGTTCTCCCAGGCGGCCGGACCCCCCGGCGCTGCGGCTGCCGAGCCACTAACCCGGGGGGTTTCAGACGCCCGCTCCTCACTCCTCGCAGCAAAACCCAGGCGTCCCTGGAACGGTCTGCGCTCCTGCAGAGGGAGGTGGGGGAGCCCGGGCGAGGGGAGCGTGTGAATCACCTGCAGCAGTGAGGTCGGGCTGGGGCGAGGTATTTAGGGCTCCCGGCTTTGGTTATCTTGTCTGGAAAATGGGGGCAATAACAGCACCTCCTGGGGGTATTTTCCTGGCACGGGAGAGTGAGAGCAACAAGCAGCCCTAATGAAAGAGAAATAGGATATGACAATGCCTGACCCTCTGTCAGCTCCAAAGGTTACATTCAATAATGTTCCTCCCTTGCTTGTTCTTTTAGTCACAGGTTTCTGGTCTGTCACCTGGGGAAGCAATTCTGCCAGCTCCACCGAGCTGTCCGTCGCGGGGGCTGGGGGAGGAAGGGACACAGCTATTGAGGAGAAAGGATCTGGACGCTAGGCTGCTAAGGATACCTGGCCTCTGTGGCCACCGCCCCTCTTCTCCCCACCCCCATTCCCTCCAGAGAACCCTCTGAACCACACAGGAGCTCACTCAAGGAGCCCAACACACCACAGCAAAGCAGGCACACCGTGTGTGGGCCAAGGACACACGTGGTGCGTTCACCCTTTGTCCAGGAGTCTATGAAGAATTACAGCTAATCCCTAGCTGGGGGGTCAGGAGACACCCCAGACCCAGACTGGGGCTCTGACCCAGGTAAGTTGCTTGTCTTGGACCTTCCTTCTTATCTTTGGCTTGTCCCAGGATCTATCCCCAGGAGGTATATATTATAAACCTAAGCTTCTTTGTGCATCTAATACTAAAACTGTACCCGAAATAACTGCCAGAAGTTCTTCCCTCCGGAGAGGGGGACTGAAGACCTGAAAGTGGAAGGAAACTGACCAGCTTTTCACTGAGGATCTTTTCATGATGTTTGGTTTTCTTTTTGTTTTAATCATGTATATGGAATATCTTTTTTTTTAAGATTTCATTTATTTATCAGAGAGAGAGCCCTAGAGAGAGAGAGAGAGAGAGAGAGAGCAAGCACAAGCTGGGGGGCAGAGGCAGAGGGAGAAGCAGATTCCCCGCCGAGCAGGGAGCCTGACGTGGGGCTCCATCCCAACACTGCAGGACAGTGACCTGATCTGAAGGCAGATGCTTAACCGACAGAGCCACCCAGGCGCCCCTGTAATATCTTTTTAATAATTAAAATATCCTACCCCCGGCAGAGGGAAATGGTGGAGCCAAGAAGTTGGGCTTTATCCTGTAGGGCAACAGGGAGCCAAGGGAGATTTCCAAGCAAGGATGGACCATGCTCAAATGTGCAGAAGAATTGACTGCTACAGGGCCATAGCCTGGAGTGAGCAGAGGCTGCTCACTTCTGTTGGACACCTGCTGGGAGGCTGGGGTACTTCTAGGAGTCTAGCCTAGACAGGGGACCCATCAATTGGGGGCCCACATTATGGCGCTCACAGAGAGGTAAGTTTTCCTGGATCAAACCCCAAGACTAACCACAGACCGCATACACACTACACACGGTGTCTTATACAGGGTGGATGCACATCTGTGACCCCAAGGAGACAGGACAACCAGGCCAGGCTCAAGAGTTCATTGCCACTTCTGTTCCCCTAAAACAAGCAAGAATGCCAGAGAAGATGGTGGCTTGTGAGGCTGATGCTCTCCAGAGGAACAAGTTGCCTTAGAAATGAGAACCTTTCTTTGTTTCCTGCTCACCTCTCTGTTCAGTCAAAGCTGAGACAGAGGTGGGCTCATTCTTTTTTTTTTTTTAAAGATTTAACGAATTTATTTATTTAGAGAGAGTCTGAGCAGGGGGAGGGGCAGAGGGAGAAAGAGAGACTCCCTGAGCTCAGCACAGAGCCCCTCTCCTAGGAGGTTCCCAATTGCCTGCCCCTCCTGTGTGCAACCTTGCTCACTGGCACTGGCCAGGTTCACACACAGTCTCTGGAAGATGAAAGAGGGCTGAGGATGGAGATGTAAGCTCGGAGCCTGGATTTCTTGGGCCCTCGGGATCAGAAGTTAGAGACCTTTTGCACGGAACAACCTTGGAGTCCCGGGATAGAGTCCAGGCTCCAGGGTGCCCTGGACTTGAATTACATAACAGGGCTGCTCTTGTGTGTTTAACCTCTCTGAGCTCAGCTAACACATCTGTAAAATGGGAGTCATCAAGCCCTCCTTCAAGGCTGACCTAAGGCTTGGACGGTCTCGTGGGCATCTACCCAACACATGACGCCAAAGGTGGGAGGGAGGGGGGGCTCTTGTCTCTTTCAATTCCCTCTTTGTCAGCAGGGAGAGAGGGCCAGGTAGAGGAGGGTGATGGGGAGAGAGGAGAGAAGCCCCAAATTAGCTCAAGAGAAGGCAGGAGGAGTCCTGGTTGATCTTTCTCTCTCCCTATTTACTTCTATGCCCAGATAGTTGCTTATCTGTTTAAAGCATCAGAAGTTCCTTATCAGCAAAGGGGGGAGGTGGCGAGAAGATCCACAGCTTAAAGGTTCAGACTCCACTGGTTCTTATTCCCCTCACATTTACAGTCAGAAACCTAGAAACTTCTCTGAACATCCCCATCCCCAAGTGGAATGGCTACAAGAGACCAAGGGACAAATGCTGGTTCCTAGTCCCTCGAGAGTTAGTGCAAACACTGAACCCTCCCCGCCCAGGCGTTCATACTCCTTCTTCTACCTCATTGTCACCTTTTCTCATATACTGTTCCAGTTAAGCCAGGTGTCCTTATTTTATTATTTACTTATTTTTTTTTTTTTTAAAGAAAATATCCATTAGAGCTGTTCCTTAACAGGGACCTAGTCCAGGTTCTGCCACGGCGTGACCACAGGAATTTACTCCCCCTCTCTATGCCTTGGCAGCCTTATCTTTACAAGGTGGATGGACTAGACCTAAGGTCTAATCTCGGGTTCTGTGGCTGAACTGTAGATGTGCATAGACTCCTTTAAAAATAGAGTAGTACTGGTGGCATTCCAGAAGGGAACTGGGGGGCAGAGGGGCCAATGACACCTAAAGAGCCCTTATAGGGCTGTATCCCCCCTTTGCACCTTCTGAATTTTGTAGCAAAATTTTGTAGCAAAATTTTTATCTTTATAAAAATAAATACATAAAATTGATACTAAAAAGGAAAGAAATGTTTACAAATCCATGTATACGAGGGCATCTGTACTTTCTGGGAAAGGATCTGTATCTTTATCAGATTTTTCTGCAGTGTCTCTGACCTCAAAACGGTTTAGAAAGCACTTCACTAGATGACCGTAGTAAGGTCATTCACAGTTCTCCTTTCCTTGATTTGATAAAGTATGAGAGAAAACAAAAGTGAATTTCAGTAGTCATTACATTAACAGTCTGGGCTGGATGCACGAATCTTCCACCCACGAATCTTCCATTCAATAACGCAGGCACGCGTGCCCACATGAGCTGAGTGGGTTCATATGCCGACGCAGGACACAGTGGCCCTCTCCTATGGTGCAGTCTTTAGAGGTCAACGTCAAAAAATGACCCCCATCAGCCCCTTCCCTCAAAACTCTCCTTGCCTGACCTCCATGCCCATTAAAAGAAGCATCCAGCTTGGATTAGTCGTATAAATAATACATATAAGTAAATACAATATGGATTGTTAAATGTTGGCCACCTTGGCTCTGTAGGGGAAGGGAGGGAGATGGATGGGAAGTGGGGTAACTGGGGAGATCCATCCAGGGGTGATGAAGAAGCCCAGGCTCACCCAGGATCTCCGACTGAATATCTGAATCCCCAAGAATCCTCACGTGCCAGAGCAGAAAACGTTTCCGAGGCGTGCAATGTGGAAAGCTTTGGAAAGGGGGAACCTAGCTTAAAAGTACCAGACTAGCGGCTGAATGGGTCAGAGCAAAGAGAAAGGTCACATGGTTCCAAAAAAAGCGAAGGGAGAGCCGCCATTTAAGAAATGGCCCCTGGCTAGGGTAAACTTTAATTAACTGTGCCATTATAATTCTCTTCCAGCCCGAGTTCCACCCAACCCTCGCTCTCCCTCCCACTCCCTCCCGCCTCTCCCCCAGGCCTCATCAAGTCAGCCTTCCTTCGTGAAACCAAACTGGCCGCCTTTGCTGGATACTACTGCCGCTCCTAATAATGCACCCAGCAACAAGAAGGGGGAGCAACTACGCCGTTCTCAGTTCCTAATGACAGGCTCTTTCCTACCTAAGTGCACCAAAGCAAGGGTCTTGTAATCCTGAAAGTTCCTGAGCATAACACCCTACCAATGAAGACACAGTGGCAGGCCCCCAGCAGCGGCGGTGCCCACAGAGACAGGTAACAGGACCGACTCCCACTTGCAGCCACTGAACTGGACTCAAAGGTCCGCATCCCGACAGGTAATCCACACGTCGAAGTGCACATGCGCAGTTCAGTGCTGTGGCGGCACCCACGGCTCCTTCATTCAATGGTGGTTAAGTTACACCCGTGACACTCTCTGTATTCTCAGGCTGCTGAGCTTTACCCATTTGAAGAGTGTGTGTGCTGGGAGTGGGGGTTGGGAGCACCTTACAGGATCTTCCAGGCGAAACATGCTTGGTTTTTATTAATGAGCTTATGAGAAAAGCCAACCCAGACCTTTAAGTGAAATGCGTGATTGGTAGCCAGGCAAGGATGGGTTTTAGAATTAACTCTTCCTACAGTCTGCTATGCATTATCACCCCCAAGTTAATTACCCCTGAGGATGAAAATAGGTTTCATGACTCATAAGCACCAATACAACACTTGGCAGCAGATGAAAATGCACGGACACATTTGCAGGAAGCTGACACGCATATCTATTTATATGTGGGGAGATTCTTAAAGAGGTGAGACAGCCACCTCCCATGTACCAGGATTAAGAGGCTGCAGATCCATCAATTGCCAGTTATCCACACCCTAAAACACACAAACACACACACACACACACACACACACACAGAATCATGGTTTCCACTATTTCAGTGATGGTGGTGGCTAATCAGGAACAGAAACTAAAAGGGTATTATTAACAGCGAGTCCCAACACCTACCCAACCTCCACACCGGTGCTCTGGGCTAACCAGTGATTTGCTTTTCCCCAAACATGCCTGCACCCATACCCACCTCCCTACCCTCCTGCTCCTGCACCCTCTTTGAGAGGAGTGGGGTGAGGCGCCAAGTATCTCCCCTTATTCGCTTATTCCTCACCTTGATGGGGGCTGACCTGGCCCAGCATGCCCCCCTCCTGGGAGTCCAGGTGTGACCAGGAATGAATTTCAGACGGGTTTTGTTTTGCTACCTCCCTCCTGTTTTCTACTGTTCCATTCACCTCCCACAAAGTACAAGGTCCACACCAGGTTTGTTTGCCTTGCCCCAGCTCTGGGAGAGTTCCAGTCTGGTCTCAGCCAAGGGGGCTCAGAGCTCTAAAGGACATTCCTGTCCTGGTCCCCTACCCTTCTGTACCTCTGTACCTTCTGTACAAACACCGCCAGAAAGATTGATTAGATGAATATTTGAATTTTTTCACCAGTGGGAATGGTTTTATTTGGTGTCATAAGTGACCTTTACCTCAGGAACTGGATTTGGCTTTTTTCTGTCTTGCCCCATTCCCCACAATGATCTTCCGACCAGCGAAGTGTTCTGCCTTTAGAAATACTTATGAAGGAGGGAGGGTAGAAAAACGAGTGATGAATGAGGTGGCACTGCTTTTCCAATGCATCAGCTGGAAGCTGCTGGCAACTCTCCTGGCTCAGTACATGCATTTGTTTCCCTGGTGCCCACACCCCGCCTGCCTCCGCTGACAGCTCCCAGCTCTGTGGCATTTTTGCTTTATATGTGCAGTAAGTGTTATTTCTGCCACATCTAAGAGACGCAGCATCCTATTTTTTTTTCCCCCACTTGCACAAGTCACAGCTGCACTGGGGATCAGCACACACTTGAGGCCACAGGGCGAGTTCCCGACAATGCCATTTGCAGCTGGGGTGCTCATTGGGAAAAGAGAGACGCAGAAGAGTAAACAGAAATTGCTTAGTCAGCAACTGTCCCGCGGGGGGGGGGGGGGGGGGGGGGGGGTGGTGAATGTAAATAGCCTAGTGGGAGGGGGGCAGTCCCCCAGCACGGGGCCTTCCCCAGATGCCACCTCCTCAGAAGAAGGTTTGTGGAGGCACCAGCATTTGTGTTCTATGTTGATAGGGAGGGTGTCCCCTCTGTTGGAACTATGTGGCCTTAGCTCTAGAAAAACACACTTGCTGACTCGGGGCAGAATTAATATCAATTGAATTTATTACAAGTTACTAAGCTCCAAGGCACATTACAGTGTTCTGTTAACTACAGAAATGTATAAAGGACAAACAGAGCAGATTCCCCATGTCTAGCATTTCGCTCTACTGTTCAAAAGCATCCGTGCATCAATAAAGCAAAAACAAAACAACACGTGAAGATCCAACACATTCAGGTCAGTAGAAACAAACCAAAACATTTTCCCTCACAAACTTGCAACAGAAAACACCCCGCCCCCCCAACACCCCCCCCCATTACCATTTTGCAAACAAAACAGAAAAACAAAAAACAAAACAACAAAATGGAACAAAATAAAGTGAAGACTTCAACTCTTGGGGCTGTTTAGAAAGAAGCTTTCACCATTTTATAGCATCTTTTTTTTTTTAGGCAGCAACACTGGCCTTGGCAAAAAAAAAAAAAAAAGTCATTTTCTTTTGTGTTTTTTTTCCTTTCAGAGAGTGCATAACATTTACAAAAATACACACCAGCAGCAGTCGTTGCTAAGGGCTATTAATTCTGTACCTAGGCAAACACTCTGCCACCAAATAAATGCTGACGAAATGATGCAAATGACCCAACCAATATTATACTGCTTAACACAAACCAGCTTATCCTTCAAATGAAGAAGTTACATACCTTTTGTTTCAAAATATAGAAACATACGACGAAAATAATGTCTATACATAAGACTAACTTTTTGCAGTTTGTTATATTCACAATTCTACATCTTGGGGGTGAGGGGAGGGAGGGTCACTGTGGGTGGGGGAGGGGACCTCTGGATCGGAGAGAAGCTGCTCAGGGGCAGAGGAGGTGGCGGTCTTGTGGTTCAAGGGTCTCTCTCCTTTTTCACTTTAACATCTCCAGCTAAGATCGTCGCGATTTCGCCCTGCATGAAGGCCCAAGGTACATTCGACCCAACCAGAGGGCATTTCTCTCCGCTGGGGCAGTACACCTCGCCGGTGGCCCCCTGGGCCTTGATACTCTCTCTAGAGCAAGGGAAACAGAATTTGTGGCTGGGGACGGATGGGCACTGAACGAAATGCGTGTCCTCCAAACGTTCGTGGCAAATGGTACAGCAGAGGGGCCCGCTGTTGGCCATAGGGGAATCCGGAATGTTTTGGGGGTGCACTTGGTCCATGCCCGGGTGGGTGCTAGGCGGCGGGGGCGCCACCTGTAAATTCAGGTCCCCGTTCCGCGATGCCAAGCGGCGCTGCCCGGGCACGGAGGCCGGTGACACCGGGCTGCTGCTGTTGCGCCTCGCGGACGCAGTGGTGGAGTGCACGGAACTGCCGTCCTTGGGCGAGTGCGCCGTCCCCAGAGTGTCTGCCACCGACATGAGGGCGGCCATGGGGGACGGCCCGTTCTGAGGGGCTGACTCGGGCGGGGTGGTCCGGTTGGAGTGGGGTCCCAGGGGCGGAGGCGGTGGGGGCGGACCCCCCGCGGCATGCCCCGGAGCCGCAAAGCCCCCAGCCGACATGGTGAGCTTTAGGGCCTCACTCTGGTTCGCCATCCACTGCTGCCTCTGCTGCTCCTCGCCCAGTTTTAGGGCGCCCTCGGCGGAGTCCGGGGGCTCGGGGGACGCCTTCCTCTTGCGAAGACTGGCGGCTGTGCCTCGGCCCGAAGGGGTGGCGGGCGGCAGGGTCCCGGTGCCCGGGGGCGCGCTGGGGGCGCGGCTTAGACTCACCAGCGCCGTGGGCAGCATGGGGCAGCTGGCGTCCAGGTAGGGCTGGGGCAGCATGTCGGCGCCGGGCACGCCCTCCTTGAAGAAGCGCACGGCCTCAGGCAGCAGGTCTCCAAGCAAGCGCCAGTCCCCAGAGCCGTGCTTCTTCTCGTACTCCAGATACTTGAAGCCGGAGGAGAGACCCCGGCCGAAGTCCTTCATACAGTCCTGGTACATCTGCTTGGCCACACCAGATGCGCTGGAGTACACGTTGCCTGAGCCCGTGGGGTACTCAATGAACAGCTTCAACTCGTAGTCCATGCCGGGCTTGGAGACAGCGTCGAAGGCAAAAACACGGCCCAGGAGCGAGTGGTCCTTCTTGAAGCGCACCTCGTAGGGCGTGCAGCCAGCCAGCGTGAGCAGCGTGTCGCGGACCATCTTGGGCTTGTTGGCCCACTCCTCCGCACGGTTGCGCAGGCTCTCGCTCAGCTCGGCCAGGGCCTCGGCGTTCCGCTGCTTCTCCTTCAGCTCGCGCTCCTGGTCTGTGCTTGAGACCGAGCCGGGCCTTTTGCCACCAGCACCCACAGCCACCTCGGCCACCGACGACGAGGTCGAAGACGACGCCGAGGACGACGCGGTTGATACGCCGGGAGCGCCCCCAAGACAAGCGGGGCCCCCGGGCGCCCCTGGGGGCGCGGGCGTCGGGGGCCCACGACTGCCCAGGCCGTGGGGCGGCGGTGGGGGCAGCACGGCGGCACTGGCCGGGCCGTTAAGTAGAGTCTGCGGCAGCAAGTTGGGGGGCACCGTGAGCTGGGGGCCTCCACCTCCCCCCGGGTTGGGCAGCCCTGTCACTAGCCCACCATGCGTCCCGCGCCGAGACGCCACCGACGCCGCGGCTGAAGAGGAGTTGGGGCTCTGCCGGTTCAGCTCCGGGGGGTCCCTCCTCCGGTGTCGGCTTGGGGAAGCCATTGGGGCCCCCCAGGCCGTTGGGCAGCCGCGCGGCGTGGCTGCTGCTTCCCAAGCTCACCGGTGGTGGCGGGTACTCGAAGCGGCTGCGCTGCTCCACCGCGGCGGCGGCGGCCGCGGCGGCGGCGGCGGCCGCGCTCAGGCCATAGCGCTCCAGGCCGGACGGGGCCGCCAGCACAGCAGGCTTGCTGGAACCATCGACGTGGTTGAGCTGCTGTTGCTGCTGCTGCTGCTGCTGCTGCTGTTGCTGCTGCTGCTGCTGTTGTTGTTGTTGCTGCTGCTGCTGTGCGGCGGCGGCTGCCGCCGCTGCTGCAGCCGCCGCCTCCTTAGCCGACAGGGCCACCGTCTTGACCCCGACGGGCGGCGGCGGCCCGGGGGAGCGGCCGTCCTGAAAACAGCCGTGCGCCCGCTTCAGCTGGCGCGCCGTCTCGATCACGAACTCGATGCGATCGGCGCCCTCGTAGTTGACGCAACCGCGGCATACGGGTTCCGAGAAGTCCCAGATCATGGCCCAGGGCATGCGGGGCAGGTCGCACAGGTAGCAAGACTGTCTTCGGGAAGAGGACACCTGCGCCGCCGACATGATGCCGGCCCTGGGGAAGGTAGGCCCCCGCCCAGGCTGTCTCCGCGGCGCCTTCTCCTCCGGGAGGACTGGCCGGCTGGGGAGGGAGTCCGGCTGCAGTGGAGGAAGGGGGGGCGAGAAAGTTCTGCCCCAGGGGCTGGAGGGAGCGCGAGTCTCCACCGCCGGCGCAGCGCCTCTCCGCGGGGGCTCCACTGCCGGGGCGGCGGACGAGTTCAGCCCGCTCCTCGCCCCCACCTCCTACTGCGGCTGTGTCGTCGGGAGGGGAGCTCAGACGCCTTCTTCCTGGTGCCGCGGACCCGGGCTGGAAGCTCCGGCCCGAGGGGAGGGGGCGAGGGTGCCGGGTGCTGGCCGCCGTTGGCTCTTGGCCCCCTCCCCGGAGTGGCTGGTGCTTGGAAGCTCGAAAGGGGCTGTCTCTTCCTCTCCCCTGGGGGCCCCCCTACGAGCTGCGTCCTCTCCCCGCCAGGCTCCCTGGGGCGAAGGCTAGAGGGTTCAGTGCCACCCGGTGCCCGGGTCCAATCTTGCTGAAGTCGCCGCTTCCCCGGAGGGCCGGGGGTTGGGAGGGGGTGGCAGCCGAGAGGAGCTTCTCCCCTCCGCAGCGTCGGCCGTTCCGCTGGCGGCGGCTGGGTTTGCACGGCCGGAGGGAGCCGCCGCGGCCACTGCTTCCAGGACGCACGAGAGCAGAGGAGAGGAGCGCACGCACGCAGACTCCCGCCGCCCCCAGGCCTGGCCGGCGCCCGGGCCGCCGCGGCTGGCGGCGCTCACGTTGGCTGCAGGGCGCTCGCGCGGCGCCTCGGCCCGGGTCGCATCCCTTCCCGCTCGCACTCGCCCGGAATGTGGGGTTGTGATTGTTACTCTACGTTCCGGAGGCGCGTCTCGGCGCTCCCGCTCGCGCTGCGGCTCGCGCTGTCCCCGGCTTGGCCGCGCGGGATGCCGCCCGGGCGGAGCGCTGACGTCACCGCCATGCTCTGCACCAGTTCTCCCCCCTCCCTCCCCTTTACACTTCCTCTGTCTGTGGAGCCCACTTGTTGCTCGCGAGAGGCGCATGCGCGGCAGGACGCCCAGATTCCTCCCAGTAGGCCCCGCCTCCGCGCCTCCGCCTTCCCCTCCCCCCTCGCCGAGTGTGTACAACAGCTGAGGCCTGGCGAGCTAATGCTGGACGTCCTGGCCGGGGCGGGGCGGGGCGCGGGGCGGGGGGAGGGGGAGGGTGGAAATTAAACAGACGATGACCTTTCCTTTCCCCGCCCGGCTTTCCCAAGTAAAAACGCATTTAAAAACCACAAGCGTCATTTCCGATCCCGCTCCCCACTCCACCCCGAGCAGTGCATTTAAATGTCCACTTTCAAGATTTTCGTTGCGAATTTCGTGTAGGGTATTACTCATTTCATCTGTAATCAAACCTCCCCCACCCACCCCCGATATGGATGTTGCATTCATTGCTACCACTGATGCCAAAGCACCTGCAAAATTAGCTGTTTCCCATTGCCCAGAAACTGCCTTTTCGATTTGTTTTTGTGCTCTGGTCTAGGAACCTGAGTTTCAATGACGGAGCTAAATGAATTCAGGGTGAGCTACTCCTCCCCCCAGTCGCACTCTAAAAATTTTGGCTGAATGTCTAAAGAAGCTGCGAGCACCCGGAGGCCTTTAAGGAAAACAGTCTACGGGCTGCACACAGCTGCAGTTGGGGGCAGGGAGGGGGAAGGTGCTGGAGAGGCCGAACAGGTGAGCGGTTTTTCCGGGTTTGATAAAAGAAGGTGGGGCAGCATTTAATGATATTGCTATCTCTTTGTAAAGCATGGTGGCAGCTTTCAAAAATTCTCACGTGCTGTGATTTCATTCCACAGTGCCCCAGAAGGCTGAGCAAGGCCATACTTTCTCTAACGTTAGGGAACCACTGCTCATCATTATTGCTTATTGTGGAACAGATATGTTGGTCATAGCTGTAGTGACGGCAGTTCAACTGGTTCTTCTATGTACTGGGTCTGCTCCCCCAACCGCCCTGAAAATTGAGAGAATCCTGGGCAAGGCTGGAGGAGGAGAAGCAATAGAATGGCATTTCAGGTTCTGGAGTTTGGCGGACCGGACCAGGTTGGAATTTCTTTATCACTTACTGGCTTTGTGACCTTGATGTAGTTACTTTCTTTCACGGTCTCTCTCTTTTCCATCTGTGAAATGGGATCATAGCTCCCAACTTACTAGAATAGTTTGAGATTTCATTTTGTTGCTTGTCATAATAGGAGGTAACTCACTGAGGTTGCTGTGAGCCAGACACTGCTAGGTAATTTTCTTCATCATCATTAAACTCTCAATATTATCTACAAGGTAGATTCTGTCGTGAACTCTAAGAGGTTAAATAACTTGCCCAAGGTCATGCGGCCATTAGAGATGGAGCTGGGATCTGAATCCAGTAAATCTGGTTTGAGAAGTAGCTGTGACTAGCTCAGGTTCTCAAAGGTGGTTTGTAGTGCTCCAAATTTCCATCAGTCCCCCCATTCTTCTGTTACAAACCCTCTCATGTAAAGTGCTATGCAAATACACGTTCAGAACCAACCCTTATCCTTCCCTTTCCAAACAGGTTGTGCCAGTGAGTTCTTATACATACAGAAGTTTTGGATCCGCCACTACCACAGACTAAAACAAATACAGCGGGCGGGCGTGTTTGGAGCACTGTGTCAGCCCCCCAGAAAGCCAGCAGTAAGTGTTGGTTATTATTAACGTGGGTTTTGTACTGCTTTTGCTAGTTAACATGCGACAGCCCTTTGTAAATTGTATAAAATATAAGGTTCATTATTCTCATCACTCCTGCTAGCTACTAATTGTAATAAAGTTCAGTTGAAGAAACAAGAAGTGTTTTTTATTTTCACCCTTGACCTTCAGAGCCTGTTCTCCCATCCAGCAACTCCTTAGCACAAGGTTCTCCCACTCATTCTGGTGTCCTAGGTGCAGGGGAAGAGGAGTTTTAAGGATAGGGAGAAAGGGAGAAGGAAGAGCCCTGGGGAGCCCCTCTTTCATCTCAGAGCAGCCGGATTTCTGTTCTTGCAAAAAAAAGTGAGCTCACTGTGCACCCCCTAACAATAATAAGCTTTCCCTGGCCGGCTGGCTCCCAGCAGTGACTCCCAGCAGTGATTGTTCTGTAAAGGGCTGCTCTGCAGCATTGCCTCACCCTTCCAAACTACAGCCTCCCCACACCCCAGCCACCCTGGAGTGAGTCAAAACACAGGGCTGGAAAATGTAGCTACATCCCCACCAGCCCGTGGCTCCAGGCTCATTAGGTTTGGCTAGGCTGCTTCACCCATTTCTTTACATTAATATTTATTCATTCTATCCCTTTATTAAACCAAAAATACTGAGGAACAGCAGCCTATTCCCAACCCTCTAGCCAGGCTGCTAGAGAAAGCGCGTTGGGAGTCTATGTCACAGTGTTATGTTTGGTATGCGCGTACATATGTCTCCATCTCCCTGTCTGTCTCTGTCTTCGCTGTTACTAAAGGAGGGATATATATATACACATACATGCCGGGTGTCTTCAGACACAGTGAGTTAGAAATAAACATGCATTTAAACAAACTTCCATTACAGTCTCATAATACTTTAATTTAAAAAGCATAGCTCTCTTGATTCCCTACCCCCGTCCAAGAATCACCATCGTTTATGGTGATCAGTTTTGTCCTCACTGCTTGTCTGAGATGGCCTGTGTTTGGGGATGTCAAGGACCATGAGAGGCAAGAACCATTGTTTTGGAGGTGGATTTTCCCCAGGGGGCGAATCCCATGTGACAGTACTGTGTCCACAGTATGGGAAGGAAGGAAGCGGGGAGTGCTCAGCCTACTCAGCCTAAGGCATCTGGTGGAGAGACTCTTCTTTGCAGTGGGGTCTGGGAGACAGGCAAAACCAGAGGTTCAACCAGGCTCCAGGGGAGACGCCTGCAGTCCTCCCTAAATGTCCTTCCTAAGTTTGTGTCTCCCCCCAGCTTGCCATCTGAGCTGGCACCCTCAGAGAACCCGACCCCCCACCCCCAAACTGGACCAAAAGGTTAGCTCTCCACTTGGTCTTTCCAGAGGCCACAGCCCAACCTTAAGGGTGAGAAAGCCACACGCCGCGTGTCCACGCACTTCTAAGCTCCGTGCAGTCTCCCTTCTGATCCCCGAGCCGGTTTTTGGCAGAGATGGGTCGGGCTGGGGACTCTTCGGCCTGGCATCCCTGCAGCCAACTGGCTCCGTCTTCGAAGAGGCCCGAGCTGAACTTCACGTCACCCCCGCTTGCAAAGCGGCAGGGCCAAGTGCTCTGGCAGGAGAAAGGCCTTTTTTGGTAACGCTGAGCCCGGCGGTTAAGCAGGACCCGGTGAAAACAAACGTCTGGGCTGAGCCCTCCTCCGGCCTCTCCAAGGGTCCCCATCCCCGCGAGCCAGGAACCATCCCCCCACCGACCCCGGGCTCTCGGCGTGGGAGAATCGATCCGCGATCCGCAAGGTAATTTACACATTTACTCCTGGGCGGGCTCTGTGGCGGAAGTATTGGCCTTTTCCTAAAGTATTAATTCTGGTATTTAAAGAAAAAAAAGAGTATTAACTTGGGCCAGGGCGTAGGGTTACGCAAGAGCCACTCGAGCGTGAAAGCTCAGGCACAACGTGATTCGCTGAGGACCCCTGGGGAGGGGACTCTGCGCCGCCCGCCAGGACCTGCCCAGCCTGCGGCGCGCGGGCCACCGGGCGCTCTGAGCAAAACTGGGTGGAAGGAAAAGGAGGACGTAGTGGTTGATGCTGGCACGGCGGCCACAGCGAGCGATCAGATCTCTGACTGCTTTCTTCCTGAAGGGGAGGGGAGAGGGGAAGGGAAGAAAGGCAGAGGGAGTCGCGTCTGGTTCCTGCCTCCTCCCTGCTTCCTCTTTGCCAGTGTGCCAGGGCACCGGGGGGGAGCCTAACGCTGTCCTCAGCAAAAGCTGGTGTGGTTTTTTTTTAGGTCCCAAAATAAAGAAACCCTGGAATGAGCTTCCTAGGGACCTGGCCTAGAGGGGAAAAGAGGGGGAGCGCTAGACAAGGGTGCTATTCACTGACCAGATTGAGTCAAAACAAACACCCGCACCCCAAGAAGGGGAGTCGCGGAGAAGAAGGAGGGCTTGGAGGGGGGAGGAGAGAGGGGAGTTGTCAAGGTCACAGGTGCGCAGACCCTGGACCCTCCACCCTGCCACGTGTGTGTGCGGGTGGGCCTCAGCAGGGAGCCAGAGAGCCAGTGGGTTCCCACCCTCCCCGCACCAGGGCTGGGGATTTCCACTGCCGGGCTTTGGAGACCCGTCGCCGCCCTGGCTTTCCTGCTGGGGGCCACCAGAAGGCGGGGCCTCAGAGCTGGAAGCCCTCCCTGAGGCCTCCGAGTCCCACGGTCAAGTCCACTACTGACAGGCAGCCATCACTGCTGTCCCGGGTTGGGGTGGATGGCCACTATCTGCAAATACGTTGACTAGCCTGAGCTGGGCGGTCAACCCCTAATTCCGGAGAGGGAGGAAAAGAGGGCGCTTACATTGCACATATTTACATTATGTTGTTCAACTTGGACTTGGCTGACCCCAAATAGCTATTTGACCTCGAGCAAATCACTTGAACTTTGGTTTCTTAGTCTGTAAAATGGGAGTAATTTCACTGCCTCCTTTGTCTGCCTCACTGGTCTGCGTGGAAAATACAGTATTATAATGTGCTTAATAAAATGTAGGAGATTATGAACAATAAAATGACCAACATTTGTCTAGGGCCCTGAAGTGCATTCCCAGACATTATCTCACCGATCCCCACACCAGCTCTGTGAGGTAGGTGTGACTTTCATCACCGTCCCGTATAGGTGAGGAAAGCAGGTCCAGAGCGAGTTCAGAGTTACTGGAAACCAGGTTCTCTTGGCTTTAAACCCAGCATTCCTTATTCTCTCCCACCAGTTGCTAGCTATTTGGGCATGGGGAGAGTTCCCAGATACCTCTAAGAAGCAGGAGGAAAGTAAATTGCCTCTCCCCACAGGACTTTGCAGGTGAAGAATGTCACTGCCATCCCAACAGATGCAAAATTATGCACAAATTAACGCCAGTTATTTCAGAGGTAAAATAGTCACTGGTCAGCTTTGAGCAAAATGTTATAACCATGCTTCCCTGGCATCCCCAGAGACTTTTCTTTGTCTCTCTCTCTCTGGGTTTTCAATACCCTGGCCTTAGGCAGGGGTGATGGAGGAAAATCTGAAGCTCTAGAACACAGTGAAGTATTAGGAAACTCACTGAATTACCCTACCTACCCTTACAAGAACAGTTGCATTTTAAATATCCACCCGTGAGGAGGAACCCAGGCTGAATGATGAAGTTTGGGAAGGAGTAATGTGGAGAGGGGGCATTTTATGGTGGAAAGAACCTCCTTCCAGACCCCCAATCCATCTCCTATGAAAAACCACCCTTTGTTCTCACTTAATTCAGGCAACACGGGCTGTGCACATGCACCCAATCTTTCCTGTCCTATCTTTGGACTAGAGGCCCCTGGATGACTCTGCTGTTGCCCTCAAAACACTTGTAGCCCAGGGGCGCCGGGATGGCTGTCAGTTAAGCGTCCTACTCTTTAGTTCCCCTTGGGTCATGATCTTGGGGTCATGAGCTCGGGATCATGTGGGACCAAGCCCCTGGCGGAGGGGGCTCCTTGCACAGAATACTTGCACTCAGCAAGGATTCTGCTTAAGATTCCCTCTCTCTGTTCCTACCCCCCACCCCTGTAAATCTTAAAAACAAACAAACAAACAAACAAAAAAACCACTTCTAGCCCAGGAGAGGTCTACACCCCTTGACAACCAAACCTGGCCTAGGCATATGAGAGACAGAAAGTGAGGGAACAAGGGGTACCCCGAACCCTGATCCATCTAGAGGACCACCATGCTTTCACACTTGACTTTCCCTCTCCAGCCAGACCCAGAGGATCCCAGCCTGATATGTCCCTACTGGGTGTGAAACTATTCTCATTACTTTCTTTTGTTTCAAAGCTGAACCTGGGCCACCAGATGGCCTGGTGGGTTCCCATTCCCCAGCTCCTTGACTGTGTCCTGCCATTTGCCATTGGTTCTGTTTCTCAACTCTTCGTTTAGAGCACTTTCTCTGTCAGTCCCAGGGATCTCATGATGAACCAAGTCTGATCGGCTTCAGCCCCAAATCTAGAAGCCTCTGTTTCCTCCAAGATGTCCTGGTTTCCTGAGGTAAGGGCATAAAAGTTCTCAGAGAGGGGTGCCTGGGTGGCTCAGTGGGTTAAAGCCTGACTTTGGCTCAGGTCATGATCCCAGGGTCCTGGGATCAAGCCCCGCATCTGGCTCTCTGCTTGGCAGAAAGCCCGTTTCCTCCTCTCTCTCTCTCTCTGCCTGCCTCTCTGCCTACTTGTGATCTCTGTCTGTCAAATAAATAAATAAAATCTTAAAAAAAAAAAAAATTCTCAGAGATGGTGACAGTGCTTCTTCACTGCTCCTCCCAGCCACATGACTGACTTAGCCAATCTATTTCTTCTCTCTGGGCCTCAGTTTCCTCACCCACTGAGTGTGAGTGCGGATGTTAAAATGTGTTCTCCCTGCTTCAGGGGCTTACCGTGAAATTCTGTGTGTTAAGGCCTAGGGCTACAGAAAGATGAGCCATTGCCCCAATCACTTTTCCAGCTCTAAGCCCATCTCAGTAAAATGGCTGGAAATTGAGGCCTGCCCACCTCCTCAACCTGCCCCTGGGAGATCTCCTTCTGGGGTGACCAGCCTGGCACCTCTGTTCTTCTGCGCCGGCAAATGCATAAACACAAACTGCCCCTCTCTACCTAAGAGCCAAAGTGAGAAAGCAGAAGGTCAGGCTGTCTTCGCTCCTCTTTCCTAGAGGGACACGGATTTCCCATCCCCAAATCTCTAGTGTGCTGAAGCTTGGAGCGGTTGGATTTATTTGGGGTTTTTACTTTTTTGTTTTGGTCAATTTGGAAAGAAAAGAGGCAATGACCTCTTCTTTAAAAAACAAAACTAGGCAGGAAGTGTGCTGGGCCTGAGTGGCAGGGACTAAGGGTGTAATTACAGGGTTTTGTTCAGCATTTTTGTGCAATTAAATCCAAAGGAAAGCGAGCCTGGCCCAGGCTTCTGAGATGCAGGGTGGACAAGAGGGTGTGTGTGTGTGTGTGTGTGTGTGTGTGTGTGTGTGTGTGTGCCTGTGCCTATGTATTGGGGTGGAGAGAACAGACAGGAGGTGAGGGGTAGATTTGCTATTCAAGCTGAAAAGAAGCGGGTTTCTCGCCTTCATCAATATTTTTACACATCTTTCCGAAAGGCAGCCCATCATTCACCTTGTATTGGGTCCCACTGCCCTCTCCTTACTGACATTTCCCAGCCACGCACAGCCTTCTCCGCACTGATTTCTCTTCAACTGGAGCCGCTCCTCCTCCCCACTCTTTGATATTGCTGCTTTCTGCCTGCGTGCCCACACAATAAGCCCACTGCCAAATCCACAGCCAACCTTCTTGCCTACAGTTTCTGTCCCAGCGACCTCGGACGCAGGGAAATCGTCCGTCCTTTTGTTTTGAACATCTTCTGGCTTTCCCTGTTCCGCTTTGCAATACACCATGGGCCCCACCCAGCCTTCCCCCCATAGCTGCCTCGGTTTCCCCGGGCGGCAAGCTGCACAGGAGCCTATGGTCTGTAACCCCATCCCACCCCACCCCCAGGGAGCCCTCCCCTCTCCTTCTGCTCCCCGAGGCCTCGGTGTCCCTCCGACATTTCCTGGACGTTGTGAACTGGCAGCAAGAATGGATTCACTGTCTGCTCACATTCTTAAGGGCAGGAAACCTGACCCACCCCAAAACCACGCGCTCCAAAGGAAGGGCACTTGCGTTTTCCGGGAGGGCGGGCCTCTGCAAGAGTTAGCTAAGCTGGCCTCGGCATCCCCTCCTCTCCTCCACACCCCCCTCACTCCCACCTCCCCCCACCCGAGGCCACCACGCCCCAAGATTACCCCTCAATTTACGCCCCCTTCACCTACTCTTCCCAGGAACAGATTGTTTATCAGAACGGGCAGCCAAGAAACCTACTTCTGTTTCTGGCCTCTGCCAGAGATTAATCACACTTGGGAAAGGCACAAAACTTGACAGTGTTTTGCTGGGGGGGGGGGGGGGGGGGGGGGCGGTAGTTAAAAGAAAAGACCAATAATTTTGACATTTGACAAGCTGATCAAATTGGTGCTAACTTTCCCCTGCTTTCTTCTAGTAAGTCAGTTACAGAGGACTGAATTATATTTCAGCCCCAACCCTTCTACCCGCCCCCCCCATATTCTCCCTCCTCTAAGTCTTGGTGTTTGATGCTTTAATAGTACTGACTGGCTTTTAATTCTGATTAACATTCTCAGCTGGGTGTGTGTGTGTGTGTGTGTGTGTGTGTGTGTGTTGGGGGCTGGAAACACACATTCACAAACCTGACCGCCTGACAAATCCCCCCTTTTCATCCTTCTCTTTGAAATGACATCAAGACGGACTGGGGAGGGGGGATGCAGAGGAGACACGGGGGAAAAAAAAAAGAGGGAGGGGGAAGCAATTTATGTGCTTTTCTAAGGCAGCTAGTAAAATTCCTAAGGGAGAACAAATGCCAAAATTGACTGTCTTGGTGTATTTTAGACCCACTCTTTGGGGTGAATCATGGCAGGGCTTTGCACTGGACCTGGAAGCCTGGGACAGGCACACAAAACATCCTGTGGCCTGCAAGTGCCCTTCGGAAAGAGGCAAAAGATAGGTATTTGCTCTCACCAGATTCCTTTCCATCAGGATTTTTTTTTTCTCTAATTCATTGCAAGATGGGTTAAAAAAAAAAAAACAAACAAACTGGGGCTGATAAAAACCAAGGATAGAAAACGCCCCATAAAACATGGCCCCCAAAGGGAAGGTGCAAAACCCATTTGATCCAAGATATAGATATCTCCACCCTGGATTTTTTTCCCTTTGCTTTACAACTCTGCAGACATCAGGTTAGCAAAAGGTAATAAATAGTCCTTGCACAGCAGGGTCTGGACTAGTGAAAACAGTTTACTGAAATTAATGGGCCTCGCTTGAACCAAAACCTCCACTTTGGAATTAATGCCAGACATAGTTTTCCTGAACTCTATCCAACCGCCTAAGCGGCAGACAATTTTCGTTCTATTTGTACTGGAAAATAAAGCTCGGGCCCTTGATCTCAGTGTAGATTATAATTTAAAAAAAAAAATTCAACACAGTGAACACTATGCCAATTTCCAGTTTCTGCTAGCAGAAGCCCTTGTGCTCTGCTTGACGGTCAGAAGTTATCTGGTAAACTTTCCATTGAAAACCATTTCCGAACTCCCTCCCCATCGGTGGCCTCAGAGCTTTCACGGGGACACCCGAGAGATTCAAGGAAAGCTCCAGAAACAGGCTCAGTTCTCAATAACAACCCTCCTCCCCAGGGCTCTTGGAAAGGCTGGATCTGAACAACGCTGCCTGCATGACCTCCATTTTCCACCCTAAACGAAGCTTCGAAGCACCCAACCGAAACCCACCCCTACACACCCCCGGTACTCAAGGCTGCTTACCATTCTGAAACTGCTTTTATTTTTATTTTTATTTTCATTAATGTACTTTTAAGGGTGAAAAGCACGCGCGCGCGCGCGCACGCGCGCACACACACACACACACACAGGCTCACACCCAGTGGTTATGGCAGGTACAGCGGAGACGGGGTGCCCCGACTGTCCGTGTCTGATCCCGACCTGCCTCGTTCCCCGCACCCCCCCGCCCTTATTAATAGAAGCCCGGTCGTACGCAGCCTGCGTTCTGGTTTTCATTGTACAGCCTGCACTGGTGACACAGGACATGTGGAAAATTTTGAGAGCACTGCGGTGAATGGCGTGGAGGGGGGAGTGTGATCAGGGGGAGGGGAGGAGGGGAGGGGAGAGGAGGGAGCCGAGCGAGTTAGTTTTTAGCTTCCGCTAAGTACTTGGCAGCTCGCCAGGCCCGGAGGATTCTGGGAAGCGAAAGCCTCCCCAGTATAAACTGCCAGCTTTAAGCAGCCCTGACAGTTCTGCTCCTTCCAAACTTGGCAGCCGTTCAAAGTGCTCTTTCATTTGAAATGCTGGAAGCCTGCCATGTGCAATGCAGATTTGCTGTGCCTGTGCGCAGAAGGAACTGATAAATGCCGTTGCAGTTGCCATGGGGACAGGAGGCTATCAGAATGGCCTTGTGATCCGCAGCCTCTCAGCGCGGCAGGCTCTCGCTCTGCCTCCTGCCCCTCCTCCCTCTAGTCAGTGAGATGGTGAAATAAATGTTCTGGAAAAAGGTTAACCCTGCCTGCTCTGGTTCCAAAGCCGAGGGAAGGTTCACCTCGAAGCACTTCCCGGCTGCAGGCCGCCGGGACCTAGGACATCCGAGGCGTCCTGGGCGGGTCAGCACACCCCCGCCCCCACCCCCTGCTCCAGCAGCCCCGCGCACCCCCCTACCCCCCGCCCCCGCTTCCTGCTCCCTGGGGGCTTTCACAAAGCTGTGTTTTTAATAGAGCTTTTCAGCAAGCCGGAGTGTAAGTCTTTGAGTCATCAAAACCCGGATGTAAACACAGCAGCCTTACATTCTGCACGGTTTGCGTGTATTTTATCTTTTTAATAATATTTTGCTGGCAACTTAAAACTGCAAGGATGCCAGATAGTTAGCCAGCCGCTTACATCATGCAGCATCCATCTTAGGGAGAGTGGCTGCCGGCCCTGTCCTGCTCGCTGGCGCGAGCTCGCGCGCGCTCTCTCTCTCTCCCTACCTTGAGACGGCAGGAAATGTGGGTCTTTCTGAAGCCATTTTATTGCGGGAGAGGCACAACCGAGTCCCTGAGAACCCTGGGTTTAAGAACGAGCATGACATCACCTTGGGCAGCAAAAACTGTGGCTATGTTCCTATCTGGGACCAGACACTGGGTGATCGGAGGTGAAACCGAGCTGTCATTGACACTGTGAGGGCGCACCGGTCCGGATGCGGGCCTCCCCCGCCCCCCCATTTTGCACAAGCTGCTCTTTGAAACACAGCCTGATTCAATGTACAGAAACAAAATAGCACATTCAGATTTGGTACATGTTCAGGTCTCTAATGCCAACTCTCCGGGTGGGCTGTTTAATGGGGGAAAAAAATGAAATACTCCATTCCAGCCAAGGCCCGGGAAGGCCAAAGAGGTTTAGGGATTTATTTACATTGCACAGTATTCCTCCTCAATCCAACTTGCTCTTTCCTGAAGGTTTCCTGAACCTAAATCTTTCGTTAACATCCCAGGAAGAGAACATATTTTTCCTGTGGCTTTCAATATTTTCTGCTAAATATATTTCAGCCCACTGTTTATCTAGGGTTTCAGCTTTTAGACCTTTATGTACTTTTGACACCTTGAGGCTGTTCCACTGGAAGAAAAAAAATGGTGTATGTTTATTAAAGAGGACTTTATATGCTGGGTGTTAGGGCCGGGGGAAATTTCTGTTTGGGTCTGTCTGTATAAGGAGGATTTCAGGATGAGATCCAACCCAGAGGCCCGTTTGGTTCATAAAGCCATTTCAACAAAGCAGGCCCTACATAGCTCACAGGAACCCTTGAATACCACAGAATGTTGAGCCAAAGGAGCTATTTCTTCATAAGCGCTCGGCTGACACAGAGGCCGGGACAGGGGAAAAGACAAAAAATCCAAGTTCCTGGAGCTTAGCTGCCGTTTCTTTTAACCCACTTCTCTCTGGGTGTCTGCTGAGGATTGTCACAGCGGTTCTGGCCAGGGCAACACGCTGTCTCGCTGGAATTTCCTGACTTCAAAGTAGCCCCTTCCAAATAAATAAATTAATCAATAAAAGCCATCTGCTTCACCTTGACAGCGGGCTCAGAGCTTGAAGGGGTAGCATTCAACAGGATTTTTAGGAGCAGTGGGCCCTCTAGCCACTTCGGGGTGGGTTTTGGCTTGGAATTAAACAGGTGGTAGAAGCCTAGATCAGGTGATGCAGAAAGCCCCTCTTTCTCTACATCCCCCCCTCCCCGCCCCCACCCCAACCACCACCTTCCCCAGACAATCCAGGCAGCTGGGTTTTTGGCTCTGGCAGCTGCTAAGCTTTGGCAAGCCAAAAGCACGTTTTGTGGTGGTGATTCCTTTCCCAAGTTGACGGACATGTTTCTGTACCGAGCGCAAGGGATGTTTCCTGACTGTGCACATGAATCAGAGGCTGCATTTTTCATCCAGAGCTTCTGGTGACAGTTTGAAGCTGCGAGAACAAAGCAGATCACGATGAGCCCCTATCATCAGGGTCCAGAAATAAAGACTCCCTCCAAAAAGCCAGTCGCATAGAGCTCGGATGTATGATTTTTTCGGTTTCAAGCATGCCCAGAGCAGCCCATTCCCCTGGAGGGCGAGGCCCCCTAATACGATTTCAAATGCTGCCCTTCCTCTTTCTCTCCATGTCCTGGTGGTGCTTGCTGGTTTGTTGGCTTCAAAAGTTCTTCCTTTTTTTCAGCCTTCCTCTCTTCCAAATGGGAAGATTTGCAAAAGCCATCTTGCGGCCCTCAAGTGCCTTCCCAGATGGAGGCCAGCTCCAAGATACCGAAAAGCCCGGATTCTGCCCGTGTTCTGCCCAATGAGAGCAGGGTGACGACAGGGGGACTGGGCAGTGCAGCCCCTCTGTACCAGGGCCCAAGCAGCCAGCTTCCCAGAAGTCCATGGATTGGGAAGGTCTGTTGGGGTTGCCTCAGGAGCTGCCCGGGAACAACTCCCTTTTGTTTTGCTGTCTAGCATGTGACCAGAATGCTGCCAGCTAATTTTAACCCCACCAAAGTACTGCTGGGAAAAAAAAAAACACCACACCAAAAAACAAACAAACAAACAAACAAAAACCTATCTTACATCTGGGGAGAGGAACGTGGTGGGCTGGAGAAAAGCTTTTTCAGCCCGTGTTCCTTCCTGTTTCAGTTTCCAGACTTGCATGATCGGTAACCTGAAAAATGATGAGTTTCACCAAATTCCTGGATATTTCACAAGAGGACAATGAGTCTATTTCGGGTGCCGTGATTGTGTCTGGCACAGACCCTGGAAGCCATTGTTTTCGGGAGGGAGAACGCTTTGGGGTTTCCTGGTGCTTTCCTTCTAGGGTCTCAAAGCCCCAAATGGTGTGGGGGTGGGGCGCTTTCCATGGCAACCATGGGGGCTGCTCTCTCAAAGGACCTGGAGGAGAAGTGGGTGGTTGGGTCAGTGGTGGGGAGGGGAGGGCGGAGGCCGTGGTCGCCCTGGAGGTGTTAAAAAGGTGGATCCCAGGGAGCGTTTGAAGTGCGACAGCAGGAGCAGGAAGAAGGGAGAGGGCACTTTCACAATAGCTTGGTGGCCCTCCGGGACACAGGCCACCAGCTCCCCAGCTAAATTTCCATATCCGCTTCCAGCCTCAGGAATTAATGGAGAACTTCATGGGGTTCCTCACCCTGGATGCAGGATTCTCAAAGCATTCCCTGGGCTGTTAATTGTTGCTGTCCGGCTGGGTGGCCGATGAGGCTAACGACAAGATGCAGAATCACAGGAGCCAGGAAATGAAGCGGTTTGGGCAGGACCGCGGGTAACCGACTAGGCAGCTGTCGCCAGCTGGTCTAAAACCAGGTAGTGAGATGGTGTCATTAACCTGAGGGTCTACAGTGCAGTCCCCGAAGGTCACATGCTGGCGGCAAGAGGGAGCGAGGGGAGAGGCCCCAGTGGAGGCTGAAGGGCTCTCAGCCACCAGGCGTGCGTGGGGGCCGTTGTTCTGACAGCTGCTGAGAGCTTCAGCTGCCTAAAAAGCCATTTGCTCAGGCCTGCCCTGTCTGGCCAACTTCTATGTATTTAAAGGATCCTCGTTGGTCTCTGAGCCTTCCCCCACCCCCACCCCATCTCCATCTGGACGGTCAGGCAGAGACACATCTCTGGGATCTGGGAGGGCAGGGAGCGTCCCCGGGAGACCTTCGGGGGTCCACCGTCTGCCTCCCCTCTGCTGCCGTAACCTGCCCGCGGTAGTCGAGATCGGCTGGCAAATTCCTAAATTAAGGTTCTGTTTACTCTGCTGTTCCAAAGGCTTGTTTTGAGCAAGATGTTGTGCTTTAATTAAAAAGACGAGAGCTCATGAGTAAGTGAAAATATTTTTGAGTCTTCACAGAAATGTCTGCATTTGGCTCTTCCATGTTGTGGACTTAGGGAGGGGACCCTAAGTCAGAAATGCGTTCCTGCCGCTTTTCTGTTGGCAGCGTTAGCCTAGCCGGCTGACCAGGTGTCACGAGGACACATTCCTCATTTACCTTCCCAGCCAGAGGCTTCCTAAATGTTTCCGAAGAGCCCCACAGCTGGAAGGCAGGTGCTGCTGGGTGGAGCAAACATAATTCCTTCTGGGTCAGCAGGGTGACTGAGGGCAGGGAATCTTGGAAGGTTGGGAAAATCCTTGTTTCTGAAGCCAGAGCTCAAGAATGAGTGGGGCCTCTGGTGTGAAAACTTTCCAGATGGGGGAAGGAAGGGTAAGTTTTTGCCCTCTGGGTAGATTCCAAAAAATCGCTTTGGGGAGGCCAACTATTTTGAAATTGCCTTTAAAGCAAACAGCACAAATGTTTAAATTGACCTGGAAAACCCTTCCTTTTTCCTTTCCCTACAATCCAAGTCTGTTCCCTTGAACATTCATCAACAGGAGCGTTTGCCCAAGCTTCTCTCCTCCCCCCTACCTCTTTTTTATTATTATTGTTATTATCGTTGGTTCAGAAAACTTTTGGAAGCTTTCCCAGGCTGGAGCTATAGAATGTTTCCAGGAAAACGCATAAGGAGTTGTCTGTGTTTTGAGTTCCTCTGGAGGGGACTGAACATGTTTTTTTAGAGAGACTGAACCGGGGGCAGCCAGGTCTTGGACAAGAGTACAGCCAAGCAAAGGAGCAGACGGTGGGGGAAGATGTGAACACCTCCGAAAGTGCTGCACCAAAGGTGTGGTCTAGCTGGCCTGCCCGTTCTCCACTTCCTTCAGCCTCTCATCATCACAGGAGCCTCTGTGTGGGTCTGCAGCCCAGCTCCAGGAGATATGCTGAGAACTGCTGGGGGCCGGGCTTTGAACTTCCTTCTCAAGCTAGCAGCCCTCGTAATTTCTGTCTAAAGAATGAACACTGGAGATTTAGAGGCAGAAGAGCTGGGAGTCCATACCCACCCGGCAGGCGGGAGCCCCCACCCAAGCGTGGCAAGTAATAAAACCAAAGATGTCCTAGGGCTGAGGCTGCCAAGGTGGTGCCAAGCCCCAGCCCGTGCCAGCGCAGCTCCGTCTGGGCCCGGTGATCCATGCATGCAGGTATCAGAGACATCTGTGCACAAAGCCAGAAAGTGCATACAAGAGGCCCAAGGGCAACGGGGACTGGCAGGACCCCTCGCTGATGCATTGTGGTTCTTGAAAGCAAGAGCAGCTGGGGTATCCTGGAAATACAGCCATTCGGGCTGGTTCCTGGGGCAAGGAGGCAGAAGTAGCTTCCTAGGAAGGCCACCCTGAGTGTGAGCAGAGCTGCCCCAGCTACTCTTCCAGTGGGAAGGCTACTTCCCCCTGGGTCAGTCCCCTGTGGCCACAAGGACCCAGAGAGCTCAGGAGAGGAAGGGATAAGCAGAGGCCAGCAGCGCTGGAAACGAGAGGACATAGCTCCTGGCTCTCCTTACCCAGTGAGCCTGAAGACTCTCAGTAACGCTGATCTGGTTCCTGCAGTCAAATCTCTTCCCTTTCTACCCAGGGACACAGTGATTCCAGAAGGCAGCTCTGTCCCAGCAGGATGGGAGAGGTGCTTCAAAGTCCAGGCTTCGGAATATTTATAATAGTGATGATAAACATGACTAACATTCCCCAGGCACCTCTCCTGGGTCTCGTGTTGTGCTAAGCATTCTCTCTTCTAACCCATACCTAATGAAGTGGGTTCCGTTATTATCCTCATTATATAAGTGAAGAAACAGTAGCTTAGAGAGGTCAAGTAACTTGTCCCAGGACACACAGCTAGTAAGTGGGGACCACAGTGGGAACTTAGGGTTGCCTTACTTATCAGACCTGGGTTCAGATTCTGGTCTGCTGCGCGTGACTGTGTGACTGTGTGACTTGAGCCAACCTCCAGGCTTCCTTATCAGTTTTCATAGTTAGACACCTCAAATATGGGCAATTTCATATAGTTTAGTTTAAACCTTCCTTACAGCGTTTAAATAAGAATTAAATAAGACAATGCAGGACTTAGCAGAGCAGCTACAATGTAGCAAGCACTCAGTAGCGGCTAGCTTGAATCATAGTCTCAGAGCAGTATGTTTATTCAGTATGGATACATTAAGCTATTCATAGTGTTCAGCTATGCATGTTTCTGCACATCCTTGTGCAGACACTTTGGCCCCAATTACCGTTGGACACGGTGCTGATACTGGGGAGGCATCATTCCTTGTCAATGACTTCTCTTAACTTATTCCGGAATCCATGGATCTGGAGCACACATCTGTGTCTGAGCCATGGAGTCCTCCGTTCTGCATTGTCCACTCACATTCACTTGAACTCATCAGGAAGTTCCAAATCTTCAAAATCATTCACATTTGATCGCTTTACTTTCCTGCTTCAAAATCTTTCAGGTCCTAACAATGCAGGCAGACTCCTCAGCTTGGAAGGCAAGACTGCTGGGAGACTGCCTACAACCCCCTCTCTGCCTCTCCCTGCCCCTCGATTACTTTCTGGCCCCGTTAAATCCCCCTTTGTTCCTCAAACACAACATGACCTTTCAAGCCCAAGTCTTTGCAAGGCTCTTTTCTCTGCCTAGAAGAAAAGTTTGCCCCCTCTTCTTCTTTGAGCAAACTTCCATGTATCTCTCAAAACCCCACTCAGTTTTTACCTTTCCTGTGATACTGGTCTCCAGCATTTCCTGGCTCTGTACTTCCACGGCGATCTGCATATATTGCAAAGAGTTGTACCTGAGTGTTAGACACAGTCCCTCATCAGGGACCCTCTAAAGTTCAAGACTGGGGCTTACCAGTCTGTCCCCAAAGTCAAAGTCTCTAGAAGGCCTTGGATAAATGCAGGTCAAATGAACATACCTGAATGTAAATTCTTATGACATGATTTTATGGACGGTGAAATAATATGTGAGTGTATATGGATGTTATTTACACCCTCCCTTGCTCCAACAGGAATTTGAGTAGATGCTGGTGGACCAGTCTTTCTTACTCATAAGCACATATAGAATGGTGCTTGGTACCTCCTATAGTAGAGACAGGGCTTTGAAGTCAAACAATTCTAGAATCAAGTCCTAACTCCGCATCTTACTGTAACTTTAAGTCACTGCTTCATCTCTTAGCCTCAGTTTTTCCCATCTGTAAAATGGGGTGTCTGATAATTGCCCACATGACAGCCATCCGATGGTCAATCCTGCTTTTTCCTTAATGGTCTGAATTTTTATTTCAGGAGTCTACCCACTCCTGAAGGTGACCGGGGTGGGAGGGGGAAATCCTAATTAGTCTAAACTGATCTTGGCATGCCATTCCCCTTGCCAGTGATTAATGTCCTGATGGATTTGCTGCCCAGTTCTAGTCAATGAGATGTGAGGAGGGTTCTTTGTGGGAGCGGGGTGTGGAGAGTTGTTCTAGGATGTACTAACTTGCTCTTAAAACACGAGAGGAAATAATAAATAATAAAGTAATAAGTAATAAAATAATAAAAAATAAATAATAAGTCTCCTTTTGAGAATTTTTTTTTAAGATTTATTTATTTATCTTAAGAGAGAGAGAGAGAGAGCATGAGCAGGAGGGGCAGAGGGAGACAGAGAAAGAGAATCTCAAGCAGGCTCTGCACCGAGTGCAGAGCCTGATATGCAACTTGATCCCACGACCCTGATATCATGACCTGAGCTGAAACCAAGAGCTGGACGCTCAATGACTGAGCCGGACTGAGGAGCCCCAATAACTGTCCTTTTGCAGCCGGATGGTCTATCTGGAGTGATGGCTGGAGCAATAGCAGCCACGTTGTGATGAAGCGAACTAGCTAAGCCAGCACACTGAAGGTGATAGAATGGGAACATAGCAAGAACCTGGGTCCTGGCAATACAGTTTAGCAGCTGGAGGCATCTACCTCTGGACTGTTCCCTGCGTTCATCGGTTCCTTCACTGTTTAATGAGGGGCCCTGGGCTCAATCTGGTATTGTTGAGGTCTCTGTTACTTACAGCCAAAAGCGTCAACTCCACAGAGTTGTTGTGATGACTAAATAAAATAAAGTTTGTAAAGTATGTAAGTTGACAAAGTGCCCAGCACACAGTAGGTTCTTAAAAAGGATGAAAGACTTTCCTGCTGAAACCTTCTGAAACGAATGCACCAATGACTATGAGGAGTGGCCCCAGGAACTTGGCAGATGGTAATAACGTTCAGAGCCGTTCAGAGGTGGGTGGGTGCTGGGATGACAGCGAAGATGGCGATGAAGCTGAAATTCAAACATCATGTTAGTAAATGTCCTGATGGAACTTCTCGGGGCTGTCACAGTGGTTCCCCTTTGTACTGTTTGGGCCTTTTCTTACCCTGGTCAGAGTTAAACCATGCACGACACAGGCTTTTCTAATTGTGGGCGGCCACACTTGCACCATCCGGGGTGGTCCCTATTACCCCGGGGCATGGAAGCCAGGCTACGGGATGAAGGCTAGAGTGTAATTTGTAACTTCAGGAGGAGCCAAGATCTGGAAGCAGAACTAACATACCCACACGACAGAAAGAACACGGTGCATCTGACAAAGGCACACCAAAACTGTCCCCCTCCCAGGGCGCCCAGGGGAGCCATGCAGACATCCGAAGCTTTGGAAAGACCTGCCTTGGAGGGCTCACCTGGCTTTTGGCCCATGGACCAGGCTGCAGAGTTCTGCTCCACGCCAGCCCCAAGGCCCTTTCGAATCTTGTTCCAGGAGAGCTTGGCCACACTGATGTCTGCCAGAATCAAGTCCACCCAGCCATGTGGGCGGCCCTGGCAGCGGGGGATGGGGGCAGGGTTTGTGCAAGGACACCGTGGCCCCTGCTGGAGGCTTGTGGAAGAGGAGGTGGTGCACTTCTGGGCAAGACAGGAGGGAACCCGGAGGAGGAAGGGAGCGGAAACCACAGACTCAAGGCAGCCTCAGCCCCTTTTCAAAGACCATCTCCACCTTAGAAGCCGGTTCCAGGCCCCTGTCCTTCTGGCTGCCTCCTGGCCATTGACTTCCTGCTTGTTTGCCCCTTCTCTGCTTCCCAGCACTGCCATTCAATCCCATCCCACGTTTGCTTATTGAGAAGACTGTGTGAGATGCCATATTTCTACGAGAAACTAGGGGGTGAGTAAAGTATGAACATTAACAAGGTTAGAGTAGAAAGGACCTCAAAATGGTTTTCAAATAATCTTTACCACCTCAGAATCTTCCCCTCCGAAAGGAAAAAGGAAAGACTGTTGCAGCCGAATTCAGGCAGGGGCAAGGCCCTGTCCACTGTGGCCAGAGGCAGGCCCTATGCACAGAGTCTGAAAAACACTGATCTAGACCATTGGGGAAACTGAGGCCTGGAGAAGTAAGGCGACCTCTCTGAGACAACACATGTCAGTGGTCCAGCCAGGTTCAAGTGCAAGTGTCTGAGCTCCGGGCCCAGTGTCCTATCCCATACACTGCCCTCCACCTGTCGGCACCTGTTTCAAAGAGCAGCTGAGGGGATGAGGCAAGTCGACCTGGACTGGAAGGCATGTGTCCCGGGCTAAGGAGAGCCCCTGGTTGTAATCAGGAAGAGAGCCCGTGGGAAAGAGGGGTAGGAGTTGGGGCCTAGGATAGGACAGGACAGGCAGGACATGATGTCGAACATGGCCTGGATGTGATGGGAAGTCAGGTGATGGAAAGAGGGCAATTCCAGGCCCTGGAGAGCACGATCAGCTAAAGCCTGAAGAAAGCCTGATGGCTCAGGGACCTGGGTTCAGTCCTGGCTCTCTCATTATCATCCAGGTGACCTCGGATCAGTCAGAGGCCTCCTCTGTCTGGGTCTCCTTGCACAAAGAATGATGGAGGGGTTGGGCTAACTGGTCCTACTATGACAAGTTGTGATGCCTTCTCCCCTCCCATGGGGCTGTCCCCCCATTGTCACCGCTGCTCATTGACACCACTCCTCAGTGTGTGTCATGAGGCTGGGAGTGACACCAGGAGGAAAGGTCCTCAGGTGCCCCTTGAGAGCAGCCCAGAACTGGCAGGCCTTCTCAAGTGGCCCACCCAGAGCTTTGGAGAACAGACCACAAGGAGGCAGGAATCCCGGGCAGAACTAGAGCATAAACTATTCCTTTTCTGAGAAGTATTCTTTCCAATCCAGCTCCCTCTGGAAGCCCAGGTCCACCCCTGGGAGCAGAAAGGGAGGACCTCAAGGGTAGAGGTCACAAGCTACTTACTGGCTCCAAATCTCAGGATTATCACTTGTAAAATGAAATAAAACTAGTATCTTAATATTCTCACTTATTAAATTGATCATTTCAGTAGTTTGTGTGATGAACTGAGATAATCCTTGCCAGGTGCCTAGGACCGTGCCTGGTGGAAGGACCCCTCAGTCAATATTAGTTCCATCCATTGCCGGAGGGCTGCCTGCTAGGAAGACCACACAGTTTGAAGGCTCTTGACACTAAACAGACTGGTTCATCAAGGGCCCCTGTATGTCTCACACATGCCTCTCAATCACAGGAGGGGAGAATGTGCGGGGGGCCTGGGGAGAGTGTGGGAAGCCCACTGGAAACAATGTGAGCACGCCCCCTGCTGGCAGGGAGCAAAGGTGCAGGTCCCTGGGCTTGGGGAGTTTGGGGGTGATGTAGGGGATCCTTGTTAGTACAACCTGCTGCTGCCCTGGTATATTGACCCGATATTCACAGAGCACACTCCAGGTGTTACCAAGCAGGCTTTCAGAGGGATGCAAAATGAGTGACAGGTAAACTAGGTTTTTTTTGGAGCCAACTAATTTTGGAGTCAACCATAACCAGGCACAGGTTCAAGCTCAAATTCCATGCCCACCGCCCCAGAAACCATCGGTATTGCATACAGCAGTTGAAAAGTTCCTTGCACCTTGGACTGATTGTATGTGGAGTGACCTTGGACAAAGCATAGAATCCCCCTGAGCTTCCGTGTCCTCATCTGTAACACACAAGTCTTTTTCACCCTTCCTCCCAAATCAGAGGGAGGAGACAAGGTCACCTGGGGGAGTTAAAAGCAGTCGGGTCTTCTCTAGGGAAACCTCATCTCTTTGAACCTGGGCTGTCACTTGTTTGGCCGATTCAGAAGGGACCCTGTGATGCTCTTGTGACATGCCAGTCTCCCCAGGTGCTCCTATCCACCAAGTACTCTGGGAGACTGGGCTCTGGGCCCTTCTCTTGGAGATTAATGGTGGAGCCCTAACCTCTCATGTGAGACCATCAGACTGGATGTGGCAGGATCGTGCAAACAGCAAACCTGAGCGTTCAAGTGCCCACACTGCACATTCCCGGCCACACATGTGTATCATCCTTGAATTACTGGGACTGCTTAGCCTCACGGTGTCAGCCTGCTGAGGGCTATTTGCCCTCCTGTCAACCTTGTTCTCTCCGACTACCAGGCAACTTCTTTCTCTTGCTATGGCTGCAAGGGTTTCAGAAGGATAGGAAAACACATTCTCAATGATTTTTTCTTTTAAGATTTTTTTTTTTTAATTTGACAGAGATCACAAGTAGGCAGAGAGGCAGGCAGAGAGAGAGAGAGAGGAGGAGGAGGAAGCAGGCTCCCTGCTGAGCAAAGAGCCCAATGCGGGCCTAGATCCCAGGATCTTGAGATCATTACCTGAGCCGAAGGCAGAGACTTTAACCCACTGAGCCACCCAGGTGCCCCAATGATTCTTTCTTTTTTGAGAGAGAGAGCAAGAGTGCACAAGGGTGGGTGGAGGAGCAGAAGGAGAGAGAGAGAGAGAGAGAATCTGAAGCAGACTCTGTCCAGAACAGAGCTGGATACAGAACTCGATCTCATGGCCCGGAGATCATGACCTGAGCTGAAATCAAGAGTCTGTCACTTGAGCCACCTGAGCAACCCAGGTGCCCCCGTTCTCAATGAATTTTATTAACAACTCCCATCACTACCACAATCAGCAATTTTCACTCCCAGGGGCCTTTACTACACACACACAAACACACAAGCAGAGCAAAGGTGAACACTGGAAACCCGCCTTTCGAGAGAGATGCTTAACACCTGTATTAACACAATCCAAATTGTGTCCAGTTTATTTTTTAAATATTTAAATTTTTTTTTCATTTTTAAAATTTTATTATTTATTTGACAGAGAGAGAGAATAAGCAGGGGGAGTGATAGGCAGAGGGTGAGGGAGAGGCAGTCTCCTCAGTGAGCAGGGAGCCTGATGTGGGGTTCAATCCCAGGACCCTGGGACCATGACCTGAGCCGAAGGCCGACACTTAACCAACTGAGCCACTCAGGTACCTCTGTCCAGTTTATTTTTTGAGGATGTGTTTATGTGCTTTTGCATTCATTCACATAACAAAGTTTTACAGAGCTATTGATTGCAAGGTATTGGGACAATAGCAGTAAATGAAATAGACACAAATTCTTGCTGTCAGTGGAGAGTGTGTGTATGTGGGGGGGCGGGTCGTGGGATAGAAAAGTAATAAAGAAGTGGCATAGCCATGTTTGATGGTTATGTGTGCTATGGAGAAAGCCAAAGCAGAGGAGGGATTTTGTGTGCCCCACCATGGGGGACAGTTTTAAAGGGCGTGGTCAGGGAACATTATGTTAAAAAGGCAACACATGGGCGCCTGGGTGGCTTAGTGGGTTAAGCCGCTGCCTTCAGCTCAGGTCATGATCTCGGGGTCCTGGGATCGAGTCCCGCATCGGGCTCTCTGCTCAGCAGGGAGTCTGCTTCCCTCTCTCTCTCTCTCTCTGCCTGCCTCTCTATCTACTTGTGATCTCTCTCTCTCAAATAAATAAAATCTTTAAAAAAAAATAAAAATAAAAAGGTAACACATAAGTAAAGTTCTAAAGAAAGTGAGGGAGAGAAGCGTGTAGTTCTTGGTAGAAGAGAGTCCCAAGCAGAGGGAAAGGCAGTGCAAAGGCACTGGGGCGAGAGCACACCTGTTGACAGAGAAGCTGTCCTGGAAACAACAAGGGGAGGAATGGGACATGTGTCAGAGAGAGAATGGGGAGGGGCAGGGGGGGTCAGGATTTGAGGGCCACTGAAAGGACATTGGTGTTTACTCTGAGTGAGCTGGGAACCATGCAGTGTTCTGAGCAGAGGAGTGACATCATCTGTCCTACATTTGAATAAGCTCATTCTTCTTCTTTTTTTTTTTTTTTTTTTGGATTTCATTTATTTATTTGACAGAGAGAGAAAGCACAAGCAGGGGGAGCTGCAGACAGAGGCAGAGGGAGAAGCAGCCTCCCCTGGGATCATGACCTGAGCCCAAGGCAGACGCTTAACCGACTGAGGCACCCAGGCGCCCTGAATAGACTCATCTGTAGGAGGTAAGTGTGAGAAAGCAGGGGGACCAGGCTGTGGGAGGCATGTAGGCAAGGGGAATGGTGGCTGGTGCCACGGTCATGGTGGCAAAGTTGGTGGGAAGGGGTCAACTTCTGAAGATAGGGCGATGAGCAGGGAGAAGGGGTGCATTAGAGGAGAAATCATCCATTTTGGTTTGTACAAATATTTCCCTTGCATATTTTGTCGTAAGTCTACAATCCTGAGTATATGTAGGGAGAAGGACTAGTGTGCACACCCACACCTGCTCGGCGACAGCAGCAAGTTACCATGTCCTCTGCAGGACTCCACTACCCTTCTCAGGCAGGAGCGGTGATAACCAGGCCCCCCTCCCAGGCGTGCTGTGAGGACAGCACCTGCAAAACACTTAGCAAACTCCTGCACTCAATAAAGAGGAACTGTTCTCATTAATAAAGTAGGATCAAGGGTCCCCCACACCCTCTGTCCAATCAATATGGCGAATTCCAGCCCTCTTCTGAAAGTTCAGGGACTAGCACCTGGCATGCAGGGAGGGTGTGCAAAGCTCTACTTCGAGAAATGGGATGGGGAGAGGTTAATCAGGGTAGGTTTCCCCGAAGAGGAGCTAGCCTCACTGCCTCTCTTGTCAGGTGAAGAAACCAAGGTTCAAAGACTTTAAATAACTCGTGTGAGGTCACAAAGCTAGACAGTAGCAGAGAAGGGCTTGTGTCTGTGCCTGTCTGGCTCAGAAGACACCTGGTGACAAGCCATTCCCATCAGAGGAGAATGACGGCCATTCACGTGAGGACCTGGGATGATGCAATCCATCATTAAGTCAGGGTGGAGCCGGGTACGGGAACCTTGACGCCACCTTGCTATCCAGCCCACATTCTCCGGGTGAGCGTGAGTGGTGGGCTGGGCCCCATGCACGGGGGTTTGGCCACATAACCTCACTTGACCGTCACCTCGAAGATGAGAAAACAGGCCCAGCAAGCTTCTGGAGCTCACCTGTGAGTGTCTCTAAAGAGACAAGAACCCAAGTGTTTCAGTAACCTAATGCTGTGACACCATCAACTGGAAGAGTTAGTGGCTTACACAACAATTTATTCCTTCTTGTGATTCTGTGAGTCAGGAATTTGGGCAGGGCTCAGCAGGGTGGTTCTCGGTGGGTAAGTTACCTGGAGCTGTGAGACCGGGAGGGGATGGACCAAGAAGGCTTTTTTCCCACACCTGGGACCTCAGCCCTCCTCCACGTGGCCTCTCCAGGTGGCCACACAGTGGCTTGAGGGTAGTTGGATTTCTGACGTGGCAGCTGGCTTCCAAAAGCATGAAGGCAGAAGCTGTCAGGCTCCTGAGGGGATAGTCGTCGGCTGGTCAGAGCAAGTCACTGGGTCAGCCCAGATTCGGGAGGAGGGGAAGCGGATGTCTGCTCTTGAAGGGCAACACGCACATACCAGAGTGGGAGACATTTGTGGCCATCATGGGAGACCGACTACCATCCCCAACCTCCTCACTACTTTCACCCAGGCCCTGGGTATGACCCAGGGCACTGTTATTTGGAGGGACTCCGTGAAGCCTGGTAAACCCCCAAGACAAGGCCCATGACCATGGTTTGTCTTACGGGGCCCTCTTGCCCAATGACACCTTCATGTTTTGGGTCTGGATTCACAAAAATTTACTTGTGTATCTTGTTACTTACTTGTTACTTGTTATCTTGTTTCCTTGAGGGCAAGCACCTATTTTTCTCCTTCCTAGGGTCGCAGACCCTGAGTTAGCCTAAACCTGTCTTTTTTTCTTTTTTTAAAAGTTTATTTACTTATTTACGTTTTTTACTTATTTACTTTATTTATTTATTTACTTTATTATTTATTTACTTTATTATTTATTATTTATTTATTTACTTTATTATTTATTTATTTATGCTTTTTAAAAGTTTATTTACTTATTTATGTTAGGAGGGGAGGGGCAAAGGGAGAGAGAGTGTCCCAAGCCAACTCCTTGCTGAGTGTGGAACCCGACATGAGTCTCGATCGCAGGACCCTGAGATCACAACCTGAGCCAAAACAAAGAGTTGGATGTTTAACTGACTGTGCCACCCAGGTGCCCCACTTTTTTCAGTAAGCTCTATGCCCACTGTGGGGCTTGAGCTCATGACCCTAAGATCAAGAGCTACACATTCCATGGACCAGCCTAAGCTTGTCTTGTTCTCAGGAACCTACAAGAACCTAACACTTGCAGATAGTCAAAGATCCGAACCAAACAGGATCAGATTCGCCTTTGCAGATCCAGCACGGGGCCTTTTCCAGAAGAAGAGCTTCATAAATGGGGACTTTCTGGCCCCTGCGTTCACGTGCTTGAGCTGGAAGGAAGGAAGAGAGTGTCTTACTTCAGGACCTACTCCGTCTTCATCCCCTGGAAATGTGTTTAGGAAGCAGGACAGCCCCCTCCCCCCCAACAAGAACCTGCATCTAACCAGATGTCCAAGTGATCCCTATGCCTGTTAAGGTTGGAGAGGACTCAGGTAGCAGTTCCCAAGGTAGAGAGAACAGGACAGATTGGGAGGGCAGTTGCCAGTTGAACCCCCTGGGGTTGAGCCCAGACATCAGAATTTTCTGAAAGCTCCCCGGGTGATTTCAATGTTCTTCCAAGGTCAAGAGCCCCTGGTTAGTATTAGTTATGCCCAATGTGGGGCTAATACTTAGAGTATTAGTTCTCTCACTGTGGTGTGTGGGCCGTCTGCCTCCAAATCACTTGGGGGCACTTACCAAATATGTAATTCCTGCCTCCCACACCAGGTTTTGGAGTCTCATTCTCCTGGGAGTGGGGCCCAGAAATCCACATTTTTTTTTTAAAGATTTTATTTATTTATTTATTTGACAGACAGAGATCACAAGTAGGCAGAGAGAGAGAGAGGAGGAAGTAGGCTCTCTGCGGAGCAGAGAGCCGGATGTGGGGCTCAATCACAGGACCCTGGGATCATGACCTGAGCTGAAAGCAGAGGCTTTAACCCACTGAGCCATCCAGGCGCCCCAACAGAAATCCACATTTTTAACCATCTCTCTAGGTGATGCGAATGCATTACTGAGGTTTGAGACCCTCAGTTTAGGGCCGCGAATAAGGCAGCAATGAGGTTTGCAAATGCTACAAATGACAATGTGCAAAAAGTTAGAAACTCCAGACAAGCGGAAGTAGGAAACAACAACTCTCCACACTCCTACTGTCTGGAGAAAACGGGAGGCCCCTCGGCACCCACACTGGAGACAGGGAGGAGCCCCCCTCCTCCGGGGAGGCTGCCCACCCCCGCCCACCCCATGCGGCAGTTGGCAGTGATTTGGGTTCTGTTCTGCTGGCGGGGTGGAGCCTGTCATCTGGCCCGGACAGAGTTATTGCCTCAAATTACATGGTTGATTATCAATTACTTGTGTCCGTGTGAGAGCATGTGTGCGTGTGTGCAGAAGTGTCTTTGCAAGTCATTAAGGGTCGTAATTCTGGATTATCGTTGATTAACGAGAGGGAGGCCTGGTACCTCCAGCAGCCGGGATGGCAGCCCCGCAATTATGTCCCAGCTGATCAGTAATTGGCGCATCGCAAGATGATTTCTCTCTCTCCTCTGCCACCTCCCAGCCTCTCTGGGCGGCTCCGCAATTAGCGCCATTGCTCATTCCCTTCCAGCCCGGGCTGGGTTCACGGGTCTGCTTTCTGGCAGGCAGCACGGGGCTGGCTGGCTGATGGTGCAGGGGCAGTGGCAGAGGCGCCGTGGTGGGGGCGTGGAGCTGGCATGGGCTCCCGCTCGCTCGGCGAGAACCGCTGTGCCTGTCCCATCATCGCTCTTCCCAGGGAGCCAGGGAGCTGGTCTCTCCCTCCCTGCCTCCACCCCCATGGCCTCACTGGGGAAACCGAGACTCAGAGAAGGAGAGGGGCAACTTAGGAAACAAAAACCCCCGTGCACCAGGACGGCTCAGTCAGTTAAGCACCCGACTCTTGATTTCGTGTCAGGTGGTGATCTCAGGATCATGAGATCGAGTCCCACATCAGGCTCTGCGCTCAGCGTGGAGTCTGCCTGGGATTCTCTCTCCCTCTCTCTGCCCCTCCTCCCCATAAATATGTAAAACCTAAAAGAAAAAAAAATCCAAAACCAATAAGTCAGAATGGTATGGCAACCTGACCCCAACCTTGCAGAGCCAAGGCAAAGTCAAAGACGTACCTCCTATCATCACTCCCACCCTTGGGAGGCTGTGAGGTGCCTGTTGGTTGTCTCAGTTTTTGTCCTAGAGAACTTGCAAATAGAGGCGCCAGCTCCGGGGTTGGAGGAAGGGCCCCGAGGAATGTGTGGAAGGCGGCATTGTCGCCTGCTTGGATTATGACAATGGCCTCCTAACTGTTCTCCCACTTCCACACTGGGCCCCCAACATCCATCATGCTGGAACAGAGGGACCCTGCGCCACACTCCACATGACACCCTCCCTCTACCCCAGGCAACTCCCCGTTGCCCTCAGGGTAAAGTCCAGGTCCCTGGTCTTCCCTCCAGCCGCCCTCTCTGCGCCAGTGTGGACTCTTCAGCGCGCCAGCTCCCTCCACATGCCCGTCCTGTCCTTTGCCCCATCTGGTCCTTCTCCCTGGATCCCGTCTCCCTTCTCCCATCTTCCTTCACCTGGGGCACACTCGCGCGGGAGGCCGTGATACTCACCCTTGGGCTCCATTCCCGAGAAAGGGGTCCTGCCCTCCCCAGGGACCAGCAGTTAGAGAAGCAGAAACTGTAAGGATGGCTTTACGGGGTTTTGAGGGTGTGGGGAAGGCGGGGCTATTCCGGAACCTTCCACATAAAAGACTCTGCAGAGCCACCAGGCAGTTTGTTTCTGAGCCTTGCAGCTGTCTTGGCCATTTTCATTTTTATCTACTTAGGGTGGTCAGCAGGTCATGGCAAGCGGGAGACGTGATGCTAATGACTCCGGCTCCACGTGGCGACCATTCAGGAAAAAGCCGCAATGTTCTCTCTGCCACATTAATCAGAGAAACACATCAAGAGCTGTTGCATGGAGACAGCTTTCCTCCCAGTACCTG
The DNA here is from genome assembly GCF_922984935.1 of Meles meles. NCBI lineage: Eukaryota > Metazoa > Chordata > Mammalia > Carnivora > Mustelidae > Meles > Meles meles. Next base: position 134,391,821 of record NC_060071.1, on the reverse strand, counting down.
CCCTGCATGCTAATCACCACCCCTCCTGGCGGTGAGTCAGCTCCATGCCAGGCGGGTGGTGGGGGAAGGCCAGAAATGCCAGCTCCCTGCGGTGGGGAGCTGCCGGGGCAGGGGAGGGGGGAGCCAGGCTCCACCCCCACACACACTACATAAGACCATCATCGATGGGTGGACAGGTGGAGATGGCAAGTCGTGGGAGAGTCCATCCCAATTAAACCCTGGGCTACCTCCTTGGGTCTACTAGAGAGAATTCTCCAGAAGCTGATCCCTGGACAGAGTCCAGGCTTAAAGCAAGATGGACCTCACTGCTAGGCACTTTGGTAACAATAGGACATAACTTCTGGTAGAGCTGCGCGTGTGGCAGACACACATGTAAGCACTCTCCGTAGATTACTCATTTAACCCTTTATGAATATTCCCACTGTGCGGATGAGAAAGGCAATACACAGACAGGTTAAGTAGCCAAACCAGGGCTGCACAGCCTGTAACAACTGATCGGGTGTGAACCCCAGCAACCATGCCACAAAGCACTCCCCTCCACCGCCTCTCATTGCTCTGCTGGAGCTCAGAGTCCCCTGAGGCCCTGGGTGCATTTTGTATGTTTTCATTCATTCACTCATACAGCTACTGTTTGCAGAACACCTGCCATATAGGAGGTGCCATACCAGGCACAAGAGAGACAAGGAGACACAAAACAGGCATCAACGTAATATTACCACAAATAGCCGATTGCAGAAAGTGATAAGAGTCATGAGAAGCAGCGGGTTCCATGCAACTGTGTAATGGGAAGCCAGTTCACACGTGAGAGCCTTCATCAGGTCGCACAGGTTTGCAGACCCCTCCTTCCATCATTCTGTCCGCAAGTACCTAGCAATCGTTCATTCGGGCACGGTGCACCAGGACACGGTGGTGGGCGGGACAGAGAGTTTCTCCTTCAGGAGTAGCCTGGTGGGGAAGACAGAGAAATACAAATGTACCAGAAAAGAAATTAGAGCTAACGGTGAGGTTTCTTTTTTCTTTTTTTAAAGGTTTTATTTATTTATTTGACAGAGAGAGAGAGAGACAGTGAGAAGGAACACAAGCAGGGGGAGTGGGAGAGGAAGAAGTAGGCTTCCTGCCGAGCAGGGAGCCTGATGCGGGGCTTGATCCCAGGACCTTGGGATCATGACCTGAGCCGAAGGCAGACGCTTAACAACTGAGCCACCCAGGCACGCCTAATGGTGAGGGTTCTGAGTGTTATTATTATTTTTTTTTATTTTTATTAAGAAAACCTTCATTTTTTTAAGGGTCTCTTGCAGGGAGAAAGCAAGCGAGAGAAAATGCATTCTGCTAAAGACATTCACCTTGGCTTTGCCCACAGCTGCTCCCGAGCGTCCTTGCGGGCCCCGGTGGTGGTTGAGCTGGGCCGTACGCCAGGCCCTTTCCATCTCTCTGAGGATGGGCTGGCCACTGTCCGGAGCCTCCCTCTCCCCCCGCCTTCCCCGCCCCGCCTCTCCTTGGGGCTTTTCCACTGATGCCCTGGGAATTCCCCCATCTCCCAATAGAAAGGACGCCCCCTGCCCTCCCTCCCCATGTGGCGTCCTGCACACCAGACATGGGAGGCCACGGGCTTTGGAGAACGGTAGGGAGCAAAAAGAGCGTTTTTAAAACACGTCTCTGTTATTTCCCTTCTTGGCCTCCATCAGCATCCCACCTGGCATATGAACTTGTTCTTCCCTTATATGGCTCTGAGAAAAGCACCATATGGCTGTTCATCAGGCCCACGGGCTGGTTTCCATCCAGCCCACTCTGATTTCCTCCCAGGCTCGGGTCTGCGGAATGACCCGCCCTTCATGAGGGCGCCCTTCCTGAGGGTGGAGGAAGAGAGACAGCGACGGTGAAGACATACACAGCTCGAACCACCGGCCAGGGACTGCGCCCAGTACTTGCATGTGGCGACGCTATCACCGTCCCTTCACAGATGAAGACACTGACACGAGGAGCTGTTCGGAGACATCCTCTAGGTCACACGGCTGGTGATGGCAGAGCCGGGATCTGAGCCGTACTGACCATCAGATTTTGCTGATTTGCTCTCAGAAAACCCAATCTTAGCTAAAGGGTGTTGGCAGGAAGGGATGAGAGTTTAGAAGAAGGGGTCCTGCCCATGTGGCCAGGAGAAGGGATGCCAGAGGAAAGACGGATAAATCCATGAGGTGGGGCAAAGCCTGGCCTACAAACCCCACCCCCCCCACTCCCACCCCCAGGAGGATCTGGAAGCAGCCTCCTTGCAGAGCTGGCTAGGGAGCTGCAGGGAGCCCTCAGGAGACCCGGGAGACCAGTTTCCCCCTTGGGCTCCTTGCTTAGGTCCTTCCCACCAGTTCCCTCCATCACTGCTTTCTCTGCTCTCCGGGATTGAGTGACAAGCGCATCCTCCCGGAAGCCCGCCAGCTGCAAGGCCACCTTGGGAGTAGTGGGCCAGAGGGACCTGGGCACGGATCTCAGCTCCGTGTTTGCTCCGTGACTGTGTGGCCAAGTAGCGCCCACCCCCATGCCCGAGAGCCTCGCCTACAAGGTGGCGTGGGGAAGAGGTGTGAAATGAGCTAAGGGTCAAGAACCTGGGCAGGCTCCTGGCACAGAAGAGCTGTGTGATCCGGGTGTCCGGCCCTCATTCCCTGTTCTTCCTTCAAGGACAGAAAGGAGGAAGCAGAGGCTCCTGGGGGATTGGAGCTGCGCCTTCGATAGGCCTGGCAGAGGGTCAGGCCCTGGTATGGCCCCTCCCCCCTAGAGAAAGGAGCTTTATTGGACAGGACTCCACCCTCTGTACCCCCTCAGCCTTGCTGGGCTCCTTCCCGCATGTCTCCCCTCCTGCACGCCCGCAGAGGATGGGCTGTCTCCGCCGTGTCTACTGGGAAGCACGAGCCCATGGTGCGAGACCCGGGTCCGGAGTCCAGGACGCTGTCCGCCTCCTGTTGAGCCTCTCCAGTGTCCCAGGGGCCTTTGGATGGGAGAACAGGCAACCCCCCGCCCTCCACCCCAGGACATCCCCCTTGAGAGGACGCACGAAGGGACCTTGGAGGGACTCACTGCCCCAAAAAGTACGGCAAGGAATGGGAATTTGGTGAAGACTGTGGTGTATGAGTGAGCCAGGCAAGCGGCACACAGAAGAGAAGCGCGCTTTTCTTCACGCTGTTTTTTTTCCTCTCCATTAAAAAAAAACGTGAACGCGGGCGCCTGGGTGGCTCAGTGGGTTAAGCCGCTGCCTTCGGCTCAGGTCATGATCTCAGGGTCCTGGGATCGAGTCCCACATCGGGCTCTCTGCTCAGCAGCGAGCCTGCTTCCCTCTCTCTCTCTATCTGCCTGCCTCTCTGTCTACTTGTGATCTCTCTCTGTCAAATAAATAAATAAAATCTTAAAAAAAAAAAAAAAAGTGAACGCAGAGAGGTAAAGAGAGAAAAAAGTGAGAAGTTCCTTTGATTCCCATCTCTCATCAATTATCACTGCTGTCCCCAGCAATAAGCTGTGTAACAGCTCACCGTGTACCATCACAGGCTTTGCCTAGCGTTTACACATGTGCGTGCACACACACACACACGTGTACACCCATGTGTATGTGCGTCACTGCCAGGGTCTTTGTTTTTCTTTGCTTCTACACAAACGCTGTCCCGTTGACCACATCGCTCTGCACTTGTCTCCCCACGACAGCATACGCTGGACAATTTCTCCTGCCAATACACACAGAGCATCCTCGTTGGTTGTTCTGTTGTTTTTTTTTAATTTCTGCGTAATATTGCACACGAGACAGCACAGTGGAGTCAATCATGCCCTTCCACTCACACTCTCACTCGGGGTCCCCGTCGCTCACTCAGCTCTGGGGAGCATGAATCAAAAGGCTTTTTTATGGTACATGGTGGTTCCGCACAATGCCAGGGGACGCCACATGTCCCTTCCACCCCCCGCGAACAGATAAGGTGTCTCCGGGTTTTTTCCATGCACATGACTCTGCAGTCAGCTTCCCCACCGCGCCTCTTGGTGCACATGTGTGGATAGCCCTCCAGCCGCTGCTAGCTCGAGGTGGAGCGGGTGAGCAGAAGCGCACGTGTCCTCCGTTGGACAGACCCTGCTGTGCTATGTGTGTGTTGGGGGGGTCGCTTATAGCCTCCTGCGCCTGGCTCGGCTGCACCGGTCCCCCTAGCACATATCCATCATGTGGCTGCCGGCCGGCCAGCAGCTTCCAGGAAATCAATTGCAAAGACAGGCTATTGTCATCAGCTTGAACACTGGAAGCCATCCAGAGAGTAGATTCAATTGTAGGAGAAAATCATACTGGGCTCAAGACCGCTTGTAATGGAGACCCCCTTGGTGACCTTGCTGGAGAAGTTAAAAGAACACCGGCAGACACACTCCCATCCTTGATCATCTACCTCCAGTCCAACTGCTGGGAGCACAGCCCTCTGCCCTTGGAGAAGCTGCTCCTCGTTAGCGGCCATATGGGAAGGGGGAGGCCTGGTCTGGGGCCCAGGCTGCCCATGTGCAGGCAAGGAGGCCCGCGGGGCACCTGCTCTCCTGGAGGGTGGGCCCAGGTGACCATCAGGTCCCCAGCTGCTCAAGGTCACGGTACCCACCCCCTTCTGCTCGCTGGAGAGGTGGTCTGGCCGCCAGGCAGCGGTCCTCCGGTAACCACTCCCTCTCTACCTGTTCCCTGGGGCCAGGATCCTCCGGCTGAGTACAACCCTCTCTCCCCCACCTGCACAAACACAGGTACGGGCACCCCTTACCTAGTTCTTATGATCCAGCTGGAGACCTTTGCCCTGCACACCCAGGAGGAGGGGGCCCTCTTCCAGCACAGTGAATACTGGAGAAGGAGGTGCCGTAGGGACTGGCCCAACATGTTCCTTAACTGTAAGGGTGCCCAGACCCTTTACCTAACTTCAGTGGAGCTGTGTTGATAAGCGCTCACCCTCTAACCCCCTTCCCCATTACGTCCTCTCTAGATTCCTGCTGCCCACATGCGCACCTGGCCCTACACAGAAAACTCAGCTATTGCCATGAACTTGGAGAAACACCCACTCACCTTCTATGCACAGCTGTCCCCACTCTCCAGGCCTGCTTACCCGGTAATGATGGAAATACCTCTGGCTACCACTGACGGGGCACTCACGGTACAGAACACCAAGTGCTTTACATGTATTACCTGATGTCATTTTCACACACTTGGCAAGGTGGGTGCCACTATGATTTACAGGTGGGGAAATGGAGGCCCAGAGAGGTTAAGTAACTTGATCCAGTTCACACAGCTAACGGTTAGCTCCAAAGCCAGGTTTGGAAGCCAGGTCTTTGTCAGACTCCAGCGCTGGTGGGCTTGAGCGCTGGGCCACCTTGGCTCCCACTTACTTCACCTGCACCCTCCCCTTCCATGCAGCTCTGTCTTCTGTTCACTCCCCTCCCCTGGTGCTCTACTCTGCCAGGGGCTCAAGAGGTCAAGATCCTCAGGGTTTTGTTGGGAAGGCAGGTCCTTATTCTGCTCATGTTCAACCTCTTCCAGCTGCCCAAGGACCAACGTCTAGTCCCAAGCCCCATGCAGGTGCCCGGGTCATTTTGCTGCTGAGGAAAGACAGGCAGAGTGATGGGGGCAAGTTCCAATCACCATTTAACACCACAGAACAAGTAACTTCCATGGAGATAAAGTATACTGTATCTCCTGGCCTGAAAAGATGTCCTCGTATATTGTTCTATTGAAAAAAGACAACAAAACAAGGTTTGGTTTGGTTTTGTTTTAATTTAAAATTTTTCTTTCTTTCTTTTTTTTTTAGTTATCTCTTTGTCCAACCTGGAGTTCGTACTCACAACCCCAAGGTCAGGAGTTCCACCAATAAGCCAGCCAGGCGCCCCAAGAAAGCAGGTTTAAAAGCAATGTACAGTAAGAAAACATTTTATTGATGAAACAAAAGTATTGTCTATGTATCTAAGCATAGAAAAGGGATATTTGCCAAGATGTTAACAGATGACTTTTGTTGTCTTCTCTTGGCTTATATGTGCTTTCTAATTTTTTTCAATGAACGTAGATTATTCACATGATTTTAAAAAGCAATAAAAATAAACCAATCCCAGGCTGATTGTATCTCTCCCAGTCCCTGTCCCTATTTCCAACAGCTCTCCAAAAAACCCCACCCTTCTTAGTCCTGGGCATTCCCTTCCCTCCCATCCTCTCTGCCTTTGAGTAGGGGCGGGGGTGGTCCTACCCGCACCAGGTCGACCAGGGGAGGGGTGCAGACGCTGACCGCCTCCGTCCAAATGCACAGTGGCTGGACCCTAACCCAAATGCACAGTGGCCGGAGGCCCATTTCCCTCTCTCCTGCTTCCCTTTCACGAAGGAAATGCTCTGCTTTTTACTGCATTGTTTGCTTTCAGGCGCAGGAGCTGCGAGGCAGGCCCTCCAGGTGCTGTGGATTGGAGCCCCAGGGCAAATGGCTCCTCTGCCAGAGGTGATTCTGCCAAAATGAAGAGGGAGGGGAAAGAAATCACAGCACTCCTGATCATCATCATCATCATCATCATCGGAAAAGAAAGAGCAGTGCCTTGGGATGGGGCTAGGCTGGTCCCTTCTAGAAGGCTCCGAGGAAGCGAGGAAGGAGATGGGAACGGAGCTTCCTGAGCATCTGCTGTGTACACGCCGTGGCCCCTCCACAGACAGGCTCTGGCCCCTGAGAACGGCCTTCCCTTTGTGCAAGTCAGGCACCTGGGCCAGAATTCTTGCTTCCCTGGTGCTTCACTTCCAGTCCGAGTAGGCTCCTGACAATGACTCTGGGTGGAGACATTTGTGTTGGCTGGGAGCCTCCCCATGCCAGTGTCAGCCGCTGCCTGGACTCCCCAAGAACTAGAAAGACCCCCTGCTCAGGAGCAGGGGCTAGGAGCAAGCATTTTTCTGAGGACCTGGCTGTGAGAGCACCTTCTATTCTAAGGACAAATCACTAATTCCATTGTTCCTGCCATTCAACCAGCAGAAATCAGAAGACAGCCTGGGGGCCTGCAGAGCTGGCCTAGGGCTCAAGGGAAAGGAGCAGAGGCCCTCCAGGGGTCCCCTGAACCTCTGTCTTCAAATCACATTCCCGGGGGTGGCCATCCTAGAGACCTAGAAACCAGGTTCCTGTCCCCACCAAGCCTCTTACACACGCTGGACAGATGTGCGGTTAGCACACCTCATTGGGACACAGGAGACCCTGGTCGTCCTCTAGCTCCGCACCTCGCCACCTGGGTTCCCCAGGCCAAGTCACTCTTGGCCACCACCACCCCTCCTCCTCTGCGTTGCCATGTAAAGAACGGTTTTCAAAGGGTGTTGCTGAAGGTTGCTAAGGCCCTGAATGGGGGTCTGCTATTGAGTTCCAGGCCCTGAACGGCCTGGTTTGGCTGCAGGTAGTCGAAGAGTGATTGTTAGCGACATCCTGTGGACATACTGGGTAACTGCACTCACCTGGATGGAAGCCATGGGGTGACATCCAGCTTTCCTCATTATGTGGAGAGGAGCTGATTGCAATTAATCACACTCATCACCTTACACAGGGAGCTGTCTTAGAGCTGGAACAGAATCCCTCCCCAAAACAGAAAATAACCTTCCACCCACAAATTTCCATCAGCCTCCAACTTTACATCTGTTTCATTTAAATGTGTCCCTTTTCAAATACTGACCTGATGGAAGAGTCTGGTGGCCGTGGAGGGACAGTGATGTCCATAATAATATTCAGAGAAGAAAAGTGTCGTGGGCTGTTTACTCTTCCCATGAATTCCATGCAGTATCTCATCTAATCTTCCTGACGACCCAAGGGTATGGGCTCTTATCCCCATCTTTTAGATGAAGAGTCAGCAGCTGGGAGCTCTGTGGACCCTGGAACTTCTCACTCCTCCTGCCTTTGCAGGATCTCAATGCTGAAGGCTCCTCCCCCTAGTGTCCCCAGGCTCCCTCCTCCTCGGGCCTCTGCAGAGGAGGGCCGTCTTTTTCGCCCATACCTGCCTAGTCAGCAGAGGGATGGCCGTCATGGCGGCTGGCCGTGAACAGTTCTGTTCACACCTACAGCTCCAGCCCCTAACGCGGTGTCCAGCACGCGGAAGGTGTTCATCCGTAAAGGAAAGACTGGGACACCCACCCACAAGTGGTGGAGGAGCCCATGGCATGAAACGTCCCTGAAGAGAATGGTTCTGTGGCCCCTGACGGTTCCAAGTGATGTGGGTTTCCGCGGTGCCACCCTTCCTGCTTCCGGTTATCCCAAGGCCCCAGTACAACAGACATCAGTCTTGGTTATCTCTTGCTGCCTAATGGATTACTTCAGTGGTTGGTAGCTTAAAATAATAATAAGCACTTGTCCTCTCACAGTTTCTGGGAGCCAGGAACAGGGGAATGGCTTCACTGGGTGTTCTGGCTCCGTGCCTTTTAGGGGGCAACACCCAAATATCAGCTGGGTTTGCAGCCATCTGAAGGCCCGCCTGAGGCTGTGGGATCTGCTTCTGAGGCTTCTCACTCATAGGGTGGCAAGATGGCGCGGGCTGTTGACCAGGTCCTCGGTTCCTTGCCATGTGGGCCTCTCCATAGGTCTGCCTGAGGATCCTCATGGCATGGCAGCCCGCTTCCCTTAGGACAAGGGATGTGAGAGAGAGCAGGGTAGAGAGCACAGTGTCTCCTATGAGTGTATTAGTCTCTTAGGGTTTCTGAGACAAAGATGGTTTAACACAACAGATACCTACTCTCTCACAATTCTGGAAGCTGGAAGTGTGAGATCTGGGTATCAGCAGGAAGCACGATCCAAGAACAGAAGTGGGGAGTCCGGATCCTAGTTCTATCTCTCCCATCAAAGGACCTAGGGGAGAATCCTTTCTGGTCTCTTCCAGCTTTCCTGGATGTTCCTTGGCTTGTGGTCACCTGACTCCAAACTCTGCCTCTGTCTTCACATGGCCTTCTCCCTGTGTCTGTCTGCTCTCTGTCTCTCTTCCTAAAAGGACACCAGTCATTGGATTTAGGACCTGTCCTAAGCCATCGTGCCCTTCATTATAGCTATGAAGACTCTTCTCAACTAAGGTCTCATTCACAGGCACTGGGAGTTAAAGCTCCAACATGTTTTTAGGGAACACACTGAAACCCATACCATGACCTAGCTCGGAAGTCAGATACCATCATGTTTGTGATAGCAAGTGGTTGGTTACTAGGGTCAGCCCTGTTCAGGGTGGAAGGAACCCACACGAGGATGAGAAAAATCAGGAGGTGAGGACAGCTGGGGCCACCTTGGAAGCCCCTATAACCGCATCAGAGAGCAGACTGAGCATGAGACACACCCCAAGGGAAAGACTCCACCCCAGTGGAGAGCCAGATCACAGCACTTGGGCCCCTCAGCCCATCAAGGATCTGAAAAGGGTCAGAGCATGGAGAACAGCCCAGGTGGGAAATGGAAACCTTCTGTAAGAGTAAAGTGTCCTGTGAGTTCTACCCTCAACAAGGTGGGCACCTACCACCTTCATCGCCAGCCTCAAGGCGGGGGCTTCCATGAAACCATCCAGAGCCCCGGGCCCCCTCAGGCCTGTGTGAAGAGGATACATTGTGCTGGGATTGGGGCAGGGGCCTGTGAGTGCTTCCCAGGGAGGAGATGCAGGCTGTGGGAGAGAGGCCCGACATGGCGTCACTTTGAGCCCTCTGAAAGCGTCCAGGGATCTTAACAGGAAGAAGCTGGAAGGGACTGAAGATGGCGTCACGGGTGGTTTCCCTGGAAAGGAAATGAAGATGGGACCCTCAGGACAGAGCCTCAGAGATGGGAGTCTCGGAAGAACCTGGGAGAGCAGGAGATGGCCCAGGAGACGGTCTTCACCATCTGCTGGGCCCAGAGAGCTGGCAAATCTGCGGTGACGTAAGAATTGCCCTTTTCAGGACCCCTGGGTGGCTCCGTCGGTTGACAGTTCAGCTCAGGTCATGATTCCAGGGTCCTGGGATCGAGTCCAGTGTTGGAATCCCTGCTCAGTCGGGAGCCTGCTTCTCCCTCTGCCTGCCGCTCCCCCGGCTTGTACGCTCTCTCTCTGCCAAATGAATAAATAAAAGCTTAAAAAAAAAATGCCCTTTTCCCCTGGTCTCACATATCTCCCCTTCCCCCTCCCCCCTTTAGTCCCTCCTACTCAGACGTTGAAAGCAAACAGCAAGGAAGGGGAAGTGGTCAGGTGAGGAAAAGGGTCAGGTGAGAAAAAGCCAGAAGCTGGCCAGGGGCCTCTCCTTACAGGCTAGTAGCCCTGGACTACAGAGCTGAGAGCAAGAAGAGGAAGTTTTCTTTTCTCTGAAGGGAGACTAGTGTCATTTCTATGACTGGATGTTTTTTTCTTCCCCCAAGATTTTATTTTTAAGTAACCTCTACACCCAACGTGGGGCTCGAACTCACAACCCCGAGACGGGGTCGCAGGTTCCCCCCCACCCAGCCAGGCAGGCACTCCTGTGACCGGATGCTTTTCACCTCTAGATGGGTCGTGGGGTTTTGTGACATAACGTGACCTTACCTGAGCCAGAACAGAAAAGGCGTGTCTCCCTGTCCTGGCTGCTCACGGGGACAGTGAGAGGCAAAAATTGAGGGGCGTTTTGATTACACCCCACATTCAAGGGGTTGGCTTCTCTGAACTTGAACTTTCTCAAGGGAACTTAGGTCTTCCGTTCCCCACCCACTACCTCCAAGGACAGAGCCTGGACCTACCGGGAGGTTCCTGAAGAAAATTTCATCTCAGCTTTTGTCCAGAATTGAAGAATGTTTACTACTTCTTTCCTTCCTATCTGTCTGGAAGTGACACCAAGAACAACAACAACGACAAAAAAAAAAGGGGACTCCTTGTCCCCAGCAAAACACCCACACCCTCTGAATTCTTCACCCTGTCTTGGCCTGACTTCACCCCTGGAGGGGGAGGCGAGGCCCGAGGTCTGCAGGCTGCAGGGCCGGGAGGCAAGGTTCCTGGGAGGAGGGGAGGCAAGGTTCCTGGGAGGATACAGCTCCGCCTGGAAACAAAAGCTGTGTTTCGAAAGCTGTGTGCAGTCAACTAAGTCGGGGAGGAGTCTGGGCAAAGCCTGATTGAACACCGGGCGGGGTGGGGTGGGGGAGGACAGTTCTGCTAAAAAAATAAAATAAAATTCTAAATTCCCCAGGGTTGTTGGAGCTGTGATCTGATCAGCGCTTTAAGGGTCTTATTTGTTAGTATTGGAAAAAAAATCATCAAGTTGCCTCTGAGTCCCCCTCTCTCATTGTCCTTGCTCCAAGTTTGGGCAGCTCGGTCACTTTTTAGGAGGCAGGCTGATAAGGAAGGGCGGGCCTTGGAGAGAAGGCCCCAGGACCAGAGTCCTGGGTCTTCGGAGCATTGGTCTGCCGCTCAGACACCCACCAAGAAGCTCTTAGAAAGGACCCAGCTGAGCTGAGGCATGGGCTGGAATGCAAGTGGAGATGTGAGCCTGGGAAGCAAAGGCATTCCACAGTCAGAGCTTCTAGAAAAGCCCGCCTCCCCCGACACAGAGGATGCAAGGAGTAGAGAGACCCCTGGTTCTCTAGATTTCAGTAAAAAACATTTATCGTGCCAAGGATAACAGTGATATTTCAGACCTAAACAAGCCTCGTTTTTCTGTCTTTTGGAGAGAGGGCTCCAACACTTTTTAAAAGATGCTAGGCCTTAAATAAAATCTCTTTGTCACAGGCCACCCATTTCCCTCTCCCGGGTGCCAAGAAGCATTTATAACCCCCACCAGGCAATGGTTGATCTCTTGGATCAGTTTCCCAAAGAGCTTAATCATGACCGAGTTGTTGCCTCTCTGCCTGGAGCTGATGAGCCCTGGAGGGTCTCAGGGTGAGGCCTTCCCTGGTGAGAACACAGCTGTTTCAAGGAGCTCAGTTTCCCAAGTGTGTTTGGACTGGGGATTAACTAGAGTGTTTGAACTCTGCGTGGGGTTAGCAGGGCTTCTCAACCTCACCACTGACAGACATTTTGGGCTGGAAGATTCTTTGTTGTGGGGGTTGCCCTGTGCTTTGTAGGATGTTTAGGATGTGGCCTCCACCCACAAGATGCCAGGAGCTTCTCCTCCCTCCCCTTCCCCCTCACTGTGACAATCAAAACTGTCTCTAGACATTGCCAAGTGTTCCTGGGGGGACAAAGCCTTTCCTGGCTGAGAACCACTGGCTAGAAGCAGTGTCCATTCAGCAATTAGACAGCTATGGAGATCCAGGGCAGAGCTAGGCTACACAGATCCCAAGAGAATTTTCCTCACTCTACCCCAAGTCTTTGTGGTCCTTGTATCAAGGCTATCTTGGTTGCACTAAGTGACAGAAAATTCAACTCTATGTGACTTCAGGGGGGGGTGGATGTCATCTCTTACAACTGAGAAGACCAATGACTTAGCCATAGAGCTGCATCAGGCCTAGTTTGATCCAGGAACTCAAACAATATTACCGGGACTTGGTTTTATCTTTTTTTTAAAAAATATTTTATTTGTTTATTTGACAGAGAGAGAGAGAGAGATCACAAGTAGGCAGAGAGGCAGGCAGAGAGAGAGGGGGAAGCAGGCTCCCCGCTGAGCAGACAGCCTGATGAGGGGCTCGATCCCAGGACTCTGAGATCATGACCTGAGCTGAAGGCAGAGGCTTAACCCACTGAGCCACCCAGGCGTCCCCTGCTTTTATCTTTATCTCTTGACTTTGCTCTTCCTCATATTCTCTCCTCATAGGGGCAAGATGGCTGCCGGGGCTCTAGTCCTGTATGTTCCCAGTTTGAGACTTGTGGAGGAAAAAATGCCAAGTACTTTTCTTTATGCATTCTCAGCAAAAGTTTCATTGCACTTCATTGCTCTGATTGGGTCAAGGTCCACCACCAAGCAATACACTGTGGAATGGGATAACCTGATTGGCCAGGCTGTAGTCACATGCCCACCTCTGAGTCTAGGAGGAGAGTCAACTCTGTGTATAGGACATCAAAGATGGAAAAGTGGGGCTTCCCAGTAGGAGAATCAGGGTGCAACTCCCGGAGGAGAGGAGAAAGGATTCTGGATGGCAAAAAAACAACAGATAGATACCAGCTTTCATACTGAAAAGAAGCTCATTGTTGTGAAATACAGCAAGGTGAAGGTTGTATAAGGAGAACTTTTCTGAATCGCTGTATAAACCTTGTGTCACGACTGTTGGAATCAACCTCCAGGTGGCAGACAAAAGCTTTCTTACATGTCTCTTACATGACAAAGTGGCAGCTGATATGGTTCACTCAAATGGGTTCCTAAAATGGAAACTACTGGAGTTTCACCAAGATTCTTCTTCCCCTTCCTCCAGAGTAACAGCTAAAGTTAGGCCCTGGCTGCCCAGCCAGGGACAGGATTTCCAGGACTCTTTTGCAGCTAGGTGTGACTACATGACTAAGTTTGCACTATATGAATAGAAGGACAACCAGATCTATGCTTTAAGAGGATGGGCCTGCCTCATGACACTGTTTCCCCATCCCTTGAACAGAACATGAACTTGCCTGAGACCTGGCTTTGACCATCAAGTGAGAAGGATGCCTTAGCGGATGAGAGGAAGGTGCAAGGAAGCTGGATCCCTGAATGACCCCGTGGAGCAGAGCCTCCTTCCAGCCTGGAATCAGTACCTTCAGTGAGATAACCATTTCTGTTTTTTTCTAAGCCACTAACTTATGCATTTCATCTATTTTACAATCAGATTTTCTTCATATTCTAATATTTCTGAAATTCACTTCGTCATTGGCCATACATAGTGCTCATCAGGGACCACTTTAAGTCAGACCCCAGGAAAATAGGTCATAGGGCTCCATTCTATATAACGAAGTAACTTAGAATCAGCACATTACAAAATGGGTAAGTCTGTACACAGTATAGTGATTTATCAGTGAAAATTTAGAATAATGGGTAGAGAAGACCTGCTTAGGTGTTTATTGTCCAATCAATGCACATGAGGTTCCTTGTGGCTGGACACCATCTCTTTGTGTTGAGACCCAGAAACCATCTCTTCATAATTCAGTCTCAGCCATGATAAGAAAACAATAGCAACGTATCACCCCATTGACTAAACACTGAGAACAGAATCATATCTTTTAAGAACACTTGTGCCAATGATCTGCTTCAGCCTCGACCTGCCTTTGTCACAGACTGTTGATTGCTTGATGCTCACTGAGGCTTCGTCTCTGTTCTAGACATTGCATATTGTGTAGAAGTGATGTTTTATGTTCGTTTGATAGAAATTCCGTGTATTTCCAGCCCCAGACACCAAAGGTTAATGTTGAAAGAGGGATTTTAAACAAGTAACAGTGGAAACAGAACATTTGGTTTTGAACTTAAAATATACTTAGACCATAAAAGTCAGTTTCTACGATCAGTTTCTCTCAACATTTGAAGAAGATGTAAAGTGTGTTGCTGATTTGTCTTCCAGACTTTGGGCAGGACCCATTGCTAAGGAGTCCCATTTTCCAAGGCCATGGTGTCAAGTGCCTACAGACACCAATCCTCACCCCAGTTCTAGAGAACACCGTGTATGTGCACGCACACATTGTAGGGTAGCGTCCTCACCCCACTCACCGCGCCCCCCCCCGACCATCCGAGCGCCCTGGGTACTTCTGGTTAGAGGCCCTTAGGTCCATATCATCCAGAGGGGAGAACCAATGGCCTGGGCATCAGAGAGGAAGAGAATGCGAAAACCCTAGGAGGGGAAGAGTGTGATGGAGGAGAGCTACAGTATGGCTAGCTGGCAGAACATGGGAGGTGATGCCTCCTGCCCCTCATGGGGCCAAGAACTTCACCTTGGAGGCTGCTGAGAGCCCATGAGACAGGGGGACAGCAAGGTAGCCATGAATGGGTGAGCAATAGGCAACAAGATGGGTGAGATAAATATTAGACTGAAACAGGAAAAGGGACAAGGTTCTAAGTGGGAAATGGCAGCAAGTCAACGGAGCCTTTATATCAAAATCAATTTAAGGCCAATCTTTTTTCTTTTAAGATTTTAATTTATTTATTTGAGAGCAAGAGAGTGAGAGTGAGAGAGAACACAGAAGAAGAAGGAGAAGCAGACTCATCACTGAGCAAGGAGGCTGATGTGGGGTTCGATCCCAGGACGCTGAGATCATGACCCGAGCTGAAGGCAGCTGCTTAACTGACTGAGCCACCCAGGCACCCCTATTTAAGGCCAATCTTAAGAAAGAAAGAAAGAAAGAAAGAAAGAAAGAAAGAAAGAAAGAAAGAAAGAAAGAGAAAGCCAATCCATCTGCTACTGTAACTCTAATCATCATCCAATACAGAGAGCATCAAAACTCCCCCACTTAGATGGATCCGGCCCAAAGTTTGGGAGACGGGTGAGGGATGCCTAGACTAAGAGCAGTCTTTGCTGCTGGGGTTGGGACTTTGGCGGAAGCCATTCATGCCAAAGTCATGACCATTTAGTGACACCCGCTGGACTTTCCAAGGATATGACACAATATAGCATGCCTTTTGTTGTTATAATATATTTTTGTGCCAATGGTGAGTGGGTTGTAGGCAGGAGCTCTGCTTTTCCTGGTTTCAGAAGTACTGTTGTTTGTCACTCCCTGCATATGAAGGATCCTTCTGGTAAGATCAAGAAAGTGCCAGCATCAAACTTGAAGAAAGTGTCCGCGGCTTGGAAAGAATCCCAGGCATCATAGTGAAACACTCCTTCAAGATCTGCTGCACCACCAGTGCTCATGGTAGGAAGAACAATGTTGTTGGAGGAAACTCAGCAATGATGCTGAGATGAGCAGTGGCTCAGAGGAGCTGGCCTCCAGCAGCAAAGGGGATTTGACTGATGTTAGATGCCAGCGAGCCCACTCACGTTCTTCTAGCCACCATCGTTCCCATTCTCTCTGGTTCTAGCACTGGTCTCATCAGACTGAATTTTCCACCGCAACTCAGGACAAGGTCGTACAGCTGGATGGGTTCTGACAGTCCCAGGCCTCAGAGTTGTGCTGGAGACACAGGTGGTAGGACGTGTGGGTGCAGAACCACACCCAGGAAAGACTTGGCCAGCCTCCCAAAGCCACACCCATGGGACTGAGCTGCTGTGATTTCTTCCTGCATTCCCTCAGGAGAATAAAAGATACTTTGCTGTTTGCAAAGCATTCTTATCTCTGTTTATTCTATCCCCTTCCATTCTCACAACCCTGGAAAGGAGGGCAGACATTGTCATCACTCCATTTTATAAGTGAGAAATAGCAGTTTAGAGAGGTAAAGGGACTTTCTCAGGGGACTCTGGCTTATAAGTTACAGGGCCTGGATTCAGGTGAGATCTTCAGTGTCACACCCTGGGCTCTGTCCACTGCACAGTGAGGTCTACTTTTAGGGCAATCCCAATTCTTTCTTTCTTTCTTTCTTTTTTTAAGATTTTATTTATTTATTTATTTGACAGACAGAGATCACAAGTAGGCAGAGAGGCAGGTGCGGGTTGGGGTGGGGGAAGCAGGCTCCCTGCTGAGCAGAGAGTCTGATGCGGGGCTCCATCCCAGGACCCCAGGATCATGACCTGAGCGGAAGGCAGAGGCTTTAACCCACTGAGCCACCCAGGCTCCCGGGGGTGAGTAGTCTTTTTTTTTTTTTTTAAGATTTTATTTATTTATTTGACAGACAGAGATCACAAGTAGGCAGAGAGGCAGGCAGAGAGAGAGGGGAGGCAGGCTCCCCGCTGAGCAGAGAGCCCGATGTGGGACTCGATCCCAGGACCCTGGGATCATGAACGGAGCAGAAGGCAGAGGCTTCTGCCTTCTGGGCCACCCAGGCACCCCACCGGGGGTGAATAGTCTTGACCTCATTTTCAAGTCACACAAGAAACCAGCACTCCTGAGTTTCATGAATTACGGGATCGAGTTTCCAGAACACCGCCAACAGCCTCCACCCCAAGTATTAGTATCTGTTTGCATCGGTTGACACACTTCTGTTATTTTTTATTGAAGTAGAAAGGTTTTGAGATTTATTTGGTTGGTTTTGTGAGAGTTCCTTTGTTTGGGTGAAGAGCTCCCAGTGGAGAAACAGAAGGGAAGGCACGAATGAACCGTCAGCTCCCATCTTGGCCGGAGAAACTTATCTGCAGCCCCAGTGAGGGATGAGGTTGGATGAAAGTGGAGTAATCTGTAAGACTTTGAGCAACTGAAGATGCAAACAGTTTTGCTCTGGAACACAGCTGGCAAAGTACAGCCAGTCTGCAAGAAGTTCATTTGTGCCCCACGGCTCCATCCTGCCCTCTACTTTGGGCAAGTTAGTGACTTAGGGTGGCCCCAGGAAAGATTGCTGTGCTCAGCACAACAGGAGCAACATTATTATTTTTTTTAAGTTTATTTATTTATTTGAGAGAGAGAGAGAGAGAGAGCGCACGTGCGCACACAAGCGGGGGGAGGGGCAGAGGGAGAGGGAGGGAATCTCAAGCAGGCTCTGACTCCCACTGAGTGACAAGCCTGGTGAGGTGCTCGATCTCACCACCCTGAGATCATGACCTGAGCCGAAATCAAGGGGCCCCCAGGAGTCACCAGGATAAGAACACTGTTCTCACAGAGGCCCCACAAGCTGATGAGGGTACCACCCCTTTTTAAGGGGGTGTGATGGGTAAACCACCAATGGGGAGGTGCCATGGGAGAGCATCATGGGTCTGCTGGCAGATCCGTCAGGGGCGTGCTCAGATCCCTGAGGAAGAGTTGTGTGGGGGGGGGGGGGGGACCAGAAGAAAGTTGGGCGGGCCTTCAAGAGGACTCAGAACTAATGAAATTTAGGTCTGGATGTCAATATGACAACCCACAGGCTGCTGAAGTCTGATATCATGGTGCTGTGAGACACTGGACTTTATTCTTCTGTATGTCATTCAGCTTCAAATATTCTGTCTTTAGTGAAGATGCCATGAAACACACTTACAGTACACACTCTTTCAAGGGCCGTTATCTGGGGCAGAGCCCCCAGTAGCCAATTGCCCTATCTCCTCCCACCTTTCCAGGCAGAGCCCTAGTAGGGGGTACCACTCAGAAACTCTTCCAGGGGTAGTGGATAGAGAAGTCTAGCTGCAGGGTTTTGGCGGGGGAAGGAAATCCTTTTATTCTATGTTAAGGTAGAGCCCCACATATGATGTGGTAGATAGAGGCTTCTGAGTGACTAGGTTGCTGGGCAAAGATTTTTGCTATTTCGCCTGACATGAGAATGAGAGGGAATACAGGGTAAACTACAGGGGAAAGGATTTAGAGGAGAGCAATAAAGGATTTCCCAACATTGAAGGGAAACAGACACTCCGTCGTAGTCCCCCCTTAAATAAATAAATTAAATAGAGAGACCCCCCCCCATCTGCCAACCCCCCAGGTCTAGTTTAATGGCTCTCTGCACATCTTTTCCTGAACTCACCCCCCACCCTCCATCTGAATTCGCTGCTCTTCTCTCTGTGCCCCCAGCCCTCATTACAGCACTTAACAAACCAATCTGTGACCTGCTCAGGGCTAGAAACGGCAAGTTATTCTTCACTGTGTCCCTGACCATTAGGAGACATATAGCTCATAGTCAACGTTGTTTGGTTGGTTGGTTGGTTTGACCGGAAGTGGAAAGCTGAGCTATCACACTCAGTAGTGGGATAGGCATTCACACTTCTGGGGCTCCGTCTGTGGAACAGGCAGCAGGAGCTAGGGAGAAGGTGTGAGGGTAGAAGGAAGAAGCATAAGGCAGGGGCGCCTGGGTGGCTTAGTGGGTTAAGCCTCTGCCTTCGGCTTGGGTCGTGGTCTCAGGGTCCTGGAATCGACCCCCGTGTCGGGTTCTCTGATCACTAGCAAGCCTGCTTTCCCCCCTCTCTGCCTGCCTCTCTGCCTACTGTGATCTCTGTTAAATAAATAAATCTTAAAAAAAAAAAAGAAGAAGCATAAGGCAAACATTGATACAGTATCTGCTTTGTCCAGTGCTCTCATCCCCTCTGTCCCTTTTCTTCTGCCTGACATTGGGTCGGAAAGCAATGGCCAGGCGCTCCGTGTGAACACAAGATGTCTGAACGATTTCCTGAGAAATCACTGGCAAGGGATGTGAGGGCACAAGATGGTGGAGGCAATGAGCACGACACAGGTCCCGCCCTGGGGCCCGGGGAGGGTGAAACAAACCCAAGCGTGCTAACAGAAGGTGGGGGGCAGAACTCTGGTCCCACACTACAGCTGTCCTCAAGAGCTTTCTCTGTTCTCTGTGGATTCCAGCTATAGGCCACTCAGGGGGGGTCCTAATGAGTATGCACAGGATTCGTGAGGAAGGTGGGAAACCAGTCCCCCAAACACATCACCTGCAGGGCGAGGAGCTAGTCGAACCCCAGGCTCTGCCTAGCAACTGTCACCCCAGCGGGAAAGAACTCCCCTCAAGGAATCAGAAGACTCCCTAATGCAAGATCTGGAACATTCTAAAGTCCCTCCTTAAGTGGAGGGAGGCGGATGACATTACTGCAAAGTAGACAAAGGAAGGCAAGGAGCCTCTTTTCAACTGGAAGGTGCAGAATCGAGGTGGGGAGGCTGTGAACACCTTGGCAGCAATTATGCAGGAAGCGTGCGGTATAGACGCGGGGCGGCATCACCCCACCCCACAACGCTGGCGGAGTCACTCTCCAACAAGAGCTGTGTAAGAGCTGCTAATTACTGAGATTCCAGTAAGAGCTGTGCCTTAGAAGTGATTCTGAACTGATTGCAGCTTTTTGAACTGATCGTGGCTACAAGCTATAAAGGAAGGAATCCAAATAAAAGTGAAAAGTCCTTTGATCAAACACAAAGGAACTCTTCCAAATAAAAATGCCTTTATTTTCCCTACACATCAGAGCTGTCTGTCTCACACGTGTAAACAAATGATTTATACACATCTACTAAACACAGAAGTTCCCCGAGACAGGGACCATACTTGTTCTTCCTCCTAACTCTTTACTGTATCTAGTACACAACCCAGCGCACAGAAGATGCTTACTGAATTGAATTTAATTGAAGCAATTGCTGTATTAATGATTTGATTAGAGATTTGTCTTTTTTTTTTTTTTTTCCAGTAATGGACTACTCTGAAAGGAATACTACAGTGAAGCAACACAAAAGGCCATTCTAATAGCTTTAAATCCAGGAAAACATACCTATTTTTCTAGAGCCCCCAAAGACATCTGCCAATACAGTCATTCTGGAAAGCCAGCCACGCTACATTCCACCACAGAGACCATGCTGATTGCGCTGAGTTGCTAGGCAACCACTGGGTAATTCCCTGTGTAATAGAGATGAACCTGTCATCTGCTTTCTTGGCTGTATGTGACATGAGGAGACAACAGGTAAAGGACAGCCAGGAACCCCTGCACCTGGATGACACAATTCTTCCTGAAATGTGATGACACAAGAAAATCCCCACGCCCTGTCAGAAAGTGCCGGAGGGAGAATTTCGTTAAACTATTAGCACAAGATATTCTGGTGAATTTTCTTGGCTTTACCCTGTGGGTAAATGCTGTGGATTATCCTGTTATCCCCTTCCAGAAAGCAGGAGACCAAAAGCCCAGTAGTTCTGTGTGGGGATGGCTGTCAATTCCGGAAAGGGCTCCAGAGCAGCCGGTCCCATGACTCCAGCTGGGATGAGACTTTTACCAGATAAAAGCAGCCTTTAAGACTTAAAAGGGACACTTACCATCTCAAAGAAATCCTGGTTCTGGGTGCACAAATTGCACTTTTTTATACCTGAAGAAAAAACGCTCTTAGTAATTTCTTTGTCTGGACGGCACTTCCCAGACCTTTTAGGCAAATGAGTTGCCTTGGAAAGACTCCACTCCGCTGTAGGTATTGACAGCACGGTCTTCGAAATAGGCTGAAAACCCGACAAAGCGCCGGAGAATGAATAAGGAATGTCTCAGAGCTTCTCTAACATTAGGAAAAATGGAAATCAAATTTAAATGCCCCTTCCAACTTGGAAGGCTATTTTCTTGTAGGAAGTTTTAAAGGGACCACCTTCCAGATTAAAAAAAAAAAAAAGAATATTTACCCACTCTTTACTCCCACAAATATATTTGAAACGTCTTCAGAAATTGCTTGCTTTTCATTCTCCTGTTTGAGACTGAATTTTGAGTTTTTGGACTCTGGGATCAGGTCATCAGTTGGAGAGAGAGCAGATTGTGAATTGAGATGAAATCAACCAGGTAGTTTTTTGGGTTTTTTAAATTTTTTTTTAAGATTTTATTTCTTTATTTGACAGATAGAGATCACAAGTAGGCAGAGAGGTAGGCAGAGAGAGAGGAGGAAGCAGACTCCCTGCCAAGCAGAGAGCCCGACACAGGGCTCGATCCCAGGACCCTGAGGATCATGACCTGAGCCGAAGGCAGAGGCTTTAACCCACTGAGCCACCCAGGCGCCCCTCAAACAGGTAGTTTTGAGAACAGTTGGGTAAGGCTTCAGCCCAGCATCTGATGCTTATTTATCCAACCTCTGGTGATGCTGACTTAAACTAGCCCAACTGGCCAACCGTGCTGAGTGAAGCCTGTCAAAAGGACCAGCCCTGCTTAGCCGGTGCTGGAAAGAGGAGTGCTGGTGTGTGATGTTCTGGTTCTGGGCTTGTCTCTGTCTGCAAAGTAGAGCCACTCACTATATCGGTCACCTTTCCTGACCACTAGGTCTTAGAAGATCCTTCACGGAATTCCAAACGAAGTCAGCCTTTCCAATAGAGGCAGATCAAACGTCAGGGAGGAGGATTCAAGAGCATCGCTGAGCAAATGCCCAGAACAGGAGAGACCTCCAATGACTGGGGCAGGGTGGAGGGTATGGTAGGAACAACAGAGGCTCTGGAATTTCCTCGCCAGAATTACTAAGTGTGGAGCAAAACCTGTCAGCAACGACCTTCACTCCGCCTTTCCACAAGCCCCAGTGACGCATGCTGTTGGGTGCCAGAGGCTTGGGGGTAGGACGGAGCAGAGGGCGTCAGGGAACTTACAAAAGAAAACCTCTACGGTCTGTGGCCACCTAAGTGGCCACCTAAGTGACTCCGTCCCCTGGCTGGTGCAGGTTTCCTTTTCTAGAGTCTTGTTGGTGATGTGTGAGTGCACTGTTAAACTTTCAGGAAGCAGGAGGTCCCACTGCCGACAACTTGGTTGAATACTTACTATGTGCTGTTTTTTTGCTTTGTGGGAGAAAGGCATTAGATGTAATCCCGGCCCTAAAAGGGCTTAGACTCCCATGGGGAAGGCAGATGGGTACCAAAGATATTACCGTGCAAACCAGTCTAGATCAAGTCACTAGAGACAGCAAGTGTTGCACCTGGGGAATAATTAATGTCTGCGTAGAGGCTGTCGATCTTGGGCTTTGTGGCCAGCTTCCTTACGGAAGTGTCAGACTCCACGGAAGAGCCCCAACTCCCTCTGGCTTTCTGCTGCCTTGGCATGTGTGCCCAGCCTTTTGGCAACCCTGTGCTGGGGAACACAGCTGGGACCCAAGGGCTATTTACAGAAGGGACGGAGTCCATAAAGCAAGATATGAGATGTGGGCCAGGAAAACCTACGAGTTAAAAAACCAAAGGGTTCCACACAAAAGGGAAATTGAATAGCTTTCTCAGCCATTGAATGAAAAAGAAATTGTGAGTGTATGTCAAAAACTTCATATTCAAGGTACATGAGCGGACGAGTGGTTAAGTGGCTGCTTTCGGCTCGGGTCATGATCTCGGGGTCCTGGGATCGAGCCCCGCATTGGGCTCCCTGCTTCACAGAGAGCCTGCTTCTCCCACTCTCTCTGCCTGCCGCTCGCCTACTTGTGCTATCTCTGTGTCAAATAAAATAAAATCTTAAAAAACAAACAACCAAACTTCATATTCAGTGGGGGGTGAGGACACTTTTAAAAGATTTCCACTATAGGGGCACCTGGGTGGCTTACTTGGTTAAGCCTCTGCCTTCAGCTCAGGTCCTGATCCCAGAGTCCTGGGATTGAGCCCCAACGCAGGTTCCCTGCTCAGTGAGGAGTCTGCTTCTGCCTCTCCCCCTGCTCCTTCTCTCTCTCTCTCTCTCTCACTTTCTCGTGCCCGCATGCATGCACTTACTCTCAAATAAATAAACAAGTAAAATCTTAAAAAAATGTTTTTTTCCACTATAAAGATTCTAGGTAGATCTAACAGGTAAAAGACAGCTGCTGAGTGGTTTGGAAAGGGAAGTGGTTTGAAACCACCACTACCTCCCACCCCCATCCCATACCAAATATCTCTACCCCCTGCAGGGTGGATAACCAGATGGAGATGCTGTCTGCAAAGTCCGCCCGTGTGGTGTGCAGGCTCTGTTCCTGGCTCTACCTAGTGCCTTCTGACTCCCCGCTGGCCTCCCCCTTAGCACAGCAGGAAAGGGTGTGGTGGTACTGCTTCTACCGGAACACGGAGGCAGTCTAGCAGATGGCTGGAAGCAAGGACTGTGGAATTCAAATCCTGGCTCCGCTCCTTACGACCAGGGACGCTGGAAAATGCCGTGGCATCTTTACTTTAGTTTACTCCTTCATAAAATGGGAATAGTGATACCACACCCATCTCATGGGACTCTGCGAGGATTAAATTAGTAAATCTAGGCAAAACACTTAAGACAGGGGTGTGTGGGTGGCTCAGTGGGTTAAGCCTCTGCCTTCTATTCAGGTCATGATCCCAGGGTCCTGGGATGGAGCCCCGCATCGGGCTCTCTGTTCAGCGGGGAGCCTGCTTCCCCCAGTCTCTCTCTGCCTGCCTCTCTGCCTACTTATGATCTCTCTCTATCTCTGTCAAATAAATAAATAAAATCTTAAAACACTTAAGACAGTGTCTGGTAAATAGTAAACACTGTCATGTGTCATGTGTCATGGGGAAAAAAATTGTTTTGGGTTCTAGAGTATTTGCATGTCAAACAATTCTACTTACAGGAATTTCAGGTACAGGCAAGAAGATGGTGAGCCTCCACTGTCCCTGAAACCAAACCCAGGCCTGTGTATTAACGTCCTGATGGTAATCTAAATGTTATCCTTTGTTGGTCCTGCTCTTCCAGACAGTGCCTAGGACTGTGAGCCCCAAGCCAAGCTGGCTGATGGGGGCCTGGTCACCCAACTGCTAAGAACAAAAGGAGCACACATCCCACTTTCACCCACTTCTGCCCCTGACAGCCTGGGATCCGTCGATCCCTCTGCCCGTGCCCAGGCTGGCGCCCCTGTCCTCTCCTCTCACTGACTCCCGGCTCTGGGACTGCGGAGCACACAAATGCCTACCTTCCCAGGAAAGCCTCTTAAAACACTATGAAGAGGTCAGTGCTAATAATGCTAGATTCAGACTAGAGGATAACTATTTTACAGATGGCCGGACTAAGGTTTGGAAAAATAAAATAGATGGTTCTCAAAAGCTGGTCCAAGAATTATGCCAGTCCTTAGGGTGATGTTTTCACGGGTCCTCAGCAACACTGGAAAAATAAGAATCATGTAATGAATTTTTCATGAAGGAGAAATTATTTTTCAAATCATGAGATGATGGCCTCTCCTCCTTCCTTTGTCTATGTGGGGGAAGATGTAAAAATGCCCTTCTTTTAGAAAATGGTATTGATAGGAGCAGGGATTTGAAACCGGATCTTTTGAATACTTTCGCTGCTATTATGCTATTCTGAATTACTTTAAAATAGTTCTAAATGAACTTTAATTTTAAAGTCAACTTTAAATATTAAAATAAGTATTAAGCGACTATTTACAAGTATTTTATATACTATATCGTATGCTTGAAAATTTCTTCAAATGAAACTCAGCACAAGGTTGACTCTTCATGGCATCCTTTATGCAGCACTGAAAATGCAATTCCTCACGTGGACGGGGAAGTTAACAACTTAATGAAATAGGCTGGATGGAAGGGCAGCTTCTGGCCCCAGACTGGCATTCCATGACAGGAGAAAGGAAAAGAAGCCGGTTTACAAAGCCTTGAGTGCAGCATTTAAGGGAGCAGGTCTCCCCCTGCTGGTAGTGGTGGCGGCAAAATGAATCTTGAACCACAACTGGTACTGAGGACTAGAACTGAAAAGGATTCTACAGCAAGATATTGTGCTGGGAAACTCACTCCCTGTCATAGCCTAAATATGAGTGACAGTAAAGATTAAAGAAGCCACGCTCCAGGAAACTATGAACCAAGACGCTGACTTACAAACCCTGGCAAATTAACGAAGCCAGGAAGAAAATTTTTTACATTGGTTTGGCTATCGAAAAATATTACTTTTTTAAAAAACTGCCTGTTTTCATAATTTCTTATATTGTATCCTTAGTGGTATTAGTGATAGTGAACCATACTCAATAAAAATTACACCTATCAGTAAACTGGTCTGATTCATTTGATTCCACTAACAAACTTGCCTTTGAAAGTTATTGCTAAACCACGGGTGCTCAGAGGATAGGTAAAATCAGGTTAAGTCTGGTTTCCTTGCACCTTTGGAGGACTAAAATAATCCTCATGCTTTGGCTTCTTTCATTTATTCTCTTTTGTCTGGTATGAATTATATCCTCGTCTACTTCCATTACATGCAACTATATCCAACTCACTTTCAGTAAATCCAGCTTTTATCTGCCCTTCTTAAAGCTTTACCTTCTGCTCTCTTCCTTCTCCCACAACAAAAAACAACTGAAGGCTATTTTTTTTTCTTCCTTGATTTTATTAATTAGCTTCTGTTCAGAATCCTCCAGCATTTACCACATTCTCATATAATTTATTAGAACATGTCTTTCCCCTATCAGAGTCTAAGGTATCTGAAGACAAAGACTGTTTTCTTCTGCCCCCAAAAGAAGCAATATGGTTAACGGTTAATATTTTGGACTTAGTAGTTTTTGTCATCAGTGTTCTCATCTATCAGCTACAAAGATACTAGGGCCAACCTCATAAATTTGCAGAAGCACAGTTAAGAGAATGCATGTAAAGCTGCCTGGCTCTTAATTACTCGATAATTGTTAACTATTGTTTTCACTCCCTCCATCCCCTCAACAAAAGCTTTACATGCTGTAGGCATTCAATTATTATTTGTTGGTGGGGCTTATGCTAATAAATATATTCATATGCAGCAATGCATTAGCATTATCTGTCTCTAGAGGACTAACGTGATTAACCATGACCTAGCAGCTTTTTTTTTTTTTTTTTACAAAGGCTTGGATTACCAACACCAGGCCACTTCCCGGTCCCGTGATCTAGATCAGCTCGATAGATCGGATACAACTCTTGTGTATTCTGGCAATGTGCTATAATCTGCACTGCCCAGTAAGGTAGCCATTGGCTACACGTGGTCATTGAGCGTTTACAATGTGGCTAGTGCAAATGAAAAACCGAGATTTCGTATTTTAATTAGTTCAATACCTCCTAGTGATTAGTGGCTACCGGACTGGACAGGGCAGCTCTAGAACTTGCCTCCACTGTCGGTCTCTTCAAATTCACCTTTCTTCTAATTAGTAAATTAATAGCCCTCACTGATCCGATGCAAGAGAATTGATCCCAACCCCTTTTTCTTTAGCTATTACAAGTGTGCTCACTGTCACACTTCACCAAAAGCTGGTAGGAGAGGCAGTAACCATATAAAACCCAGCAGCTCGGGCAGTGGCCCGGGACAAAGGGAGCCATACATCAAAGAACGTGAAACCATCCAGCAGAAATAGATTGCGTCTCTGCGTCACGGAGGGCTGGCTCCAGAGGTGGCGGGGAATGCCAGCCAACCGCCCCGACAGGCGTGGCAAAAACGTGAGCCAAGCGCGGGGCGCTGGGGAACGCCCCTGCCAGGCCCAGACTGCGGCGAGGGTGCGCGCGTGCCTTCCCACGCCGGACGCCACCGCCTCGGCCTCACGTGCACGTCAGCAGGCCAGTCCCGGTCCCCAATCCTAAGGGTGTCCCTGCGTACAAACCGAGAGAGCCATTCCTGGCCAACCGCCACCCGCTCCCGCAGGAGAATCACGCCTCCTGCTCTGTCTGCTAGAAGCCCGCCCACCCGTGTCTCCTCAAAGCCCCGCCTCGAAGCCGTGCCCCAGCGGCTCTAAGTTCAAGGTCCCCTGCACAAAATGGCGGCGAACCCTGGGAACCAACCATAGAGACGCTCGCCTTCCGCGGAGAAAGCTCAGGCCTCTTAGGGATGTCCGCGATTCCCCGGGAGGCGTGCCCGCCTCGCCTTCCGGTTGGGGGGCCCTTCTAGGAGAACCTCGGCAGTCTCCATGGTGCCGGGTCCTCCGAGTCGAGTCACGTGGCCGGAGAACCCCGCCGCGGAGGCGGAGGGAGGAGAAATGGGCGGGAGGCGGGAGCTGGTGGGGAATAGCTTGAGACCCGGCGCCGACGGGGTTGTCATGGAGCCGCGGGGCCGGGCTCGCGCATGCGCCGCTTGACCCGCTGGGCCGGTCGTGGAGAGGCGACCTCGGCCCTAGGTGAGAGCGGGAGGGTTGGGTCCGGGGGCCAAAGGTTCGCGCGGGGAGCGTGGGGAAAGGAGGCAGGAGTAGGGGAGAGAAGGGAAGCGACGTAGGCAAGAGAGAGGACGGGACTTTCGGGGGACAGAGGGCCGAAGGGTGGGAGCAGGAGGCGGTGCGTCTGTTTCCCTTTTAGTTGGTTGCTTTTGCTGCGAGGGGCGCGGCTGCGTAGGAGAGGGGGTGGCGGGAGTCTGGGGGCTGTGTGTGGGGAGGGGACTTGTATGGGCAGCGAGTAGTGTACCCAGTCAGGGCGGGTGGGCCCGGGTCTATCCCTCCTGGGCGTCCAGGCAGCGGCGGAAAGCCCGCAGGCCTGCAGGGCTCTGAGCAGAGGGGCAGGTAACGGGCAGGTGAATGGGAACTGGGCTGTTACCCGGTGAGGGTCCTGGGCCTCCAGTTAGGGGATGGACATAGTGCCCTGTCCTGGGCCCGGGACGCAGGTGTGCTGTCTTTTGCAGAGATCTGATGTCACCCATTTGGCTGGTTTCACCCAGGTTTCTCCTGGGTGGCCAGCTTGCCAGATATGGTGCCGGGTCGTGGGGAGGTGGGGGAGACGGTGCGCAGTGCCAAGTAAGAAGTTAGTGGTTGGTGAGTGGGTTTCGGGGAGTTCTGATCCAGGCCCAGGGCCCAGGCGGCAGCCAGGCTTCTTGTGATTGCCCAAGTCCTGGCAGTACACATTGCCTGGGCGTTTGCCCTGGGAGTCTGGTGGTGTGCCAGTCACAGCACGGTCCTAGGGTCTGCCCAGTTCTGCCCTGCTGAGCTGGCAGGCTGGTGGATGCCTGGAGCGTGCTCCTGCTGCCTGGCACAGATGCAGCGTGGGCTGGTGCGAATGGGGAGGTGGGCACTGTTACTGTGAACCCTTCTGGAAGCTGGCGATCTGGAGAATTTCGCTCATCTTATCTCTTCTTTGGAAGAGGAGAATGGAGGGAGCCATATCTGGTTCCAGACAGAGGACATTGTATGGAATCGGGGTTCAGGATCTTTGACATAAATTTGCAGCCGAGTTGGAGAATGGAAATGGATGCGAAGGGGAAAATGAGTATTTGAGATTTCCGTGGGGGGCGGGGGAACGTGTCTTCCCTCTGTTAAAGCACACAGACATTTCCCCAGAATGGTATCTCCCACATGGAGACGAAGACAAAGTAACTTCAAGGAAAAGCCTAGTAATATTATTTCTAATTATAACTGGGTTTACTCATGATCTTCTGGGTGGTAAGGTCTTAGTTTCTCCAGCCTTGTGCTTTTTTCATATTTAAGCCTCTGCTTGAGTTTCACCTCACACCTCCGTCCATGCACGCATGTTATCCATGTGATACGTTTTAAAGGGAACTCGAGCTCTTGGGAAAGTTGCCAAGTGTCTATAAAAGGAAAGTCTGAGAGCAGCATTTCAGATCCTTTCTTTGTAAACCTTGGTTCCCCCTTTTATTATAAGCCTAAATCTCTATAAAGATTGTTTCTGGATTAGACAACATTTAATTCGGTTGGTGGACTGATCCCTGAGGTTTCACCTTAGAATAAGGGGCAAATGAGGTACCTGTTTCCCCCAGGAGACCAGACCTGGAAGTTAAATCTTGAGACAACCATGGTGTTTGGAAACGCGCGGTCATGACCTTCAAGCTGTTGGGGTATTTCAATGACAGCTAAGCTGTGAGGCCGTCAGCGGGGCTCGGCAGGACAGAAGATTTGCTGGAATGTATTATTCTGTTGAGCACCTCACACATTAGTTTTGGGGGGTTAAGGTTGCAAAGATGAAAAACAACTCGAGGTTGAGGAGACAGATGACTGGACTGGAATGTAAGGAGTGCAGAAATAAGCCAAGTGCTGGAGAGCGCTAGTTAGAATTTTATGTTATCCCTATTTATATAAACTTCTGTATTTATTGATTCACTCTCTATTATGAGTTTTATGTGTACTATTCCCCCGGGAACGTTTTGGACAATGTGTCACATATGTACCTAGAAGAGGCCCAATTAGGTCGATTCTGACAGTCTGGGGGAACTTAAGCTGGAGTCCTTTCCATGGAGAGTCAGGCATGTGAGGATCTCAGATGTTTGTAAAGCAGTGTTAGTGGTTTCCAGTCTGTGCCAGGAAGCAGGACATGGCACGGTGGGTAAGAGCTGAGTAACCCAATTTCCACCGCTAGTCTGCTTAGGAGCATCTGCCTTGATTGTAAAATAATATTGAGGAGGAAAAAAAATCTTGAGGTTTTCAAACTGCCATTTGGATGGCTCTGGGTTTGAGAGCAGTGGGGTAACTGCCATCACTGTGTGCTTTTCTCTGTCCCGGGCCTTGAATTGTGCTGTGCGTGAGCGGGTCTGTTGTTCACTGACTTACTCCCCCGCGTCCCTCCCAGGACGGTGGTGCCTCTCCTCTCAGAGAAGCGAGGTCAAGGAGGGATAATGTAGCCCTTCATAGTCCATCCCACCTTCCTAAGACACCAAGGCTTTCTGTTGCTTAAAAAGAACTTTGCTAAAAAAAAAAAAGAACTTTGCTTTGGACAGAGGCTTTCATATTTTTAGTCACTTTCACATTCAAAGCAGTCCATGCGCTCTTCCGAGGTGGGTTATGCATTCTTTATTTCCAACTGCTACCACTTCTCTAGGATTTAACATTTTTGCATCTGTTCTCCTTTTAGCCTATTAGTCAACGTTTGCGTTTTGATTCCACAAGTATGCACCTTCTTAATGAGCCAGAAAATTCCTGTGTATCTTCTGAAGCTCCGTTGGCCACACTTGTGTAACAGGAGCAACCCTTTTTGGTTGTCTTATCAAAAGGACTGTAGACTAAATTGGGATGCTTTATCTAAAATGCGTGTAAAATAATTCATATCTAGTAAGGTAATGTAAAAACTTTCCCAAGCGCTCAGTTAGGTGCAACACACACGAGCTACCTTCCTGGTCTAAAGAGCAGGGTCAGACTTCTGGAAGGCTGATGGCCCATCCACAAGCTACAGCTCCGTCCGTTTTGAAGAAGCTTCCTGTTCCCTTTCGGTGGTGTTACTTCAGGAAAATGAAACTATGCACATTTGTTGGGTTCCATTCGAAAGTTTCCTGATTTAATGAAACATACAGTTCTACATTTTGGTCTCCTTACATTTTGGTCTCCTTTTTATTTATTTTTTACTTTTTAATTTAAAAAAAATTTTTAAAGATTTTATTTATTTATTTGACAGAGAGAGACAAAGCAAGAGAGGGAACACAAGCAGGCGGTTGGGGGAGGGAGAAGCAGGCTTCCTGCTGAGCAGGGAGCCCTATGTGGAGCTCCATCCCAGGACACTGGGTTCATGAACTGAGCTGAAGGCAGCCGCTTAATGACTGAGCCACCCGCATGCCCCTTGGTTTCCTTTTTGAACTGGTTTATTTACGCTGTCCAATTTCATAGCCACGCAGTAGAGGCGCTACCTTGCACATTGTGCTGTGCAAGGGGGGACAGTATCATTGTTTCTCTTATGCACATAGGACTTCACTTGTGACCAAGAGTGCTTGGTATGACATGGATTGAATGGGGGAAGCCAGTCCCCTTGAATGAGTTAGATAGGATACAAAATAATTCTTACTTGGAGTTGTGCTTAAAATTGAGTCTCATTCAGAGAAGTTCCCTTTAGTCTGCTTCTACCGCATGCAAAAAAGTAGGAGCAAGAGGGTTGCTCCAGGAAGCTTGTAAACATCCTTGTCTTTAATTTTATCTTGACCCACGCCTCTGCTTCTGGTGTAGGTGATGTTCTTCGCCGTATCCTCTGCTAGAGAAGTGTTCAGACTTGACATTTCAGGGATATTCCAGATACAGTGCCCTTTGGCAGGGAGCTCGTGTTCCTCTCCACTCAGAAGGACAGATGGATGGAGGCGCAAGGGCACTGTGGTTTAGAGCCTCACCAGGCATTCCTTGGACCTAGTATTTGTCCGTTCATGCTGCGGTAAAAAACGACATAGACTGGGTAGCTTACAAACAACAAAAATGTATTCTCACAGTTCTAGAAGCTGGAAGTCCAAGGTCGGGGGGCCAGCACAGTCATGTTCTGGGTCACAGAGTGTTTGCTGTCCTGTGGTGGAAGGGGCAAGGCGTTTCTCTGGTGTCGCCTTTATAATGCACTCACCCCATTCAGGAGGGCTCCGCTCTGCTCTTTTAAGCACCTCCTAAAGGCCCCACCTCAGACTGCCATCCTCTGGGGATGGTGGTGGTTAGGATTTCAGCATACAAAGTCGGGGCGGGGTGGGGGCGGGGGAGGGACCACACGCAACCATTCAGACCATAGCGCCTACCCATTTGTCACCGTCATTGCCATTTTCCCTGTTTTCTCTATCCCCCCCAATAACCTTCGTGTTCTTACCATACCATCCTTATCTCTGCCGTTCCACGGGGACGCAGATGGCCTTGTTAAAACATTTGGAATGTTCTCAGCCTCTGCCAGCCTTCCGAAGGGTTCATTTGTCTCATTCTTTGCACTGTTAGCCAGGTTCTGGATACACCGTGGACTCGTGTGTCACTGGGCCAGGTCTGGGCTTCTTTAGCTTCTCTGGGCTCCCAGCTTGCGCATGTGACAGCCTCCCCAGCCTCTCCACTTGGGTGACCCACAGCCACTTCTGTCTACATGGCCAAGATTGGACTGTCCTAGCCACGCCACCGAGTCCCTCTGCACCCTTCTTGGGCTGCCTAGCCTAGGAAATGGTCCCACCGTCTACCCCCCAACATGCAGTCACCAAGCCCCTTCTTTCTAAACCTACCTCCGGTCTGTTCCCTTCTGTCCTTTCAGCACTACCACCGCTTTAATTCCCCGGGGCTTCTGTGGTAGTATCTGCACGATCTCAGTGCCTCTCGCCTCTCTCCACTTTAACTCGGTCCAGCACCCAAAATGCTTTGAAAATGCTGCTCGACCATGGGTTATAAGGCACTGCCTGCCTGGCCCCCACCAGTCCCTCTAGGCACAGGTGCATGGCCTTCTACCCCCCTGCGCCATGCTCTGGCCTCCCTGGCCTCTCAGCTCTTTGAATGTGTCAGATTCTTTGCTCCTTTAGGGCCTTCACAGGGCCACATCCCACTCACTGCCCTTCCCCCGGCTAACTCCTCTGGATCCCGGCTACACATCACTTCCTCAGGAAGGCTTTCCCTTGCCCAGTACCACCTGCCCCGCCCCCAACCGCTTTTAGCCCCTCCCCTTCATAACTGTTACCAAAAATAGTGATTTAGGGGAGCTCCTGGGTTGCTCAGTCAGTTAAAGGTCTGCCTTCATCTCAGGTTATGATCCTGGGGTCCTGGGATTGAGCCCCACACTGAGCTCCCTGCTCAGCTGCTCAGCAGAGAGCCTGCTTCTCCCTCTCCCTCTGCCCATTCCCCGCCCCCACTCATGATCTCTCTCAAAATAAATAAGTAAAATCTTTTTTAAAAAGTGACTAAACGGGGCGCCTGGGTGGCTCAGTGGGTTAAGCCTCTGCCTTTGGCTCAGGTCATGATCTCAGGGTCCTGGGATCGAGTCCCGCATCGGGCTCTCTGCCGAGCAGAGAGCCTGCTTCCTTCTCTCTCTCTTTCTACCTGCTTCTCTGCCTACTTGTGATCTCTCTGTCAAATAAATAAATAAATTCTTTGGGAAAAAAAGTGACTAAATAATTGTATGATTACTTGATTAGTGTCTGTCTGGCTCTCCAGACCATAAGTTCCAGCAAGGTGCTGACCATGTCTCTTGTGTGCACTTGGTGTTGGTCCTAGCACAAGGCCTGCGTCATAGTGGGCGCTGGATAGATAACTTTCTAAATGAGTGCCCCTTACCCTGAGCCTCAATTTCCTCTTTTGTAAAATGGAGGAGCAACGGCGGAGGACATTTACAGCAGTAACGTTGCGTGTGGACTTGTATGGAATCAAAGCATTATTATACATGGTCTTATTTGTGCAGAAAGTTCTTTTTAAGCCAAAACGTAGCCTGCACATATGAAGAGTTGTGTTCAGAACCTCATCCGAAGAAGTGAAGGTTAATTAGAACAACTCTACTGTCCGGGGCCTGCCAGTGCATGCTGGGAAGGCAAGCCTTGTCCAGGATGGGCATCACCTCTGCTCCCTTCCTCGGGGAGCAGGGGGAGTTGCCCCTTCCAAAAAGCCTAATCAAGTGTGCCTTTGTTAGCAGTTTACAAAGCTTCCTCTGAGTGTGGTTTGTGTGCCCTGAATTTGTAATGGAATTTGAGGGCAGGAGAGGACAGTGAACCTCCTTTTGGGTGGAAACCATTCTTCTATGCAGCAAACTTGAAGCCCGGGTAAGCGCAGGCCTCTGAGAAAATACGGAGGAAGTGGGCGAGGCCAGTGTTCTCTGCCCTCACTTTCCTCACCGGCAGGATCACCTGTGTCCGCTCTCCAGGCACTGTCTTCTTACATAATTGTTGTTTTCCCCAGGGCAACCCAGTTGAAAGGAGGACTGATGAATCCACTTCCAGCCCAGTAAAACATGGAGAGGAAAAACCCGTCCAGGGAGAGCCCCAGAAGACTCTCGGCCAAACTGGGCAAAGGCACAGAGATGAAGAAGGCGGCTCGTCAACACGGCATGGCAGCTGCTGAGTCAGATAAGGACTCCGGATTTTCAGGTTAAAAATACTTTCTTCCTTCCACATCGCAGTGAATGATTTGCCTAAAACTCCTCCTAAAAATGTCCTCCCTAAAATTTGTGTGATAAATGTGGGAAGCTTTCATGTGTAGGATAACTGACTGGTCTTACGTCTTAAAACGGTAATTCTGGTGCCCGTGTTGTGGGCTACCCGTCAGAGTCACCGGGGGTTAGTTTTGAGGGAATGATCTGCCATCTTTTTTCAACTCAGACTCTCTCAACTTTAAATCTTACATGTCCAACTGTTGCAAGTGGTTACTGGGGAAAAAATACTTAAATACAATTCTGTTGCTCCTTTTCCAGAGGAGTAGCTACATTGCTGGAAAAAACGGACTGCTGCATGGTGTCACTATTAGCAAATGAAACAGAAATAGTATATAATTTTAGATAACCCTTTTCACTAAGAAAGTAATTTTGCCATGTTTAAAAGCATTTCCCCCCACAACCCACCCCTGTCAGGATCTGTGCATTTAGACAGATTTTTTTTTTTTTTTTTTTTTTTTTTTTGCATTTGAACTAAGACCCCCTCAGTACAGTTCCAAACTGGAGGCTCTATTCGAGACCAGCAAGTAGAATGGTTTTCAGGTTTCCTCACTAGTTTGTTTTAAACCTTATCTGAAAGGGCTAGCTGCCTGCACAACGAATCTTTTAATTTTGTCCCGGGCGCTGTTACTTCCAGGTTTGAGGATAATGGCTTAAATATGGCTTGAGAGTATCAGCATCTTTGGCCGAGAGGACGCAGAGAGATGATGCCAGGGGTTCCTGGCTGGGTCAGCACGCTGAGAGTAGCGCCCTCTGCTAGAGGAAGATTTATGTTACCCAGCTTCACAGAGACTCATCAATCCATCTTGTTGATTTATTAATTTATAGTGCAAAATGCAGCTGTTAGGAAAATTAGAACTCTCTCATCCCTAGATTGGTGTGTTTTCTCCCTGTAGGCATGCTGCATGCGAAGCCAAATTAAAAATAGATTGTTGCTCAGAGAGGAACAGAGTACCAGCCTGATCGAAGGATTAGAATAAGGACAGTCCAGGGAAGGAGGGCCTGCTTATTAGCCCTTTGGGTTTTTCTTCTCTCTCAGCATTATTTCTGAGGCTTGACTCATCATAAGGCTCATCTGAGATTCTTGTTAACAATACTGATCACCGCCACCCAGGTCCGTCCTGATTCCCCTGAGGTCATCAGTTGCTAAAGGAATCTCATCAGTATTACTCATTTAATTAGCAGAATGCCTTTTCAAACTCCCAAGGGAGTTGGAATATCTACCGAGTAATAATAATCATGTTAACATTTATATAGAATTTACCGTATAAGTTCTGTGTAACTAGTGGCTGGCTGGCAAGCCAGCCCCTGATGTCTAAGTTTGCCAGTTTCCATGGTGCATTTATCTCACCAGGACCAATTAATTTCAAGCTACTAATACGATGTTACCAAATGAGGGGATGGGAAGATTGGGGGAATTAGAGAAGATGTACAGTCTTAGTCCGTGTGAGCTGGCGGGACCCAGCTGCAGCACACTGTGGCATGGGCCACATTAAGTAGTTCACATAAAATAACTCCTAACGGCTATCCTGTAAGAAAGTGACTGTTACGTTCCGCATTTGACAGATGGGGAAATTGAGGCATAGAAAGACTACATGATTTCCGGGGCGCTTGGGTGGCTCAGTCGTATGAGTGTCCCACTCTTGATTTCAGCTCGAGTCATGGTCTTGGGTCATGGGATGAGCCTCTTGTGTCAGGCCCCACCTCAGGCTCCCCTTGTGCAGAGTCTGCTTGTCCCTTTCCCTCTGCTCCTTCCCCTGCTCACGTGCTCGTGCACACGCTCTCTCTAATAAATAAGCACATCTTTTTTTTATTTTTTAGATTTTTATTCATTTATTTGACAGATCACAAGTAGGCAAAGAGAGAGGAGGAAGCAGACTCCCTGCTTAGCAGAGAGCCCGATGCGGGGCTCGATCCCAGGACCCTGGGATCATGACCTGAGCCGAACGCAGAGGCTTTAACCCACTGAGCCACCCACGCGCCCCTAAATAAGCTACATCTTTTAAAAATTAAAAAAAAAAATGTTGCTAAAAAAGGATTACATCATTTCCAAGATCAGGCAACTGGTCAGCGGTAGAGCTGGGTTTTGAATCCAAGGCTGTGTGACTCCAGATGCCCTACCTTTCAGCACTGTTGCTGAAAGTACTTAAGTGGCCTGCTTTGATGAAATTCTTTTTTTTTTTTTTTTTAAGATTTTGTTTATTTATTTGACAAAGATCACAAGTAGGCAGAGTGGCAGGCACAGAAGGGGGGGGGGGGTAGCAGGCTCCCTGCTGAGCAGAGAGCCTGAGGCGAGGCTCAATCCCAGGACCCTGAGATCATGACCTGAGCGGGAGGCAGAGGCTTAACCCACTGAGTCACCCAGGCGCCCCTCTGATGAATTCTTTAGGTTAATGTCAGCCAAATCCACCTCATCTGTTCATCTGTTTCTTCAGTAATTGATCAGGAGTAGTCAGTGATGGGGAGTACACGTTAGCTGAGATGCTCACAGTTGCTACACTGTGAGTGTAATAAATTTTCACTGGAGTGAAAATATTGTGTGGGAACTAAAACCTACATGAGGTGGGTGCTTGGGTGGCTCAGTGGGTTAAGTATCTGCCTTCAGCTTGGGTCATGATCCCAGGGTCCCAGGATTGAGTCCCGCATCAGGCTTCCTGCTCATTGGGGAGTCTGCTTCTCCCTCTCCCCTCTGCCCCTCCCCGCTGCTTGTGCTCTCCCTCCCTCAAGTGCTCTCTCTCTGAATTGTGTAAGACTGTTGAATCACAGACCTGTACCCCAAAACAAATAACACATTGTATGTTAATAAGAATAAATAAATAAAATAAAGTAAATGAATAAAATCTTTTTAAAAAATTAAAAAAAAACCTACATTTGGTGTGGCTCTTCACACTTTTTGATGTTCTATAAGAGAGCCACAAGATTCCCTTGCTTTGGCATTCCGTATATACTGACCTTTGGCCCACACTCATCAGGGCCTGGGCTAAGATTATGGTTGAAGTTTGGGTGGGCACGTGGATACGTGTGCAGTTCCTGTTATCTGAATGATAACAGTATTGCTGTGATTAAGCTAAGGTTATTGCAGCCAGACCTTCATAGGTTAGGGTGGTGTACAAGTTCGCTAGGACAGCTGTAACAGTCCACAAACCGGGTGGCTGAAACAGCACATTCGTCATCTCACAGTTCTGGAGCCTAGAAATCTGAGACCAAGATGTGGGCCGGGTTCCTTCTCTGAGGGAGAATTTACTGATCACCAGACTCCTCTCCTGGAGATCATGATAGCGAAGGTTGGTGGGAGGGCCCTGAAAAGTGGGTTCTGTTGCTTTTTACACACGTCTCTGGTGTTTCTATGATCAGACCGGTTTAGGAAACATTGTAGGCCTAATGTCCCTTTTTTTTCTTTTACTATCACGTTCGTTTTTCATCTCTTTTTCATATCCTGAAGGTAATACGTGCTCATTTTAGGAGCTTTGAAATTCAGGAACACACAAAGAAGAAACTAAACATTATCCATAATCCTACCACCGATTAGGGCCAGGATGTTGACGTTTCGGTATGTCTTCCAACAGTCTCAGCCTTGTCAGGTCACATGTTTTGTAGTGTGTCCCAAAGTCTGGATGGTTTTCCCGATAGTTGCCTAATTCTCTATGTCGAAGTGCTTTAAGAAGCATTGTGTTGAGGCACCTGGGTGGCTCAGTGGGTTAAGCCTCTGCCTTCGGCTCAGGTCATGATCTCAGGGTCCTGGGATTGAGCCCAGGACCCTGCTCAGTAGGGAGCCTGCCTCCCTCTCCTTTCTCTGCCTGCCTCTCTACCTACTTATGATCTCTCTTTTTCTCTCTGTCAAATAAATATATAAAATCTTAAAAAAAAAAAAAAGCGTTGTGTTGTTCAGACATAAGGTAGGATTAAAAATCATCGTTACACCCCAGAGAGCGACCTTGTATGGGCCTCTGGTCTCTCCTGGGCCACTGCCAGGTTTTATCAGTGCCCGAGTTACCATTCCGAGTACCTTGGAGCGTGATGGGATTTGTAAAACATAGGTAGTTTTTCCCATTTGAATTATTCTCCCAACTTTATGTTTTGAAAAATTTCGGATGTACACAAAATGGAATGACCATCACAGATATCTCATTCAGATCCGCTGAGGGATAGCATTTTGCCATATTGCTGTATGTCTCTATACACATACATACCTCCTCCTGTTTGTACCGTATATATCTATATATAAACAAATATACTTCAGTACCAGTCTCCTAAAAGAGTAGCATTCTTCTGCAATAATTCCAGCGTCAGGGTTGTAACCAAGAATTTTCACTCGATGTCAGTTATTAATTAGCCATAACCCATATTCAGATTTTCCCTGTTGTCTCCATAATGTCCTTTGTAACTGTTTGTCTTTGTCGATTTGTTGGTTTTGGATCCAGGATCCAATTAAGTATTGTGCATTTCATTTAGTTGTCCTTTTTCTTCTGATTTAGTCTAGAACAACGTCCTCATCTTGCCTTGCCTTTTCCTTCCTCCCCTTTGTCCCTTTGTTTTCTTTAATGACACTGACATACTTGAATGAATTAGGCCTGTTGTTCTGTAGAATGTCTCACTCTCTGGATTTTTCTGATAGTCTCTCCATTATTAGAGTCAGGATGAGCATTTCGTTTTTACCAGAATACTGCACTTTTGATGTTACATCATTCCCCTAGCACATAATGAGACTCCCGAGTTTGTCTGTTCTTTGTGATGCCCTGGCTGATCACGTGGTTAAGGTCGTGTGTAAGCTTATATGAGATAGCTTTATTGGAAAAGTACTTTTTTCTCTTTGTAATTAGTACATAGTTTATGGAATGATACTTTGACACTGTGTGACTGTCCTGTTTCCCAAAAACTCTTGACCAGTGATTTTAACAACCACTGATAATGCTTGCCTGAATCCTTTACTACATTTTTGGCTGAAAAATCATGATCTGAGGGGCGCCTGGATGGCTCAGTCATTAGGCATCTGCCTTTAGGCTCAGGTCATGATCCCAGGGTCCTGGGATCGAGCCCCACATGGGGTTCCCTGCTCAGCGGGGAGCCTGCTTCTCCCTCTCCCACTCCCCCTGCTTGTGTTCCTGCACACGTGCTCTCTCTCTCTGTGTCAAATAAATAAATACAATCTTTGGGGGGGAAAGTTACAGTTAGAAAACAATGTGCTCTGATTTACCGTTCCTTGTACACGTTAGTGGCTGCCACTTCTGTGGAGCAGGCACACTTCTGTAGAGTAGTACAGACACTTCTGGAGACCTTTTGAGCACCGCTGCGGATTCACGGAATGCTCTTGTAATTCAGTCTGTCAGTCCTGTGTAATTGTCCCAAA
Source organism: Meles meles (assembly GCF_922984935.1). Lineage (NCBI taxonomy): Eukaryota > Metazoa > Chordata > Mammalia > Carnivora > Mustelidae > Meles > Meles meles. The sequence continues at coordinate 134,352,477 of NC_060071.1, read as the reverse complement.
CTTGGCCAATGGGAGCCCCTTCTAGATGGTTCTGTGTCTTTCCGACTTGACCCCATTTGTGTTTGAGCACTTCCTTGCTTTCTAGGACAATAAGATGTCCGGACTCATCTTGTACTTTCCACTCCCACTTGAACTGAACTTAGCTGTTTCTCCATGGATTCCTGTTTTTCTTTTTGCGCAGGATGGCGTTTAGAAACCAAGATTCATGCGCTCGCATGCATTTTGCTTCTGAGGTCCTTTGTCTCAGGCCCTGGTTCTTCGCTAGAGATGCACACTCGGAGTCCTTGCGCCCTGTGAAAATCCACTTGCCTGGGCGTCAGATCAGTCCTTCAGTAGGCGAAGGGAGGCCCCCAGCATCCGTAAATTCTAGAGAACATCTCTAGACATTCTGATTAAATGCAAGGGTTGACACTTACGCTCATTTGAATTATAGTCACATTTCCGTCCTGCCTCAGCCCCATTACTCCGCGATTCTTGATGAGCATTTAGTGTATCCCCAGGCTCCTCGCTGGCAGGGTTAGAGCAGGCTCCCGGCTTATTCCAGCAGGTCACTAATTAAGGCCTTTCTGTATGGATTTCACATGGGGCGCCCTCATTTGCTTTACCCCAGAGAGTGCCGTTTTGTCTCCCCTTGTGCGGGATCCCCAGGGGTGCACTCAAGTGTGCATTTAGGACACCAGCACCTCCTTTGTTGGAGGTGTTGGGTGGAGGGGGGTTAACAAAAACACATTTCAGATTTCAGCTTGGACGAACTTACCCAGAATTGTGCAATTAGAAATTTTAGGATGGAGCTCTTTACATTTCAGCATGGATGTAAGTTTTGAGGTTTACAGGTTGGTTTTGTCTTTATTCTTCTTCCTGTGGTGCCCAGAGCCTCTAAAGGTCTTCATCCTGCCCCAGGTCACACACACAGTCCCTCCCCTCTCAGCAGCAGATTCTTGAAAGTAAAGATCTAGCTTTGAACCCTTCACCCTGCTTCTCCTGTCAGCTGGCTTTAATTACTTTCACATAAACCCTAACTGATGCAAGCTTTTGTCTGTAATAGACTTAGAAAGGAAGTCTGCTGTCCTAGGGTAGCGATTTATAATCTTTTGAGGTAGGAGGGTTCATGTGTGGATTCCACTGAGAATACAATGAAAGCTAAAGACTCTTTCAGAAAAATTCACAAAAAACGTATATCGCAAATGTTCCATTCCATTTCGAGAAATCCGTTAACTCCTTAGAAGGTCTGCTTAGGAGCCCCCGAGCCTGGATCCTATGCGAACTGACCATTCTTCTGCCCAGCAGATGGGAGCTCAGAGTGTCTGAGCTCGGCGGAGCAGATGGAGTCCGAGGACATGCTGAGCGCCTTAGGCTGGAGCCGAGAAGACAGGCCGAGGCAGAACTCCAAGACCGCAGGCAGTGCCTTCCCGGCGCTGTCCCCAGTGGTCGTCATGAAGAATGTGCTGGTCAAACAGGTGAGGACTGCTGTCTCCTGATGTGTCTGCCCATTCAAGTTTCTGAGCTCCCTCTGTACAGTGCTCTTCCTCTCCGTCAAGGAGAGATTTTAGAAGCAGACCATGGGAACCACACTGATGTGTGCTTCTGTCCCGGGGACCGTGGTTTCAGAAGGACTGCAGTAACCGTGACCTGGTTCCCATTCTCCACACAGTAGGACTGCTTTATTTCTGTATTCCTGGTTTGTCCAGAGAGACCCCAGAAATAAAGGAACGAAGCAGAAATGACATACCTTCCACGGTGCGTTCTAACATATGGCAGAGTTGAGGGTAGAAACAAAAGAATCTCTTTTTAATTTGAGTTGCCCTTGAATTGAGAGATGCACGATGCAGTTATTTGTCTGAGCAGTAGAGGCAATTTCCGTGTTCTCTCAAAGTCGCGTCGTCAGTGAGAAAGCAGCTCTTCAGTTGGGCTGCGGCTGTCCCAGTAGAGGCCACACAGCATTGTTGTGGAATTGAAAGTACCCTGTTTGGGGCTTGATTACATAACTATGCATATGACGTGATTATTGTCGGATATGAAGACAAGAAGATTTAGAGATGGAAACGGGAGCTCAGCCCGGTGTTTGAAACAGAGAATTCAGTCACATGAACCCGGCTGAAGAACATTGCACCTCACCCTTCTTTGCTCTAAAGGGTATCAGTTCTCACGTGGGTCCACTGCTGAGGCTGCTTGCGGCTGGTGAGGTCGGAAATCTGGCTTTGTGTGGTTGACCTTCCCACCTTAGGTGGAAGAACCTGGTGAGAGCCCGACAGGAAACCCTGAGATCAGAACTGTTTACCTCGTTATGACAGGGGCACACGAACTGATTTTCACCAGGACAACCTAGTGACTTGGAGGAAAGAACTAAGAATTTTTTTTTTTAATTCTTTTTTTTTTTTTTTAAAGATTTTATTTATTTATTTGACAGAGAGAGACCACAAGTAGGCAGAGAAGCAGGCAGAGAGAGAGGAGGAAGCAGGCTCCCTGCTGCGCAGAGAGCCCGATGCGGGGCTCGATCCCAGGACTCTGGGATCATGACCTGAGCCGAAGACAGAGGCTTTAACCCACTGAGCCACCCAGGCGCCCCAAGAACTAAGAATTTTTGAAGCTTTTTCCTTGGCAGATCACATCTCAGCTGGGAGCGCAGTTGTCCTTACTGAAACAAAGAGAGGGAATAAAGGCATGAGATGGAGCCCACATGAGTTTGTTCAGGCAGCCCCCTGCCCAGCGCCACTTGCTTCCTGGGTTTTTTTTTTTCTCCTGGCTTTTTTCCTCCCCGCCTTCCTCTCCTGCTGCCTTCTCGCTCTTTCTTGTGTGTCTGTCTGTGTTTATGTGCCTTCTTTGTTGTAGGCGCGGCTGGCAGCTCCCGAGGGCTGAGCAGCCGGCCGTTGAGGAGTGAGTAGGCTTTTCCAGCAGAGCGGCATTCTTCAGGACAAAGACTGCGGGGAAGGAAGGCTGCTGGGCTCCATCAGGAGCTTGGAGGCTCCGGGGCAGGCTGACCTAGAGGAGCAGTCTAGGAGTTTTGTTTTGTGTTTTCACACATGCTTGAATCCAGCACATCCCCAAATTAAAATAATCGTACACTTAAAAAAAAAAAATCTCTGCATATTGTTTAATGTCTTGATATTTGCTGCTTGCTTTTAGGTATTTTTCTTGTGAAGGTCTGGTTCCCTCTCTGCCCCCAGACCATGAGATCTTACACATCCTTGTTTAACCACCGTGGACGTCTGTTTGCTCATCTTTAACATGAAGGCTTTATGTGAAATGATTCTGAGATCCTATCCAAGCCAAAAATCTTGTCCCGTGCTCCCTCAGATGATTTCAGTGTGAATAACACATTGTCAGATCTCCTAAGTAGAACAGATAAGCTAAGTATCTATGCGGACAGTAGGCAGAGCTGCATTTCAGCATTAGCTGCTGAAATCAACTTGGGAGAGTAATGAGTTATCCAGTTAGTTTCTGGATCCGTTTGCCTCATAGGTCTTGTCCTTGTGGTGTAAGTGACTAGGGGGATAGCCTGAAGTTTTGCTCCTGACCAAGTGGGCCAGGCTGATCTCTACTTCAGAAGACCTCTAATTTTGGACCTCTGACAAGAAAGTGTGGTTGCTAGGCCTGGCCCTGATTGCTTAGGCATTACCCCAGCCAGACTCCAGAATGGATTTTCCGGGTCATCCTAGACTCTGTGCAGATGAACTATACTTGAACTTGGCTTAAAGTTCCTAGCGAGGCATCCAGGAAGCTGAAATGGCCGCAACACGGTATGCAGATGTAGGAAGAGAGTTCAGAGATTGCTTCAGAGAAATGGCCCCACCAGGGTTAAGAACCTCCACTGCGTTCTCTCTTCCTAGCCTCATCTACACCCGTATCTTTGGGACCGAGTTGGAACTGGACTGGCTTTTAAAACATTGGGGACAAATAGCCATGCCCTTCTTTATTAGACTTCCATCTAAATCAGTACTTTAAGAATAAAAAAAATGTATAATCGAGGGGTAACATAATAAAAGCTGAGTAGTGAACGGTTAGGATGGGTTTCAGAGTCCGAGCAAGGATGGAACCCTAGCTCCGTCACTTAGTAGCTTAGAGGCTTAAAGTAAGTTATTTCCACTTTCTGAGCCTCCATTTCTTATTTGTGAGAAAAAAGCAGTAACTCCACATGGGCGCTAGGGAGATGAAATGAGAGCACCCACATAAGCCATCATATGCAGTGTCCCCCCAGAGTAAGCACCATGTAAGCACTGTGGTCTTGAATGGCTTTCTGGTTACCAAGCATCACCAACTTAAAAACGGGCCACGACAATATGTACCTCTCTAATCAAAAGTCATTTTCAGGTGAAAGGGCCAGAGACAGGTAAGTGAAGACAGACGTGGGTGTAAAGACATTTGTCTTGAGATAAGCACATTTTAACTTCGGTCAGGACTTCAGACTGTCCATATTTTCATTGCCTCCATTGTGACCTTAACCCTGTGGTTACTTCGCCTACCTACAATTTCTCTTTCTGCGGGATAACGCTGGAATAAAAGTAATAGAGTTCCTTCAGTTTTCCCTTGAGGTTCAAAACAAAACAAGACCCAAACTGCTGATCTCAGACCCAGATGGATCTTCAGGCCCCTTTTCCAGTCCTGTTCTTGAGAAGGGCTCCCCGGAATGCGGGGGAAGCTCGGTCCCTGACAGGAGCTCCCAGTGCCTCCCCTTCCGCAGGTAACCGCAGCGCGCGGCTCTCCTCTGTTCGCAGGGCAGCAGCTCCTCCCAGCTCCAGTCGTGGACCGTCCAGCCGTCCTTCGAAGTGATCTCGGCGCAGCCGCAGCTCCTGTTCCTTCACCCGCCCGTGCCGTCTCCCGTGAGCCCGTGTCACGCTGGCGAGAAGAAGTCGGACTCCAGGAACTACTTGCCCATTCTGAATTCTTACACCAAAATCGCCCCCCACCCAGGCAAAAGGGGCCTTTCCCTCAGCCCAGAAGAGAGAGGAGAAAGTGGGATGCAGAAGAAAGTCTGTGCCGAGAGACTTGGGCCGAGCGAGCCCACCAAGCCTGGCGCCGTGCCCCCCAGCCCCCCGGCGCCGGCACCCCCGGGCGCCAAGCTTGCGGAGGACTCCGCTCTGCAGGGCGTGCCCTCTCTGGTGGCAGGTGGAAGCCCGCAGACTCTTCAGCCGGTGTCCAGCAGCCACGTGGCTAAAGCCCCCAGCCTGACCTTTGCTTCCCCCGCCAGCCCGGTGTGCGCGGCAGACAGCACGCTGCACGGCTTCGAGAGCAGCTCCCCGCTGTCGCCACTGGCCGCCAGCTACAGCTCGCCCCTGTGGGCCGCCGAGCACCTGTGCCGCAGCCCCGAGCTCTTGGCCGCCGAGCAGCGGCAGAGCAAGCACAGGCGCTTTCAGAATACCTTGGTCGTGCTCCACAAGTCCGGTCTGCTGGAGATCACGCTGAAAACCAAGGAGCTGATCCGTCAGAACCAGGCGACCCAGGTGGAGCTAGACCAGCTGAAGGAGCAGACCCAGCTGTTCATCGAGGCCACCAAGAGCAGGGCTCCTCAGGCCTGGGCCAAGCTGCAGGCATCTTTAGCCTCGGGGTCTAGGCACACCGGCAGTGAGCTGGAGGCGTTCTCTGACCACCCAGACATGTAACCCAGAAGGCATATTTTCTTGTGACTTGAGTGGTTCTTTTTAACTCGTTGGCTGTTTCTACTCCTGTCTCCCACAGCTTATGTAAGAGCTTTTCCTTCTACACTTCGACTCTTGGGCAGCTCACTTAGGAAGCCACATGCCGATACCTGGCCGCTGTCTTAACCTGTGGTCTGTGCACAGTTTACATATGGCTCTGATCCTGAGTCCCCGAAGGCTTGTGAATGCCCTGAGTCCCCTTTCCTTAGCCTGCAGGTGCTTAGATGGGTCACGGGGCAAAGCAGGAGAGATGGTTGTGTGGGGCTCTCGTGGCTGTCACCGCCCACCATCCCACACTGAACAAGGGTACAGTGACAGGGAGGAGCACACAGAGTGACACCTGTCAAGCCAGGGAGTAGGTGACAGAAGGATCCCTTTGTGGAGCTTCCCTCGAATGTCTTAGTCACAGACAGAAAGAGGAGGCGAGCTCGCGTTCCACAAGGCATCGTGCCATCTGGGCAAACACTAAAGTGCTGCGGGCACAGGTTGGGCCCAGGGTGCACGCGCTGAGCCACGTGATGCTCTCTTCCTACACTGGAAAGTCGAGGGGAGAGGGTCGCACCAGTGAACTCTTACACTTTAATCACAAGCCAGATTTCTCCTCACTAAACTGGTAGGCAAAATACTTCAGATTTTTAAAGTATGGAATGGATTCCGTACCATCTGGAATTGTAATTGCTGAATTGCTTTTTTGACTTAGACTCTGAAGAAAGTAGACATGGCCAGCATCTCTTGGTTGGGAGTTGGAGGATTCTGGAAATGTATGCTCCCACCCCCACCCCTGCCTCTTTTTGAAACAATGCAACCTGTTTTATGTGTGAAAATCTCAAAAGATAACTCTGTGGCTTTTGAGAATGTATGTAAGTTAACTCTCTGCTGCCACTTTTTTATCCCCTTTCATTTTTGTAAAAGAGGAAAGGAGCAATTACTAAGCTGATCGACTTTGAATTAAAACCATCCTGAGGTCCTGACGTTGAAGTGCCCAAAACATTGGAAACCACTCTTCGTGCTGATTGTGTTTTCCTATCCCGTGTTTTCATTTGTCGCATGTCACAGTGACATGGGGCACTTGTGGGGAAGTCTTCTGTGTCTCCTTTGTGCCCTGGATGTTGGCGGCAAAGCCAGAGGTGTGGGGTTGGTTATTTGAAGCTCATCTGGAAATGGAGGGTGCGATAACAATTTCCAGGTGAGACCAATTCTTGGAGCGTCGTGTAGAGGTAAATGGGATTCCTAAGTAGTGCCGTTTCAGACTTTTATCTCATTGGAATCTCATTTAAAAATTTCATCCTCTTGAAAATCTCCACACATTACCTTAGTAAGAAATTCCATAGGAGCAGCTTCAAATTTTCTGCAGGGAAAAATGTTCAAGTTTCACCAAGGCCAGAAGCTAATGCTCACATTTACCTGGCAGTTAAACTGTCACAGCATTTTTAAATTTCAAGGCATCGGATTGCCCACACTTTGTTACTAAACTTGATTGACTTAGATACGACCGGTTTAGAAATAGCTTGGTAAAAATCCCTGCACTCTCCTGATCAGTGCAGAATTATTACCTGCCATTTGCTTCCTGAAGGAGTTTCAAAATCCCAGCGAATGTGTCTTTAAGCAGTCTCTCGGCTCCTCTCAATATTCCCCTCTTGGCCTGCTCCCTTTGCCTCCCCTGAATCCATGTGGTGCTGTGGCAGCTCTCTCCGTGCACCATGCGAGGAAGCTTCCTTTCTGGCTGACGGTATTTGGCAGCAAAGATACAGAGACAGGTGCCTTCAGAACAGCCTGGGCGCCAGTCATGAGTCTTACTGAGTGTCAAAAATCTGAACACACTTGCTGAGAACCAAATTTATTCCATCGGAAAAACCCTCTGTGGAGCTATCAGCCTCTTGGACTCTTACTAGATTTAAGATTTGCATTTCCCTTCCTGTTATGGTGAAAGATGATGAAAGCCACCATTGATCCGCACTGCTGAGTGGCAGGGGGAAGCAGCATGTCCCTGGCTCTTCTCTGATCGTGTGACTTCATGCTGGAAGTCTCTGTAGGCTGTTAGCATGGGTGTTCTTTCCCTCGTGGAGCTGTAAGCAGATGAAGCCGAACAGGGAAGCTAGTTCTTGGAAGAAGAGGTCCACTGAGGCTCCCAGACTTTTGGGGCCACACGCCAGATCGGCACGTGAAGGAAGCTGGGAGTAGACCAGAAGGATCTCCGTTGGTTGCACGAGGCTGTAAGTAGTGATGGTCTTAGCGGGTGTGATTTGATCTGGTATGAAGCACTGGGGCAGAGGGACTACTTTCGGAGAGTGAGAAGCGATTCTGGGTTCAGACCGACACTTAACGAGAACTTTTGGCAGATTTTGTTGGCAGAGGTGAGACACATCTAGAAAAAGCTGCTGATGGAACTGGTTATGGGAACGGAGTTTAATAACATTTGTAATTTATTACACTCATGGCTTTTTATTGACTATCATATTGTCTGACTTTACTATGATTCCTTCAACAGAAAAGTAACTCTCATGCGTATATTGAAGTCTTTTTCCTGCTATGAATTCTTTAGGGTAGAGATTTACCAAATGTGAATTCCTTTGAGGAAGAATGAAGTTTTTGTAGAAATTGACTGTGAAATGTAAGAGAAAAATAAAATTCACTTACTTGAAAACTATTCGGCCTTTTTGCTTTATAAGTGCTTGAAAATACTAAGTGAAATCTAGAGTAAGTACATTTGACCCTTGAATAGCATGGGTTTGAAGGCACCCACTTATCCGTGAAGATCTTTTGATGAGGACGTTATAGTGCTACACATGTCGCTTCCTTAACGGTTTTCATAACCTTTCTGCCAGCTTGTCATTGTAAGAATACAGTACATCATACATAGAACGTATAAAATAGGTGTTAATCGATTGTTGTTACTGGTAAGCCTTCTGGACAACAGTAGGCTTTTTAGAATTTAAGGTTTTGGAGAGCCCAAACCTATACATGGATTTTCAACTGTGGGGTATCATGTTGTTCGAGGCTCAACTATATTTGCATTAAGTTTCAAACATGTACTCAGGTCACCTGGGAATGTTGGGATTAGCTACGGACCTGGTGTGAACTTGAAATGCAGGCAATCTTAAGGCAAGTGAATAGTCCAGTATTTCCTGGTGTCTTGGAGGTTTATATTGGGTGGGTTGGGAGGATGAGAGTCAGATACAATCCAAGGATTTATTTCTTCTGATCTGATACTTCCACAAATGTTGAAACTACAGTTGTCTGCTGGCGTGAGCTAACGTCACATTAAATCAAGTTCTTCCTACCACGGAGGTCCTTAGCAAGTACAACTCCAGGCCTCCCTCCGTGCTTCTTCGATTCCTAATGCTCTGCTCTTCCCTGCTCCCCAAGGCCAGTCCAACCACCCCTCCCCAGATTTTTAAGACACTGGAAAAATACAAGCTTATCCTCACGTAAAGACCTGGAGGGTTGCCAGAGTCTAATTCTCACAGCATTATTTCTGTCCTACACAATTTTCTTTTTTTTTTTTTTTTAAGATTTTATTTATTTGACACACAGAGAGAGAAATCATAAGTAGGCAGAGAGGCAAGCAGAGAGGTGGGGGAAGCAGGCTCTCCACTGAGCAGAGAGCCCGATGCGGGACTCGATCCTAGGACCCCGAGATCATGACCTGAGCCGAAGCAGAGGCTTAACCCCCTGAGCCACCCAGGCATCCCTGTCCTACATAATTTTTCTAAGTAACTTTAAAGTGTATGGCTGTAAAACCAGGTAAATGAAATGTCAAGATAGCTAGAGAAGGTCCCTCCTGAAATCAAGAACCATCTTCCCGTAAGAAGTGGCATTCAGATAGGCAGACCACACCAAATGGATCTTGAGATATTTAGGTGAGCATGGCTGTTTGAGTTTGTGGCCCCCGCCTCATGGCGTGATTCCCATATGGGGAAATACTTGTCCACCTAAGACGCCTGTTGGAGCCACCTCATGGATGGCATCGCGACAGATTGTAGCCTGGTGCGACGGGGTCTAAGGACCTGCGTACACCTGTCCCCTCTGTTACTCATAAACTGGGTGGCTTTGGGTAAGTCACTGAGCCTCTCTAGGCATCGGTCCTCTTGGCTGAGTAACGAAGGATCAGAACTCGTTCTCCCCACAGTTCTGCCCAGCCCTCACCATTTGAAAGCTCTCTAGCTGTGTTACAGGTGAGCCATAAAATAAACAGATTTAAAACAACCAGGGCTGTCTCCAAAGCAGGTCCCTAGTGCTCTAGTAAGATGATTTAAAATTTTTCTGTCGTCTTTTTAACTTCTGTGTGGCTCGAAGGGAAGCATTTTGCCGGTCCACACTGGTTTCTCCTTTCTTGTGATTGCCTGGTTGCAGATAACATGAATTTGCCAATTCCCATAAAAAAGCCTGCTCTCAAAGAATTATGAGCCCCACAGGAGAATCCTGTGGGGTTAAATCAAATCACGCCCTTCCTAGTCAGTCATCTGCAAACAGCTCCCTCCTTTCATCTGAACTGGACGATAACTGGTTGTATATGTTGGACGGCATGTCAGTTAGCTTGCATTTCAGTCCAGATTCCTCTCCCCGCCGACCAGGGAGGATGTTTCTATGAGTGTTAGAAAGAGCCTCTTAGGTTGACTTAACATTATTATTATTTTTCAAAGATTTTGTATATTTATTTGACGGAGAAAGAGATCACAAGTAGGCAGAGAGAGGGTGAAGCAGGCTCCCCGCCGAGCAGAGAGCCCGATGCGGGGCTCGATCCCAGAACCCCGAGATCATGACCCAAGCCAAAGGCAAAGGCCCAACCCACTGAGCCACCCAGGTGCCCCGACTTAACATTATTTTTTTTTAAGTTTTTTTTTTTTAAGATTTTATTTATTTATTTGACAGACAGAGATCACAAGTAGGCAGAGAGGCAGGCAGAGAGAGAGAGAGAGGAGGAAGCAGGCTCCCCGAGGAGCGAGAGCCCGACGTGGGGCTCCATCCCAGGACACTGGGATCATGACCTGAGCTGAAGGCAAAGGCTTTAACCCACTGAGCCACTCAGGCGCCCCAGCTTAACATTATTTTTAAGGTAAATGGGCACAGACCATGTAAATGAGGTCCTACTTTTTTTTTTTTTTGGAAGATTTTATTTATTAGAGGGAAAGCACAAACAAGGGGAGGGATAGAGGGAGAAGGAGAAGCAGGCTCCACTATGGATCAGGGAGCCCAGTGCGGGGCTTGATCCCAGGACCCCAAGATCACGACCTGATTTGAAGACAGGTGCTCAACCAACTGAGTCACACAGGTGCCCCGACTTCCTGCTTTCTGAGGACTTTGTTCTGGTCCCAGGCTTCCAGGCACCACTAGCAAACATGCCAGAAGAGAGATGGGGATGAGGTCCGCCTGGACGACACAGCACAAGTGGAAAGGCAGGAGAAAGGGGCAGCCGGAAGCAGCCTCTGTCTCCGCAACCTCAGCTTCCTTTATCCTAGGAAGGAGCAATTCTTGCTGTCCACTTGGCATCCCGAGATTGCGGTAAGGTGAGGAACAGTGATGCCTCCCAAATGGTTATACCCATGCACACAGCGAGGCCGCCGCCTTTCACCCACACCCAGCAGCCCCTCTCGGGTTGTCATTTGCTTGGAATAATGAAGACTGTCTTCTACCAAAATCGCATCTCCCGCTAAGGGGGAAGATAGCACGTATCCACCCAGCCTTTGACTGGTTTCCCAGAAGGAGGGATCCTGTGCGTCCCTGGTGTCCTGTGACCACTCTGGCCTCTTCCACTCAGAATTCCTGCTTGGTTCTGTGGAGCACATGGCTTCCCCGCCCCCCCCCCAGCCCCCAAGGATGGTTATGCAAGCCATTAGAGAATTATCTGGAAGAACAGTCTGTATGGCTCCTGCCTCAAATTACAGCAGCTGGAGAAGATGAGCAAGAGAGAGAAAAGCCTGTGGAGTAGGAAGTTAACGCAGCGAGTGGGCAGAAGCTATTAGGGAAGGAAGGGGGGTCTGAAACCTGGAAGCAGGAGCGCGCGGCCAGCCCGCGTGCAGGCATACCCAGTGTCCGGAGCCGGCCCTTCCGAGCGGCGGGAGAGCTGGAGTGCAAAGAGGCTCCTTCGGTTTTCCTCACTCACTTTCCCTCAGAAACCGCAGGGACTTGGAGGAGGGCTCCCTCCTTCTGGTAGCAGTCTCTGGAACAGGTGGCTGTCTGCTTTCTGGCCCCCACCCACCCCTCCCTCCTCCGAAAGCCTTTGACCGCTACGGGGCAGATGGGAGCCCTTGGCCTGGAGCCCACCCTCCATTTGGGGCTAGGAACATGGCAGCTCCAGGGTCCCGGCTGAGAAGCCACCAGCCGTGACCACCTGTAGATGGCAAAACCCTAACTACCCTGAACGCTGGTTGCAGTCACCCGTCCTTACCCATCCCTTACCCAAATTCAGAATCTGTCTCAAAGTCAAGGGAAGAGAAGACACTTAAAGATGTCCACAAATAGAAAGAGTTGCACCCTCAGTGGGCCCTGACTCAGATTTGACACATGCAGGAAAACCTGGTTCCTGGAGGCCCAGGGGCCCTCGCCCGGTGCTGAATTCAAGCTCCCCTCTGCTCTCCAGCAGGGCTCCGGGGCTGCCCGCTTGTCGCCTAGCTACTCAGGAAATGCAAATGAGTGTTCACTTCAGCAAAACACACATAAGGAAAGGCAGTGAACCACCAGAACAAACCTCCCAGGGTAGCTACCGCTGACCTCGAAGGTCAGGCGTGGTGCAGACAGCAGCTTCCAAGGATGGTTTTTACGCTCCGGTGGGCGGGGCCGCAGGGCCAGAATAACTTGAAGGGGAAAACCCTTTTCTAAAGCCTTTAAGGTGATCCTTGTTGTGTCGAGATATATTTGGAAGCCGTGCTTCACAGTCAGGCTGCTTTCATTCTGGAAGCGTTTTCAGAGCATTGGTTATGCTGTGGCTTGTGCCAGTCAGGCCGGGCCACGGCGGCAGGACCGGCTCTCCGGCCCCACCAACTGTGCGGGCCAAGGTGGGGCGGGAGCTCCCACTCAGTCATTAATGTTTGCCGCGCTGATGGTGCGTGTGTGTTTAATTGAGAGGAAAGGGTTCTGGGCCCCCCAGGGTCAGAAGTGAGCAGCCACCTACAACACAGGTCAGCCCCAGGGCAGTTCCCACTTTGGGAGAAATTTTAAAATCCGCAAACCCAGGGTCTCCTCTGTTCCCTCTGTCACTCCTCCTCTTCGCTCCCCCCAAACTTGTATTCTTCTCAAAGCCTGATCATTTCTACTGCTCCTAAAAGTCTTCATGACTCCTGAAGCTTACCCAAGACACGGTCATTGTTTCTTCAGAGTAAAAGATACATAATTCTGTGCCAGGTGCTGGCCTAGTTGTAGCGGTCAATTAAACAGACCTGGGCTCCGCTGATGTTCTCAAGGGAGGCTGGCAATGACCATTGACTAGTCAGTCTCCCCCCCGGGTAGTTTGGGTCTCACTAGGTCTCATACATTCAAAGCTGGGTATGTAAGTCTGGGCAAGGTGATATGTCCTACTCGCTTCTCCTTTTTTTTTTTTTTTTAAAGATTTTATTTATTTATTTATTTGACAGCGAGAGAGAGAGAGATCACAGGTAGGCAGAGAGGCAGGCAGAGAAAGAGAGAGAGAGGGAAGCAGGCTCCCTGCCGAGCAGAGAGACCGATGTGGGACTCGATCCCAGGACCCTGAGATCATCCCCTGAGCCGAAGGCAGCGGCTTAACCCACTGAGCCACCCAGGCGCCCCTCGCTTCTCCTTTTATTTTAATTACCATTTTGATAACCATTGGGTTTAGCATCCAAGGGTCCCTAATGGTAAACTACTAGTTGCGAACGGAAGTGTTGGTATAGGCGTCACGTATTAGCTAAGTTCACCCCAACACCCAGGCATTCTAGCGGAGGGTTCTCAGAAGTGGGTTACCTGTTTGGTGACTCACCTTCAGACTTTTTTTTTTAAGATTTTATTTATTTATTTTATTATTTATTTGACAGAGAGAGAAAGAGAGCACAAGTAAGGCGGAGTGGCAGGGAGACAGAGAGGGAGAAGCAGGCTCCCCACTGAGCAGAGAGCCCAATGCGGGGCTCATGACCTGAGTGGAAGGCAGATGCTTAACCAAATGAGCCTCGCAGGCATTCCAGACTTCTCCTTCTTCTTTTTTTTTAAAAGATCTTATTTATCAGAGGGAGAGGGAGAAGCAGACTCCGTGCTGAGCAGGGAGCCTGACTCGGGACTCAGTCCCCTGATCCCGAGATCATGATCTGAGTAAAAGGCAGACGCTTAAACCTACCAACTTGCCCCAGACTTTTTTTTTTTAAACATTTATTTATTTATTTAAGACAGTGAGTGAGCTGGAGGAGGGCAGAGGGAGAGAAAGAATCACAGCCAGACTCCTGGCTGAAAGCAGAGCCCGACGCGGGGCTCCATCACACAAGCCTGAGATCACAACCTGAGCAGAAATCCAGAGTCAGATGCTTAACGGACTGAGCCGCCCAGGCGCCCTGGGTCGTTTTTTTCCTTTAATTGAAGTAAATTGACATACAATATCATGCTAGTTTCTGGTGTGCACCATAGTGATTTGACATTTTTATACATTGTGAAATGATCCCACGATGAGTGTAGTTACCATCTGTCACCGTGTTTCCAGACTTCTGAGCTCACCCACGATAGCACCTGCATCAGCGTTCTGCCAGATGCCGCCGGCAGGAACGGGGCACCACCCAAGCACGAGCACCTTACAAAGGTCTGTGCCGTAGGCTTCTCACTTGCCTTGCCTTATAGAGGCCCAGGCCTGCAGAAGGATGCATGAGGTCCAGGCCCTGGAGCCCTCAGAGCTGAGTGGGGAGACGGGACTCCCAGGGAAAGCAGCAGCACAGGAGTGGGGCCTGCTGCCCGAGGCCGCCTGCAGACCAGAGCCCAGGAGCTCTCCGAGGCCTCATTGGAAAGGACTCTCAGTGAGCTGAGATTTGAGCCTAGCCTTGACATGTGGTGCAGCTTGGATGGGCTGAGAGTAGGGGCCAGCGAAGGACAGAGCAAGAATAGAGGCATCATGGTGGGACAGCAGTATCATGGCTTTGGGGCTGGATCCAGCTGGTTTCTGTGTGATCCTAGCAAGTTAGATAACCTCTCTGGGCTTTGTTTCTTCATGTGTTCCGTTACTAGCTCCTCTCAAAGATTACTGCGCGGTGATGTACGAGGTATTTAGTAAGGAGTCCCCGCACAGCGGGTGCTCAAGAAACAGTAATTATTAGATTGTTACTGCAGGGGAAACCTGCAGTTCCAGGAGTGTGGACAGGGCCAGCTGGGCTGGCCCTGGTTCAAGGTCAGCCTTTCACTTTGTACTTTCAGGCAGCTGCAGCAAACCCGCCCAGCTCCCGGCCTGCCGCCGCGCCCTGCCGCACCCAGCACAGGACCCTCCTTAAGTACACATGTGGCGGAGTCCTTGGCAAACATGCTCTTCCTAGCCTGCCCCAAGTCTCACCCCTGTTCAGGGCCGTGGGGAGCCAAGAGGAATCTGGAGTATTGATGGCCTCGCCCTCACCAGGACCCTTAATCTCACACCCGGCCCAGCCTGCTGGCTGGTGACGCAGCCTCAAGGCTCACCTACGGTCCACCCTCCACACCCGCATCAGCACCTGGAACTTCGGCAACCCCCCCTTTGCTCCTGCTACTGCCCTCCCCAGGCACCTCCACCGCAGTGGCCCTCTAGCCCTGGCTGCACCATGGCAGCCTACGGGGAGCTTTTATTTTTATTTTATTTTTTAATTTTTTTAAAATTTTTTTTTTTAATTTGTCAGAGAGAGAGAGAGAGCGCGCAAGCGAGCACAGGCAGACAGAGTGGCAGGCAGAGGCAGAGGGAGAAGCCGGCTCCCCGCCAAGCAAGGAGCCCGATGTGGGACTCGATCCCAGGACGCTGGGATCATGACCTGAGCCAAAGGCAGCTGCTTAACCAACTGAGCCACCCAGGTATCCCTATTTTATTTTATTTTAAGATTTTATTTATTTGACAGAGAGAGAGAGAGACAGTGAGAGAGGGAGTACAAGCAGGGGAAGCAAGAGAGGGGGAAGCAGGCTTCCCACTGAGCAGGGAGCCCCATGTGGGGCTGGATCCCAGGACCCCGGGATCATGACCCCAGCCGAAGGCAGATGCTTAACAACTGCGCCACCCAGGTTCCCCTCTGGGGAGCTTTTCAGGCCACACCCCAGCTGAATTCTATGAGTCTCCAGGAGGTAGGACATGGCCCTCCCCTCAGGAACCCCCTCCCCATCAGGAACTGGTAAAGGTCCTCAGGTGATGCACATGTGCAGACAAAGCTGGGACTGCTCAGGGACTCCCCATGGCCAGACTGATGTTGGGACTGGGGCTGGTGGGGAGGAGGGGCTGGCATGTGTACTAGCGTGGGTACTAAGGAGGGGTCTACTAAGGAGGGTATTAAGGGGGCAGCAGGCCCTTTGTGGCTCACTGCCTGTAAGTACAAAATGAAAGTCTGATCGTGGACCCAGACCAGCTCAGCTGGCTGGCTGCTCGCTTCTGGGGTGCTCAGTGTGATCCAGAGTGTGGCCATCACCTGAGAGCTCGTCAGAAGGCAGAATCACAGGCCCAGCTGACTCAGGGTCTGCGTGTTCACGGGATCCCCAGGTGATCCCCGCACATGGTCAAGTCTGAGAAGCACTGGCAACCAACCAGTATTTACTCGATGCTCACTGTGGTCCAAGCTCATTTCCACCTCATGGCCTCAGTGATCAGCACCCCCTCCGGCAAGCAAGAAAAGGTCCACCATTTATTCAACATATCCTCACTGAGTGCCTCCCAGGAGAGAAGCTTTGTGCTTAGGGCTGGGTATCAAACATGGGTTTCCCCTGCTGTGGGAAAACTCACAGGCCCATGGGTGTGATGTCAGTGTCTTGACTTACCAGCTGTGTGTTCCTGGGCTATTTCCTGGGTCTCTCTGATGTCCGGTTTCCTCTGTGCAGATCTGGGCTGTGGTCATGATTCAGCGAATTTCCCTTTGCCAAATACCCACCTCCCACCTGGCTCTAGCACAAGCTCAAGAATGTTGCATCGTTACCAATAACACCACCAGGTGATGGGAGGCAGTGGGGTGGAGGGACACGGTGCCAGGGTCGTGCCTGCCGAGGGGAGGGGGCACCGGGAGGGATGACAGAGGGGTCGTGAGCACTAAGGATGTCCCAGGAATCGAGGCACCGGGGAGGGGGCAGGATGTGCGCAAGGCGGTCCTGTCCTCGCACTCCCTGCCTCCATTTCCCGGGATGAGTCTCGGATCAGACCACTGTTAGCACGAGTCTGAGCCCAGATCTCGCCCTTTTGCCTTCCGAAGCCCTGTATGGCTCCGCAAGGCAAGACACCCAGCCGCCGGTCAAGTCCCGCGTTTGGTTTGCCGGGGTCCTCTCCCGCGCCTACGACTGGAGAGTCGGGCGTGCGACCCGGCGGCGCCCCCTTCCGACGGCGTCGCGCCACTGCAGCGGGTGCTGAGCCGCCCTGAGACAGGCACGCGGAGCTTTGGCCCACCCGCTAGGGGCCCCCCGGCGTGCGCGGGGGCCCGGGGAATCGGTTTAGGGGTTTCGTGTTCCTTGGAGCGCACCACTGTTTCCTGTAATTTAATTTTCTCTCCTGAAAGTGTTGCTAATTAAATCCTTTCTCCGGCGAGGCGCCCGTCCCCTCCCCTGCTCCCCTGTTGATTAAACTACCCAGCTCTAGCGGCAATTCTCCGCTGGGGCTGCAGGCGCTCAGGTGGAGGAACCTCGATGTTCGATGTTCGCTCACCTGGCCACTCGTTCGGCGGCGTGCCTCCTCGGGTCTTCTGGCTCCCTCTGCACCTGGACCATGCGAGCCGTCCTTGCAGCCTGAGTAAAAGCGGGCACAGCCCTTCCCCTGCTGCTGGTGACCCCTGCTGGCTGGGAATCCATCAAAGTCCACCTCACGTCATTTCACCTTCCCCGGTCCTTCCGACTCTGAATCCTACCTTCTCACCGCTTTTTCTCTTAAGTACTATTCCTGCCTTCTCCCCCACCGTCCACAGCAAACAGGCTAAGCCGGAGGGTCAGCCGGCCCAGTGACTTATGGAGGGTCACACAGCCTATGTAGGGGTTAGCTGGGACTAGACGGCTTTCCTGAAGCTTAGCCTATCAGGAGTCACCAAGGTAGAAGGCTCCAGGGGCCAAAGAAGCAAGGGAAGAGTGTGCGGCAGCCCTGTGTGGGGTAGTGGGGAGGGGTAAGGTCTGTGGCAAAACAGAGTGGCTTGTCCCTTTGGAGGTCATTTTAAAAAATGTGCCCCATTGAAGGCCAAGCGTGTCCAATTCCTGGTTAAATCTAAGAGTGAGTCCAGTGTGTGAGGATGGCAGTGACTTGCCCAGGTGACAGGGACTCGGTGGCAGGACCAACCGGCACTCTGGCCTCCGTGTACTGATCTAAGATGCCACTCCCTGGATGGGGAGAGGCAGCCCCCTGCTCGGTTCTGCCCAATGAGGTCTACTTCCTGCCACTCCTCCTGCCCCATGCCGTGGAGAAGTGCCCCCCCCCACATCCCTCCCACTGCTCCTGCAGGGTCCCTTTCCCCTGAGACTATGGAGGACACCACACTTCCCTACTCTCTATCTGAAATCCCCTATGCAGACCGCCTCTGGCCCAGTTCTCAGCTAACTGTCAGGCAGAGAAAGAAGGCAGCTCAAGCAAATCCCAGAATTTGAAAGGAGTTTGGGGAACCAATGCTATTTTTGAGGAGATATTACCGGTGGGGATTTCAGGCGTCGCAAGCAGGCCAGGAAGGGGGCACTTGGGGACAGGGACTCTGGGAGGATGCCCACACAGGGGACTGCCTCCTCCCAGGAAGGCCTCACAGCCTGGTCCTCTGTGGCTTTCCCCTCAAGGTTCCAGGTCACTGCCCTATTCCTGCCAGCAGAGCTTTGGGCTAATGTTGCCCTAACTGGGGGGAGGGGCATTAACATGGGATTCCGCCTCACCAGCCATGCCTGTGGCCCCTCCCGAGGCCTCTCTTTTCCCAAATGTCACAGATGAGCTTTGGCAGATGCTTTCCGCCTTGGAGCCTGGCTCCATTTCCGGGTCTTTGGAGGCCCCCCTGCCCTGGTCTCCAGGGGGTGGGTGTGGAGACGTGCCAACTGTGCTCAGCTCCTTGGTGGTGTCTGTTCCCCTCCCGCAGCCTCACTGACACTGCCTGGGGGTGGGCAGCAGCCCAGAAATAGCTCAGGACTTTTTCCCCTGGCTAGACATCATCCTTGAGACCCAGGGCAGGGTCCTCAGCCTGGACTATTCGCAGATATCCACGAGTGGCCTCTGGAAGAAGCTGCTTCATCCTAGGCAACTGAGTCATAATCATTGGTCTGGGCAGGACAGATACACCTCAAGGTTCTTGGGGTCCTGAAGCCACCCTGTTTTCTCGCACAGACTCACCCTGAGCAGCTGTGAGCTCTCAGAAGGCAGAGGCTGTGCCTAATTCCTTTCTCGGCGCCCACCAGCACCTCTTGAATAACAGGCGCCCCATACACAGGTTAAATAAATGAATCGGTCAATGAATTCATGAGTGAAAACTTGGCTGTTACTTGTCAGCAGGGCATTTACTGGATGTCCACAAAAGTCCACAATACAAAGACAGTCTAGCACCTGGGATAAAAGGATGAACTCGGGAGCAGATAGCCTGAGTTCGAATCCCGGCGCTTGCACTTACCAGCTGCAAGGCCAACTTATATGACCTCTCTGGGCGTCAGTGTCTTTAGATGGAAAATAGTGGTAATGACTAAAGAATGCCTGCAGGGGTTGCAATGAAAATAGTTACTATAGGTAAAGGGTGTATGACAAGGGCCTGGCACATAGTGAATGTTCAGGAAATGTTGGTCATTATTACTTATTATTACTCACGCATCAGCCATAGTGTCTAGGCTCTATACCGTCTGCTAGGTACTGGGGGAAACCAGAGGACTCCACCATTGCCGTTCCGGCTCTCCAAGTTTCAGCTGGGAGGCAAAACCCATACAGGAGGGAAGATTTCCCTGGGGGTTGGACCCGTCAGAGCTAATGGGAAGAGGCCTGAAGTGGCCACTAGGTGGCGGTGTAGAGAGAGGGCGTTGCTGTGGACCAGGAAGGGAACAGAGGCCTCTCTGGTGGGGATGAGAGCCTGTACATGGAGGAAAGCCCACCCCTCTGCATGAGCCCCTGGTAGTCATCTTGGGGAAACAGCTTCCTTCTAAACCACTGCCAAAGTTGTGTGGGAAGGAAAGAGGGGTGGAGAGCTCTTCCCAGAGGCTCTTATTTGAGCCCAAGGGTCCCTGATGTTCCCAGCTGAGTTCTCCAACAGCTTTGAACTGAACTCCTGGGAAATGAACGTGACCCTCTGCCTTTGGTCTCCAACCCAGAGGACCCTGCTGATCATTAGAAAAACTAGCCATCAGTTTGTGCTCGACGCTTCCAAGCAGGACAACCTGTAAAAAGATCAAAGGGAAGAGGCAGGTCCGTGGGAACATGGCTTGAGGACCAACCTCTTCTCCAACTGTGATGGCAGGATGCTTGCTCAGGCCCCCATCACTCCTAAATGGAGACTCACAATTCCCAGGAATCACGTGGCATCCCTGCCCCTGCACAGTCCCTCGTACCCCCACCCCCACCTATGGCCCTGCTTTCCAGTCTGGCAACTCCTATTCATCCTGTATGGCCCTGACATTGCTCCCTCTGGGAAGTCTTCCAGCCTGCCCACCAAGTGAGTGCTCTCCTTCTGCAGCACCCTGTCCTTCTCCCTCATAACTGTCTGCAATTGGTCCTCTTCCCTGTGAGCTTCCCGAGGTCGGGTAACAGGTCTCATTCATCTTTGCATTCCTGGTTCCTGGCATCATGCCTGGCATGGAGTGGGCATCAATGAATGTCTGAGGAATGATTGGAGGAGCTGGGCCAGCACCACCCACAGACAGAGGAATGAAGACAGAAACAGAAATCAACATCAGGAGCAACTGAGCTACCCCAAACCCCCCCTCCCCCCGCCCCCCATTAACAGGCTCACTCTGGTTGGCGACCAGGTCCAAGGTTCAGCCTCATTTCTAAACCATCTCAGATAAGGCAGGAGCTATGTATCCCAGCTCCCTGTCCAGCCCCTTCTTTTCTCCCCAGCAGGAGGAGCTGCCTCCCCAGCATCCTGGAGAGCATCCCAGAGGATGAGGGGAGTAATGAGGTCAGTTGCAGGATACTGTACTGTGGTTTGCGTGCATGGAGTGACAAGGACATGGAGTGACAAGGACAGCCATGTTCCTGGGAAAGGAGACTGGCTAAAAGATGTCTGCTGAGACCTACAGACTGGCTCCTTCATTAGAGCAGGTGGGGACTCAGGTCTTTTCAAGGGCTTGTGACCTCTATTGCCACAGGCTGATGGTTTCTCCCAGCTTTGGCAGCCAGGAGGTCATGCTGCATGGCACAATGTACAGATTGCCCCGAATCTCTTCCTCCAACGTGAGGTTACAGAGTGGTTAGTTGAGAGTGATAACATCGCCAACCAATGGGCCACGGACAGAAGAGAGTGATCCTGGTTACCCTGAACTCGGGCTCATGATCTTCTCCCCACTCCAGTGCTCCTGACGGACTTTCCTTTGAGATCACCTTGACCATCCCATCTCAACCTTCAGGATCATCTCAGGCCTCCTCCCCCTGGACCCCTCCGAGTCATGCTCCATGTCTGTGCAATGGCTCTGACACTTCCCTTCCTTACCGGCCCACAGCCAGTGTTCCCACCCAAACCCTGGTCATGTCACCCTCGGCTCATGACAAATGCCTCCTCTTGGGGGATCCCCCTTCCAGCCTACCCACCAAAGCCCCACTTTCTGAAATCCAGCTCTAATCGTGTAGCTTCCTTGTTCACAACCTTCAATTGTTACCTATCCACTTCTAGATCTCTTCATTCGGCATTCAAGACCCCTTCTGCTCAGGTGCTAGCTCCTAGGTTTAACTCCCTCTGCCTCTCTGTGCTGTCCCCTATGCTCACCATCCCATGATCACTCCACGGTTCCAGGCCTGTTCCCTTTTCCTGGAAAGCCCCCCTTGTCCATCTCCACCTGCTCAAGTCTCATCCACCTCTCTAGGCTCTGCAGTTCACATGGAAACTCCCTGGACCCTACAGCTAGGATGGGCTCTCTTCCTCCTCTGGGCTCTCCCAGGAACCTCTCCAGGATGTGAACCCCTGGTGGACAGCATTGTCTCATCTGTCTTCCAGTCCCACAATGTGCACAGAACAGAAGAGATGTGGAGTGAGCCAATGAGCACAAAATCTAAGCATTCATTTGCTCAATATTTACTGAGCACCTACTATGTGCCTCACCCCTGCTAGGCATTCAGGATACAATGGTGAAAAGGCAAGAGTGTCTGTCCTGTGGAGTGCAGACAGCCCATGCTCTAGAATGTGCTGAAGATTAGCCACACCTCCATTCATCCCCCACCCCCCTGCCCAGTATACCTAGGGTCTGCCTTCTTGGTTGCTCATTGGCATGTGTACAAGGCAATGCAGACCCATATACAACACTGGCCTTGCCTGAAGGTTCTTCACCAGCCCCAGTGGAACTAACACTTTGTAGTTATGTCATCCATTAGGCTAGGCCTGCTTGTCTTTAGGATGCGTCAGACGTCATGCTCATGCACCTGCTCAAGGACCACTCAGGGCCCACCCCCTCGCAGCTGCCCCCAGGACTGGGTAGCCTGAAGTCTCCGAGAGGTCAGGGAGCCTGGCTGATCCTCAAGGTGGTCAGCTCTGGCTGTGATGGAGGACCAGGTGGCTTCTCCCCTTCATTCTCTCCTCACCTGTTCTCTGACCTGGGAAGGGGTGGGAGAGGACCTGGGAAGAGTGGAAGGAAGTGGAGGAAGGTTCCCAAGTTAGACATTCTACCCCTGGTCCCCATGGCTCCACAGATCCCAGCACATAGACTTGTTACCAACCCCAGGGTAGTACACATTTACTGACCGCACAACACAACCCCTGCTCATTCACAAAGGACACTGGCTGATGGGCTGGAGTAGGACCCTGGGGTTCCGTGCAAGTAACAGGCATTGCCCTTTGCATCACTGGATTCTGAGGTGAGCCAGGGGCTCGAGAGGAGGTGTGGGAGGAGCTAGGGCAGGGGGGTGGGGTTTACTGGGGGAGTCTGGACAATGGCTATTTACCTACTAGAACAGAAGTATTTTTCATACTTAGCTTAAGTATTTCAACAGCTATTATGACCGCGTCAGTGCATCCTAGCCTTGCCAGCCCCGCTACCAACCACAGCGCCCGTGCGATCACATCAAATCCAAGTTAACACCACATATTTTATTGATGTTCTTCATCAACAATACAGGGCCATGTGTACAAATGCTACTCCGGTCCCACACCTGGCAACCTCCCCACATCACCACCCACTGACCAGTCTGCCAGGAGTCACACCCTGCAGGTCTCCCTTTTATTTCCTCTCCCCACGTCAAGTCTCACAGTGCTGAGCCTCCAGGAGGCTGGGAATGGCATGGCTAGGTTCCGAGGTTGAGCTCTGGGGTTGGGAGAGAGCCAAGGCCTGGAGTGCCCAGGGCCTCTCTTTCTGCCCCTTCCACTCCCACTGTTGAGGTATGGACAGAACTGAGGGTGAAGATGCTCCCCAGTGACTTCCAGCCCGCCAGACTGGGCTCCTCTTCAGCCTTCTCTGCAAATATCCTTCCCTTCCAAGGGACTTGCCCGGCTGACACCAAGATGGCAGAAAAACCATTTTTCCAGGGGTGGGAGTCAGTGCATGGGGGCAGTGACAAGACGCTCCTGATGGCAGAGATCTTGTTGTCTTGTCTGTCATTGTTTGTTTGCTTCAAGTTTTTATTTGAATTGCAGTTAGTGAACATACAATGTAATATTAGTTTCGGGAGTAGAATTTAGTGATTCATCACTTACATGTAATACCCAGTGCTCATCACAAGTGTGTCTTGTTCATCATAGTATACCAGTGCCTGGAAGAGACTTGGCACATCGTTGGCACTCAGTAAATATATCTATGTACGAATGAATGAATGAATGAATGAATGAATGAATACAGGAGGGAGTGTGAGCCGGGGTGCCATTTCTACATTAGCCCTATAGAGGGTGTGAAGGCAAGACCAAGGTAAAGTCCTCCTGAACTCTGCTCAAGAACTCAGGGTGTTGTGTGGCAACGCTTGGGGTCGCTGTGGACACTGTAGAGTGTGGGCTTCAGCCCTGCTGTCTGCATGAATGGCAGACTGGCCTTGGGATTCAGTCAGAAGGGGCTCTTGTGCCGTCCAAACTCCCAAATATATCCCAAAGATTTGACCCTCTAGGTCCCAGAACACACAGCTGTGTCCCCCATCCAGAGCCAATTAGATAAGCAGGGTTGATTTCACAACTACACCCCTATATTCTGGCCTCCCCCGTTCCTGAGCTTCAACTCTCCCCATCTCACCTCTCAGAGCACAGCATGACCTTCCAGCTCCCTCACCACTGCCCCTCCCCACCCCTAACCCTGCTCCATCTCCCTTTCCTCAATGCCAACCTCCCTCAACTAGCATTAATACGCAGGTCGTCCTGACTCTCCAGAGACTCCCTCCTTGGTAGCTGGGTAGGGTCCTGGAAGTTTGCATTATGATTTTCGGACCCCCCCCAATGCTGGCTCCCCACTTCATGAAAGCAAATAATTCACAGGCATCTCTATAGTTCTTGCCTCTGGACCAGCAATCACTAAGAGGATGCTAGAATCTTGGGGGTGGGAAAGGATCTTCCCTCTCCTGCAGAAATTTTTTCCATGGCATGCCTGCCAGATGACTGACCAGTCCCTGCTGGAACACCTCCCTGGGGCACTCTACTTCCCAGGGAGCCGTTCAAACACTGAACAGCTTTAGCTGCTAGAACATCCTTCAGAAATGAACCAACTTGGTCCCTTCATTCTCATTCCCCAAATATCCCAGTGCCCAACCTATGTGTGACCTCTCTCCTCCACTCCCCTAAGCATTCTCTATTTCACAATAAACCTCTCACCATCTCTCCCCCAACACATGCACACACATACATGCCCCCTTCTGTATGGTTATGCAGTCACATGCTTCTCTCATTTGTCAGTATTTCTCCTTTCCTTCTTCCTTCTTCCTTGTCTCCCCAGCACCTAGCAAAGACCCAGAGGCTGGAGATCAAGGTGGGAAAACCTGGAAGAGTGCCAGGGAAAGGAAGCATCCAGGCAGGCCCCAGACTGGATTGGGGTGGCCAGCTGGGGCAGGCTGGACAGGGGACAGCACCTGGAAATCCCTGGTCATTAGCTGCTGCCTCTCAGAGAAAGGGCCTTGCAGTTTGGGGATAGGACAGTAAGCTACTGAGTTTCCCTTCCACTGCTTACAATTCCACAGAGAGGATAACACACCCCTCCTTTCCCAACCTCACAAGCAGTTGGCAGAGCCAAGTTGACTACCTCTTACACATGGTAATTTTAAACATTTTTGCCAGCCTCTGGGTCCTGGGGAAAATCATACCAACAGCAAGAATCCATTCTCTACTCCCAACATGGATCTGAGAGGGAAAGTTCTAGCTGATAGCAGTGATGACATGAGACATGAGAGAGAGTGGATAGACAAGGCAGAGTGGGAGGGCAGGGGCTCCAAGGGGAAGAAACAAAAGCAGAGGCCTCCTAACAGTTGGCTGGCTCCTAGGAGTGACCATTTTTCCTTCTTGCCACGATCTGTTAGCCAACACAGTTCTCTGTAGGTCACAGACTAGGGGTGGATGCTAGGATCTTGCCAGATCAAGGTTGTATTGGGTCATGGGTGGAGACAAGAGTGCCACGGTCTTATGTTCGGGAAGAGTCAAGACACACACAGAGAAATGATGGGAATGCCTGCTACTTGTCATGCTGTTTGGAGCTCTCACCTCCGACATTGAACATGGGGACCAGCAGGCCCAGCAGCCACCTCTTCCCGAAGACCTCCTGTAAGTTCTTGCGCCAGGGCCGGGCCCTCACCGCCACCCCCTTCCGCACCTGGTGACGGGTCTGCCCCCGGAGGATCAACAGCAGCTGGTGGCAGCAGAAGCCTGCGCAGGCCAGGCCGATGGCAAACCAGAGGTAGAGCATGAGGATGACGAACATTTCAGAACCGAGGACAGCTCCTGTAGGGGGCGGGGAAACACCAAACTCGCTTTACACCCAGGCCACGTACTGAAAAGCAATCCATGCAGGCGCTTTCCGCTAGGGAGAGAGCGAGATTAATGAGACTGAAGCTATATTTTGTAGCAATCTCAGGGCTGCTGCATCGAGGGAGAGCAAGGATGAACTAGTCGACCTAACTTTTTCTTAGTACCAATGGCCCCTGAGGGTAGAGGGGAGAACTGGGGACGTGGGACAGAAGAAAAGGAAGCTTCCTGGCCAGTGCCTGGATGCTAACATTTCCTCGGAGTCAGAGACCCCGTCTCTCTCTGCCTTCTCTTTGCATCTGGGATCAGGGAGAAGTTGTTTTCTCAGGAGGTGAGGGGGGTGAGCTGGGGATGCTAGAGAGGGAGCTGGCTCCTGGGCAGTTGCCTTGGCCGCAACGCCACCTTCCTATGGAGCTGGGAGCACTGGCTGGGAGGACTCCTGAAAGTGACAGCATGATGGAGAACAGGGCCTAGTCATCAAGAATAAATCACAAGCTCCAAGGGCAGTACAAAGCACTGACTTAGAGAATAATTCAGTCATTAATGTTAACAAGAGGACAGTGTGGCCACTAGAGTATTTGGCCAGAGCTGTCCTGTCAGTCAGAGCTTGCTAAGGCTGGAAGAGGCCTCCAAGGTCACGAGTCCCGCTCCTTGCCTTGGGCAGGAACTCTCAAACCCCTCCAAACTAGCACTCTCTATTATAGGTCTTAAACAACCACTGAGTAAGAGATCTCACATTCTTGCTCAGATCTGGGAGGGTCAGTCCATGCTAGCTTGAATCTCCTAGCTCTGTGGTCTTGTACAAGTTCTTAATCTCTCTGAGTTGCAGTTTGCTTATCTGTAAAATGGGTATAATAATAATGATCCCATAAGATCTCAGTAACCTTGCACGATTCAGGGAAATGGTATACAAAGTGACTAGCATTGTGGTTCACACTCAGTGCAGTGCTTCCTGCTGAGGGCCATTCACAGATGAGGAGACTAGATCCAAGAAGGGCTCACATTTGACTTTTAAGACCATCAAGCTTTCTCCTTCTTTCCAGGGCTTGGAGTCCTGGATGGGCTACAGGCTTGAAAGCCATGATGGAGACACCTAGCTTGACTTGTTCAGCAGCTAAGACAGTGGGTCCAGGAGAGAACTCAAAAACCCTCCTCAGCCCCTCACTCCCTGCAGGGCAAGCCCACCACCACCCTTTCCTTTTTTTTTTTCTTTCAAGATTTTATTTATGACAGAGAGAGATAGCAAGAGAGGGAACATAAGCCCAGGGGAGCAGGAGAGGGAGAAGCAGGCTCCCCCCTAAGCAGGGAGCCCAATATGGGGCTCAATCTCAGGATGCTGGGATCATGACCTGAGCCGAAGGCAGACGCCTAATGACTGAGCCGTCCAGGTGCCCCCCACTTCCAATGAGATGAATGTACCCACTCCAGGGATCCCACCTTACAGCTTCCTCAGCCTCTGCAAATGTCAACCATTTCCTTCTCCAGCATCCCCTGGCTCTGGCCCACCTCTTCCCTGGTCTCCTCAGTCCCCTGTTTCCAGACCCCCAAGGGCTGGGCTTTTAAAACTTGTCCAGTCTGAGACACAATGGACTCAGCAGCCAGGAGGCCGTGGGCCGGATTCAGGTTTGCTCATTAGCAGCCTCCTCTCGCCATCAGTCCTGGGAGCTTTGATAGCAGTAGCTCTTCACAAAGTTGGAGACAAATAATCCCAGCTTCCCAGGGGATGGAAAGCTCACTCCAGCCAACACACCGAGCAGCCCCTCTCCTGCAGGAGAGGGAGAGGACTTAGACAGGTGGTTCCATCCCTCTGACCTGACCCACTTCTTCCTTGTCAGCACAGGTTAGCTCAGGCAGCCACGTGTAGGATGAAGGATCCTGGGCCCATGGTGCCCTTTGGGCTCCCGGAATGCTGACGGGCAAAGATGGCCCTCGAGCTGGGATGTGAGAACATCAGAGCTGTCAAGTGCCTGGCTCGCCTTGCAACTCAGCTGCAGGGATAAGCCTGGGCTGACGGAAGTTGTTTTCCATAGGCTTTTTTCTGGCACTAAATCAAGACATGTGGAAAAGACCTCATGGCCTTTTCCTGGCCCCTTGCAGCAGCTACAAAAGGCTATTCTGGGGACTTGCTTTCTCTTGAAGTGTTTGAAGTTGCTCAGCCTGGCTGCCTCAGCTCCTCTGAATTATTTAATAATAGTTCTGCTTCTTTTAGGAAATCACAGAATTTTCCTCAAGGGCCTGAACGGTCACACGATCCAATCTTTCCACCCCTCCTTTCTACCAAGCATCTATGGCACCTTTGATGGATTGTCACCCAGCATCTTTAATAGACGTCCAGGGACAAGAAGCTCATTCCCTCCCAAAGTGGCTCATTGATCAAGCAGCAGCTGCGGAGGTAGCTCCAGAGAGGCCGTGCAGTGCCCTGGTCAGCTCCAGGGGCTGGCAGCCCTGAGATCAAATCTTGGGTTGGAGTCACATCAGTTGTATAGTTGTATAGTTTAGAAGTGGTTTAACCTTGCTGAGCCTTGGGTTCCCGGGCCTTTAAAATGAATATGAGACTACTTACCTCCTGGACTTATGGGGATTGAATGAAGTGAAACCTGCATGGTGGGTAGCACATAATAGGTGCTCAGCAAATGTTAGTTCCTTTTCTCCTGGACTTTCTGGTGGTATCCGCCATGCTGGCACACTTAGCCAAATGCCATGACACAGGCCAGACGGTGACGTCTCCATGTCCCAGATGAGATGAATGAGACTCAGGTGACACAACTTATACCAATCCCCCGAAGCCCAGAGAAAGTACTATTTCCAAAATCAGACCAGCCTGTCTCCCACCTCGGCCTGAGCTGCGGACGCGCACTCACAGCCGGGCTGTGCTCTGCTGGCAGGCCTGACTCGAGGCAGCACCACGGCGGGGGACAGCTCCATCTATGAACTCGCTTTCGCCTTCCCGCGCCCTCCTGTCCACCGGCTCCACCCAGCAGAAAAGAGAGCGAGTGTCTGCAAGTGTCTGGATTGAGAATAGGGGGAGAGGAGATAGGAAAAGAGAAGCTGAAGGAGTGAGGTGTGAATGTGGGGGAGGGGGGAGTGAGGAGTCAGGTCAGCAGAGGAGGAAGATGGATGGGGTGGGAGAGCTGGTGATGAGAAATCTTGGCCTCCTTTTCCCCCGTGGGGATGGGGAGAAGGCAAAAGGGGGTGGGACTCATCCTTCTGCTGCAACAGAGATCTGAAGCCCCAAGGGAGGTGCTGACTGGCTCTCTTCCCCCCCCCCCCAGATCAAAGCAAGATCCCCTCTGCCTTTCTATCCTGTCTCCCAAACCTAGCACATATGGGCAGGCCTCAAGCCCAGGCTTATCTCAAATCAAACCATTTCAAGATCCTCCCTTTGGAACCATTCATTTTGATGTGATGAAGCTACTTGGAAAAGAAGTGTAATCAGGCTCTCTGGTTCTCCCCATCCCTCCACCTGCCTGTGCTCACACTCCACCCTCTAGCCCGCCCACCCACCCTCCCCCGGCCTGGTTATTTTGGGCCCAGCAGACTCCTGTGCCCATGCCAGGATCCAGAAGGCCCAGAGCTCTGAATTTTGGGCCGAACTCAGCCATCAGACCTTAAGGCGACCCTACAGCTGGGGCCTTCATGGACCTCTGAATTCCGCTGTCTGGTGGCGCAACAGCTCTATTCCTGCGAAGGACTGGGCTGCAGCCCCACCAAAGGCCAAAATGATGGCTTCCCCCAAAGTGGAGCACAACTTTTGTGAATGGCCAGCCCAGGCACATCAAGACGATCTTAGGCTCTCGGTGGAAGTACCTGCAAGGTCTTTCTTTGTCCCTGAAAGGTCACTAGATGAAAAAACATGCTGCATTCCTTGTACTGCTGGGGGCTCTTTCAAGACTTGGGGGGGCAGGGCGGGGGGGGGGGGCAGAGGCTGGTGGTCAGGAGTGGTAAGATCCCGGGCAAGCCATTTAATCCCATCTGAGCCTCAGTGTCTTCATCTGAGAAATGGAAAGAACAATCTCACTCGTGCACACGCACACAGGCGTGCACACTACCAACTTTAAGGACCAAGTGAGGTGGAGTCAAAGGCCAGGGTAGGGATGGAATGGAAGGAAATGAGGTAGGGGTAAATTTCAAGGCCAGGTAAAGTGGTAAGAATTGCCACCAGGAGCCAGGTCCCTCTAGGCCAGGAACCAAGGAGCTTTCCCTGTCCCCACTGCGTGCACAGCTGAGTGTCAGTGGGAAGGGCCACATGCCTGGCTCCTGCAAGTACAAGAGTCTCCCTGGAGGGTCAAATTCAACACAAGTCCCACAGCTCTGTGATGTGAAAATGGATCCATTAAACAGGGCTGCATCTCCAACCAGGGTGCCCTCTGCTCTAAGCTGTCTGCAGGCTAGAGAGCAGCCTGGTGGGGACAAACACAGTGGGCAGGACAGCAGGGCTTAGCTTCCCGCTGGCGCTGGCCTTGCACCCTGGTCAGTCTTACCGTGCTTGGTTGGCAAGAACTTTGGAGGACAAAAATCCTTGGGGGAATGTGTGGGCAGGACTGGAGTCCAAGCAGAGAGAGGTCATAGCATGGGTGTACCTCAGAAGCTGCATGGAGGAGTGGTCAGCACCCAGCCCCGCCTGGCACAGAGCAGGGGTATCGTCTGGAGCCTCAGGAAATTCTATGCGCAGATGGTTCGCAGCAAGCAAGAAGGAGATGATGAATGAGGATGGGGAGTGGAGAGGGAGGTGGCCAGGAAAAATACAGCATGCCCAGTTAACTTGAATTGCCGAGAGATAACAGAATTTTTGCCTATTTTTTTATTTTTTAGGAAGATTATTTATTTTAGAGAGAGCACACTGGGTGGGGGCCAGTGGAGAGGGAGAGGACCATTGAGGCTGAGCGCGGAGCAGGAAGCGGGGTTCGCTCTCCCCACCCTGAGATCATGACCTGAGCCAAACCAAGAACCTGCGGCTTAACCTATGGAGCCATCCAGGTGCCTTGATAACAGAATTTTTAAAACTTAAGTATGCCCCATGCAATATTTAGGACATACTAAAAAGTTATGCTTTGTTTATCTGGCCTTACTATTTAACTGGGCATCCTGTATTTTTACTTGCTAAATCTGGCAAACTTGGGGTGGGGTGAAAGGTCCTCGTTGTAGGACCCAACCTGCCGGCCAAGGTCACTCACCGGAGAAGAACTGGCTGATTGAGGTGGGAAGGAGAGTGAGGAAGGCCAGGGGGTGGGCGAAGGAGGTGGAAAGGGCCGCGGAGATGTAGGCCACGCCAGCCACCATGGAGTAGAGGCAGGCAAGGGAGGTGTAGAGGCAGAACAGGACGAAGTTGCGCATGTTCCTGCCGCCGATGCAGTTGCCCGTGAAGAAACAGTGATGGTCGTGCCTCAGGGTGACTCTGGCGCACACTCGGCAGAAGTGGGTGCTGGGCGGGGGGCACAGGGCCCTCCTGGCCGAGGGCCCCTGGCAGGTGTCCAGGTCGTCGGGGGAGTTCTGGATGACCAGGACGTAATTGCCCAGGGCATTGGTGGAGAGGAACAGGAAGAGAGCCCCGTGGAGCAGCTCGGGAGGGAAGAGCCTGGCGGTGGTGGGGTCCTGGCGCATGCTGGGCAGGAAAAGGAAGAGCTGCAGCGCGAAGGTCACCAGGGAGATGCACAGGAAGTAGGCGGGGGCCACCACGTTGAGCAGCCTCAGGGCCAGCATCCTCGATTACATTCCTAAGGGGCCCGGAGTGAGAGGAAGACTCACTGCTGTGTCCATGGGGTGCCGTCCACCAGTCCCACCCCACCCAAATCCAAGCTCCCCATCCCTGTCCCTTAGATCACCTCTCCTCTCTTCCCTAAACCAAGCAGGTGTGAGACCCCGAGACAGAAACGGCCTCTGGGGGTCAAGCCCTACTTCCAGGTGCCTGCTCCTTCAGTTTCTGAGTGACCTCCATCTTGAGACTCTGGAGCCCTGGGGTCAAGCCCAAGGAGGGCAACGGCAGGGCTTATTCGCAGTTTGGAGGGGATGAGGACCATGGGGTTAGGGCTCCGCCCCTTTATGTCAGTGTAAAGGAGCTCAGGTTTGGGATTTCTCCTCCAGACCCCCTTGGAGGAGGAAGCAAAGAATTTGGGTGGGTCAGAGAGAAATGACCTACTGGAAGTCCTGCTTCACCTCCTTTTCTCTGACCCTCCGACCCACCCCCACCCAGTCTTGGGCAATACTAAGGGACCACACCCATAACCCAAGGCTCTTTGGAAGTCTGTGTGCTTGTAGGTCCGTGATTTGTAAGTGTGTGTGGTGGGGTGTGTGTGTGTGTGTGTGTGTGTGTGTGTGTGGTGGGGGGTGTTCCTTGTGTATGACTCTGCACATGTAATCTGTGTGTGCCTGGTATCTGTGTTTGTGTATGTATATATTTGTGTATCACACACGCAGCCGCTGACACCTGGCTTTAAAAACAATTAATTAAAACAATCAGTACATTCACACCAGCGCCCAGCCACGGGGTGAGGTAAGGGGGTGCAGCCGGATACCTGTATCAGCCGGTCCTGGTCGGCCCCTCTCTCCATCGCTGGCTGCCCTGGCTATTTCTTAGCAAAGATCGTTTTCATTTGAAGCGACGAAATTAAAATCCCCCCTTCGTGCCCTCCCCCCATCCTCCTGGAGCGAGAAACCCAAACAACCCCGATGGCGCCGAAACCCTTTCGATGCCAACAAGCCCGCCCTGCGCGAGGGAGCGGATGCTTGCCAGCCTCTCGGCGGATCTACCCCCGCCGCCAAGCACCCCCGCCGCATCCCCACTCTACCCTGCCCCCCAAAGCCCTGGTTCCTGCCCAGCTTCGGAAGCCACCGGCAAATAGGATTCCTGGCGCCCGAGAGAACTTTTCCAGGGGCTAAGGAGTCGGCGAGCCCTAGGCGCAAGAAAAGTTCTGGGAAGGCGGCTGCACCCAGGATGGGCGAGTGCCACGAGGCCTCGGTCCAGGCTGTCCCGTCCGGATTGGGCGACTGATCACCTTGGAGTCCCCTTTGCCGTTGCCAGTGCCCCTGCGGACCTGCGCCAGCTATGGGGAGCACGAGCCTCTCCACCGCGGGGGCTCAGCCCAGAGCACGCCCGGGGCTGGTCGCTGGGGGCTCCGCGCCGCCCTCGACCGGGCGCTCCCGGGGGCTGCGGCAGCGCTGCCCACCCCAGAGAGCCCTCGGCGCCGGTCTCGGGCGAAGCAAGTGTCTTCCCCACGCCGGTCGCCAGGGGGGCGCGGGAGCAGCCTCCAGATGCGCCGCGGCGCCTGGAAGGCGGACAGGGGCTGGGGGAGCGAGGGGCGCTCGGCGGGCGGGCGGCCGCAGCCCCCCGGCCATGCACCTGACCGCGGACCCCGCCCGGGCGGCCCGGGAGCGTGAGGAGCCGTCCGCACGTTACCTACTGCGGCCTCGCCCGCGGCGGAGGGCGGCACAGCCGGGAGCCTTAGCGAGGCTGGCGGCGCGGGTGACCGCCGGCTCCTCGGCCACCGCCTCCTGGACGCCGGGGAAGCCGCCCCCCGCGCCGCCGCCGCACCGCCGCAGAGGGGTGGGGAAACGAACTCACCGAGCTCGGGTCGCGGACAAGAGGAGCCCTGGACGCCGGCTCTCGCCCTCCCCGAGGCTGCAAAGTTGTGGGCTCGGCCCCGCTGGCTCACAGCCTCCTCACGCTTCGCTTCGGGGGACTGGGCAGGTAGCGGGGATGTGGGGAGGAGGGAGCGGGCAGCTGCCTTCCTCCCACTTGGGCGCCAGCGAGTGGGGGCCAGGAGGCGGCGGGGATGGCAGCTGGGCACCCCTCAACCCCGCCACCCCTCCCTCCCCTCCTGGGGGCGGCGCTCTGGCCACCCCTCTCAGCATCGTGGACTTGCCCCCCCCTTTTCCCTGGAGCCGGCTGGGGCGCCCTGCCCGACTTCAGCCGCCGATTCCAACTGGGGAATCTGGATTCAGCGCTGATGTGGATGTCCTAGCCATCCTCCGCTCCCTCCCTCCCTGCTGTGGCTGACACCCTCGCAGCTCCCCACTCTCGGAAGGAGAGAAGCCTGAGGGTTGAGAGCTCAGCTTGCCTGGGGCAACACCCATAAAGATCAACGACGTTATGCACACTGGGGTTGAGACCCCCCAACTCTGGAACCTGTCTCTGTCCGCTATTCACTGCTGTGTGATCTTCAGATTCGAGTTTTTCATCTGTAAAACCGAGATGTAAGAATTATATGATAATATATGTAAAGCCCTGAGACAGGGCCTGCCCATGGTAAGCACTACTTATTAGTTCATAATTACTGACACGATTTACTGGGCTCCTGTACGTACCAGGCACTGTGCTAAGCCTTTAGTGTGAGACAGCTTTGTTAACCCTCTCAGCCCAAGTTCAGTCATCCCCATTGTATGGGATGACAGGTTGAGGCATAGAAAACCTAAGTCACATGGCCAAGGTCATCCAACAGGAAAGTGACAGAGCCTGGATTCCAACTAATGCACAGGCTTTCAGCCTCTATGCGACCCGTCACCCTGAGACCCAGGGGGACCTCTGATTTGGGAGAAGGGAGGACAGCAGAAGAATGTATGTATTTATGCATGTATATATTTAAGATTTTATTTATTTACTTGACAGAGAGAGAGAGAGAGCATGAGTACAAGCATAGGGAGCAGCCAGCAGAGGGAAAGGGAGAAGCAAGCTCCTCGATGAGCAGGGAGTCCGATGGAGGGCTCAATCCCAGGACCCTGGGATCATGACCCAAGCCAAAGGCAGATGCTTAACCAAGTCACCCAGGTGCCCCGGCAGAAGAATTGATCCAGACCCAGAGCTTGAACCAGGAGTTCCCACCTGGAGCCCCACCCCCACTTCCTTGTTCCAGTCTTTCCCCTTCCTGACTCCACTATTCTGAGATGGGTACTGAGGCACACCAAGAGGGCAGGGACACTTGGCCAGTGTGTGTCAATGGGGATGGGGACAGAGTAGAGGAAGCTTTAGAGACATTACAGGAATGGTGGTGCCACCACTGCCTCAGTTTCCTGGGCTGTCATGGCTCACTCATCCAGCCTATCCCACTCCTCTGGATGAAGGCTAACATAACAGATAAATGTCTATTGCTTTCTCACCTGGCTGATTAAAAACAAGGGCAACCCCTTAACATGAGGACCATATGCTTAGTAGCTCAGCCTATAGTTTGAACCGTCAGACACTGTTTGCTTGGTATTTGATTACATCAGTGTATGCCAAAATAAAAAGGAAGCTGGGGAAGCTTTTGATGTTCTCGAAGGGTCTTCTATGTAAGCAAAAGATTCTGAGAATCTCGGATTCTGAGAATTTGATGGCTCTGTGTCTCCGGTGGCTCCAGGGCAGACACAGGGATGCTCAAAGGGCCTTTTCTCCTGTAGAGCTGCTTTGTGTCAAGACCGTGGCTATCTGGACCCTCTTCAGTAAGCTCCACGGCCTCCAGCACTGGCTGGGGAGGCAGGGAGCCTGGAGTGCTTGATTTGGGCTCTATTGATTGAAGCTCTCCATTCCCTAAATACCTTGAGAGTCAGGCAATGTTTCTAATTTTATTTTGCATATGGGTGTGTGGTGGGAAGGTGTGCGACTGGATGTGTGTGTGTGTGTGTGTGTGTGTGTGTGTGTGTGTGTGTAGGGTGAGAGAGAGAGAAGCTAAATGAACGTGGGAAGACGGCAGTGGGGGAAGGGAGTATTCAGGCAGGAAAGAGTCTGGCTGTGGAAATGCAAATGGACAAGAACAATCACTTACTTAGAGTCTAGTGACAGGAAGGGACATTAAAGCTTCAGAGCTAGAGCTAGTGTTTCCTCAGTGCCCCCCCCACCCCCCACTTAGCGAACTGAGTAAGAGGAAGTGCAGCCAAATGTTATTTTGTTTTTCTAAAATTGGTGCTTATCCCTGACAAAATCAATAGGGAGTCAATTTAAAAACTTCACCCCGATGATTCTGGACCCTTCAGAATTCAGCAGACTGACAGTGAACACTTCATTGCTACTTAGGAGCTGTGGGATCTGGAGGAGGTCACTTAAATTCTCCACCCTCAGTCTTCTCACTCCTAAAATGGGACGAAGATGTTACCTCTCGGTGAGGATGATCAAACAGGATATGTAATTGAAGCCCCTCTGTGCTGGCAGAAGATGGGACAGTGTTAACTTCTTTTTCCTCCTAGCTCACTCCGGGGCCCTTATCTTTACCCCCACAAGAATATCTTGCCTTTCCAGCTGAAGTGAGAGCTCCTGGTCTGTGTTGGAAATATTTTAGGGTCTCTTCCATACCTCCTCACAGGATGATTCGCCCAGCTGACTCACTGAGTACAAGTGTGGATTAAGACCATAGTCCCCACTGATCGTGCATCCTGCCACGACCCACCCCAGCTATAGTCACATCCTCCATAAACAGCATCAGAAAATAATTTAGAAACTACACTCCCCATGGCCCTTGTCACATATTCGTGTAGTTAAGCTATATCGTACCTGCAGGCAGTCCCAAGGGGGCAGCAACACAGACAGGCCCCTGATTGCTGCAGAGCACTTGCCCAGAAATACGCACCATAAATCTTGCTGTTTGCTGCTATTATTTGAATAAACCCAATTCCCTCCCAAGCAGCAATCTTTCCATTTTGCCTCAAAATGTTGTGTACTAAGAAAGGAACTCTGTGCAGCTAACAGCTTCTCCCTTGGGTGGGGAACCACCCCCCACCCCACATGTCTATCTGGCCCTCCAACTCCCGGCTGTTTAGGAGGGAGAACATTCCAAAATGCAAGGGGCCCCAGTGAAGGAGGCTGTGGGGATTTTCCTTCATTCTCATCCTCTCATTATTTCATATTGATCAGGGTGAAGATAAACTAGGGTCTCAAGTTTAACTGGAGCCCTGAAATTAAGATTTTAATAGACGGCCTCAGACAGGATGCTCTTTGCTGCAGATAGCAAGGCATGGCCTGGGGCAACCACAAAATGCTCCACGAGTCTCAGAAGGCTTAGTGAGACGCCATCCCTGCCTGCCTGGGTCGAAAAAACATAAAAGTATCATCTTTGTCTCAGCAAACCACATACATGGAAATCGGATTAGTACAGAATCTCTACTAGAGGTGGTAATGTACTTGGCCAACTATGTCTTCATTTTAGCAACAACATTACTTTGATGTAATAAAGTGCTTTGCAGGTTACAAAGTGCCTCCACAAAATTAAAATTTTTTTCCACGCATCTCTCAACAGCCCTGTAAGCTAGTTGGGACAAAAATTATTAAACCCATTTTTCTTATAACGAAACTGAGTTAGAGATTTGCTGCATGTTAATTTGCAAGACTTGCCTATGTTTGATGTAAAATGTGTCTCAACGTGGGGAGAATCTCACTGATACTTAACTTTTCTGGAACATCTCACTTGCATAAAGGAAGCAGGTATACAATGTAGTCCCTCCGAATAAAAGACCTGCATGATGTTTCTATGAGATATTTATGTAAAATTCCATGAATAAAGCAAGCCTGCAGCACATTAAACAAATGTTCTCGAGCATTCTGCTGTGTGTGCTGCTGGAAAGCGTGTATGGATTTGGGAGCCATAATGCTCGTCAGCAAAGCCCACATGTCAAGGTAGGAACAGCAGGTCGGAATGTCACCCTCTGGGTGACAGGTCACCCCAGCGGTCTCCCTGGTGATTGATGCAGCAGAGTGGAATTCTTGGCTTGGCTTGGCAGAACCTCCTTTGGAGGGTTCGGGTTGTGGAAAAACAAATGTGATCTTTTACCAATTAGCCATGGTTTCCAGGGACCAAGCAGGCAGTCCTGGTAGGGAGGCCTCTGCCTGTGGACCAGTGTGCAGCTTAGCCAAGGTGGTGGCAGCGAGATTAATTGGCCCTTTGGTCTCAAAGCCTGCAGGAGGCAGAGGGAGAGAGAAAGAGGGAGCATGGTGGGCGGGGGGGGGGGGGGGGAGAGGAGGGAGGCAGAGGGCGGAGGGAAGAAGAGGGAAAAAAAGAGCAGACAGAAAAGAAGGGAGGCTGATGGAGGGCTCACTCATGTGGCTGCCAGACTCTCAGTTTATGTCTTCATGCTGGAGGGCGCTCAGGGGCACAGGGGGAGATCAGCTGTCGCTGTGGAGAGTGCTGCAAGGTGTCCGGAATGGGAGGGAATGAGATAGAAGGTTGACATCTCAACTAGAGGAGGAGGGAGGTGGGACCAGGAGAGTCACTGCTATGTCCTTGGCTGCTTGTAAGACTCTTGGATGTGTTGTAGTGGTCACAGAGCAGCGGGCAGCCCAGACCTCACACCCCTGAACCTCCTGCTTCCAACTCCCCTGGTGCTCCAGCAGGCATGGCCCAGGGCCCAGGAGAGAGGCAATGTGGTGTGATTGGTGCAGAGGGGAACAAAAGCTTTTGGTGTGAAATTTCAGTGTCTGCTGGCCTTCACCGAATCACTCCCTGTTTTCCCATTTACTTGCTGTGTGACCTTGAACACATTCCTTAGCTTCTCTGAGCCTCAGACCCTCTGCCCATCAAATGAGAATTTTTTTTTTTAAGATTTATTTAGTTAGTTAGTTAGTTGACAGACAGAGATCACAAGTAGGCAGAGAGGCAGGCAGAGAGAGGGGGGAAGCAGGCTCCGTGCTGAGCAGAGAGCCTGATGAGGGGCTTGATCCCAGGACGCTGAGATCATGACCTGAGCCGAAGGCAGAGGCTTTAACCCACTGAGCCACCCAGGCACCCTCAAATGAGGGTTTTAGGGAACTTGCATTTTGTCCTCAGTTTTACACGACAAAGATGCCAACTCAACAGCACCTGTACCTTCTACTGAAACAGTCTCGCAGCCACCAAATAATCTTGCTTGCTTACTGCGCAGCAGACTGCCTCCATGATGGTCCCATTTGTATGTTTACTTGTTTATTGTTTCTTTTTATCTTATGGACTATAAACCCCCCAAGGACAGGATCTTGCCCACCACCTTTGTCTGCAGCTTAGGCCCAGCACAGAGCCTGGCACACAGTAGGCGTGCAATAAATATTAGAATAAATAAGAGACAGCCTGAGGGACCAAGAGCATGAGGGAACTATTTGGGGTGTAAAAAATCTACACCTTCATTGTGGTGATAGTTACAGGACTCTATGTTTGTCAGAATTTATAGGACGCTCTCTCTCAAAAGGGTTGATCTTTCTACATGTAAAGTACACCTCAATATCTGATCTTTAACAAAAAAGCTATGGGAAGCAATGGATAAAGAGAATTCAACTAATAAGGATTCATATTTACTGACACTCATTATGTGTCAGGCTGATAGGGGCCAAATGCCTTTACATTGGTTAACTCATTAAATCCTTACAACAGCTATGTCTGATGAAAGTCTAACTCTACCTATTTTGCAGAGGGAAAGGTAGAGGCTCAGAATGGTTATGAGATTGGCCAAGACTGCAAAGCATGCTGGCAGAGGAATTCAAGTCCAGGTCACATGATTCCAATGCCCAAGTCTCACCCCATATGGTTCCTTCTGTCTCTCACATCTAAACCCTCACATGGACATAGAAATAAAGAGGTGTTTTCCTTACGAAAAAGTAACATATTATGCAGATATTGGTCTCTTACACTTTAGCATGAATTAGCCAGTCAAAATCTTTTCTCAGTGAAATAAGGTATAAAGAGAATGGGCTTTTTGCGGGAGATCAGGAATGGGGTAGGATGTGGAGTACAGTTAACATAAACCAGCACGCAGTAAGGAATGGAAGCATCAGATGGGACCAGAAGATAAAAGGGAGCCAAAGAAGAGGGTTCAGAAGAGCAGGGAGAGGACAGGCTCTGGAGTTGGATGACCTAGATTAAGATTTCAGCTCCACCAGGCACCTGTGCAACTTCCAGAAAGTCATTTGACTTTTCTGGGTCTCAGGTTTCTGATCTATAAAATGGGGTTAATTATAATTCCCACCTCATAGGGTTGCTATATAGATTAAACCAGATAACATCTATAAAGCACTTAGAATAGTGGCTGGTGTAGTAAGTATAGTAAGTGTAGTAAGTGTACTTAAGTAAGTGTAGTAAGTGTAAGTAAGTGTAGTAAGTAAGTGATAGCTAGTGTACCTAATCTTAATTAATCAAACACAGGTCTAAACCAAGATGCAAGTTTACTTCACTCTCACAGTAATGAAGTTTAAAAGAGCCAGTCCAGAAAAAAAAAAAGAGCCAGTCCAGGCTGGTATGGAAGTGTCATGATCACAGGGAATCCAGATTCTTTCTATTTTGTTGTCCTATCATCCTGAGCATGTTGCCTCATGGCCCAGAGTGGTTGCTACTGTCCCAGCCACCATGTCCATATTCCAGTCAGCACGAAGGAGAAAAAGAGAAAGGACATACCTCTCTCTTTAAGGACTTTTCTTGGAAGTTGCGCACAACACATCCACTTACCTCTCATCAGCCAGAACGAAGTCACGTGGCCACACCTAACCAGAGGCACCTCTGGAACCAGTTAAAATTTGTGGGTTGTATTAATAAAGAGGAAAAGGAAAATTAATTTGGGGCCAACCGTGGTATCTCTTCTTCTACTATGGAGAAGTTTAGACACATCAAGTTACCCAGCCCACAGATTTCAGGACAGAAGCGGGAGTTCCCTAGCACTTTTGGTCTCTTTAAGATTATGGCTCCTCATCAGTCAAATGCGGCTACTACTTCTGCCTTTTACCACCCTCCCACTGACCTGTGTCTTCCTCTGGGCACTTCCTCACAGAAACAAGCTCCAGAAAAGCAGCTCCAACCTGGCAGAGCCTTGACCCCAAATGAATATGGGCAGTGAGCACCATAGGCTGCCATGGTCAAGTGTCCCAAACCATCTGGCCAGCTCAGCAGGCTTGACATCTGGCCCTGAATGCAACAGAAAGGAGAAAGACAAAAGATACACTTAAAATATTTTTATTTTATTTTTTAGTATTTTTTAATTTAAATTCAATTATTTAACATATAGTGTATTATTAGTTTCAGAGTTAGAGTTCAGTAATTCATCAGTCTTATATAATATTTAATGCTTATTACATCACACGTATTTTTAATTTTAAAAAACCATACAAGTAATGTTTTTATATGAAAATTTTAAATTATAGTGAAAAATAAGGCAGAAATCCTTTGATCCTAAACCCAGAGATAATAATCATTAATATCTTGTATGTGTCTTCTAATCTCCTACTCAGTCAGATTTTTTTTCCTTTCAATTATCATTTTGGACTCACATCTTCTTTCTCTTTTATAAACAGCATTTAAAATTCTGCAATAGTAAGACAGTCCTCCCATGCTGACAAATTCACTTTCCCCAAATCATTTTTTAAAAAGATTTTTTTTTAAATTTTTTTTTCTTATTTTTTCTATAAACATATAATGTATTTTTATCCCCAGGGGTACAGGTCTGTGAATCGCCAGGTTTACACACTTCACAGCACTCACCATAGCACATACCCTCCCCAATGTCCGTAACTCCCCTTCCCCTCTCCCAGTCCCACCTCCCCCCAGCAACCCCCAGTTTGTCTTGTGAGATTAAGAGTCACTTATAGTTTGTCTAAAAGATTTATTTTTTTGAGAGAGAGAGAGAGAGCAGGGAGGGGCAGAGGGAGAGAATCTTTCAAGCAGATTCCCCTCAGAGCGGGGAGCCTGGCTCCATCCCACAACCCATGAGGTCATGACTTGAGCCAAAAACAAGGGTCGCCCAATGAACTGAGCCATCCAGAGCCCCTAACGTCACTTTTTAATGGCAACTTGATTGTTTCTCCTACAGAAGAGACACCGTTTAGTAGGGATACACCAAAATCTGGCTTTGACCTTAACGTCTGATCATAAGATGCTTTTCAGCTTCAACTTCGGCTTTGGTCTTTGAAAGGCTGAAGGGCTTGTCCAGACTTCATTGTCATGTCTGGGTTCCCTGAACTCGTGTATGACTGATTCATGATTCTGTGGCCATATTACATCATCTTTGCATCCAAGAAGCATAATGGTCTCTGTGATGCACACATGGCATCTTATTCGGATTTACTGTTAATAATCACTTTCAGAGGGCACCTGGGTGGCTCAGTGGGTTAAAGCCTCTGCCTTCGGCTCAGGTCATGATCTCAGGGTCCTGGGATCAAGCCCCGCATCAGGCTCTCTGCTCAGCGAGGAGCCTGCTTCCCTTCCTTTCTCTCTGCCTGGCTCTCTGCCTACTTGTGATCTCTGTCTGTCAAATAAGTAAATAAAATATTTTTTAAAAAATCACTTTCAAATGAAGATAACCTTCTAGATGTAGCTTGCAGTGAATATCTTCTTTCATGCTTTATTTGTTGAAATTCTATCAACCAGTTAAAGCTTAAATGTATATGTATTATTATAAGAGTAAAAATGCTGTATCACTCATGATAGTTATAAACATTGTCCCTTTCATGTGCAAAAATAATTAAGACTTTTCGGGTGTTTAAATATAGAAGGAAACATGGGGTGCCTGGGTGGCTCAGTGGGTTCAATATAGAAGGAAACATTGAAAACTAATAAAAATTTTTTAAGATTTTATTTATTTGTCGGAGACAGGACGAGTGTGCAAGTAGGCGGAGCTGCAGGTAGAGGGAGAAGCAGGCTCCCCACCGAGCAGGGAGCACAGTGCGGGACTTGATCCCAGGACCCTGGGATCATGACCTGAGCCCAAAGTAGATGCTTAACTGGCTGAGCCACCCAGGCGTCCTGGAAAGGATATTGAGATATTGAGAAACATGTCAGCCGGATACTTTCAGAAGATACTTTTTGAGGCAATAACACTAAAACATTAAAATAATAATATGAAGCAGAATAATGGAAATTAAATTCTATCAGAGTTCTGATCTTTGTAGAATTGTTTGGGATTACTGGTATCAGTAACACTAAACAAAAGAATCTTTAAAACATTGTCAGTTTTGGGGGGCACCTGGGTTGCTCAGTGGGTTAAAGCCTCTGCCTGTGGCTCAGGTCATGATCCCAGGGTCCTGAGAGAGAGGAGGAAGCAGGCTCAGCAGGGAGCCTGCTTCCTCCTCTCTCTGCCTGCCTCTTTGCCTGCTTGTGATCGCTGTCTGTCAAATAAATAAATAAAATCTTTTTTAAAAAATTGTCAGTTTTTTTTACTTTATTCTTTTTAGACCATAAGTCCTAAAAGTTTAGTTACTTTATTCTTTTTTAGGCCATTAAAAAGCCCAGTTGTGAATATCTTTACGATCATCTTGTAAAGATAAACTTAAAGCAGGATGTCAATCAATCTCCCGATCTCATGAGGAAGAAAAGCTGTATCACACGTAACAATATCCATGGTGAGTCACATTTGACCCTACATGGAAAAGAATATAAAGAGAAAAAGAGGTTATCGGAAAAAGGGAGGCTCACACTCCTCCACCAACATCAGTGGAAAGGAAGCACTGATTTGTTAACACAAACATGCATAACAGACCGTCCAGGAGCAAGCCAACCACTGCTGGCGCTCGGAGACTGTTGGCCTGGCACCTGCCATGCTACCTTGCTCAGCACTGACCATGCAATTCATTAACAATGAAATCGTCATCAGGAATAATCTCAATTACAATTTTAGATGGACTCCTTTATCAAAAACACTTGCTCCATGAAGGTGATAGTAGACACCGGCCTAGATTTCGGCTGAATACCGATCTCAACACTTGCCCACCTGGCATTCAGCCCAAGTGTGTACTGAGTGCATCTCTAACTTTAGACGATTTCCAATTTCTCCCTATTATTAGCAACATTGCAATGAATGTCCTAGCACAAACAACTCCGTGGGGCTCTGTGATTATTTCCTTGGCTGAATTCCTAGTAGGAGAGCGGCTGGGTCAAAAAGATTCCTATTGCCAAATTACCCTCCTAAAAGTTTGTACCAGCTTCCCTCCCACCAGAGGAGTGGAGTAGGGAGAGATTGTATCTTGGCTCCTCATCAGCTATGGCACCCGTATTTGCAACCTCCCACAATGGTTGGCAGTTGGGTGGTTGAGACTAGCATCCTTCAGACAGCTCCAAACCCTTCTGGATCCTGTCATTGTGATTATAGCTATAATTTGTTTTGTGTTTATCTTCTTTCTGGCATCGTGGTAGACAGTTTAGGTACTTCTTGCATTTTAATGCTCACAATGATGTTGCAAAGTAAATATTACTGGCCTAAATTTACAGATTAGGAAACTGAAGCTCAAGGGTCGGGTGGCCCTGCTCCTGGCCCTAATCAAAGTTTCCAGAGGCCTGGCCAGGGAGTAGCCCGAAAGACTTCTCTTGCAGGTAAATGAAACCTGTAAGGGCCAATCCCCTTGACCCCCAACTGTTCAGCCCTGAGAGAGCTAAGCCCTCCTCCGCTGCATGCATTTCCAGCCAGGGCTTGAAGGTGGAAGAAAGGCGAAGGGAAATGCTTACGGAACTCTCCTCTGCGTCGGACTCAGCTCTGTGTTGGGTGCTTTACCTCCATTCATGCCCTTTGCTTCTTATTTGTTGCTGAAGGAAACTGCATCAGAGCCTCTGCCTTCCCAGGTGAGCCGTCCCTCCGCCTGGTACGTGCGTGCATGCGTGCGTGCGTGCGTGCGTGCGTGCGTCTGTGTAGTAATAGACACTAACAGCGCCAGGAGCAGGTCAAGATTGTTGGTCACTGAGTCTTCCATCACAGCAGATGACAGCTGACAACTTGGGGCGGGGGGGGACGGGGTAAATAGTGATCACGTGCCAGGAACTTGATATGCACGATCTCTTGGAGGTCTCAAACTGCCTGGTGAGATATTGCTCACTTCTTACCAGGGCAGAGCCAGAGGGTTAGGAAAATGTTCCAGAGGTTAGGGTTAGTAAATGGTGAAGGACCCAAACAGTCCAGACAGGAAAACGTACTTTCTCTGAGCCAGACAGGAAAACATACTTCAGTATATTTCTGTGCCTTCGTACCAGCCGGAAGCCTTGAGAAAGAAGCAAGGAGCCTGCAGAGCCCCACAGGAGCCCGCAGGCTGTTGTTCTGAGGCCTTGTGGGGGGAGGACGCACTGTCCCTGAGTTGAGGGGGACACAAGAATGTAGACGGCCTGGGGAATGTGCTGGGCGCTGGCCTTCTAGCTTGGAGCAGAACTGCCTGGGCTGTGTAGGTAGTGGCCATGGAGTGTTGTCTTCTCCTGTGAGGACCTGCCCCTCCCTCCTCTTTTCCACATCTGGAACTGGGGAGGTGACACCTGAACGCCTAGAGCAGGTGGAAGGAGCTGGGCTGCTCTCCTCCCTGGCATCCTTCAGCAGAGACACACACAGCACAA
Organism: Meles meles; assembly: GCF_922984935.1. Lineage (NCBI taxonomy): Eukaryota > Metazoa > Chordata > Mammalia > Carnivora > Mustelidae > Meles > Meles meles. Next base: position 134,307,483 of record NC_060071.1, on the reverse strand, counting down.
GGGGCATCGCTGCCAGATCCCAGAGTCAACACGGATGTGGTCCAGCGGGACTCAGTCACTCACCAGTTGTGTGACCTTGAGCAAGTTACTTAGCCTCTCTGAGCCTCAGTTTAAGCCATAGAGTGTGGGCACAGTAATCATTCTTGGTCAGCAGTTTTAAGATTGAGTGAGTAAAGGCTCCTGTCCAATTGTCACCTCAGTCCAAAGCCAGCCCCTGACCCAGTGTCTCCAGGGCCCACCTCTACAGGGAGCCTGCCCTAGGCAGAATCCAGGGTCTCCTGGAACTCCAAGGAAACATCTGGGATGTTCCAGGATTCTACCCAAAGCCTTGTAGGCTACATACTCACTGAGCCTTCAGACCTTTGCATGGGCTGTGACCCATGTGTCCCACTTGGAATACACTTCCTGCCCCTCTGCCTGCCTTATTGTATTCAACCTTCAGGCTTCACATAGTTGGCACTTTTTCCAGGAAACCTTCCGTAAGCCTCCAAGTCCAACTGAAACATGTCCTTCTACCACCATATCACACCAAGTCTGGATCTTGTCAATTGTCTTTCATCGGACTCTGAGTTCAGGAAGGGCAGAGATTAGGTTCTGCCCACATTGTACTCATAGTTCCCAGCATGGAAGCTGGACTAGGGTAGGTGTTCCAGACATGTGCATAGACTAGCGGAATAGAAGGAAGGGGTCTGGGTGGAGAACCTGTAGGAGGCAGACCATTATAGATTATTTGAACCAGGGACTCCCAAGCAGGAAAGATGAGGGCAGAACTTGAACTATCATGATAGCAGGGAACCTGTCTTTTTTATTCTCTCAGGCAAGAGAAGATATGTCTGGGAGCCTGGGTGGCTCAGTGGGTTAAAGCCTCTGCCTTCGGCTCGGGTCGTGATCCCGAGGTCCTGGGATCGAGCCCCGTGTCGGGCTCTCTGCTCAGCAGGGAGCCTGCTTCCCTTCCTTTCTCTCTGGCTGCCTCTCTGCCTACCTGTGATCTCTGTCTGTCAGATAAATAAAAAAAATCTTAAAAAAAAAAAAGAAGATATGTCTAAGGCTGCCCTGTACAGTTGTTCAGGTTCTGCACTTTACAATTCCAGGACATCATTTTTCACCCTTCGGTCAACATAGATTTGTATGGTTATTATGACCATTTTCCAGCAGATGGCAGTAAAGTATCTTAAGTTAAGGCCACTTTTTTTTCTGTTTGTGCAAATGCACTGTTTGGGCTATCTGCAGTGCTGGGTGCATCTATCTACCAGCCCTCCAATCCACTGAGAAGTTGCCTGACACCCTGTTCCAGCTTTGTCCCACCTCCTCTTCACTTTGTGGTTTTGCAAACCACACCCAAGGCCTTAGGGAAAGAGACACTAGAGTCAGAAATCCCTACCTGCATCCTTTGTTCCAAAGAAGGTAATGTTTGTGATTGGAAGCCCTGAGTTCAAGTCCCAGCTCCTGCATCTCCTAGCGAGTGATCTTGAGCAAGTGACCTTGCAGTTCCGGGACCTAGTTTTCTTTTGTACAAAGAGTGCATTAATACAATGCAGGACTCTCCGCAATGACGCGGGAAGGATCTGCCGCACTGCTGGGGCAGGGGTGTGCTGCGGGCCACGTGCTTCCAGTTGTGTCACACACACAACCCTCCCACCACCAGTCACCTTCTCCCAAGGGATCTCTCTCCCGGTCTCTACCACCCCTCCAACCACCCGTCAGGGACTTTGGCCACTTCCATCTCCACTCTAGACTCCTTAGTACAGTAACAGCCAGCTAGCCAGTGAACAAATATTTATTGAGCATCTACTATGTGCTAGGCTCTGAGCCGATCTGTACCTTCTACTTGCTTACAGTCTTATGAGAGGCAATAAAATGGGCATAGTTGCCATTTTGTTCTTGAGTCATCAGCCCGATCCCATTGCTCTGAGACTCCAAGAAGAAAGAATCCTTGCTCTGTGTCTCCCTTTCTAGTTACTAGGCCACTTCATGACTGGACACTGTAGATACCACTTTGGCCTCAACCACAATAAATACCTCCAGGGTCCAGACCAAGAGAGGCTTAGGTGGGGGCTCCTCTGCCCCGCTCATCCTGGGGCAAGGTTGAGGAAGCAGCAAACAAACTCATTATGAGTTCCACTTCAGTTTGGTTTGGCTGTGAAGAGACAAGAAACCCAAAGTAGTAATGGCTTGAATGAGACAGATGCATTACCCTCACCCGTGGATGAAGTCTAGAGGAAGGCAGTCCAGAGCTAATATGGCCACTGTGCAGTGTCAGGAAGGACTCAAGCTCTTTCTTTTTTTTTTTTTTTAATTTTTTTAATTTATTTATTTGACAGATAGAGATCACAAGTAGGGAGAGAGGCAGGCGTAGAGAGAGAGAGAGAGAGGAGGAGGAAGCAGGCCCCCTGCCAAGCAGAGAGCCCGATGTGGGGCTCGATCCCAGGATCCTGGGATCATGACCTGAGCGAAAGGCAGAGGCTCAACCCACTGAGCCACCCAGGTGCCCCTCAAGCTCTTTCTAGTACCCTGTTCTGTCATCTATCAGGTGTAGTTCTCATCCTCATGGTGGAGGTGGCACCTCAGTGCTGACAAAGTCCTGTATAGTATCTGGCCCCCAGTCCTCGTCTATAACATTTCCCCACCATTCTTAGCATGCAGCTTCCACTTCATGGTTCAAAATGGCTGCTCAAGCTCCAGCCATCAAGTCAACATTCCACCAGTGGGAATTAGGAAAGACAACTGAGCAAGGACATACCTTCTCTGCCTAAGAACATTCCCTGAAAGTCACTCATGATACTTTCATTTATCTCCCATTGGTTAGAACACAGTCATGTGATCATCTCTAGATGCAAAGAAGGCTAGGAAATGGTCTTCACTGCAGATGTGCCCAGTTGCGGGGGTGGGGGGGGGGTGGAGCAGAAAACGGTTATTGAGCAACCCTAAGACTTCTCTAGCCCTTCTTGCCTGTGAAGTCCCATCTCCTGCCTACAGGAGGTGCTTCCAAAAAGCAGTCTCTGTGGCACAAATTAAGCAAGACTTAATAACTCAATAACCATAAGATCACAGAGCAAGACTAATGTGAAGACAAAAAGGATATCATTTCCTCTCTGCGTGTAAGGAACCTTTGTACTGGGTTGTAATTATCATTGACAACGTTCAGTACTGCAAACCCCGCAGCTCCCAGCGGCCCAGCCCTGTTCCTGCAGGTTCTGCTTTGGTCCCTCTACCCGCTCCCGCTCCCGAGACAAAGCCTCCTAGCATCCCGCACTGCCCCCTCATCCCTTTCTAGAGTGAAATCTGGCTGAAGTGAAGGTGTGGGGAGCCATGAGGGGGAGGCCTTGTGACAGCGGCTGCTGCACAGGCAGGAGCGGTGGCGGTTGCCTTGGTGAGTTGGGCAGAGGTTTCTAGAATGCTGCTAAATGCGTTTTCCTGACCCGCCACCACATTTTCTTTCTTGCTTAGGAGACACTTCTTGGGGGCTGAGGCCCCTTGGTCCCAACTAGTTGTCTCCTCCCACCCTTTTGAAATACTCATTTGCCTATTCATTACCTCTTCCTCTAAGAAGGGGATCTCAAGCCCTCGGACACCCCAGGGCAAGAGATGCAGGTCAGACATTAGCGCTGTTTTCCCTGCAACTTCATGCCAGCCCTGCATCTTAGGTACCCCATCCCCATTTGGCAGATCAAACCTCTGAGCCTGAGGGCTGCTGGGCACCGGCACCGGCCAGCCAGCTTGCAGGTGGCACCCTGTGACTGAAGCCAGCTCTCTGACGCCCAAACCACAGCATCTCCATGAGTTCTACATCCCAGGTAGGGTTCTGATGGCGGAATTTTAAGCAGACTGTCAGGTGGCAGAGGAGACTTTGGGGGCAAGAGTCCCGACTGTCTCCACCAGCTTTCCAGGGATATGTTTCCAGCAAGGAGAGGAAATACGACGCTGCTGGGACCAGTACCTGGCCTATGGCTTGGAGGGTCACCCAACATACATCTCAATAGACACCACTGCCTGCTTCCTTTGCCTCTCTGTCCCACTCCCTGGGGCAGCTGCCCCCAACCCTGATCCCTGCTCTCCAGGGACATTGACTCTGCCTTCTCTTCAGTCTCTCCAGGCCCAGAAAAATCCCCCATCCTCTCCTCAAAGGAGGCCACATACCCCTGCATTCAGTTCCCTGCTCCATCCCCCACCCCCACCCCAGCCTATTATCCTCCCTCCCTACATCTCAGGCTGCTTGCTCAGGGATATGTCTGGAACTCTCCAGAAGGCACTAAAAGGGAAGTGCCCTCTCCCCTCTGCCAGAGCCATCTCTACAGAGTCTGCCATCTGGAGGCCTGTCTGGGCAGCCTGTTTTCCTATCCTCACAGCTCATGCAGCACTCTGGGTGGGGGGAGGGGAGAGGCAGTGAGGAGTCAAGGCCATCTCAGCCCACATCCTGGAAACCAGACTTGGGGACCAGGAGCTGGATATTCTTTTTTGTTTGTTTATTTGTTTTATTTTTTTTTTTGTTTGTGTGTTTGCTTTAAGATTTTATTTTTAAGTAATCTCTACACCCATCGTGGGGCTTGAACTCCCAACTCTAGATCGAGTCCCACGCTCCCCTCATGGAGCCAGCCAGGTGCCCCAAGACCTGGATGTTCTGACAGTTTCTCTGCATACCCCTACTCCCACGTACAAATACCCTCTCACTCATGCTCACCAGCATGCTTGTGCTCAAACATTCACACACACACACACACACACACACACACACACATGCACTATTAGTTTAAATGCTTCTCAGGCCGTACACTCCTGTGTCCCAGCGTCTGAGCTCTGGAGGCAGACAGATGCCAAGTTTGCTTTTGCACACCGCATTGTGCTTTTTAAACGGTGGTTTCTCATCTTCAGGGGCAATCTATGAAATTGGGACTGCACGTGAGTACAGTAAGTGTGGGTCCTCTTCCTCCCCACTGCTCCCAGGCTCTTGTCCCCCTCCTAGGAGATGGCTGTCGTCACCATGTCCCGTGCCTCCTTCCAGAGCTGGTGTGCAGGTGAGACCCTCTGTCTAAGGGTGCACACACAGGCACACGCACACACAGATGTGCGCACACACACGGTAGCCCACTGGCACACGGCTATGCACTCACTTAGGCTATCAGCAGGACTGGGTGCACCTGTCTACCTGCTCTCTAAGCTGCTAAGATGCCCAACACCCTTCCCCAGCCCGGTTGCTGTACCTGGTGATTGCTCATGTTCATGGACACACACAGGCCCTCAGCCTTTTTATCTTTTTATTTTTACTTGTTTTCAGATTTATTTATTTATTTGAGAGAGCGAGAGCGGGAGAGAGAGCGTCAGTGGGGGAAGGAGCAGAGAGAGAGGGAGAGATGCAGACTCCCAGCTGCACTGCCTTGAGATCACAACCCCAGCCAAAAGCAAGAGTCAGGCACCCAACTGACTGAGCCCCTCCGGGCGCCCCTCACCTAGGCTTTGTAGCGGGAGCATGGGGTCACACAGACGCACCGTGACTTATTTGATGTGCCTATCTGGGTTAGCACAAATTATTTCCAGCTGTTACCTACAGGTTTTTTTTGTTTTTTTTTTTTTTTAAGTAATCTCTGCACCCCACGTGAGGCTCAAACTCCCAACCCCAAGATCGACAGTCTCATGCTCTTCCAGCTGAGCCTGCCAGGGGCCCCTCTGCGTGCCAGTAACCCTCGGGGGCACAGTTCTCGAGTGAGTACCGCCTGGACACTTTAGTCCACACGGGTGTGCGCAGCCCCCAGAACTGGGTATGAAGGAGCGAGCCAGCCCCTTGTTCCCCGCTTTCTGAATCCATAGGTGACAATTATCAGAGCAGCAACCGCACCACGTGGGGATGAAATGAAAATGTGCAGCCCAGTGTCTAGCCCTGCACCCAGTTCAGGGAGCCAGAAATGTTAGCTCCTGGGGGGAGAGGGTAGGAACGGGGCGACTCCGGGCCAGCTGTCCTGCCCAGCGCCTCTCCTCAAGGCCACCAAGTTAGACAGCAGGGGCCTCAGCCCAGAGAGTCCCCTGCCCTGGTGGCTGGAGTCAGGGAGATTCACGCCTTGGGTGCCACAGGGAGGAGAAACAGGGGGACAGGGAGCCCTGGGTGGGGGCCCAGCAGCCGGACTGGAGCCAGAGTGAGGAGCAGGCCTGGCTTTCTTGCTGAGTCATTCCCACTGGAGCTATGGAGGAGGGGGCAGGCCTGCTGTGAGAGAAAGAGAGGGAGAGAGAGAGAGAGAGAGCGCGCTCTAGCGTGATGAGCTCTGAGCACACACACACAGACACACACACTCACCCCCTCCCAGTTTAAGGAAAAGGAGCCCCTCCCAGCAGAGAGAGGCTTTGTTCCCCACAAGATATAAAAGCCAATAGACAAAGGAAAGGCAGCTCCCACTGCCCCTGTCCCTCAGCTGCTATTTCTCCACCCCTCTCTCTCCGTCCTTACCCCGTTTCCATCAGCCCTCTCCTCCACTCAACCCGATCTTGCCCCCTAGGGCCAGGGACAAGGGACAGTCCCAGGGACAAGCTGGTCACCCTACTTGCTCATCTCCATCTCCCCGCCTCATCTAGCATCTGCCTCCTGGCCCGTTACCTGTAAATCAGGCCTTCACAGAGGATAGAAGGCTCCCTGCCTCTGATGTGGTGTTTTGATGTAACAGATTTTATGAGACTTGTCCCACACTGTGGGGGACAGACATGAATGAGGCTGGGGCCGAGGGTCCAGAGGGACTCACACAGGTGACTTGAGGAGGCTGAGGAAGGACTCCTTTCCCCAGAGCCAGCTGGATGCTTGCCCCCCCCCCCCCCCCCCCCCCCCCCCCCCCCCCGCCCCGTAAGTCGCAGGGTCTGGCTCAGGGGTCAGGCTGGATGGAGGACATAATGCTTCCTTCCATGGAAAGTCACTTTTTTGTCTTAGTACCAAAATCCCCAAAGCCAGCTGTTGTCTGACACACGGCTCTATGCTCTTCCAGATACACCTCTATTCCTACGAACCTGGTTTCTGGAAAAGTCCTGAGTCTGACAGGATCCAAACAGGAAACGCGTTTGCTTTGTCTTTAACCACAGCCTTCAACACGCTTTGTCGCATCTTTTCTGGCTCTGAACAATATTCCAGTCAGATTCCTAGTTTTCTGATCAGATTTCCTGTTGCTTTTTTTAATTATTAAAAACCCAGGTTAATCCCGTCCAATTTAAGAATGAAACATCACATGCAAATCTAGGGTGATGCTCCTCCCTTGCCCCCAGTGGCAAGCAAGGCTAACGTGGGGGGCTTCTCCTCCCTCCCCCACCGTCAGAATGCTTTTACCCCCAGGGTCTGAGGTTGGGGTGTGATGTGGGGGCAAGGGCGGTGAGAGCTGGAGGGAGCCAGCCGCAGATCTTGTTTTCTTGGCCAATACTCCCTCAAGACCGGTGCTTCCTGGGGCAGCCTTCCAAGTAGGGTGTAGTGAGTTCTCTGGGGAGAGGTTTCCAAAATACCCAGTCAACTCTAGCCCCTGAGGCCCACCACTGGAATCCCTCCCAGCTACCCCCACCCCCCTCCCAGGAAACTCCTGTAGCCTTGCCTGGCCAGACAGAGGCATGCAGGCTCCCTCCCCTGCACCTGGCTCTGCCTTCAGGCTCCATCCATTCTCTGTCCCATCCTCCTTCCCGGAGGACAAGGTCTGGTACCCAGATGAGGCATGGGGTGCCAGTCCTCCATCACAGGCACCCACTCTGGGAGTAATCTCTAGCAGCCTCCCTGTACCCCCAGAAAGTAGAAGGGAAACCAGAGCACTCCTGTCCTAGCCTGGGGCCATCTGACCTGCGCAGTCTCACAGAGCCCCAGGACCAGAAGCACCCCATGCTCGGCTGAATGCTCTGCTGTCTTGAAATTCTTCATATTCTTAAAAAGATTTTGTTTATTTATTTGACAGACAGTGAGCACAAGTAGGCAGAGCGGCAGACAGAGAGAGAGGGAGAAGCAGGCTCCCTGCTTGCGGGGACACCATCCCAGGACGCTGGGATCATGACCTGAGCCAAGGCAGAGGCTTCAAACCAACGAGCCACGCAGGCGCCCTGAAATTCTTCATAATTTTTGAACCAGGAGCCAAGCATTTTCATTTTTTCCCTGGCCCTGAAGATCAGGTGGCTGGTGCCACCCAGGACTGAGCACGCTGACCATCCTCACCGGCTGGTAGAAAGGAGGGAGAAGTGGAGAGACGCTGGTTGGAGTCACAGGGCTGGTTCTGGAGCCTGCGAATGCCCAGGTAGTGCCACACGTGGCAGAGCTTTCCACCTCTCTTCCCAGTGAGGGACTCCCCACCCCCACCTTCGGGCTCCAGTCATCATGGCCCAGGCAATGGGGTCTGAACTTACCAACATCTTGTTAGGGATACGAGCATCCTTCCACACCAAACATACTCCCCAACTCAGGAACTGAACAGATTCAGATGAAGTGCCCCCCCCCTTTTTTTTAACAACAGTGAAATCATGTTGTATGTCCTGTTCTATAACCTGCTTTTTTCACTTAACAACACAGGGTAAATACGGAGAAAACATTCATCTACAATCTAATTTTCAGCAACTGTTAAGTCAAATATTGCTGTGCAACAGACCACTTACATCAACCATGATTTATTGCTCTCCTTATTCTACAGGTGGCCCCGGCAGTCCTCCCGGCCATCCACAAGAAACCCAGAGACTAGAGAAAGAAACCGGTTCAGGGTTAGCGGAGCCCCCTCCTGCTTGGGTGACCTTGCCCAAATTACTGAACCTCAGTTTCCTCATCCATAAAGGGTTCTAGATGAGGACAGCGGTATTTTCCACACCCGAGATATTTCAAAGATCAAGTGAGAACGATAACAATAGGACCCACCATGTAGGGTTGTCATGAGGGTTCAACAAGTTCACAAGGTTAAACAAGTTCAAGTCTAACAGGTGTCAGCCACCATCATGTGCCTCGGGTACGTTGGTGAGGGAATTGCCAGGGCAGGGAGGGAGCTGGTTCTCCAGCTCGTCAGACCGAGAGACACAGAAGGAAGGGAAGATTTCTAGAAGCAGCTGAAAGGACCCAGTGAACACAGCTAAAAGGATTAAGCCTAGCTCAGCTAAAGAGGAAATGAAATCTGGGAGAAATCCTCTCGCTGCAGCATAAAGGCTTTTGCATGTTGGTCATTTTTTTCCTGCATACCAATAATATGCTGATAATAAAGTCAGGAGGAAAATATACTAGAAAGCAGGTAGTACCAGCTTCGAGGCACCAGACTCCGTGAATGACCCATGGGTATCTACCGCCTCTATCCCTGCTCGCTCAGTCACAGGAGCCCCGCCAGCAGCTTCAGGAGACAGAAAGAGGAGGCAGAGCACCAAGGATGCATCTCCGAAGGACAGGAGAAACAGTGCCAGGGAGCCAAAACCTAGACCCAGATTTTCTATGCTCAAATATCTCATTTAATGCTCTCATTACACCTTCAGATTTACATTACACCTTAATTTTAAAAATTAAGATTTTATTTATTTATTTGAGAGAGAGCGAGCATGAGTGGGAGGGGGAGGGGCAAAAGGGAGGGGGAGACACAGACTCACTGCTGAGCAGGAAGCCTGACTTAGGACTCGATCCCAGGACCCTGAGATCAAGCAGGCAGATACTTAACTGACTGAGCATCCCGGCTCCCCAGGAGATTTTGACATGCAGAGATTCATATCCTCGTGGTCTTTTAAAATTAAGTGATATTTGAAACAAAAAGGTACAAAGAATAGCACAACAAAAACCTCAAATTCTGGGATGCCTGGGTGGCTGTCAGTTGGGTGGGTGCCTTCCGCTCTGGTCATGAGTCCAGGGTCCTGGGATCGAGTCCCGCATCCCGCATCGGTCTCCCCTGCCGCTCCCCCAGCTTATGTGCGCTCTCTCTCCCTCTCTTTCTGTCTCTCTCACACATAAACAAAATCTTAAAAAAAACACACACACGCCAAAACTCATTTTCTTATTATCCGCTTAAGAAATGAAGCATGCCAGTACAGTCAAATATTCATGGTATACCTCCCATCACCTTTCCCCACCATCTTGTGGAGGGGACCACTATTCTGAATGCTGATTGCATCCTCGCACTCCTTTTCATTTTTCAAATACACAAGTAAATCTGATGGAAAGGATACGTTGCTTTATAAAGATTTGAGTTCCAGTCAAAGGCATGGGGCGCCCCCGCAGGTTTTGGCGTCTTCTAACAAGGCTGCAGGAGAAGCCGAGAACTGTCTGAAAAAAGAAACAGTTTCAGTAAACTATGACAATATCAACCGGAATACTATACATGTCATTACATTCGGGGGGGGGGGGGAGGTGGGCAGACACGTATTTGAAAACATAATGGCTGAATTTTTTCCAAATTGGATGAAAAACATAAGCCCACAGATCCAAAACACTAAATCAATGCCAAGCACAAAGAGACCCACAGCAAGGCATGTCATCTTTAAATTGCTGAAAACCAATGATTAAAAAAAAATTTTTTTTTAAGGAGACAGGGGAGGGGTCATTATATACACAAAGGACAATATAAGAATAATCTCTGGCTTTTCATTAGAAACAATATAAGACAGAAGACTAGGAATTAAATCTTTAAGATTTAATTGAATTGAACAAAATACTGTCAACCTAGAAGTCTGTATCCGGTGATAAAGCTGAGGGAATTTGTTGCCGGCAGGCGTGTTAAAGGCTTGAGGGAAATGATATCAGGTAGAGACACTCAACTCCCCACAAAGAAGTAAATGGAAAGAAATAAATACCAGACATGGTAAAGGTAAGAGATGTTTCCCCCCTCCATTAAAAAAATCTATGTAAAGGGGCACCAGGGTGGCTCAGTGGGTTAAAGCCTCTGCCTTCAGCTCAGGTCATGATCCCAGTGTCCTGGGATCGAGCCCCGCATCCTATCTGGCTCTCTGCTCAGCAGGGAGCCTGCTTTCCCCTCTCTCTCTGCCTGCTTCTCTGCCTACTTGTGATCTCTGTCTGTCAAATAAAGAAATAAAATCTTTGAAAAAATCTATGTAAAAGAAAAATAAGAGCTTATATAAAGCAAAAATAATAACGATGTACTAAACAGTTACAGCAGATGTAGAAGTAAAATGTATGACAGAAACCCGCGAACGAAGAAGAAACGGAGCTACAGTTTGTAAGTTTCTGGTGTTATCTGTGAAGAGATATAATATAATATTATGTTCCATAATATTATTTGGAGGTAGACTGTGAGAAATTAAAGATGCATATTGTGCCTATTGTAAACTATAGAGCAACTACTAAAGAAAAAGAGACAGGAATAACTAATAAAGCAACAGAAATAAAATGGGGTCTTAAAAATACTCAATCCGAAAGAAGGTAGGAAAGAAGAAAGGAGCTAATGGCATGAATAGAAGAAAAGAGCAAGATGGTAGACATAAGCCCAACCACGCAAACAATTATATTAAAAGTAAATGGACTGTATGGAGGAGCCTTGGAAATATTATGCTAAGTAAAAGAAGCCAGGGTCACCTGGGTGGCTCAGTGGGTTAAGCCTCTGCCTTCAGCTCGGGTCATGATCTCAGGGTCCTGGGATCGAGCCCTGCATCAGGCTCTCTGCTCAGCAGGAAGCCTGCTTCCCCTGTCCCTCTCTCTCTGCCTGCCTCTCTGCCTACTTTGATTTCTCTCTCCCTGTTAAATAAATAAATACAATCTTTAAAAAATATATAAATAAAAGAAGCCAGTCTTAAAAGACCACATATTGGATGATTCCGTTTATCTGAAATGCCTGGAACAGGCGTGTCTATGAATACAGAGAGTAGATTCTAGGGTTGGGGGAGGGATAGGGTAGAGGAATGGAAATGACTGCTAATGGACGTGAGGTTTCTTTTCAGCATGACAGAAATGTTCTAAAATCAGATTGTGATTGTACAACTCTGTGAATATGCTAAAAAAGAACTGTACACTTTTTATTTTTTAATCTTGTAAAAATACTTTATTTATTTATTAGAGAGAGAGAGAGAGCATGAGGTGGGGGGAGAGACAGAGGGAGAGGGAGAAGCACACTCCCCACTGAGCAGGGAGCTCACAGCAGGGCTGGATCCCAGGACCCAGAGATCAATTAACTGACTGAGCCACCCAAGCTTTCCCCCAAATTGTACACTTTTTGAAAATTGAAGTAAAGACGTTATATGCATTTCAGGTGTACAACATAGTGATTCAACAAGTCTGTTCATTTGGCTATGCTCCCCACCGGTGTGGCTACCCCCGTCACCACACAGACCATCACAGCCCCCCTGCCTGTCTTCCCAGTCTCATGACTGACTCATTCCATAACTGCATCCCCACTCCCCTTCACCCATTTTGCTCATCTTCCGTCCCTTTTCCCCTTTGGCAATCATCAGTGTGTTTTCTCTATTTTGGGGTCTGTTTCTGCTTTTCGTTCGTTTGTTTATTCATCATTTTATTTTTTAGATTCCGCATATAAGTGAAATCGTATACTACTTGTCTTTCGCCGTCTGACTAATTTCCCTTAGCGTCATGCTTTCAACGTTCAACCAATGTGTTGCAAATGGCAGGGTTTCCTCATTTTTACATCTGAATAATATTCCAGTGTGAGTGTGTGTGTGTGTGTGCGCGCGTGCGCACACGCGCGCGAGGACTTCTTTATCCATTCATCTGTTCACGGACACCGACATTGTTTCCATGTCTTAGCTACTGGAAACAATGCTGCTATGAACATGGGAGTGCAGATATCTTTTCAAGTTAGTATTTTCATTTCCTTTGGATATATTCCCAGAAGTGGAATTGCTGGATCATAGGGTAGTTCTATTTTTAATTTTTTGAGGATCCTCCATACTGTTTTCCACAGTGGTTGCATTAGTTTACAATCCTACTGACAATGCACAAGGGTTCCTTTTTCTGTTGGAACTTTTTGGATCACTGATTCAATTTCTTTACTCATTATTGGTCAATTCGTATTTTCTACTTTTTCTTGAGTCAGTTTTGGTAGATTGTGTGTCTAGGAATTTATTCATTTCATCTAAAGAGCCTAGATTGTTGGCATATATTTGTTCATAATATTCTCTTATCATCCTTCTTTATTTCTGTAGGGTCAATAGTAATGTCCCCACAATTTTTTAAATTTTAATACATTGAGTCTTCTCTCCCTCTGTTCAGTCCAGCTAAAGGTTCGTCAGTTTTACTAATCATTTTTGAGCACCAGCTTTTGGTTTTGCTGATTCTTTGTTGTTTTTCTGATCTGTATTTCATTTGTCTCCACTCCGATTTTTTTTTTAAGATTTTATTTATTTGACAGAGAGAGAGAGAGATCACACGTAGGCAGAGCAGCAGGCAGAGAGAGAGGAGGAAGCAGGCTCCCCCTGAGCAGAGAGCCAGATGCGGGGCTCGATTCCAGGACCCTGAGACCATGACCTGAGCCGGAACCGAAGGCAGAGGCTTAACCCACTGAGCCACCCAGGGACCCCTCCACTCCAATTTTTACTGTGTCCTTCTTTCTACTTTCTTTGAGCTTAGTTTGCTCTTCTTTTTCTGGTTTCTCAAGTTGGAAGAACAGGTTATTGGTTAAAGATCTTTGTTCTTTTTTTAGTGGAGGCATTTACACATATAAATTTCCCTCTGAGCACTACTTTCACCACATATCGTCAATTGTAGAAGTTGTATTTTCATTTTTATTCATCTCAAAATATTTTCTCATTTCCCTTGAGATTTCTTATTTGAACTTTGGGTTATTTAAGGGTGTATTGTTTAATTTCCATGTTTTTGAGTTTTCCAGATTTAGTTCTGTTATTGATTTCTAATTTTATTCCATTGTGTTCAGAGAACATATTTTGTATAACTTCAATCTTTTTAAATTTATCGAGAACTGTTTTGTGGCCCAACCTAAAGTCTATACTGGAGAATGTTGCATGCGCACTTGAGAGGAATGGGCTGTTGTTGGGTGCAGTGTTTCACAGCCGTCCCTTAGGTCTAGCTCATTCATAGTATGGTCAAGTCTACTGCTTCCTTGCTGATCTGTATCTAGTTGTTGTATCCATTATCAAAATTGGCATTATTGTCAAACTGTTTACTTCCCCTAATCTTGTCAGTTTTTTCGTCATATATTTTGGTAATTCTGTTGCCAGGGACATATATGTTTACAATTTTCATGACTTCTTGATAGAGTGACCTTTTTCTATAATGATTATATATATCATTATATATAATGATATATATTTTATATATTATTTCTATTTTCATTATTATATCGTGTCATTTTTTGTCCCTTGTAACAATTTTGCCTTAAAGCCTATTTTTTCTGATATTAGTATAGCCACTCCAGCTCTCTTTGGTTACTCTTTGCATGGAATGTCTTTTTCACCCTTTTAATTTGAATGTATTTGTGTTTTGGGATCTCAAGTGAGTCTCTTGTGAGCTTATACTTGTATATATATATATATGTATATATATTAAGATTTTATTTCTTTATTTGACAGAGAGAGAGCACAAGAGAGCACATGCAGGGAAAGTGGCAAAGAGAGAGGGAGGGGGAGAAGCAGACTCCCCAATGAGCAGAGAGCCCCATAAGGGGCTCAATCATGACCTGAGCTGAAGGCAGCCGCTTAACCTACTGAGCCACCCAGGCACACTGTATATTTCTTTTTAATTCATTCTTCCAGTCTCTGCCTTTTGATCAGACAGTTTAATTCACTTACATTTGAAGTAACTACTGAAAAGATAGACTTACTTCTATCACTTTGCTATTTGTTTTTTGTATGCCTTATCCTATTTTTGTTTATTTTCTCCACTACCATTTTTTGTGTTAAATACTTATTTTCCAGTGTATCATTTTAATTTCTTTGTCATTTTTTATTACTATATATTTTTGAGTTATTTTCTTAGTGATTGCTCTGAGGATTACAACTGGCATCTTAATTTGTAACAATCTAGTTCAGATTAGTTTCAAAAGTATGCAAAACGTTTTGCCCCTATATAGCTCTGTACCCACCTTTATGTTGCTGTTGTCACAAATTACATCTTTATACATTGTGGGCTTATTGACATAGATTTTTAATTTTTTGTTTTATTCAGTTTTCTTTTACATAATACAGAAAAGAAAGAAAATACATTAACACTGACTTTTATATTTACCTATGCAGTTACCTTTACCAGTGTTCTTTGTTTCTTCATATGAAATCAAATTACTGTCTACTGTCCTTCCATTTCAACCTGAAGGATTCTCTTGGCATTTCTCAAAAGACAGGTCTACTGGTGGTAAACAATACCAGTTTTTGTTTATCTATAAATGTCTTAATTTCTTTTTTTTGTTGAGATCTTATTTATTTTTCGAGACAAAGAGAGAGCACACACAAGTGCAGGGAAGGGGCAGAGGGAGAGGGACAAGCAGACTCCCCACTGAGCAGGGAGCCCCGCAAAGGGCTCAATCCAAAGACCCTGGGATCATGACACAAGCCGAAGGCAGTCGCCTAACCAAATGAGACACATTGGAGTCCAATTTCATTCTTTTTTTTTTTCCTTAAGATTTATTTAGACAGGGGCACCTTCGTGGCTCAGTGGATTAAGCCTCTGCCTTCAGCTCAGGTCATGATCTCAGGATCCTGGGATTGAGCCCTGCATCGGGCTCTCTGCTCAGTGGGGAGCCTGCTTCCCCCTCCCTCTCTGCCTGCCTCTCTGCCTACTTGTGATCTCTCTCTCTCTCTGTCAAATAAATAAAATCTTTAAAAAAAGATTTATTTAGACAGACAGACAGAGAGAGAGTGAGCGAGAGAGGGTGAGCATGAGCTGGAGAAGGAGCAAAGGGAGAAGGAGAGAGAGAATCTCCAACAGCCTCCCCATGGAGTGCAGAGCTTGACACAGGTCTTGATCCTACTACCCTGGGATCATGACCTGAGCCAAAACCAAGAGTCAGATGCTTGCCCACTAAGCCTCCCAAGTACCCCTCTCTTTCATTCTTGCGGGATAATTTTGCTGGATAGAGAATCTATTGATTGACAATTCTTTTCTTTTAGCACTGTGACTATGTCATCCCACTGCCTTCTGATCTCCATGATTTCCAACAATAAATCAGCTATTAATCTTCTCAAACACTCCTTGTGCACGATGTGTTGCTTCTCTCTTGCTAATTTCAAGCTTCTGTCTTTCAACAGTTTAATTATAATATGCCTTGGTGTCAATCTCTTTGAGTTCATCCTATCTGTATTCTATTGATTTTCTCAGAAGAGTAGATTGTTTTTTATCAAATTCGAAAAATATGGGGCATTATCTCCTCAAATATTCTTTTGGTCCCACTCTCCTTCCTTCTGGCCCTCCCATTATGCACATATCGTGTCCTACAAGTCTCTTAGGGTCTATTCATCTTTCTTTCTTTCTTTCTTTCTTTCTTTCTTTTTTCCTATATTCTACCCAGACTGGATAATCTCAGTTGACTTATCTTTAGGTTTGCTGATTACTTCTTTTGTCTGTTCAGATCTGCTGTTGAGCCTGTCTGGCGAATTTTTCATTTCAGTTATTGTACTTTTCAAATCCAGAATTACTATTTGGTTCCTTTTTATAATTTCTTTTTTTCTTTTTTATAATTTCTATCTCTTTATTTGGCGAGACATCATTCTCATGGTCTCCTTTAACTCTTTGAGCATTTTTTTTAAAGATTTTATTTATTTATTTGACAGACAGAGATCACAAGTAGGCAGAGAGGCAGGCAGAGAGAGAAAGAGGGGGAAGCAGGCTCCCTGCTGAGCAGAGAGCCTCATGTGGGCCTCGATCCTAGGACCCTGAGATCATGATCTGAGCTGAGGGCAGAGGCTTAACCCACTGAGTCACCCAGGTGCCCTCTTTGAGCATATTTTAACTGGTTGAACTAAAATCTTTTTAAGGAAGTCCAATGTCTGGGCTTCCTCAGCAACAATTTCTATTAATCACCTCTTTTCTTGTATATGAGCCATACTTTTTTGTTTCTCTTCATAATTTTTTTGTTGAAAAGTAGACATTTTGAATATTATAATGTGGCAACTCTGGGAATTACTGTCTTTCTCCAGAGTTTGTTGTTGCTTCTTGTTGCAGAAATTGTTTGCTTAGTGTCTTTTCCGAACTAATTTTGCACAATCTATAATTTTGTTGTGTGTGGCCACTGGCGTTGTTATTCCATTAGCTTTGTGGCCAGCTGCTGATTTGATAGAGATTTATTTAAACATCTGGTACAACAACAGAAAAAACATCTGCTGGTCTTTGAAGATGGACTGTGTGTTTATGTTGGGGCAATCCTTCAAAACTCAGCCAGGCAGTTTACAGTTCTGCTTTACCTTTTACTTTCTGCTTCCACAGAGACAGAAGGTCAACCAAAGGTGAGAGTTTAATGCATAATACAGCAATAATAAGGAATAAACTACAGCTGTATGCTAAAACACAGATAAATCTTAAAAATATGTGGAGGAAGAGAAGCCCGATATAAAGTACATAGAGATTCTGAATCCATTAATACTCACTTACAAAACAGGCCAAGACAAACTATACTGATTGCAGATGGTAAAAGTGTAAAGAAAAGGAAAACCGGATTACCATCAAGGTCAGGACATCTCTGGATGGCGATCTGATAGAGGAGGAAGGTGTGCAATTGGAAAACAACACAGGGAAACGTCTGGTAATAATGTCCTATTTCTTTTTTTTCTTTTTTTTTAAGATTTTATTTATTTATTTGACAGATCACAAGTAGGCAGAGAGGCAGGCAGAGAGAGAGGAGGAAGCAGGCTCCCCGATGAGCAGAGAGCCGGATGCGGGGCTCGATCCCAGGACCCTGGGATCATGACCGGAGCTGAAGGCAGAGGCTTTAACCCACTGAGCCACCCAGGTGCCCCATAATGTCCTATTTCTTGACTTGGGTAGTGGTTTACAAATTTGCTTTTTTATTATTTATTATGATTCATAATCATTTATGATTATTCATCATATTCATATATATGCTTCATGGTTATTCATATTCAATTTATGATTATTATATGATCATTATATTCACTATATATACATATAATCATATACATATGTATAATAATATATAATTACATGATTATTCACTAAAATGAATAAAGTCCCACATTGGGTGCCCTGCTCAGTGGGGAGTCTGCTCCCTCTACTCTCCCCTCCCTGTTTGTGATCTCTCTCACTCATCTCAAATAAATAAATAAATAAATAATCTTTTAAAAAATGTTATTTAAAGAGCCTGGCAATCAAGAGGGGATCCTCTCTGTATAGTCCAGAAAAAATCCAATAGGAAAGCCATATTTCCGTCCTGTGAGAATCCCCCTGATGGGTGGGTGGGGGCGGTTAGCCTTCATGGAATATCAACATGAAGACTCAAGTATTCTTCTCAACCTAATCCTGCAGGGTATCAGCCAGACTCAAGACAGCATTGGGATAAAGATGCACAAGCTTCCAACACTAAGATCTGTCCGGTCATGCTCACAGCTGTCTCAATTCTGGATGGGAGGACCCTCCCTTTCAAATACCCCCAGAGTTCTAGCACAACAGAGGTGCTTCCTTTGTGATGTCATCAGCATCCGCCGCTCACCTGGCCCACCAGAAGTTTCTAATATTGATAATTGGCAGTGGCTGTTGGTTAGCGGTGGATAAAAGTGACCTCCCACCAGTCACGAACTTCCCGTCTTCCGAGAGAGAAGCACTAGTAGAAGAGGCTACTACTAGCTAAGAACATCTAAGTGGTGGAGCGCTGGTGAGTGGGGCCCTAGCCTGAGGCCAGGAGGAAGGGGGGCAGAGAGGCCAGGCTGTGCCAGCAGAAGGGAGGCCTAAATTCTCTGCCATGGAGGGCCAAGTGGTTATTGGGACCTGGCTTCGCTCTGGCCCCCCAACTTGGGGAATGTTAGCTTCCAATGAGGGGTCAGTGCTATATTTCTGGACTTAAGCCTGAGGCCTTGTTCTATCTTGAAATCTACAATCTCATGTCTGGTTAGCTGGAAGACACTGGAAAAATCATTTTCCACCCCAATACATTGCTCCCCTCCCTTATGCACAGGAAATCAAATTCCCTCCTATTCAGAAAAGCAGATCAGAGTGTGTGATAGAAACCCAAGCCCCAAACATGGACCCACCTTCTTGGAAAGCTTTGATTTGGCTCTTGGGAGGCAGCAGATACCCTACAGTGTCTGGATTGTCATTTAAAGTATGAATCGTGATGTGATTCTGCCTTAAAAATACTGTCCCTGTTAGTGGCATGAGTTTACATTCTGGGTCCTAGAGCAAAATCTGTGGAGTCTCATGTCTATCACCTCTGGACCCACAGCCACCCTCCCGTGATTACTCCCGGGCAGTCTTATCCAGTACCCAGCAGGGTTGACCCAGCTCCAGGTCTGGGGTGTTGGGGACTCTGGCGTACCTTTCCTGCCTTAAAGCCTAAAACCAGTGGAGTCTACTAAAAAATGGGGAGTTAGCCCATCTAGCTGCCTCTTCCTGGGTCTCCCACTTTTCCCCTGTCATATTGAGTTTTCCTGAGCATCTCATCTGGGCAGTACAGAAAGGCCATGAACAATTGTGTAGGTTGTGTACAGTTGTGTTTGTTTTTTTGCAATTACATTCAGTTCTGCAATGAACATCCTTGTGTATGTATGTCTTTATGAGCTCAGAAATCAGTCATTTCTGATGAGATGATTTCTAGACAATAGTGGGAAGGTCCCAGGGTCACTGTGGGCCCATAACGTTCTTCTGAGGGCTATGCTCCTGTACTTGTTCACTGGGATGGTCGAGAACCTCAGGCAATCTCACTGATCAATAATCAAAATCACCTTGCTAAGCTCTGGGATCTACCCTCCCCCCCTGCAACAATGCCATTAAGAAGTATTTATTGAGTCAGGGCACTGTGCTAGATAATAGGAATCAAAAGAAAAAGGAGGTACAATCTGATCCATAATCTAGTAGGGAAGAAGAAATATAATCAATGAACCAAAATCTCTGTTTCTGGTTCTTGAAGAAAAGTGTCATCTTGGATGGCTGAGTTTTCTGGATGCTGAAGGTCTCTACCCTTAAACATATATGTTTTATTTTATGTTAACCATTTTTGATCAGAAATACTTTCTAAATTAAACTTGTTTTCATCTTAAATGAAAACATTTGGTCAGAACCTTCTCTTAATGATGCAGCATATTTCCAACATTACCCTGTAATGCCATGATGTCCCCAGGCCTCCTGGAGTGACCCTGAACTAGAAGACTTCCGACTTTGTTTCATAGTTGTTCTATCTTTTCTTGCTCTTGACTTTTGCTTATTTCACTGAGCTTGCTTTTTATGAGTCCTTTCTTCTTCCGGTGTGCTCCTGCTCATCTGCTGTGGGCTTGACAATCAGGAAACTACGTTTGTCAGTTAGGCTTCTGGTTCAGCTGTTGTGACAGAGACCAAGGTGTTCAGCCATCCAAGGCCCTTCTCCTCCAGGTCATCATGCAACTCAAGTTCTTAATGTCTTGTTGACAGCAACTTGTTGCTGTCCTTGCCAGCTTCATCAAGCTGCTCCCCACCCATCCCCATGCCCATGGTCCAATCTACACAAGGGGAAAGAGGAAGTCAGGAGCAGGCAGCTTCCTTTTAAGAGTGTGGCCCAGAAGTGAAACATGTCACTTTCACTCATTTCCCATTGGCTAGAACTGAGTCCTGTGGTTGCTCCTGGCTGAAAGGAAGGCTGGGAAATGTAGTCTCTGGCAAGGAAGCCATGAATCCAGTTTTAATCTTGGAAGCTCTACTGCTAAAAGGAAGTGGGAAGGAAAGATATCAGGGGACCCTTGGCAGTCTCTGCCACCCTGGATCTGTTGAAATTGCATGTAGAGTAAATGTAGGTGGGCTCTCATTGAAGATATCTACAAGGTGCTCTTCTGCAGAAAAAGCACCGATTCTGACAGTGTGACAGTTCCATCTCTTCTGGATTGCTCAGGAGCCTTTGGTTTCTTTGCTGTTGTTCTGGATTATGTTCTCAAACAAGACACTGGCGGTTAACAAAACAGTCATAAAGACAATAGCATAGTAGTCATCGTCTTTCACTGAGCTCCTACCTCAGTCCACATAAGAGCATGAAAAATGTTCTCAGCACCCACGAGTTGGAAGCACCTTTCCTTCAAAGGCCTCCCCAAGCCCACAAAGCCTCAGCTATTCATTTCATACACCTTTACCGAGCACCTTCTACCAGCTTCACCCTCATCTAGGTGGCTGGTGTTCAGTTGGTTAGGACACTGGTTAGGACACAGGGGTCATGTCTTTGATTATACCACTGCAATGCCCACCTGGCATTTCCATGGGTTCTTGCTCTTCCTCTTCTGTGTCTCCCTTTAGTGCACATCCTTGATGCCTCCTAGGTCTTGCCTCCAGGAGCAGGAGTGACTTAGGTGTGGGCTTATCAGTCTTATCCCTTGCTTTCCATGGCTCCCATGGCCTACCTAGTAAAGTTCAAACCTCTGAGGCTTGTGTTTGAGGTCCTTGAAGACCTGCTTCCAGCTTTCCATTCTGGCCTCGGCTCCCACCAGAGGGCATGTCCAGGGGTCAGGCTCACCTAGGGAAGCAGGCTGCACGGGTTCTATGCGGATGGGACCTTGGCAGAGGGCTTGGAGAGCTGCGGAAACCAGCTCTTGATCTGGGCTAGAATACCCACCACTCAGTCTCCTCCCAAGACACTCAGTCCAGGATGCCTGGGAATTTCAGTGTTGGGTTCCCTCCACTTTATCTAGGTCTTTCCAAGAAGGAAGAGCTTAACAATGACCTGCTTCTTCTGTATGTGGAAAACTGAGTTAAGTACCTTCTATGCATTTTATATTCCTACCCACCCTGTGAGGTAGGTACTGTAATCGGACTCCTTTCATTTGTGTCAAGGTGCCTGTTTTACAGATGAGGAAGTTAACTTCAGAGTGGTTAAGTAATTTGTACAAGGTCACATAGCTAGTAAGAGACAAAAGTCTGGATCTGAACGAAGGTTCAACTGCAGCTGAAGACCATGTTTTTTCCACTTAACACTGGGCCTTTCTAAAGCCGCATCACAGAAGGCCCTTAGTCCTTTCACCCTGAGGTCAGACACTAGTTCTGTAATGAGGAAGCAGAGGAAAGAGACAACAAGCTGCTTGTGTTCAGGCTTTTCTCTCTCCTGCCAGTACCCAGGACGGTAATCTACTGCGTGCACAATATCTCATTTCACCCTCATAACCGCCTTCCAATGTTGTTATTATTTCCTTCATTTTACATATGCAAAGAACGAGGCTCAGAGAGGTTAAGCCCCATATTAGATGGCCCAGCGGGGATTAGAGTTCTTAAATGTGGCTCTTGCATTTATCTGGCTGAGAAACACCCCAGGAAGGCACAGCTCCCCTCCCTGCAGCATCTCGTACCTTGTATTCAGCTGTTTTCTCTAAGGTCTTCTCATCTGATTGCTAATAACTCCTAATGATCAATATCTTACCCTTATAAAACTGTGGACAGTCCCTTTTCAGCTCTCCTCACCCATTAGCCATTATACGGATAGTACGGGATAATGTCTATAAAATAAACCTGCCTGGGCGGGCCCCTGTCTGGGAAAGAGAGAGTGAGTTCCCTACTACCCCTTACTCTGCATACGGCTCTTTGGGGGTTCAAACACGGGTACCTGCCTCCAGGGCCAAAGTAGCGTCTCTAGCCCAATAGCCAGGACTTTGATGAAACTGGAGACAGGAAGGGGACAGTGGCCCAGGCCAACTGCAAATGACCCAGCCCACTCCTCTGGGTCTCCCAGGCAGGGCTGTGGCCAATCTGTAGATCTTTTCGCTGCTGGGGAAGAAGGAGGGAGTACCAGCTTCTGGGCACCAGGAGCCGGGCCGAGGGCGGGGCAGAACCCTGCTACCTTTGAGTCGTTGTGCATCTTTTCTTGCTTTGCTGGCGCCGGTGGGGAGGTTCGGAAGGAAGACACGCCTCAGAGGAGAGCTTGGGGTAGGGGTGAGGTTGTAGGGTGGGCGGAGAGCGGCAAGACCGCTGCCGAGGCCCAGGCCCACGGCATCAGGGGGTGCGGGAGCCATGGCGGCAGGGATCGGCAGCCTTGTGCGTTTCCGAGGGTAGTTTGCAGATGGTTCCTGGTAGAGACAGGGTCTCTGAGGCGGAGCCCGGGCCTTTGTATATGAAAATCCAGCCTGGGTTCCCCGGAGGGTCAGAGCAGCTTTGGGGCGGAGCCAAGCTTGGCTCCAGCCGGGGAGGAGCCGGGATGCCGCTCCCGCGGTGATGCAGAGGGGAATTTGCTGACAGTCCCTTGCCAGGTGGGGCTGTCTTCACCAGGCCCTCGAGGAGGACCAGCTGGCTGTCTCCTCCCAGGTAAGGAGCGAGCCGCTTGTCACCGTATCCCTGCGGTCGGGGCACCCTGCCTGGGGCTGGGCCGTGACGCCCAGGGCGCAGATGTGGTGAGCACGCGGGTGGTGTGAGCCAGGACTGATCAGGCCGGGAGAAGGGGTGCGGAATCCGGGTCCTGGACGGGGGAGGGGGCGGGGAGGGACTGCTTGCTCTTTGCTTTCCGGGACCTCGGACTGGGCGGGGTGGGGGTGGGGGAGACTGCGCCACAGTCCCTTGGCACGCTGGCTGGCTGCCGGCCTGGGCCCAGGGAAGGGTGGAATGAGCTGCCCACCAGGGAAGGCCGTAGCTTAGTCGACTGTCTTCGCTGGGTTTGGGGGGGTGGCGGGAGGCTCCCCTCACCCCCCACCCTCAACCCCAAGCCCCGCCTGCTTGACAGCCAGGTGGGTTGCCTCTCGCGAGTACCCCCACCCAGGGATTCCCCAGGGCTGTGCCGCCCACTCACTGGGCTGGGCTGGGAGGGGGGTGCGCTTCCCCCGCAGTCTACTGCACCGTTATGAGTTACAACAGCGTCACCGCTGCCGGCTGCCGGGTGGGGGTCTCATTCTGTACTGGTGGGCTGGGCTCCTGGGCCCCCTGGACTAGAGGATGCCACCTTTTCTCATATGCTCGCAGAGAAATGTTCTTGCATCCATCCGCCTCTTGGCCTTGAGAGAGAAACTTTGGATTTGGGTGTTGGACCTGCGGAGACTGAGGCCCGGGGGTGCTGTGGCTTCACTGAGGTCACTTAGCAGGTCCTACAGAGTTGTCCTCCGAGGCACTGCCTTGACCATCTAATGCTCTCTGGAGGGGCAAGGGCCAATCTTGCTCTCCAGGCCTCTGGTTCAGTTTGGGGTGGATGACCACCCCCACTGCAGGGCCCCCTTTTCCCAAACCTGAGAATGGAGGAGGTTGCAACTTCTGCAGGGGCTCTCGGGTGTTATGGGTGTGAACACTGCAAGGATAAGAGTTGTCTGGGGACAGGAGAAAATCGCTCATGAAAAACGCTTATCTGAGCAGAGGGGACTGTGGGCCTCTACTATCCTTGTGGGTTCTAGGAGAGAGAGAGAGTTGGCATCTGGAGAGGAAGCCCTGAGGGAGCAACCCAGTTCCAGGCTTCAGTCCCTGTACTGGCCTTGTTGAAAGCCACCTTCAAATTCTCAGGCGGCTGTGGGAAGGGGATGAGGAGATGGACTTTCTCCTCTGACGGCCTGCATCTCACTGGAGAAGAGGCCGGGGAACCATGTTGGTAGGATGGCCTTCTCCCGACGCCTCCCCTGGGGTGTAGCATCTCACCCTTGCTCTCTCCCCAACACCTGTCCCCTGGAGAAACGGACTACTGTTGGTTCTGTGGCTCTCGGAGGTGAACTCTTCCCAAATTCACCTTGTCCTCCTCCTGTCTGAAGCAGATGCCTTTCTCTCAAGGGAAACCGAGGTAGGGAGAGAACTATGTTTTACCTTAGAGCTAGAGCCAGCCAGCGCCATGGTGCAGGTGAGGAAACTGAGGCACAGAGGGTGCAGAGAGTTGCTCCTGGTCTGTCACCTACACACAGGTCTCCTCCCCTGACCCAGCACAGGGGTGTGGATGAGGCCCCTTCCTCTCTCCTCTCCTCCCACAGCCACCAGCCCTGGTAGCGTGAGGCCTTGAGTGCCTCCTGAGGGGTGGAGGCGGCTGTCAGTCAGAGGGGACAGCTCCAGCATTTTCTCCTTCTTTACAAGATGTTTTCAACTTAGAAAGAAAGCAGCTAGAAGAGAGGAGACAAAGTCACTCAATTCCCTTCCCATTGTGCTCCCACAGGGGACAGTTTCCGTGGGGCTCTTGGGGTAAGTGCACCTCTCTCTCCTGTCTGGGTGCCAGCTGTTGTGACCACAGCTGGGAGAGGACCCACGGGGCCAGTGGCCTCAATCCCCCCTCAAACTGCAGGGCAGGATGGCGGTTCCTGCCCAGCCCAGCCTTATTCTGAGTGAAAGGGAGTTACCTTGTTCCTGGCGCATGAGGCAGGGCTCTTCGAACACACCCCCTGAGCACAGAGCCCCAGAAGCTGGACCTGGTGATTCTGCAGCATGGCTTGGGCTGCGGGGAGGGTCACCAGTAATCACCAGGCGGACCTATGGGAAGGGATGGGGTTCCCAGTAAACCAGATCAGAACTAGCTGCCCATGGGGTGACAGTACAATGCCAGAGAGACAAGAGGACCCACCTGGTGTCTGGTTCCTCTGTTGTGATGCCCTTAGGGTCTCCAGGAGGAAGGCCACTGCCCTGTGGTCCTGAGAAGTTGGTGGTGTGTCCCTCCCGGCCAGCAGAGGCAGGGTCAAGCTGTGGAGAGGCTCCTGGAAAGGAACCACTCGTGGAGAAGCATGGCATTGGTTCTGGACCAGAGCCCTTTTTGGCTGGCCCCCTGCCCTTGGTTTTTCTACCTGACAGCTGGGCATGAAAACACCTTCTTCAGCTGGGTCAAAGGGCTTTGGAAACATGTCACCCATTTATTATGGATGGGAAGGGCTATTCCTGGACACTGTGGTGTAGATACAAGCTGTCTGTTTCCAGCTTTCTTGGGGGAAAATGTGGCTGTTCCCTCTATGGGGGATGCCCTCTCCCCTGTGGCCTGTCTAGGGCACCCCTCGAAGGCTTGGAAGGCAGGCCGTCCTTCCCCCGTGCACCCAGGGTTGTGTTTTGACCCCTGAGGGCTTCTGTTGGCTGCCTGTGATATTTAACAGAACTCCCCCCCAGCCAAGCACTGGTGACCAGGGGCCCTGTGGACCTTGCTGCCAGTCCATACCCTCCTCACTGCCTGTCACAGCCCAGGGACACTGTCTCTCCTCTGGTTCTTCCTGGGAAGCGGCTTGTGGAAGAACCGCGGAGATGATGGGCGTAAAGTCCTAGGAGCTGTTTGCACGTGGTGTCCAGAGTGCGGGAGTCCGCTGGGCGTTCAGAGCCTCAGGCAGGCTCACTCTGGGAAGGGCTGTAATGATGATGCTCTGAGGAAGTGAGATCAGCAGCTTTAAAGCACTGTTTAGCCTGGGGAAGGGCCCTGTGTCTTCTCTGTGTCTTGGGAAAGCCACGGTTTTCCTGGGTTACTCACCCATCAGCTTGGATGCTGTGGACTGGACTCCCATTCTTGCCATGAATTGGCTGGTGCAACTCGTGCAGAACAGGGTTCCAGGGGGAGCTGGGATGAGAACCGGGCAGCTTATGGGGTACCGTGTGTCCTTGTCATAGATCTGTCTAGACCGCCCTGGGCAAACTGAGGCAGCTCTTACAAAGAACACCTGTGGTCAGACCCCTGCGTCCTGTGTTTCTAGGGCAGGGAAGGCAACCACACTGCCGTGTTACTCCCCAGCACCTGCGGCTGCCGAAACATGGAGAGGCAGGGGTGGGGTGGCAGGGGGATGCTCACAGTCATCCCCTTCGTCGTCCTAGTGACTTGGATTGTTCCAAAAGGGAACTGAAGCCTGGAGCCACTTGCAAAACCAGGATCCAAGTGCCCTGGGCTCCCCCGGTCTGTTGTTCCCATCCTTCCATCCTGCTGTTCTGCACAAGAACTCCTAAGACAAGATCGGCTGAGTCTTCCCAGAATTGTGCCCCACAAGAGGGACACTGGCCTCAGTCCATAGGATCCTGTCAAAAGGGAAGAACATCCTTAGGTCTTTGGAGGTACAGATGGGCAAGATGTGCCTGTGGCCACCTGGCTGGGGGTGTGGCCGTGTGCTGGGCTTTGACGTGGGGGCCTCGGCTCCTCAGGTATCTGAGTGGCAGTGAAGGGACCCTAGACTGGAAATGCTGCAGAGGACAAATGAGCCCCTGGGGACAGCAACTGGGCTTTGCTGGGGGGCGTGGAGCATGAGGGACAAGACACACACAGACACCTTGTCTGGGGGCACCGGGGAGCCGAGTTTCTACCCTCTTCATTATCTGCTTGTTTCACTTCTATCTATGAGGCTTCTGTTCACAACCTGGTGAGATAATCCCTGCCACAGGGGGCACTGGGCCCAGTGCCGGGGTGGGGGGGTGGGGAGAATTGTGGGAAGCAGAAAGGTGCACATACCTGCGCGTGCTTAGGGACTCGGAACCCCGTTCTTTCCACTCCCTCCCCCTTTACTGGCTCAGTGGTGGCTGTCCCGGGTCTCTGGGCAGGCTGGCCACGTTTTGGTGGCAGTGGCTGACCAACGATGTTGACAGATTTGGCCACTGTTGGAACTGAGCTGTTCCCTCCAAAAGAGTGGGCAGATGGCGAGGTCTTCCCAGAACCAGAGGGTATGTGTGGGGTGTGGGGAATGGGCGTGGGGGACGACTATCCTTTGGTAGGACTGGAACCCTTCTGGACTGGGAGCTCATGTGCCCAGAACTGCAAATGCAGCCAGGCTCTGGGGAGAGTTGCTCAGGTAGTGGAACGACAGCCTGAATCGTGTCCCTGCCCTGAGGTCCTAGTGCCACTGAGTGACCTCACATTCCTTGTTATTCCTGGGGGAGGGGCAGAGCAGGTGTGAGTGGCCCATCTAATGGATGCCAACGCTGAGGCTCAGAGAGATTTTAATAGCCGCAACCACACACAGGTGCACATACACTGTCCGGCTCCAGAGCGGCCGAACCCAGAGCCGGTCCAGGCCTGTGTGACTCCCGAGGAGTGTCCCTCCTCCCGAGCACAGCTGACCATCTCTGCTCACCTGCTATCCCCGCTGCTGGTGGTTTTGCTGAAGTGGCTTAAGACAAAAGGACTTGGAAGTGAAGGTCGTGCGTGTCTCCCCTTTCCCTCCACTCTGGGCTGGGTGCCCAGAGCCGGGCTCTGCTGAAGGACTGCAGGGAATACGGAAGGACAGGACTCCCACCCCACCATCACCTCAGGCCCCGGGACGCACTGCAGGCTTGATCAGACCGGCTGAGCTAGGCCAGGGCACGAGATTCAATGCAGGGGCCCTGGCTTCATGCTTCATGGAGGGTCTCCCCAGTCCCCTGGCCTGACACCTGCCTAGAGCAGCCAGGATGGAGGGGACAGGCAGCAAAGGCCTGGGCTCGCAGGACTGCAAAGCGGAGGACTCGGAGAGGCTGAGTCCCAGCATTCTGCTGTGGGTCTGGGGCAGAAGTCGAGGCCTGGTGACCTGATCCGTCCCCAGAGACAGAGGGAGGAGAGAGGTGGGGGTCGGGGGGACAGGCTCTCTGACCTACTCCTACTCCAGGGCCTGGGTACCCCAGCGATTTGCCTCTGATCAGGTGAGTCGTCTTTGAGCCCATCTCTGACCTGGTCACTTCTTACTGGCTCCCCAGAGCCTGCCACTGGAGACTGAGCTTGGATTAGACACGCTTACCTTTTCCAGCCCGTCTTCCTGCTTCCTTCCGCCTTCCCACAAGTTCTGGCTCAAGGCTCTTCCTGCATGGAGCAGGGATGGATCAGATCACCCTGAAGATTTTACAAAATACGCACGCTGGTCTTCTCTACCCTTCCTCCCCCTTCATGCTCACCCTTCCGTTCAGCTAAGAACCACCACTCGGTCACATCCAAGATGCCCAGGCTGTTCGACCCTCCCCCTGCTCCCAGCCCCGTCATTCCATCATCTCCAGCCTCATTCGGTCAGACCCTCCCTGCCTTTCAAACTCCGGCTCCCACACCGCCTCCTCCATGAAGCCTTCCCTGGATCCCCACCAGGGGAGGTCTCATAGCCCTTAATGCGCTTGTCCCATTAGCATCTGTCTCTTGTGCTAGACAGTGAGCTCATCCTGACATTTGTCAAGTGTTCATCGAGTGCCAGTCACACACATGCCCTCCAGTAACTTGTGGGGGAGGGGGCAGGTGGGCAAGTCACCTGATCGAGGCGACGGCTGCAGAAATGCTGGAGTAATGGCGGGATGAGGCACAGGGGGTGTTTCCGCAATGACATTCAAAGCTGCACCTGTACATACTTTATGACCAACAGTTTCGCATCTAGGTGTATAATTACCTGGAGAAACGCACGCGTGTGCTTGAGGAGACAGCTCCAAGGATATCTAGGGCAGTAAGGCTGGCGGCACAAAAGAGGTCTCCACGTCGGTGTCTTCAGTGTCGTCAGGGATGGAGCAGACAACTAAAAACGTGATCTGACGCAGCAGTTAAAACACAGGGAATTGGGAGATGTTATGTTTTGTAACTTCCACCTCAATAAACATGCGCACGATCGGTATTAACATAAATAAATCTCAACAGTATTGCAAGAAATGGGAAGTTGCAGAATAATACCATTCAGGAACGTTTCATTTCCGTGGAAATCACAGACAAAACTGTTTGTGATTTATGGATATGGACGTGTTGCAGTAGTTCCTAGACTCGCACTTGTGGTCTTTTGGGCGAGGGGAAGAAGGAGCTGGTGCCGGTGGATGGAAGGAAGGACTTTTAATTTGCAAGTAATGCGGATTTTAACAAAAAAGATCTGAGGCAAAAATGATAGAATGTTAACACAAGTTAATTCCATTGGTTTTATTCTTTTAATTTTTTGTGTTTAAAGGTTTTCAAAATTATGGAACGCCTGGGTGGCTCAGTTGGTTAAGCATCTGCCTTCAGCTCAGCTCATGATCCCTAAGTCCTGGGACTGAGCCCCGTATCTGGCTCCCCACTCAGCGGGGAGTCTGCTTCTCTCTTTCCCTCTGCCCCTCCCCCTCCCTTATGTGCTTTCTCTCTCAAATAAATAAATAAATAATTTTTTAAAAGATTTTATTTATTTATTTAACAGACAGAGATCACAAGTAGGCAGAGAGTCAGGCAGAGAGAGAGAGGAGGAAGCTGGCTTCCCACTGAGCAGAGAGCCTGATGCAGGGCTCGATCCCAGGACCCTGGGATCCTGACCTAAGTTGAAGGCAGAGGCTTTAACCTACTGAGCCACCCAGGCACCCCTAGATAAAATTTTTTTTAAGGTTTCAAAATTAGGGGCACCTGGCTAGCTCAGTCAATGGAAGCCTGAGACTCTTGATCTTGAGGTTGTGAGTTCGAGCCCCACGTTGGGTGTAGAGATTACATACAAATAAAATCTTTAAAAAAAACCTTTTTTTAAATTTAAAAAAAAAAGTAAACTTGAATGTCAGAGGAAAGGCATTGACTTTTCCCGGGGAAGCCAGGAAAGGTTCCAAGAGGAGGTGGCAGCTGGGGGTTGAAGACAGGTGGGAGTTGTCACGTGTTACTGGGTGTGGGGGACTTGTGAAAAGGAGATGTGGGATATTCAAGGCCAGGGCACATGTGCAGGGGCTCTCCACACTTTTTAAATGTTTTCTGAATGCCCCTCCCCCACTACCTTCCTCATCCTCGTCCCTGATTCCAGCTACTCAGTCTCTGGGCCATGCACATGGTCAGGAGGCTACTGTTCGAACAGCATGTGTCCTTGGATGACTTTTTTAAGGTCTAAGTAATCTGATGGGGGTTGGGGTAGGAATGAGCCAAATATGTAAAACTGAACATTAAAATGGGGAAATAGCCGCTAATACAGAGAAAAGAAAAAGATTCTTGGATACTGTGCTTGACCACATGTAAATTCAGCTGAAAATCAACTGAAACTGATAGTTTTCTGAGAAGATATAAATCACCAGTTTGACCCCAGAAGAACTAACTAGAAAGTGTGAATGGACCAATAATCACAAGAGAAACTGAGTTTTCATAAAACGCTCCTCCCCAAAACCTGAGGTTTAGCCAACTTTGAATTTTTATAAACCTTCAAGGAAAGATTATTTCTATGTTCTTAAAAAATATTAATTTATTATGAGAGAGTTATAATTTATTGTAAGAGAGACAGAGAATCCTAGGCAGATTCCATGCCCAGCATAGGGCCCGAAGCAGGGCTCAGTCCCATAACCCGAGCGAGCCAAAATCGAGAGTCAGATGCTTAACTGACTGAACCACCCAGGTGCCCCTAATTACATGTTTTTGAAGCTGCACCAACCATACCAGATCACAGAGAAGGAAAGATTCCAAATTATTCTGTGAAGCCAGCATAACACTGACAAAGAACGCCAAAAAAGAAAAATGACTGAAAAAAATCCAATTTCTGAATACTGGTGCAAAATTCACAAATTAATAACAACAAATAGAATTGTACAGTGTTATGTTTAAAAAACAAACGCACCGGGGCGCCTGGGTGGCTCAGTGGGTTAAGCCGCTGCCTTCGGCTCAGGTCATGATCTCAGGGTCCTGGGATCGAGCCCCACATCGGGCTCTCTGCTCAGCAGGAAGCCTGCTTCCTCCTCTCTCTCTCTGCCTGCCTCTCTGCCTACTTGTGATCTCTCTCTGTGTATCAAATAAATAAATAAAATCTTTAAAAAAAAAAAAAAAACAAAAAAAAAAAACAAACGCACCACAAGCAAGTGGGACTATCTTGAACAAAGTCATAGGTCAAAAGAGGTGAAAACTCACATAAACAGCTCCATAAGTGCTAAAAATGGCTTAAAGGCATTTGGTAAAGTTCAACATATGTCCCTGATTGTATCTCCGTTTTTTAAATGTTTTTGTCACTTTATTTTATTTTCTTGCATCTTGGTAAGTATACTTTTTAATCCCCATTCCCTATTTCACCCATTCCCCCCACCTGCCCCCCCTCAGCTAGCCATCAGTTTGTTCTCTAGAGTTAAGAGTCTATTTCTTGGTTTTTCTTTCTCTCTCTCTTTTTCCTTTGATTGCATGTTTTGTTTCTTAAATTCCACATATGGGTAAGATCCTATTTGTCTTTCTCTGACTGATTTTGCGTAGCACAGTACTTGCTAGCTCCATCCATGTCATTGCAAATGGCAAGATTTCATGCCTTTTTAACGGCTGAATAATATTCCATTGTCTCCATATACCACATCTTCTGTATCCATTCACCTATGGATGAAACTTGGGCTGCTTGCATACTTTGATTATTGCCAATAATGGTGCTATAAACAAAGGGTGGGTGTATCCCTTTGAATTAGTGCTTTTGGTTTTGTGGGTAAATACCCATTAAGTGCAATTACTGGGTTTAGGGTAGTTCTACTGTTAATTTTTTGAAGACCCTCTGTACTGTTTCCCACAAAGGCTGTACCAGTTTGCATTCCCACTAACTGTGCATAAGTGTTTCTTTTTCTCCACGTCCTCACCAACGCTGGATTGTTGATTTTAGCCATTCTGACAGGTGGGAGGTGATAGCTCATTGTGATTCTGATTTGCATTTGCCTGATGATGAATGATATTGAGCATCTTTTCATGTGTCTGCTGGCCATCTGGATTTGTCTTCTTTGAAAAAAATGTTTATTCATGACTCCTACCCATTTTTAAATTGGATTATTTGGGTTTTGGGTGTTGAGTTTTATAAGTTCTTTGTACATTTTGGATACTAACATTTTATTGGATATGTCATTTGCAAATATCTTCTCCATTCAGTGGGTTGCCTTTTTGTTGTGTTTTCTTCACTATGCGAAAACTTTTTATTTTTTGATGTGGTCCCAATAGTTAATTTTTGCTTTAATTTCCCTTGCCTCAGGAGACATGTCTAGAAAAATGTTGCTATAGCTAATGTCAGAGAAATTATTGCCTGTGCTCTCTTCTAGGGTTTTTATGGCTTCAGGTCTCACATTTAGGTCTTTAATCCATTTTGAATTTATTTTTGTGTGTAGCGTAAGAAAGTGGTGCAGTTTCATTCTTTTGCATGTTGCTGTCCAGTTTTCCCAACACCATTGGTTGAAGAAAGGCTGTCTCCCATTGTGTAGTCATTCCTCCTTTGTCGAAGATTAATTGACCTTAAAATTTAGGGTTCATTTCTGGGTTTTCTGTTCTATTCCATCCAACTATGTATCTGTTTTTATGCTAATACCATACTGTTTTGATCACTACCACTTTGTAATATAACTTGAAATCTGATACCTCCAGCTTTGCTTTTCTTTTTCAAGATTGCTTTGACTACTCAAGGTCTCGATTTTAACTCTTATTTAATAGGAATAGATGGACATCGCTTAACATAACATTATGCATGTGTGTGTGTATA
The DNA here is from genome assembly GCF_922984935.1 of Meles meles. Taxonomy (NCBI): domain Eukaryota; kingdom Metazoa; phylum Chordata; class Mammalia; order Carnivora; family Mustelidae; genus Meles; species Meles meles. The sequence continues at coordinate 134,274,237 of NC_060071.1, read as the reverse complement.
GATATACACACATAGAAGGGGAAAATGACCACTCTTACTTTAAGCATTCTTTGACATTCCTCTAGAAGTACACTCCAATGCAAATTTTGAAAATAGAAGTTATAAAAGGAGGCCAATTTATCAATGAAAGTTGTAGACGATAAGATTCACTATCTGGAGAAAAAAAAGAACAAGGTCATCTCCTGAAAAACTACGAGAAATAATAAAGGGATAGAGTAAGATGACGCTAATAAATATTAAAATGGTATTTATGACATAGAAACTTTAGACTCATAGAAAATAAAATGGAAGGGAACATTTACAGTATCAGTAAATGCGTTAAACCTGACTAGGAGTCAGTCTAACGGGAGGTGGCAAGAACCAGTCTGGCTGCTGCCATTCACTTCTGTTCCCCAGCACTTAGAAGGGGGCCCAGCAATGGTAATAAAGATTTGTTAGATGCTGAAATTGGCTCACAGATCAAAGGAACAGAAGCGTGTATGTAGACAGAGACCCAAGCACATCTGAGAGGCAGTGGTGACCGTAGTCATCGCTGCCATGCAGTGGTCCCTGCGTGCCAAGAGCTGTGGGACGCCTCCCACCTGTAGCCGAGCCTGGGACCCAGCCTGCAGAACAGTCCTAGTGCGCTCGAGAGGAGCGTGTGTGCTGCTGCCCTTGCGAGGGGTGTCCCGAATCCATGTATTGGGACCAGTAGGGCTATAGTGTTGTAGATACTCAAGTCCTCTGGGTCCTTATTGATCTTCTGTCTGGGGGTCTACCCATGATTGCAAGTGGTTTATTAAACCCCTTCCTCCGTTGAGTTATTCTTTCTCCCTTCAGTTCTGTGTCATATAGTTGCGTGCTCTGCTGTTAGGTGCACATGTATTTATAATTATCATCTCTTCCTGGAGAATTGACCTTTTTAATCATTCTTGGATAGCCTTCTTTGTGCCTTGAGGCAGTTTTGGACTTTGGATCTATTTTGTCTGGGGTCGGTGTGGCCACCCCTGCTCTCTCCTGGTTCTTTTTTTTTTTTTTTTTTTTTTTTCCCTCTTCTGGTTCTCATTTGCATACAGTATCTTCTCCCATCCTTTTTTTTTTTTTAATTTCTTTTCAGTGTAACAGAATTCATTGTTTTTGCACCACACCCAGTGCTCCATGCAATATGTGCCCTCCTTAATACCCACCACCAGGGTCCCCCAACCTCCCACCCCCTGCCCCTTCAAAACCTCAGATTGTTGTTCAGAGTCCATAGTCTCTCATGGTTCATCTCCCCCTCCGATTTCCCTCAACTCCCTTCTTCTCTCCATCTCCCCATGTCCTCTGTGTTATTTGCTATTGTTATTATGCTCCACAAATAAGTGAAACCATACAATAATTGACTCTCTCTGTTGACTTATTTCACTCAGCATAATCTCTTCCAGTCCCGTCCATGTTGATACAAAAGTTGGGTATTCATCCTTTCTGATGGAGGCATAATACTCTATAGTGTATATGGACCACATCTTCCTTATCCATTCGTCCGTTGAAGGGCATCTTGGTTCTTTCCACAGTTTGGCGACTGTGGCCATTGCTGCTATGAACATTGGGGTACAGATGGCCCTTCTTTTCACTACATCTGTATCTTAGGGGTAAATACCCAGTAGTGCAATTGTAGGGTCATAGGGAAGCTCTATTTTTAATTTCTTAAGGAATCTCCATATTGTTCTCCAAATTGGCTGCACCAACTTGTATTCCCACCAACAGTGTAAGAGGGTTCCCCTTTCTCCACATCCTCTCCAACACACCTTGTTTCCTGTCTTGCTAATTTTTGCTATTCTAACTGGTGTAAGGTGCTATCTCGATGTGTTTTTGATTTGAATCTCACTGATGGCTAATGATGAGGAACATTTTTCATGTGTCTGTTAGTCATTGGTATGTCTTCATTGGAGAAGTGTCTGTTCATGTCTTCTGCCCATTTTTGGACATGATTATCTGTTTTTTGTGTGTTGAGTTTGAGAAGTTCTTTATAGATACTTTTTTTTCCCCTCTTCTGGTTCTCATTTGCATACAGTATCTTCTCCCATCCTTTTGCCTGCAGCCTGCATGTGTCTTAAAGCTTGCTCAGGTGAGTCTGTTACAGACAGCCCCATACCCGAAATAACTCACTTAATCCTCATCATAGGCAGTGCTGTTGTTATTATCATTTTTGGAGGAGGAAACCAAGGCACAGGAAGGTCAGGTAACTTCTCTTAGATCCAGTGAAGCTGGAATTTGAACCAGCACTTGACTCAGAGGTCATGCTCTTTGTGTCCATCCTTGTACATAGTTAAATTGAGATTTTGAATTTAAAGGAAGGGTGGTGGGATGGAGGGAAGGAAGAGAATATTCCTACATGACTTTGGGCAACTCTCTAGCTCCTTGGGGGAAAAATAAAGCTGGGCCCCACTATATTCCTTACCCTAAAATATAGTCTAGAAAAAAAAAAGATTAAAATGAAGAAAGAAAAGAACTCAAACTGTACTAGTAGAAAACAAGGGCAAGTATTCTTAGGATGCTCTAGTAAGAAATTCTTCTGACTACAGAAAAATAAGAAATTTCTGTAAGCCTAAGATGTCATAAATAAAATAAAAGAGACCTATGACAGTTTAGAAAAACCTCTTAAGAATCACCATCACTCAGCGTCAGGGAAATACAAATCAAAACCACAATGAGATACCACCTCACACCAGTCAGAATGGCTAAAATTAACAAGTCAGGAAAAGACAGATGTTGGCGAGGGTGCGGAGAAAGGGCAACCCTCTTATACTGCTGGTGGGAATGCAAGCTGGTGCAGCCACTTTGGAAAAACAGCATGGAGGTTCCTCAAAAAGTTAAAAATAGAGCTACTCTATGACCCAGCAATTGTACTATTAGATATTTATCCAAAGGATACAAATGTAGTGATCCACGTACCCCAATGTTTATAGCAGCAATGTCCACAACAGCCAAACTGTGGAAAGAGCCCAGATGTCCATTGACAGATGAATGGATAAGGAAGATGTGGTGTCACACACACACACACACACACACACACACACACACACACACACACAGGACTATTACTCAGCCATCAAAAAGAATGAAATCTTGACATTTGCAACAACATGGATGGAACTAGAGGGTATTATGCTAAGTGAAATAAGTCAGAGGAAGACAAATACTATAAGATTTCCCTCATAGTGGAATTTAATAAACAAAATAGATGAATATAGGGGAAGGGAAGGAAAAATAAGATAAAAACAGAGAGGAAGGCAAACCATAAGAGATGCTGAATTCTAGGAAGCAAACTGAGGGTTGCCGGAGGGGAAGGAGGTAGGGGGATGGGGTAAGTGGGTGATGGGCATTAAGGAGGGGATGCGAGGTAATGAGCACTGGGTATTACATGCAACTGATGAATCACTAAATTCTACCTCTGAGACTAATAATACACTGTATGTTAACTAAACTGAATTTAAATTAAAAAAAAAAAGAAAGGTGCTTTAAAAAAAATCAGTAGGAAAAATTGAAGAGGACATAAGCAGTTCACAGAAAATTAAATGCAAAGGCCCATCAATCAATAAACATGAAAGTAACATCTGCTCTTTCTGATAATCACAAAATGACACATCAAAACAAGACATCAGTTTTCAAGGTTTTTAAAAAAATTTTTTTGTTTTTGTTTTTTGGTTGTTTTTTTTTTAAGATTTTATTTATTTATTTGACAGACAGAGATCACTAGTAGGCAGAGAGGCAGGCAGAGAGAGAGGAAGGGAAGCAGGCTCTCCGCTAAGCAGAGAGCCCTATGCAGGGCTCGATCCCAGGACCCTGGGATCATGACTGGGGTCATGAACCAAGCCAAAGGCAGAGGCTTTAACCCACTGAGTCACCCAGGCACCCAGCACTGGCAAAGTTTAAAGATTTGATAACAAACGGTGTTGGGGGAAAGAGGGCAGGCACTCTCATGCGTGGCTAGGGCAGTTCAGACTTGTTCATCCTGTTTGGAAGACAATTCGGAAACATCTATTAGATTTTTATTTTATTTTATTTTTTAAGATTTTATTTATTTATTTGACAGAGAGAGATCACAAGTAGGCAGAGAGGCAAGCAGAGAGATGGGGGGAAGCAGGCTCGTCACTGAGCAGAAAGCCTGATGTGGGGGCTCGATCCCAGGATCCTGGGATCATGACCTGACTGAAAGCAGATGCTTTAATCCACTGAGCCACCCAGGTGCCCCTCTATCAGATTTTTAGATCCACCTAACCCTCAACTCCTTACTGTTTATCCTGCAGCTCACCTCACACACAGGGACGAAGATACATAACCAAAGATGGTTTTTTTGCAGGCAAAAGGTAGAAACAACCTCTAAATACCCATCAACAGGAGTAGACTCACAGAAATTACAGTGCGTTTTTCAGTGGAACACGTGAGCTGCTATAAAAGCAAGGGACGGGGGCACCTGGGTGGCTCAGTGGGTTAAAGCCTCTTGTGATCTTGTGATCTCTGTCAAATAAATAAATAAAATCTTAAAAAAAAGAGAGAGAATAGTTAAGAAAAACAGAAAGGGAGAATACTGTTTAAGTGCCTCACCCTAAACTTTCTTTTTATATTTCTCCATGGACTCCCCTTCTCTGACATTTATAATTTTCAATCTGGAAAAGCCAAAGAGACATCTCCAGTCTTCATCCTGTCCTCAAGGAAAGGGGGCCTGGAGAGGTTTCAGCAGCTGCAGGGGACCCCTGGCTAGCCTGTCTGCAGAGACGGGACTCCTGTGATGCTGCTTGTGGGAGAGGGTCCAATGACCCCTTTATGCATGTGATCAAAGCTTCATCCTTGGGCGTGGCCCTTTTCTGACACGTAGTCCCACGACTCTTATTTCGCATGCATCCACGAGGGGAGCCTTTTAAAATGCACATTCCCAGGCACCTTCCTGGAGATTCTGATTCAGTGGACTAGGGTAGGGTCCTTAAATCTACATGTTAGCAAGCCCCTCCCTTCACCAAAAGGCGCTGAAGTCCTACTTGAAGTCCCCTGATGGATATGGGCCCCTCTGAACTCCCCACCTCAGCCCTGCTGTCCGTGTCTGGATATCTGGGCTGAAGTCCCCCCGCGTGGGAAAGTGGGGTGCTCCTCAGTCACCAGAAGGGAAGTGGCAGAGCAGATCTATGTGCTTGGGCTTTTATTTTTTATTTTATTTAATTTTAATATTTTATTTGTCAGAGAGAAAGAGAGAGCACAGGCAGGGGGAGCGGCAGGCAGAGGGAGAAGCAGACTCCCCACTGAGCGTGGTGTCCGATGCAGGACTCGATCCCAGGACCCTGGAATCAAGACTTGAGCCGAAGGCAGACACTTAACCGACTGAGCCACCCAGGCGCCCCAGTGCTTGGACTTTGAGTGCAGCACTCCGTCTGTGGGGTCCCTCCCCACAGGCTCATGCTCACCTAGGATGAAGGGTGGCTCCCCAGTTCACCCACCCCAGGGATGAGCAGCTGGATGCAGAGATAGGGGGCCAGCTGGGGGGGGTCAACCAGGGTGCCCCGCCCCCCATGAGAACTCCTCCTGGTGAGATGCTGACAGGCTGTGGGGCTTAGGCTGCTGGGCTGGGTGAGGAACTGTGGGGAGGCTGGGGAGATCTGAGAGTGCTTTGTTGTCCCTGTGCTACAGAGCCTTGGAGGAGCCATCGTCGTGGTCAGGAACGGAGCAGGGACAAGGCTGGGCCACTCAGAAGCACCTGAGGACTGATCGAGAGGAGGGAGGGCCCGTGACCACGCATCTGCCTGAGCCGCACGCCTCACCTGCTGGTCCAGGTAGGTGCTCTTTCCACCATCCCACCCAGCAGTGCTAAGACCCTAACACCATCTTCCTCTGTCAGCCTTAGGAAATGCAGCCACCGCATCACCCATGACCTGGGGCTCTCCAGCCACGGCTTGGGTGAGCGCTCTCCCAAAGCCCTCCTAAACCTACGGCCTAATGGGGGGTGCAGGAAAGCCCAGTCCTCTCTCTGAAGGCCACTGTCCCAGGTGACCTTGGCTCCTGAAGCCTGGGCCTTAAGGGGGCCAGAGACTACTCTGGCTCTGGTCAGGATGTCCCCCGCCCCGCAGAAACGCCCCCAGGCTGAGCGGTTAGCTGGGTCCCGGGTGGCTCCTGCCCGCACTGAGCCCAGCCTGGGACAGGCCCAGAACGCAGCCAGACACATCCCTCCTAAGAGCGCCCTGCCTGTCGACGCGTGTTCCCCAGGAAGGGATTATGACAAATGGTATCTTCGTAGACTCTTCGAGCTGGAAGGGATCTTAGTGCTATATCCCACCTCAGTCTCTTTTTACTTCTCAAGCCTCCCTTACATCAGGAGTGCTGCTGACAGTGTCGTAGCTGAATGTCTCAGAGAAACCAGATGTGATTTTGTCAAAACAGTCTAGGATACCCTAGGGTCTCAGGCAGCCCTTCCCGGGTTCGGCTGCCTCTTCCCTGCCTGGCCTCAGCCAGTCTCTCCCCCGACCCACCCCGTCACCACTCCCCTGTTTCCACCTACCCAGTGGCTCCTAGCAGCCCATGTGCTCTGTGACAGGGACGCTGGCGGTGATCGGTGATCGGGTATCCCAAACTAGAAGAGGTTAAAGCCAAGTTAGCATCACAGTGAGGCTTTCTTCCCAGTTCAAGTAAGAAAGTTAACAAAATCAAGAGAGGATTGGGGAGTCGATGGAGGCTGTCCCGCTGATAAGATATCTCCAGTTGAGAGTCTCTACAATGTCTTTGCTGCCAAAGACGAAGTTATCCGTGTGGGCTGTTGGCAGAGAAGATTGTGATTATTGTCATTATCCACAAAAGCGGTCCTAGATGTAGCTCGTTCCTGTGCCGATCAAAGTGCCAGATGTCCACGTCTCCCTCCTAGTTTCCTGGTCCAGCCTGAGAGGGCCCCCCAGGGCAAGGAATCTTAGCTAGAAGCAGGATCTCACTTCCATCCCTCTGGCCATGCCCTCTGCCCCAGCCCATGCCGGACCCTTGTCCCTCCAGTTTCGATCTCTGAGAGGCGGCATCGAATCGTGGTGATGAACACAGACTGAGGGGCGAGGAGGGTTCGGGTCCCCGCTCCACCACTACTAGCCCTGCCATCTCTGTGTATGTCAGTCTTCTCATCTGTAGAATGGGGATAGCAACAGTACCCCAGGGGAGCTGTGAGGATTAAAGCATGACAAAAGCCATACTCCGCTTCCTGAAGCAAGGTAATGCCCTTCCTGCCCTGCTCCACCGTCATCCACCGCTCCGCGTTGCCTGTTCTGTGACTACATCTATGAGGTCCTTTAAGGGCCTCAAAAACAGAAGCTTTATCATTTTCCTTGCACGTAATAAAAAATCCGTGGTGTTTGCTGAGAGGGAGGGTTTCTACCCTCAAGGCGGATGAACGAAGTCCCCCAGGAATGGACGTGCAGCCCCAGACAGCCCCACGGACAGCCCCACGGACAGCCCCACGGACAGCCCCATGGACAGCGCCACGGACAGCCCCACAGCTGGGAGTTTGCTCCAGGCTCTTCTGCCTCCCCAGCTCTGCCTGGGTGCCGGGTGCTGGCTCTGTCCACGGGGCAGGTTTGGGCTCCCTTGGGTCTGCGGGGACCTCAAAGGCAGGGAGCAGCATTTGGACTCCAGCCCTCCGGGTACCCATCAGGGTGAGGAGAGGATGCCCAGCCCAGGCCAGAGCAGGCAGTGCCCGCAGTTATTACTCCCATTCTTGGATGAGTTCAGGCCAGGCGGACAGGACGTCCTTGTCCTTGTTCAGCACCGGGAGGTGACCAGAACCTCTGCCCCTGGAGCTTGGCTGGGAAGCCCGAGGCCAGCAGAGACCAGCTGTGATCTGGTGCCCCCGACGGAGAGCCCGGCCCGCCCCACGCCCCACACCTCCACTGTTTCCCTAGCGGAAGAGAGGCCCCTGCCACGGAAGAGAAGGCACTGGGTTGGAGTAGGACAGACCTGTGTCCAAAACCAGGCTCCTCACCAGGTGGGAAGACCGTGGCCATGTCACTTAGCTTCTCTGAGCCTCTATTTTTCCATCTGTAAAACGGGAGAATAAAACCCATTCCATAGGGTTTCCGGGAGGCCAAATGGATCAACATGCCCAGGGCACCTGTCCAGCGCCTGCGCGGGGCGGGCGCTCGGTGACCTGCGGTGGTTCTGTTCCATCCGCCAGAGGCGCTCTTCCAAGCTGCCTGGGGTAGCTGCCTCAGTCCTGCGAGACTCTCACTTTCCTCAGTTGAAAATTTCCTCACTTGGCCTCAGGGACGTGGTGATATCTTTGGCAGGGGAGGGGAGGAGGAACAGTCCAAATCTTCCCAGATGCCTGGCAGGGGAGCAAGGCTCGGCGGGGCAGAAGCAGAACTCTGGGCGGCTTTCGCGGAGATTTCCGCTCTGGTGCTGCCAAGCTCAGGAAGCTGGGAGTGGAGTGACGGGGAGAGAACACACCAGACCACACTGCTTTGCGCAGGGTGCTATGTTCCTCTTTATTCATGCAACGAATGAATGAATTTGTTGGGATTCCAGGCTCTAGGTGGAGCAATGGGAGATTCAGTGACAAGACGGATAGACATGGGCCCTGCCCTCATGGCATCTTCATTCATTCTCATGGGGGTGAGGACAGACAGGGAGCAGCATAAAGGATGGCAGGGGATCAATCGGGGGAAACAAAGAAGGAGGGGGGACTGGGAGAGCCTGGGGAGTTCCATTATTAAATAGGGTCATCAGGACAAGTCTCACCGAAAGGTGACATCTGAGACACCAGTTGTCTCTCCCCCACCCGGGGAACCCCTGACAAGCACGTGAGCTCAGAATGGGGGCCGGGTGCCTTTCATGAGATCTCCGGATAGGAGCTAAATCGAGAAACCCTCTTAGTCCCAGCCCAGGTAATGTCATGCCCTTCCTCCGAAGCCTTCAGTAGGTCCCTATTGCCTACACAGTTAAGCACAATTATTCATTCTGAGGTTCAGGACCTTCCTGCTATCTCACCAGACCCCGCTCATGCCAGCTCGGTAGCCATGCCAGTCTACCTGCCATTTCTGGAATATTCCGCACTCTGCTTCCGTCCATCACTCATCCGTCCCCTCTGCCCAAACTGCCCCTATCCCCACTGGTTTCTCTTCACCTGCCACCTCTCTGAAGCCTTCCCTGCCCCTGGGGAGCTGTGGTCTCTGAGCCCCATCAGCCTGGCTTTTCCCTTCTCATTACGTGGTCCTTGCTCTGCCGTGGGTGTGTGCACTGCTTTCCCTGGGAGAGGCCCTTTCACCTTCAGCAGGTATGGGGCTCAGCAATCATTGGCTGAACCGAGGGTGGCCAAGTTCAGAGGCCCGCAGCAATACTGGGACAAGCTGTGGGGGATGTGGCCCACTCACACAAAGAAGGCAGAAGGGGGAGGCCAGGGGTGCCTGGTAGCTCAGTCAGTTAAACATCTGCTTTTGGCTCAGGTCTTGATCCCGGGGTCTTGGGATCCAGCAGGGAACCTGCTTCTTCCTCTCCCTCTGCCTGACGCTCTCCCTGCTTGTGCTCTCTCTCTCTCTATCAAATCAATCAATAAATAAAAGCGTAAAAAAATAAATAAAAGAAGAACGGGGAGGTCAGCAGGAAAGGGGAGAGGGAACCAATTCACAGGTGAGACAGCATGGAGGAACTAGTGAAGAAAGGGAACAGAGATCCCCACCAGAGAGCTAGACCATCGGAGACAGAAGGATGGATCTTTTCTGCTCCTACTCCCTTCAGCATCCCAGACCAGTGCTTCCTTGTGTCTAACTAGAATACCTCTTGCTGTAACTTGTGCTCATTTCCTTCAGTTCTATCCTCTGGACTCAGGGAGCTATATGAGCCCTCATTCAGCATGGACCAGAGTGACTTTCTTGACCCCCCCATCGAAGAGGCAGGAACAAGGTCCTAATGAGGCTGGCCCCCGGTCTGAGACTTTATGATCTAGTTGAGGGGGCCAGGACCCCTAGAGCTTACCAGAGATTGCTTGGAGCCAGAGTATGGGGCCTATGCCTCAGCCACTGTCCAGGGCTAGCCTTCACCACAGTCAGATCTGTAACCAGAAATCCCCCACTACAACACTGTGCTTCTCAGGCCACTCTGCTCTGGGCCCCCTCTGCCCCGCTGGCCCCGGGAAGCCTGTGAGCTGGGCGCTGCAGCCTCTGCCATCTGGCTGGCACCCAAGGCTGGAGCAGCTGCGCTCTGGCCCCTCCCTCCACCGCTCCCCACCTCCCCCAGAGGCAGCCAGCCTGGGTCCTGCCCTATTTAGACAGATGGGGACAGAGCTGGGTGTCCCTCCCATCTCTGCTGCCCTGAGGGGTGGCGTGTTTCCATCTGGGACCGAGACTCTCTTGGGGGAAAGCCTTTACATAAGCCAAGCCCACCTCCCTCTCCACCTTTGTGCACGCGTGGTCTCAGGGAATGTCATGCCCTTGGACTCCCTGTGGCCACAACTCCCAACTCCAGGTCAGAAGCCCCACATGCCCCTAAGGCTAGGTGAGTGGCTGCCAGTCTCCTCACTGACAGTAGTTTCGGTCATGGAGCTGTGAGGAGAGAAAGCTCATGCTGACAGAGTCTCGGCACAGCACCTGGCAGTAAGCCCTCAGTTAATGTGACTGCTGCCCGCTGATGTTGCCTTGGCTGGTGCCGCCTCCAGGCAGCCTTCCCAGATTGTCCACAGCTCCTCCACTGGGCTCCCAGCACCCCTTCACCAGACCTCTGGAGGACACTCATGCAGACCTGTCACGGCTCCTTTGTGGTCTGGGGACCTACTAGAATCTAATGCTTGGACCACAAGCGCCTTGATTGCAAGGAACAGAATCTGGCCCGTTATTTCACTGAATGATTTCATGAGTGACAGGTAGGCAGCTGGGAGGGACAGACTGAGAGGATAGGATGGAGCCTGCTAGGCCTGACATTTCCAGGGCCTGTCCTAAAAGACCGGGACGCCCACACTGAGGCCTGGGGGAGGGGGTGGAGGATGGAGACAACCCCCATCCTATGTTCCATTGTCTAATGGAGTGAGCCTCGACGTGAGGCCCCATCCAGCAGAGTCGGCCTCACCCGGGAACTGCCGGACTCCAGCCCAGACCTGTCGTACCAGAAACCCCGGGGATGGGACAGCATCTATGTGGAACAGGCCCTCCAGGTGACAGTGACGCAGTCAAGCCCGAGAACCACTCTCATGTGTCCCAGTGGCTCAGATTCATAGGAGGTCAAGTCTCAGGGGTCTCTGCTCTGCAGAAGGCTTTGATAAAGCCATCAGGCTAGGACCCCAGGGCATAGCTCCTGCCAGCCCCACCCCCCTGAGCTGGAGACCCCTTGGCTGACAGGCCAGGTCCCATAGAGGACACAGTCCCCATAGACCTCCCCTTTCCCCAAGTGGCCCCAGACCAGAACGAGTGTTTCTCCAGCCTGGGCTCAAAACTAGTCCCTGCCCACTGCCACTGGCCAGCATCCTCTTGGGGCCAACCCCCGTAGCAAGATTGAGGGCAGATTTCTAGAATGTGAAGGCTAAGAAAGACCCTAGAGATCACTGGCCGCACACGTGTGTGTTCACACAGACACACACACGTGCGCACGTGCACACACGGACCCCGGCAGATGAGAAGCCTCAGATCCTGTGGGGGAGAAGAGTCCCCGTGGTCAGGGCTGCCCGGTCTTCCTCTCCGGGTCATGTCCTCCTCCAGCGCTTCTCCCACGTGGCCGCCTTTCAGCTCGGTCTGGCTTTGATCTGTTTGAGTCGGTTAGGTAGGCACAGTACAAAATTCAAAAAGGGAGAAAGAGAATATAACGAAAGTCCATTCCTCCCCCTGCTTTGGCTTCTCATTTCCCTCCCCACAGGCAACGACTTGTCAGGTGTTTCTGGGGTCTCCTTCCGGAGACCGGGCAGGCGTGTAGGAGGCAGCATTTTCCATGTGCCGTCCACATCTTGCTTCCTTCACGGAAGTAGCGCATCTATTGCCCTTTATTCTGATGGCCTGCTTTCCTGTTTCCGGGGCTCCCCTGGCGGAGCGCTCACTGAGGCCAGGTCCGTCTGCTGTTGAGCTTCCCCCCACTTCCTAGTCCAGTGCCGGCACCCAGCAGGTGTTCAGTTATGGCTGGCTCCAGCTACGCATCAGAGAACCAGCAGCTGGAGGGGCTGCGTGGGCTGGGGCTCAGCCTCCTGGCTGCAGAGCCTTGGGTCTGTCTGTCTCTCCAGAGTGGGACACCGTCCACTGGAGCTCATCCTGGCCTGCAGAAGGAGCTGAGGGGGATGACGCCCAACAGTGTCCTCCAGCCTGCCTGCCTCTGCCGCCGGGCCCCGTCATCCCGCTTTGCCTGGGGCTGGCTCAGGCATTGAGCTGGCTATCTCTCCCCTCCTGTGCTCTCCCCTCTCGGTCCACTCAGGACTCATTCGGGGAAATCCAGCAGGGAAGAGGCTGGGGAGAGAACAACACTCTGGCCCTATGATCATGAGGATGATGACGAGCCCTTTGCCCCGTCTCTGCCAGCTGAAGGCTCCGTCCCACTTGTTAACCCGGAGATGAGAATTAAAGCAACATCTCAGGGTTGAAGGGAAGCCTGTGGCTTTACCTGCTTGTGGTGGGAATGTGTTTGCTCCACAACACTCAGAAAAGCGATGTGCTACTTTTTTTTCCCTTTTTTAAAAAAATCAAGTCAGAACCGGCTGCTCAGCCCGAGATTTCGCCATGCCCTCAATCTACTGATGGAGCCCAATTCCAGAGGGAGATGGAGGTGGCCGGGGGCTGTGGAAGCCAGGGAGATACTTGGCACCAGCAACCTCTACTCATCTGTGGAAGGAGGAACTTGGGTTACAGGGTTCGTAGGTACCCCTCCAGCCAAACACTCTGGGATGAAGATCAGGGGGCCAGTGAGGTCCAGCACAGCCCACTACCATTCATTCCTTCCTTCCACAAACATCTGTAAAGCACCAAGCTCTAACCAGCACAGCAGAAAAAATATTAAGCAAACTTAGCCATCACAGAGCTTTGTATCCCCTGGGGGAGTCGGCCCTTTGGCATGTTATCCCATAAGTCAACATCGAATGTACTAGGTACCAACAAGGAAAATACTGGTTAACTATATTGAGCCATTGCTCTGTATTAGGCACTGTTCTAAGTGAGCTGGGTCATATAATCCTCACATCTACCCAATAAGGTAGATGTTACATATAAGAAAGCTGAAGCACAGGGAAACTAAGATACTTGCCCCAAGACACGGAGCTTGTAAAAGCAGAGTCAGGATTGGGGTCCCGAGGGACCTCTACTTAAATGTCACACTGTGTCTGTCTCCCAAGAGACTGAGGCATGGAATGTGGGGGCTTGGCCTGGTCTGGCGTTCTTCCCTAAGGAAGCAAAAATTGAGCTGATATTAACTAGAGGAGAATGAGTTAACTAGTGGGAGGGAGGAACACTCCAGGTGGAAGGATCAGCATATGCAAATGTCCTGTGGCAGCAAGAGAGAAGATGGCAGGCTCCATGTATTGAGGGAAAGAAAGAAGGCCAGGGGATGAGAGAAGGGGAGAGCTGGGTAAGATGGAGCTGGAGGGATAGGCAGGCCTTGCTGGCCAAGTTAAGAAGAGTGCCAGAAAGCAGTGTTGAGCTGGGCCTGACAGTGGAGGGAGCATTCTTCCTCAGCAAGGATCTGGAGGCCTTTCCACAAAGGAGAGGAATGGAGGAAACAGAGAAAGCCAAGGGCTTTGAGGAGATGAGGGGCCACTCATCTGCTAGGGCTGAGGCTTCTTATAAGGACCCAAGAGGGCCTCCCCCTGGAGCAGGCCAGGAGCCAGGAGCTCAGGTGTCGAAGGAGCAGAGCCATGCGAAAGCCAGAACTGGATCCCTTGACCCCTGAGTTCACGTTCCTCCACCTGCAAGCCAGGGATCAGGGACCCCTGCAGCCTTCGGTGTGATTGTCTCTCACCCCCCGCCTCCAGGAGCCACCAATGGGGCATCAGTCTGCTGCTGAGAACTCCTTCCTCTCCTCCACGCTGCTGGTCGGCAGCACATAGCCCAAGCCCAGGAGGATGCCTCCTCCTCCTTTCCATCTTATAAATCTACGTGCAGGGCATTTCATTGATGGAAACTGACTTGAAGTCGGAGCCCCAGCTGCAAGGGGGTGCTGGACGGGTCACGTCTCACTTTCTAGCTTGTAGAGGGCATGTCTGCTAGAAAGAGGTGCAGTGGCTGCTGAAGGCCATTGGCTGCACCTAACACACGATCTGATAGATTTGTCAACCAAGAGGATGCTTGTTAGGAAGCCTGGCACGGTGCCTGGAACATGGAACTCTCTCAGTAGATGGCAGCTGTTCTGACGAGGTCCGGGGCCCCGCTGCCCAGCCCTGCCTGCAGAGAGCACCGCACAGGGCATTCCTCTGAACGTCCTGCTGCTGCTCCAGCCGCTGCGGCTTCAGGGCTGGTGGAGGGGGGTAGGCTGACCTCCGTGCTAGGAAAAGGACAGCAAAGGCAACAAGCAACATTCATGGTGCTCACGGTTTCTACCAGAGTCTCTCCCTACTCTCCCTTTGGACTGTCATAGCTGCCCCGAGGTAGGCAGAACAGAGGAGATTGTGTCCATTTTCTTTAGAAGTATTTTTTAAAAGATTTTATTTATTTATTTGAGGGAGAGAAAGAGAGAGAGAGCATGAGAAGTGAGGAGGGGCAGAGGGAGAAGCAAGCTCCCTGCCGAGCAGGGAGCCAAATACAGGACTCCATCCCAGGACCCTGGGATCATGACCTGAGCTGAAGGCAGACGCTTAACCAGCTGAGCCCTGATTATGTACATTTTATGGAAGAGAAAACTGAATACCGGTAGGTTAAATTGCAGTTAATAGAGCCAGATCACACCCATTATCCTGACCCCAAAACATACGTTCCCTCCACTCCATGCTGTGACCCAGGGAGCAAGACTTGGTAACCCACAGTGTGCTGTCGGGGGTGGTAAAATGAGTGACTCATGTTATGCAAACATATGCAAATCACATTTTATTATTCCTGTTCCCAAGTATGGCCCTGGGGGCAGGCCCTTCTGTCTTTCATTGAGGCCTCTGCATGCTGGTTGTTGTGGGAGAACCACAATGATGGGGGCTGTGATCAAGGGACCTGTCCGGGAAACTGGCTGCTCACATCCATGGAAAAGGGACAGAGCACCAGGCAGTGAGAGCAAAGGCCAGCCGTGCAAAGAGTGTGGGGACAGGGCGCAGACCAGGCTGCTCACTGGAGGGTGGAAGGCTTCGGGGATAGGATTGGAGCTGGACCCTGGGGCTGTCAAGGCCCCAGCCAGCCCCAGGGTGGGGGACGTGGCACAGCTCGGGGATACCCAGGGAATGGGACAGATGGCAGGTGTGTTGCCCTGGGAAGTGGCTAAGCCAGTGACCACGGGCACAGGGAGAAACGTCAAGCGGTGAGAAGTGGCGTGGCCTCCGCAGACCTCCAGCCAACCTTCCCCAGATTCCCACAGAGCCGAGGGGCAGGGGAGACCCAAGAGCAGACTGCAAAGACCCGGGTCCTGAGCCGCCGCCCCATATGGCCACATCGCCTCCCCCTCCTTCCTTTCAGGGGAGGCAGGAGACCTTTAGATCTGCAGGAATGCCTTATCTAGATGCAGATAATCCTGGGGACCCTAAGCTGCTGTTTCTCCATCTCAGCTGCACCTAAAAATGGACTGGGTGTTCTCGTTCTTAGAGTCTGGAGTGGGACGTGAGTGTGTGATCTACAAAACACCTTCCCAGGCTCCCCCACCCCAGCCCCAGGCCGCAGAGTCATCCATCCAAGCCTGAGAGCGCTGAATGGGGAAACAGGAAACCCAGTTCTGATGCCCGGTCCACCACTTTCCCTAGCCTTAGGCAAATCTCGTGGCCTGCCGGCAACCATTTCTTCGTGTGGAACGTTGGGCGAACCCCCTTCACTGTGACGATAAGAGGAGTCTTGAGATTCAGGGCAGTTCAGGGCAGGGAAGATTCATGGCCCGCTGGTGTGGCGGCTGGGGAGGGACATTACCCAGAACCCTCACTGCGGTGACCCTGCTTCCCTCCTCCCTCTCTCTGGGGCCCCCAGAGAACCCGCTGCTGAGTGGACCCTGGAAAGGGGGATGCAGATCTGAGAGCAGAGGGTGCAGAAGCGATACCAAGTGAGACCCAGAGAAGAAGGGGAGGTGGGGGTGCCCATGGCCGGGGGCTCCACTTCATTTCAGGTCCAAAACCATGGCAAAGCATCTCTCCTGGTGTTGCCAGAAAGGTGATGAGTAATTGAAGGCAGCGAGAAGGCCAGATGGTGGGGGCTAGGGAGCAGATGCTGTGGCTTTGTGCACTCCAAGGGGGACATGGTTGGAGGGGGGTGGCCTCCCCACCCAGCTTCTTGCCTTAGGATGTGTCTTTGGCCTCTAGTGATTTGCTCGTCCAACCAAATTGCAGGCCTCTGGATCTGTGCCTGAGAACCCACAAGGATGGTGGCTTTGGGCAGTGCTGGGAGCCATAGACTGGGTGGCAGCAGGCTGTATCTCAGAGACATCCACAATCCTTGGTCCAGCCTGGCCCTTGGAGAATTCCCACAGAAACCCCTCAACTTACAGGCAGAAGCCCAGAGAAGAGAAGGCCACAGGTGACCCTGGGGGTCCCCAAGTCCATGGCACTTTCCACTGCGCCACCCTGAAAGGCTGGACAAGGTTCCATCCCCGGGCAAGGGCTTGCTCAAAGTCACCCCCTTCCTCTGCCCCCTGCCCAGCACTCCAGCCCAGCAGAGGTCGAGAGCGTCCAGCAGCCAGGGAGCAGAAGGTTACAAACTGCTCAGGTTCAAGCCTCCCACTTACTAGCACCATGACCTTAGCCAAGTTATCGAACCTTGTCGGGGCCTTAATTTTTTTTTTTAAAGATTTTATTTATTCATTTGACAGACAAAGATCACAAGTAGGGAGAGAGGCAGACAGAGAGAGAGGAGGAAGCAGGCTCCCCACCGAGCAGAGAGCCTGATGCAGGGCCTGATCCCAGGACCCTGGGATCATGACCTGAGCCGAAGGCAGAGGCTTTAACCCACTGAGCCACCCAGGTGCCCCAGGCCTTAATTTTCTCAATTTTTCTCTTGCATCTAGGGATGATTGTGGTACCCTGTGGTACTTGTGAGAATTAAATGGGCTATACTTGAATGGGAAGATTTCCTCGTATAGTAAGTGCTCATTAAATGTTGGCTATTAATAAGATTGCTCTCCTCCCTCTCCCCCCCAAACCTCAGGGCTCCTGGACCACCCTTACTCTGGGATTTGGGGGATTTGGGTTCCTCATGCAGAGGACTTGGCCTTGAGATGAGGAGAGGGGAGCAAAGTGCTGGCCTGGCTACTAGGACAGCAGTGGCTGAAACCAGGCCAGGTCTGGAAGGAAGCGCGTGAGCAAAGGGCCCCAGGACTAATAGAGACTAAGCTAGTTCTTTACGAAGCCCACTTGCCGAAGCAAATCTTGTCCAGGCCTGGGATTGCTAAGCCTTCAGGTTCTGCCATTGGAGGCTGGGCTGGGGGAGAAATGGGAAAGGAGGAAGACCGCACATTGAGGAGGGGGCTGAGAATCCTGACTCACCAGCCAGCATCGCCACCGTCTCTCCCTGCCCCTCACTGGCCCAGAAAGCAAGGCTGACATTTGTGTCTCCTGTGCAGGAAGGACAGAGGCAACAACCACCTACAGGCGGCAGTTTTATGGGGGTATTGGACAGTCCTTCCCATATTCCAGATCTCTCCCCTGGCCTGTTCCAGAACAGAGTAGGTGGATGGAAACCAGGAATGGTCCGGTCTGGCTCCTCACCACCGTGTCACAGATAAGCTAGTGCCAATGACGACAGTACGAACTAGCAGCACACTTTCTCAAGTGCTCTGCGAAGGGCTTTGTGTGATTTCGCTTGTTTCATGTTCGTAATAACCTCATGAGGCTGTGCTTCTATTCGTTCCAATTTCCAGAGGTGGAAACTGAGGCTCACAGAGGTGAGGTCGCTGTCCATGGTCACACAGCTAGCAAGGCTGGACCTGGGATTTCAGCCCAGACAGTCTGGCTACAGACAGCCCACTTCCTCCCACGGCCCTGATCTCCTCCCTGTGCTCTGCTGTGAAATTCATGCCCAAAGAGGAGTCCCCTGCTGCCCCCTGCTCCAGCCAGGCGGGTGCCACCTGCTCGGTGTTCCTTCATATCCCGGAGATCGCAAGTTTTGTTCCCAGTGCTGATACTTTGGTCTCCAGAAAGCCCTCTACCCCTGTTCTTCACACCCAAGAGCTAGAAAGAAGGAAGAAGGAAAGCTCTCCAGAAAGGAGGGTCCAGGCACAGTCCAGGGGCGAGGATGAAGGCAGGGCAGTGCTCTGGGTCTCTACAATAGCCTGCCTCATCCCACCTGTGTCTGCTGCTGAGGACGCTGGGGAGGGTGCTGAGGTGGGCACGAGGCTCTCTCCTCTCTTGTCCTTCCTCACCTCCTTCCCTCATCTGCTTCCCTCACCTGCCTCACCTTCCGGCATGCTGCACCTGCCAGGCCCTGCCCATGGGTTACACCCCCCTCCAAGCTTAGAGGCTTGTGCCTTTATCTGGAGCCCCTCCCGGAGAGAGCGGCACCGGGGCCATGCCTCTCCCAGCAGCAGTCCTCTCCCCAAATCCCAAAGGCTGGGAACCCCCAGAAGAGGCCCCAGCAAGCTTCCCTGTGCTGCCAGTTCTTGCCGAGTGAATATAAAAGCAAACAAATGCGAACCAGTGATCCACCCTGCGCTCTAGCCATGACTGTTCGGTTTTACCTTCCCCAAAACGCCATGCTCTGTCCCCGCTCTGGGTCTTGGCCAGCATGGTTCCCCTCTGTCCACGCTTCCTACCACACTGTCCTGATTCCTCCTCCTCGCATCTCAGCCGGAGGGGACTTCCACGCAGAAGCCTTCTCTCGCCACTCGAGGTGGGCTCGCCCCATGGCCTCCCTGTCCTGGGCCATCAGGCGAGGGTGTAGTGGCATATGCCTGGCGTGCCTACGTGTCTCCCCGCTGAGTCTGGGAGCCTCATATGGACGGAACCAGGTCGGCTGGGCCCCCAGAGCCTGGCAGGATGGCTGGCACATGGTAGGGACTCAGCCCTTCTTTGTGGAAGGGAGGGAGGGAGAAGAGGGGGCGCTTTTGGAAGGAGAGAGAATGATTGTGTGGGAGCTAGTGGAAAAGAGCAGCAGCAGGACTCAAACCTCCTTAGAGCCAGATGGAAGCCAGAGCTCGTCCCAGTCCGGGACGCCCCCTTCCCTCATCATGCACGGTATTACCCAAATAACAAGTCACTCATCCCGACGGCTGGGCTCCAGGTCACAGGGCGCTCTCTCCTCCCTGGTCTGGCTCCAGTCCCCCAGACAGCCCTGAGCTGGGGAGGGGGGCGGGGGGTCCCTGCTCTTCCCCTCAGTTTAAAGACGAGAGTCCAACAAAGGGGGCCGGGCAGCTGGATAGCCACATGCGAAAGATGAACTTAGACCCTCACCTCGCCTCCAGTACCAGCCTGCACTCAAAGTGCATCTCAGACTTTAGTATCAGAGCTACGACAATGTGACTTTTTAGAAGAAAACAAAGAAGATCTGTAAGACTTTGGGGTAGGCAAAGATTTCATAGACACCATACTAAAAGCCTGGAACGTAAAACAAAATCTGTAAGGGTGCCTGGGTGGCTCAGTTGGCTAAGCGACTGCCTTCAGCTCAGGTAATGGAATTCCAGGATCGAGTCCCACCTTGGGCTCCCTGTTCAGCAGGGAGTCTGCTTCTTCCTCTGACCCTTTCCCTTCTCATGTTCTCTCTCTTAAGTAAATAAAATCTTTTTTTTTTTTAATCTGTTAAATTGGACATTGTCAAAATCCCAAGCCCTGGTGCTTCAGAGATACCAGGAAAAAAAGAAAAAGAAAAGAGCCACAGACTGAGAAAAACTAGGGACGAAACACACCTGTGATAAAGGCTGAGCATCCAGAGCACAAAGATGAGCAAAGACGCCCTAAGGGATGATGCGGCCCGAGAACACGGCCTGGGTCCCTAACTCTGGTCTCTCCACCGCCTTTGTCCTCTTGCAGCTGCCGCGGAGCTGAGCGGAGCCCCCAGGCCTGACTCTGCCCCTCCCTGGAGAACCGACTCAGGTAAGGACCGGCTCTCCCAGGCCTTCGGATCGCGCCTGCGCAGCCCGGCCCTTCCCCAGCGGCTTCCTCAGCGCGGGCTCCCCCGGGTGGCCACTAGCAGAACTGCAGCTCCCTGCCGCAGCTGCCCAAGAGATGCCCAGAGAAAGGCTACTAGCTACTTGGGCTACTTTGACAGAAGGCTGCAGTTTAGAGGTACCGGGTTCAGTGTAAACCATTTTAAGTTTACATTTAGCTAAGCATGAGTGTGTCAATGAATCAAGCAGAGACCTGGGGTAATAAAACTGTGGGCAGCCTAGGGCAGAAAGACAGGGGAACAGAAAAAGATAGGCAGGAGGCTCCTTGCTACCATTAGATGCTAATCCGGCTGGAAGGAGGGTGAGTTCTGGTGTTTTCCTATTTCTTCGAGTTAGTACAGGGAGCCCCACACCCCCAGGCCACCTCCCTTGTCCTGCACACCTGTCCCTTCACCTTTATGCCCCTTTTCATCCCCATCCCCCAAGCCTCCCCAACTCCGGCCAGCATTCCACGGTGTCCCCTGGAGCCGTGCATCAACACGTCTGGCAAGTGTCTTTGGAATACGTCTGTGTTCCAGGCGTTGCTCTCCGTGACTGACGAATCTTAACCCACCTGTCCCTCTTGACAGCACTGTGAAGTGGGTACTGGTTACTAACACCACCCCCCCTTTTACAGATGAGCAAGTGAGGCAGGGAGACCGGAAGTGACTTGCTTGAGGTGGCTAGTGAGTGTTGGAACTGGGGTTCATTGCCACCGAGCCCGCGATGCCCAGAAACACCCCCAGCTTCTGCAGCGCCTCACCTGCCCGCTGGGACATGAAACCAGAGACGCCCCAGGATAGGACTTCCCTTACTCCCCTCCTTCCCGGAAGTGTTCCATTCGTCACACCGGTGCCGTCCCGGTCTTCATTCTTAAAGATTTCCACAAAGGACACTCCCGCCTCTCCGTTCCTTGACATCACTCCCCCGCTCACGCCATGGTCATGCCCTAGACCTTCTCACTACCCATAATCAGTCCCTTCTTGGTCTCAGTGTCACACAGCTCATTTTCCTATCTGTCAGCTCACAGCCTGTGGCACTTGACAATTCTACCTCCCTGGACCCCTGGCATCTGTCACTATCCCTCGCCCAACGTGCGTCTCCTTTCTCTCCTTACCCGGCCAGTCACTAAAACTACTCCCTCACATACAGTGCCAAGCCTCTTATTCTCATCTTGGGGAAACCTCTAGCCTGCTTAGGTCGAGCTGTGCGCCCCTTCCACACCTGCAACCGCACAGATGAGTACAGCGGGGGAAATGCCCCGTGAGTCTGGCTGTTCTTGCTGTCGATTCAAGACCATGAACTTCAGTGGACCCTTAGGGCTGCCTGGCAGTCCTCCCCATTGCCGTCCTCCATTCACTCCACCACTCCTCTGGCTTTCTATTTCTGCCTTTTTTCCTGTCCACAAACATCCCACATCTGCCCACCACCAGCAGCATTGCACAGTCACCTTGAGACCTTGTTCTCTCCGAGGCTGAGAAATAGAAGCCGTGGGAGGGCACGCCCACGAGCCCCGCCAGCACACCTGCCTCCCTCCTGCTGTCGCGGGTCAGTATCCAGCTCTGGGCCAAGGCCAGCTTCACTTGGGCACCAGTTCCCAGCCCTTCCCACGTCCTCACAGTGCTCCAGCGATGCCCTGTCTCTCCCACATCACCAGCTTTTCATTTTCTACTGGACCATTCGCCTTGGCATACCACGTTCTGCTCCTTCTCCCGTCCTAACCACTTCCAAACTCCCGTTCCTTTTTGAAGGAGCTGTTCACGCCCACTGGCTCCGGATCTGCTGGCATCCTCCTCTCTCGCACCTGTTCCAGTCTGGCCACTGACTAACCTCCACGTTGCTTTAATGATGGCTGATTCCCAGTTATCCTTTTACGTGGTCCCTCCCTTCTCCTGGAGACACTTAGCTTCCAGGACACCACCCTCTCCTGCTGTTCCTCCTCCTTCCCTGGCCGCTCTTCTAGTCCCTCTCCTGTGCCGTCCTCCTCTGTCGCAGCTCTCTGCACTGGAACACCCCGGGGCTCAGACCTTGAGCCTCACTCTGTGCCCACTCCTTTGGCAATCCAGTCCTATGCCTCTTGGAGTCCTCTCTCTGCTGTTGATGCTCACATTAATGTCTCCCGACCCTCCTCGGAGATGCAGACTCGGCTCCAGCATCCGCCTGGCATGTCCACTTAGTATATCCAGCACCCGGCTCCTGACCGCCTCCCACCCTGCACTTCCGGCTGTCGCACCCAATAACAGCATCTCCCCTCTTCTGGTTGCTGGACCTGGAAACTTCAGAGTCATCCTGGACTCCTCTCTTTTACACCCTAGCCACCTCCATCCATTCTATCAGCAAGTCTTGGCTTCACCTTCAAAATACTTCCAAAATCTGAGCACTTCTCACCACCTCCTCTTTCCATCCCAATCCTGCTGTGGTTACCTCTTGCCTGGACTGCTACAATTTCCTCCTAACTGACCTGTTTCTATTTCTCTGCTTGACCACCCCCCTGTATTCTCAAACCAAGGGTCAGAGTGGTCCCTTTCATACGTTTGCTGATGCACCACCAGCATGGGTCTGGTACAAGGCAGCTGCTCACTATATACTTGTTGAGTGAAGGAATGAAGGAATGAGCCTACTTTTCTTGAATGGGAGTAAAGACTTCCTAGGATGAGATGCAGTCTGGAGCCAAAACAAATGATCTTTAAAAACCAGAACAACTTTGGAGATAACTTCAAGCAGCTCCTAGTCACTTCCCATTTTCTTCGATGCTTCCCACTCTTCTCCAAGTCTGGAGAATATTGATGCCCATGACCCTGAGCCCTCACCAGATTGGCTCAGGCCCCTGGGCAGGTGCTAATCTCCCTGGTTCAAGTTCAACATTAAGACAGTGACATTTACCAAGTCACCACTCTGTGCCGGGTGCCCTGCCGCTTTCCCTCATTTAGTCCTAGGAACGTTCTTTTGTTGGAAACTGGATCAGAGAATCATAGGATGTTAGACCCTGCCTGCACGAGCGTCCCATGAATGCACTCCTCTTCTCCAAATGGAATACTCCCACTCTGGGGTCCTACCCGCCTTTGTGAAGTTTGTTCATGCAAGAGATGTTATGCAAGAGAAGCTTCACAAAAGTAGGAATAAGAAGATCCATTTGGAGGTGCATTTGACAACTCTTTCAGTAAAGGGATCTGGTTTGGGGCAGCTACTGTCTTATGGGATAAGGCTGCATGCCATCTCAGGTCTGAGTCTCCCGCCCTGACCTGTTCCGGTCTGGCCATGGGCATGCAGTGTGCCCCGCCCCATCTCCTTGGCAGGCTTCTGTGCTTACAGAGCGAGAGGGTCTCTTGTCTGACCTGAGTGTCCCTTTGTCACCAGGGAGCTCTCAGGATGACTGTTCCGCCGGGCAGCCTGAACACGATGGAAAAGGCTCAGAACATGACATCGAACGAATGCTTCCCTTCCCGGAGCACCGTCTTGCAGGGACAGCCTTTTGGGGGCATCCCCACTGTGTTGTTCCTCAACATCTTCTTGTGGGTGGTAAGTCCTGGGCTCTGTGGTGGCTGGTGAGGACTCAGCGGGGGCAGGGGGTGGGAGGCGGCGGGGGCACAAGTAACGCAGCAGGGGCCTCAGCACTCCAAGTACATGGAGTGGGAACTCCACAGCAGTGGGGACTCCCTAAATGGCAGTCCCGTTCAGGGCAGTCTGGGAAGAGGGGACTGCGGGCAGAGGCAGAATTCCTAAGACTCCCTTCCCCGCGCTGCTGTCCAGAGACCCACCTGGCCAGTGCCCTCGGGCCTCCCTTCTCTCTCCCCTTGCTGATTTCTTCAAGGAATGTTCTCTCTCTCTCTTTAAGATTTTATTTATTTGAGAGAAAGAGAGCATGCACGAGCAGGGGTAGGGGTAAAGGGAAAGAGAAAAGCAGACTCCCTGCTGAGTAGGGAACCCCATGCGGGGCTCCAACCCAAGAGTCTGGGGTCACGACCTGAGCTGAAGGCAGACGCTTCACTGACAGAGCCACCCTGGTGCCCCTTCAAGGAATGTGCTTGTCAGCTAGTTCCAAACATGACAGCAAAGCTGTCAGTAGCCAACTCTGAGAATCCACTCTGTGCTGGGACGGTATCCAGAGTCGAAGAACGCATAGCCTCCACCCTAACAGGGCTGGATACGGGGGGGGGGGGGGGGCGCGGGGGGGGGCAGGGAGCCCCTGGGAGCCTGAGGGATAGGGCCTACTCCATGGGGATGCAGGAGCCAGCCAAGCAGAAGACGTAGCCCCACATCCCCTTCCCTGGCCCATAGGTCATCATTTTGGTTTACTCCTTCCTCCGGAAAGCCGCGTGGGACTACGGGCGCCTGGCTCTGCTGATCCACAATGACAGGTGAGGGGGAGCTGGGGGTCAGGATAAGCGAGCTGCTCCCCTCTTTGGGGGATGTGCTGCCACAGCCAGGACCCAGCAGGTACCCTCTCGGCACCCACTCCTGCCCTGCACTGGCCCTCCTTGCAGGAAGAGAACTTGGTCGGGGGTGTGGGGGGTGGGGGGACAGGCAGTCATCTCTGGGCACGAGGCCACTTTTTTCTCCGCTCTAAGACTTTCTGGATCCCATGGTTCCCAAGCTCCATTGGGCACCTGGCAACAGGGGTGCTTAATGGGGTCTGTCGCCCGAGCTCTGTGCTCAGCACATGAGCTAAGGCATGTCTGGTCCTGGACAGGAGCGTATTGAAGCTCTTGGCCTGGGGACCAGAGGGACAGAAGGCCCTGAGGCCTTTTCTCTCCTTTTCTGCCCCCCTGCCCACTGCTTTTCCTGGCCACAGCTTGACCTCACTGATCTACGGGGAGCAGAGTGAGAAGACATCTCCGTCAGATATTTCCCTGGAGATGGAACACAAGGACAAGGTGAGTGCTGGGGGTGGGGGGCTGGGCCCAGAAGGTTCCTCGCTCTGGGCAGCAGCCCAGCCGTGTGCAGGAAGGAGCGAGCTCGCACTCAGGGGCTTTATAGCCTGCAAGACCAGACCTGGCAATGTGACCTTGGACAAATTCCTCGGCCTTTTGCCAAGCCTCCGTCTCCCCATCAGGAGGATGGAACTCTTCACCGTTCCTACCTCCAAGTAAGAGTTAGTTAATTCTATCATTGTAAAGGGATTTTTAAAACGAGTTTTCCTGCTCTTCTCAAATCCTCAGCCCTCGTCACAGCCCGGGTCCTGCCCAACTCCCCACTCCAAGCCAAGGACTTGGGTCCCACTTGCATAGCGGAGTCTCGCATCAGGCAGGGATCTCCTCAGCCTCCCGCCCTGCTGCATGCAGCCGGGTCTTCTCTTCCTTCTCTTCCCTGTCGGACGCCAGTCGTCTGCCCACGCTTGTTCATTCGCTCAGCCCGTTGTCCTGGTGCACCTGCTGTGGGCCACCCCTGGTCTGGGGACCGGGCAGTGAACAAAACGGACCAAGTCTGGCTTCCTGGGACTTTCTCCCTGGCTGAGGGACCCCCAGACAGAGGCACATGGGACGGTGGTCAGTGCATGAATTCCAGAAGGGGCCGGGAAGGCTGGCCACAGTCATGGAACGGAGCTGGAGTGTTACAGAGAGGGTCGAGGACGGTCGTGGGCCCCGCCGCTGCCCACAGCTGCCTGTCTCCCTCTGCCCCATCACGGCGCAGCCGCAAGAGCCGTCTGCCCCTCCTCCAGCCCTGCAGCGTGGCTCCCGCCCTCCATCCCACCCGGACAGCTCACCAGGTGTCTCACGCCGTGAAACCCAATGGACTTTCCTGAGTTCTCATCCCGGGTGATCTCCCGAAACACCCGGCCCTACAGACCATGTTCTCTTCCGGAATAGGCCCTTCCAGTTGCTTCCGTGACACCGTCTCTGGGGCTCCCTTCTACCCCGTTGTTCCCCTCTGTCTTCCGCTGGCTGCTCCTCCAGCGCCCGCGTTTCCCTCAGCGGGTCCCAGGCCTCCCCCTCGCGCTCCCGGGCAGTGTCACCCACAAGTGTCACTTGTGACCTCAACTGCCCCCTCCCCACAGACCCTTCCTAAATTTCCGTCTCCAACTAAACCTCCCTCTGGGCTCCAGGCACATTTATCCAACGGCCTTCAGAATAGCGCCACAGGGATATTGTAAAGGCATTTGGGATTCAGTGTGTCCAAAACACGCCACGATGTCCCTCCACCCCCCATTCCTCGATCCCTGGCCTCAGACTCTACCCACCACCTACCCAGGTGCACCCCCTTGCTGTGGCCCAAGCCCCAGGCACCGGCAGTCCATGACCGAGCTGTGTTGCCGTCACCTTCCCGGTCTTGTTCCTCTCCTCCTCTCCCCCCCAGTCCAGGCCCCCGTCGGTCTCTTGTTGGATGATCAGCGCGGCCTCTAACCAGTTTCCACGTTCACTCTTGTGTCCTGTGCCAATCGTTTTCCACCTGCCTCCGAAGTGCTCCCAGGAGCAGGGATACGCATTCCCCTTCCCTGGCTCCCCAATGTTCTTGGCATAAAGCGCAGCTGCTTTGCCGTGGCCTTGTACTTTGTCTCCTTCCCCCCTGTCTGGTCTGTCCTCCTCCCAAACCCCCCATCCCCGGCCACATTGGCCACCGTTTAGATCCTCAAAAGCGCCACCTCCTTCCCTCCACAGGGCCTTTTGCCGGCTCTTCCTTGTCCCCCACCTTCCGGTGGCCCCCACTCAGGGACAACACACGGATCCTTTGCTCAGATTTCAGCCCCCGCACCGCTGCCCCGGGAACCCCATCCACCCGACGTGTGTCCAAATCTTTTGTTCTTGACGCATGGAAAATGCAGTCGTCTTCTTCGGGGCTCTTACCCCAGTTGGTAACAGTCCCTCATCTACCCGATCGGTCCCGTGTGTCTGATCCCGCAGCGAGAGCGGGTGCTGACTGGGTCCTGCCCGCCATGGTCCTCGCACCCCGGCCAGCCTGCCGTGAAAGTAGCATCTGATAGGTTTCGTTGAAGGTGGTGAGTGAGTAAAACCATTTTACTTCCGCTCTCATCCCTCCGAGAGACCTGGCACGGTCTGCCCCAGTCCGTGTGGGGAGCCGCAGACCGGTTTGTCTCTCGGAGTTTCTCCGTGGAATACGGACAGTCACACCTTACTTTCCAAGGTGGTTCCCAGGTTTATTTTCAGAAACGTGACTTTGGTTGGGGTTTTTGTGTACAATGGCAGAAAAGGTCACTTATTTTAAAAAACAGCTGAGAAATCATAATGACAACAGCAGGCAATCACATTGCAGAGCTAGAAATGAGGCAGGCAGGGGGAGTGGGAGGC
The DNA here is from genome assembly GCF_922984935.1 of Meles meles. Classification (NCBI taxonomy): domain Eukaryota; kingdom Metazoa; phylum Chordata; class Mammalia; order Carnivora; family Mustelidae; genus Meles; species Meles meles. The sequence goes on along the minus strand of NC_060071.1, from coordinate 134,246,863 downwards.
GGGGAGGTGGCCCCAGGAGCACCCCAGCCACAATGCCGGGGCCCCAGCCGGGGGCAGCAGAGGGGTCATTACCCCACGTGGTGAGAGTGAGGAGGGTGGGCCACGAAGAGAGGTGCGATGAACCAACCACAGTCACTCGGCCTTGTCAGCTGAGCCGGCTCCTGCAGGGGCGAGGCAAGAGGGGAGGAGGCGTCCCTTCTCGGGCCCACTGTTCGCTGCTGAGATTTCTGGACAGTTTAGGCCTTTCATAGCTGTGATGGACATGCGGGGGAGTGTGTGTGCATGGGTGTCTGTTGTCCGTGAGTGCAGAGAGAGATCGTCCCCACAGGCTCGCTGTGACTTGCGTGGGGGCCACGCTTCTCCTCATGACCTCTGCCCCTTGACGGACCAGTCCTGTGTGAATTCCAGGACGAGGCACTGCCTCGTGTGGTATTGCCCTTGACACCCTCCATAGAGAGGGGGTGGAAGGGAGTCCCAGGAAGGTGGGTCCTCCACCGTTCACGACCGACTTGCTTCCTAAATAAATCACACCCCGTTCGCTCAAAGGTGGGTAGTGGAGAAAGACCCTCCAGGGCAGGGAGGGGTGGTCAGACTCTCAGCCCAACTCTTTCTTATTCAGCGATTCAGTCCTTCCCTGGGAACTTCCCCAGTCAATGCCAGCATTCTTTTCCCCTCCATTGCTCTGGCTCACACCTGGGCATCTGTCCTGATTTTATTTATTATTATTTTATTTATTATTTATTTGGGGGGGAGGGGCAGAGGGAGAGAACCCCAAGCAGGCTCCATGCCCAGCGTGGAATCCCATACAGGGCTTGATCTGATGACCCTGACAACATGATCCAAGCCAAAGTCGAGAGTCTGACTGAGCCACTCCCCCAACCCTTTTTGAGAGAGTGTCCTTATCTTAGTTCCCTAGGACAGAACTGGGGAAATGGTCCCCCCAAGGTGGACATCCGTCAGGCAACCCCAATCCAGGGAAGGGGACTTGGTGGGCCTTATACTGGAGGGAACAAGGAACTTGCTTCTGTTTCTTGCTTGCCTGACCCCCTCCCTCCCCATTGCTTCCTTTTGGGCAACACCCCTTCCCCAGTCAGTGTGGTGCTGGGGAATGTCAGCCAGCCAGGCCTGCCTCTTCACTGATGTGCTTGTGGTCAGTGGGGTCAATCAAGAATCGCATCTTCCCCAGATTTTGCTAAACCCTGCAGGATCCCAAATGAAAGCATGCACCAGGGCAACTTAACCAGCTCCCGGATCTGGCAGCTTCTAGGGCCATGGGCCCAGCCTATCCTTGTGCACACTCTTCCCAAGCACACTTCCTCTCCAGGCCTTCCATCACCTCCATGGCTGAGGCTGCCTTTCCCTACCACCCAGAAACCGGACAGCAAGACCTCAAGAGACAGACATAATCGGCAGGACTCTCAGACAGAAGAGAAGAGCCCCAGGGGAGAGTCAAGAGAAGTGGCTGCCTTGGGGACAGGGAGATCTGGGAAGCCCAGAGATACCACCAGGATCCCTCCCTCCGGTCCTCTCTCCTCTGAGCGGGAGATAGACAAGCTCCTGCCTGTGGCATCGAAGTTGGCACCAAGCCACTGCAGGGTTCATGGTGCTCAGGAAGATATAGGAGCTCAGGTGGAGAGAGACCCCCCCCAACATCCCAAATCCCTGGTCCATCAACCCCCCAGAGAGAGTGTTGGTTGGCCCCGCTTGGGTCACGCTCCCATTGATCTCTGGCCATGGGTGGCAGACCCCTACCTCACGGACAACCCCCCCAGACCACAGGCCTGGGGCGGGGGGCATTCCCCAGAAGGAAGCAACGAGAGACAGAGAGCAGCCAACATCCACCCCACAAAGGGTCCCTTCTCTCCCTCTGGCCCAAGGCCCATGAAGCCCCAATTTCCTGTGACAGGACACCACATGGCAGGAACGTCAACACAGCTCACTTCCGGGAAGACCTCTCCCTGGTCAGTCAGCGCGGATTCCAGAGGGAGCCCACTTCCTTCCAGAACCCAGGCTCTTTCTCACTGCCATCTCTTGCCTGGAAGGAGGGCCCTGTGGGTGCTGCCTTGCTCCGCCCGGCTTCCCACAGCTGGAGGGCAGGCCTGGGGCTGGATTTTCTCACACGTTCTCTCCTTTCTCCCCAGGGCTTCTATTCCTGGTTCTTCAACACCGTCACCATGAAGTAAGTGCCTGAACTTTCTTTTCTTTTTTCTTTTCTTTTTAAGATTTTATTTATTTGTTTGTCAGAGAGTGAGCACAGGCACGAGCAGGGGCAGGGGGAGCAGCAGGCAGAGCGAGAGGGAGAAGCAGACTCCCCACTGAGCAGGGAGCCCACTACGGGGCTCGATCCCAGGACCCCGGGATCATGACCTGAGCAGAAGGCAGACGCTTAACCAACTGAGCCACCCAGCTGGCCCCCCACTCCCCCTGACACCACCTCAGCCCTGTCCAGGCAGAGGACGCCCTCTGGGGTGTGTGTGGGGGTGTGGGAATGGGAACTGGACACAGCCCGCAGCCCTCAGGAAAGGACTACTTCCTCACGCATATGAACCCACCCCAGGAGGAAGAAATTCTTCCCGCGTTGCCACTTGCTTTATTTCTGTGAGCACCTTCCATCATATTGAGACGGAAAAGAAACCACCAGGCAAAAGGGCGCCCTTCCTCTTGCCTCGGCACTGATGACCCAGGGACAGCCCCTTGCCCACTTAGCCTCCCGGATCTCTTTAGGGCCAGACCCCACTTGGCAAGGAGACAGACCTCAGGTCCCCCGTTTTCTCTTGACTCCCCCATGCGTCAGGATTCTGACTTCCCGCTCCCGATTCCGTCCTGCTTCCACTGAGCATTCTCCAGAGCTCTTCCAGAATTCTTCCAGAACTTTGTGCCCCCTGTGTGTACGTGTGTGTATACACGTGCACACACGCATGCACGATCGTGCCCGTGCACACAGCTCTGCGTCCATCTCATAGCCCTGCACATTCCTGGGCACTCCCTAAATATCCCCCATACGCCCTGTCTTGCCAGTCTTTCAAACCCCTCCTCTGGGGCCCTTTCTTGCCTGGGGTGCCTGCCTTCAGGTGCAGCCTTGCTGCCCCTCCCAGGCCACCTGCAGCAAGGGGCCGGATTGGGCCTGCTGATCTGCTTTCTTGGCAGAGGATCCTAGGACTTCCTCCTTCCTGCATGCGCCTCCACGCCCAGCAGTCAAGGGCCTGGCTGGGAGCATTCATACACCCTCCCAAGAGTCCCCTTGGCCCCCATGAGCCACCTCAGGGTGCCTGTCTTTCTCCAGACCTGCTGAAGGGGGCACAGGCACCCTGCCCAGACCCTGGAAACCCTGAGCTGGGCTTAGGACCATGGGTCTCTGATGTTTGAGCTCCCGCCCCACTGATGGGTGGTCCCCGTGGCCTTGCGCCTGGCCTCTACTCCCTACCCAGTCTACCTACATCATTCATCAGGGTCCCCAGGAAACGATACAGCTAGTTTGTGTGTGGTCCGGGGACCTTAGCCACACGCAGGGGGAGTGGAGGAGAAATGATTTAGCTCTTGGCACCTTCTCTGGTTTTGCTTTGGTAACTTCTAAGACATGCACAAGCTCACATTAAATATGTTTTCATTCAGAGAAGCATGAAAGTCCACCTCCAGCCCTCCTCCAGAGATGCAATCCCTGTCAACAGTTTCTAGGGAACTGTACTTTTTTTCCCTTTAAACAAACATTTACTTTAAAAAAAAATTTTTTTTTTAACGACCACCAAGGCATATGACCATCTGGAACTGGTGGCCTCAGGACACCGTCCAGGCTGGCTTTAGGTTTCTGGGTTTAGCAAAGTCGTGAATGTTGGGCAGGGGCAGGATGGCACGTTAGCTAGCCCTTTGCAGGGGTGAGAGGGAGGGGCTCCCGGAGTGCCTGGCCCTGTCGGAGCTGACTGCATCCCCAATCCTGGGTAGCTTGAGGCTGACTTTCTGGATTTCCTATGCCATCTGCGGACACGTCAGTGGGTATATACAGGGTGGGGAGAAACATGTCGGTATTGCAGGAAAGAAGCGTGGCAAATACAAGACTTCATGTGGCAGGCGTCTCTGTGGTGCGTGGGCAAATATGAAATTTAAGAGGCACATCATTCCATTGGTGCAAATCTGCGTGCAGCTGTTGGGGTGTGCGTGCCTGGACCTGCAGGTCGGGGGAGGTCAGTGTCCATCGAGTGCGTGTGTCTGGGTGTGGATCCCCGACTTCCCCCAAAGCCACCTCCATTGGGAAACCATCATCCGGGAAGGGAGGGAGGCTGGCCATTGCACTCTGCCTCCTGTACCCTTTGGGATGTCTAGAAGACAGCCTCACACATTTGCTGAGCAGGGACAGGGACACCAGTGTCCCTGGACACAGAACCCAGACGGCATAGTTGGAGAGACAAAGGTTAACAAGACTCACTACATATAATTCATAATGGGGAAGTTATAACTGCCGGGCAAGGGACATTGGGGGAGCAAGAAATTAATTCCAACTGGGGGGTTCAGGAGAAGCAAGTTTTGAGCTAGGTCTGGAAAGACGAGAAGAATTTCCACAGTAGGCCCAGTGGAGGGTCCATCACGAAGAAATGGCTGCATGAGTGCAAGTTTGGGGCAGAGATGGGCAGAAGCATCCAGAAATGGTCAGTCCGGAGTGGCTAGAACCAAGGATACATGGCAAGAGAGAGGCTAAATGATTGGGATGAAGCATCAGTAGGACCTTGACTGCCGTACTGAGAATCTGGGCTTTGATCTAGAGCAGTAGAGGGCCCAATCCTATTTTTGAGCAGGCTACTCAGGGTGAAAATCTGTAGGCAGGAGTATGGGCCGGGTGGGGGTTGCTGGCTGTGGACAAAGTCCAGAGGCAAGGTGAGCATCTAAGGAGGCTTTTCCAGTGTCTGTGTGAGAGGAAGTGCTGACCAAGGGAGGAGGCAGAGGGAGAGAGATCATGGGGCTCATAGTCCATGGGCATGGTCTCCACCTGGCCTCCAACTGGTTAAGAGAAGGAGTGATCCAGGTCTGGTTTCTGGGGAAGAAAGCGATGCCACTGGATGGGAGCTGATGAGACACTAAGGAGCTGGGGAATGACGGATTATGGCCAGGGCAAACCCGTGTGTTGACCAGCAAGCTATTGGAAGACAGGGTTCGTTAAATCTTTGGGGAAGGGTCAGAGCGGGAGGGCGTGGCCTGGGAGATGGGTGCACGAGGTCCTAGTTGAAGTTGTGGGAGCAGATCGATTACCCAAAGCAGGAAGCAAGATCAAAAAGAGAGTGCCGTGGGAGCAGGAGGAAGAGGCGGCCACCTCTAGGGCTGGACTCACTAAGCCCACGAGGCTGTGTGCGAGCTCTGAGCTCCCAGCTGAGTGGAAGGAGAGAAAGAAGAGGTCGTGGACATCGTGATTTGGGTCTCCTTTAGGAGGGCGATTCCAAGGTAAGTAGAGGCAGAGGAAGAGGGGGGCAGGAGGAGGGAAGCGGGTCAGGGAATGGAGGCTTGAGGAGTTTCTTGTATTTCAGAGTAGCCGATGTGCCCTTGAACCTGGTGGTAGCTCCAGGGTGTGGAAAGAGGTGGCTGCGAACTTGAAGATGAGAGAGGACAGTGGATACAGTGGGTTTCCAGAAAGAGGCAGCAGAAGGGAAGCGACCAGGGCCACAAGGAGAATTAGTTGTGACGAGGAGGGTGGTGGCTGGAATGCTGGGGTTCAGAAGGGGAAAGGATGGGGTAGAGGAATGCAGACAGACTCAGAACCACAGGCTGTCCCCGGAGCTGTAAGGTAGGCTGCTGAGGATAACCTGACTTCCCCCCAGAGAGATGGAGCAATGGGCCCAGTGCCCAGTGCAGTGGGGGGAGCAGGAAGGAAATCCCTCTGTCCTTGGTCCCACCAGCTCCCCTCATCTCCCTCCTGAGCCTGGAGGCTCTCTCAGCCCCATCCCGTCTGAGGCACGCTCCTGTCAGTGACCAGGGCTTGGCACCCACGCCAGCAGCAGGACCTCCCTTCATTCCCACTCCCAGCACCCCGCCTTCTCACCAGTTCCCACCCACCCCATTCTCAGAATTTAATTCTCAAGTCCAGGGCAGGAAGTATTTTAACGGCTTGCAGTTAAAAAAAAAAAAAAAATCAAGAACTCTAAATAATTCCCTAAATGGGGATTATTGAAATGCCTTGAAGATAGGCTCTTTATAGTATTGTTTAAAAATAACTCTGAATCCCGGACTGGATGCTAGAAGTTGCGTATGCCCTCCAAGCCCGACCGGAGAGCAGGGGTGAGTAAACTGGGACGTCCACCGGCAGAGTGGGGAGGCCACCTTGGTGCTGGGAATGGATCAGCACTCTGTAAGCGGAGGCCATGGTCACCATTACCACTGTGCGGCCGTGAACCCTATAGACAGACCGTGAAACAGCCAGAAAAGGCTTCAGATTAAAAGCTAAGCAACACAGCAACACATGCAATGCAATACTGTTTATACCGTAGTCCCGGAGTTGAGTCGGCAGGACGGCGGCAAAGCAGAGGCAATGGACCAAAATGCTTCCTGGATGGGATTGCAACACAGATCAAGGATTAGAATGTTGCTGGCCCTCCAGGAGCCCTCCTCGGCTCCCTCCCAACCCCCCTGTCCCCTCCCTCTACCTCCCTCTCTCCAAAGACAGCCAGTATGCTGATTTCTCACTCCCTGTTCAGGGGTGCCTGTTTTTGAACTCCGTGTACGAAAACATTCAGTGTTGGGTCTTTCACTTAACACTGTGTTTGTGAAGTCCCGCTATGGTCATTCGTTTTTTTGTGGTTTTTTTTTAAGATTTTATTTATTTATTTGACAGACAGAGATCACAAGTAGGCAGAGAGGCAGAGAGAGAAGGGGAAGCAGGCTCCCCGTTGAGCAGAGAGCCTGATGTGGGGCTCGATCCCAGGACCCTGAGATCATGACCTGAGCCAAGGGCAGAGGCTTAACCCCCTGAGCCCCCCAGGTGCCCCATGGTCATTCATTTTTATCTCCATATAGTATTTCACTCTATATAGAATGTGATCTATGTATCTCACATAGGGACATATATTTCTGTATCTCACAATTCTTTTTTTTTTATTTTAAGTAGGCTCCATGCCCCTCAACTCTCACCCCCCTGAGATCTGGAGCCGCACGTTCCCCCGACTGAGCCAGCCCGAGCCCCCGATATCTCACAATTCCTGTGTCCATTTCCACCCTTGGTAGTGTCTGGGGCTGTTGGAAATGATGTATCTGAGATTCTTCTACATATCTCTTGATCCACGTGTCTGTGTGTTTTCCCTGGGAGTGAAAGGAGGCGTGGAGTTGCTGGGTTACAGGTTGTGCGTATGTTCAATTTCCTTGATCATACCATTTGCCAAAGCGGTGGGGCCAGAGTGTGTCCCCACGCATGGCAGAGAGCTCCCAGGGCCCCCACACCCTCGCCGATCCTTGGTACTGTCTGACTTTCTAACCTCGACTCATCTGGCAGCGTGGAGTGATAGCTCATGGCGGCTCCCGTTAAGAATTCCTTTTTTAATTTACAAATTAAAAGAAACCACTTAAAAAAAAACTGGATGCATTTCCATATCACTACTGGCTTGTCTGCTGCCTGTGTCTTAGCAAGTGCTCAGCCCGTATGAAGAATCAAGAAGAGAGGGAACGACTGCTTGATTTCAAAAGTGCTTCTGGACTCCTGTGTGTGCGTGTGTGTGTAACAGCTTCTGCCTTGGATATGCCTGGGAAATACATTTCAGACATGACAGAGGCTTTCAGATAAAGGCTGATCTTTCTAAAAAAGTAGATAAAAATAAAAACATAGGGGTAAGGTGATCATCTCCTCCTCCTCCACCTCCCTCCAGCGTTCGCCGTGGCCGCCCCGGTGCCTGAGGAATGTCCTTGTCTGTGTGTCTTCCAGGAACGAGGATCTGATCAGCAAGTGCGGAGACGACGCCCGCATCTACATCACGTTCCAGTACCACCTCATCATCTTCATGCTTATCCTCTGCATCCCGTCCTTGGGTATCATCCTGCCCATCAACTACACCGGCACCGTTCTGGGTAGGCGGAGCTCAGTGAGCCCAGGGCCACGGGAGCAGGGGGACAGCCCGAAGGCAGGACAGAGCTTGGGTCTCGGTAGTCTAGAAATCCAAAGCTGAATTCCACGTGTCAAAATTAGTTATATGACCCGAGGCCCCCCCCAAACTTCAGTTCTCCCACGTGGAGACTGGAGATGAGACGTCCGTCGTCCCGAGGTTGGCTCAGGATCCGGCACAGCAGGTGTGCGGTGGGGATTCAGCCTGGAACTGAAGGCTTGGTGGCAGCCCCACGCGACACCTGGCGAGGTGCCTGCTAGGCCTTTGGATGGCGTGTGACCTACAGCAGCGATCCCCGACCTTGATCTCTCCCCTGCCCCCGTGGTGACACACGTGGCCCTGGAAGTACCAAACTGGTCTCCTAGGAAGTCTTGCTATTCGTGTTATAAACGGGCAGGTCCTTTGGACAGACTGGCATGGTGGGCTTGGGCTTCAAAGACAGACTTGGTTCCCCCTCTTTGACCCACATTAGCTTCCCGGAAAATATCTTTGCCCAAACTAGCAAATCATTTCATCTTCTATTCAACAGATCCGTCTCCCCGGGCGTCGGGTCCTCAGCTGTCAGGGGGATTGGGAGACAAGGCATGTCCGGTGCCTGGCACGTAGTGAGTGCTTGGGGACTAACAGCCATTATTTCACTTAACATATGAGGAGGGACAGAGCTGGAGGCTGCGTAACGAGGTGGTGTCGCTTAGCCCCCAGATGCCCAGGTGGCAGCTGGTGGTGCCCTGGTTCCTCCAAGGGCTGTTTCTCCAGCCAGAACTAGGATTCAGGTACTTCAAGGTAGCCTGCAACGTCCGTGCTCCCAAATGCGGCTACCGGAGTAAGCAACCTCTATCTTTCCCAATTCTCTTCCTAACAGCCAGTGTGTTGGCGATGCTATTTTGTATATTACGTATTTGTTATATTAATGCAGGATTTCTGGACGTGTTTCCTAACACCCAGAGATGTCTAAACCGACAAGCTAATACACTTTGCCAGGAGAAGTTATTCTGTCACAATGAGGCAATGTGACATTCTTGTCGTGATGGTTGCCATTGGTGATAGCCTTGCTGGTTTCGTCCCTCCACTCATGGTAGGGCCCTGGGCTCCTTCAATAAGCAGTTACTGGTGTCTGCCACACTCCACTTGGACACTGGGGTTGCCACACGAAGACGTGGTCTCACATCACGGCCGTAGAGCCCCATCCAGGAGTCCCAGGGGGAAGAGGAGTCTTCTGGTCTTGTTGGGAGTTGGGGGCAAGTTCTGGGGAACGAGAAAGAAGGGCATGGCATGGGCAAGCGTCCCCAGACCCCAGGCATTCACTCAGGAGCCTTGAATTCAAGCAGCCCCTTCAACTCACTCTGGCGAGGAACCCACCTTGAGATCAGCCACTTTCTTCTCTTCCAGATTGGAACAGCCACTTTGGTCGGACCACCATTGTCAATGTCTCCATAGAGTAGGTACCTGATCCTCTTCCCTCCTGGTCTACTTGCTGGGGCACTGGTGGGGAGAGAAGGTCCAATGTGTGGGTCGAAAGCGTGGGGACTGCTTTGCTGCTAAGAAAGGCCTGGTCTCCTTGGGATCTGTGTACTGTGGGGGGCGGGCAGACGTAGCATCCTCTTGGTGCCTCAGTGTCCCCAGATTTGAAGTAGGTAGAACTACACTAACTGGTCACTCCTGAAGACCCGCAAAGATGGTCCTGTTTGCTTCCTATGTCCAGTGCCCAAGCATCAAGGACGCTATAGCAAGCAGAGGCTTAAGATATTATTTCCTGCCCACAAAATAGTGCATGCCATCCTTCATATAATGAATGAAGGGCAGACCCTTTCCATAGGGGAGGGCGGGGACTGAGGACCCACGTGACCTGGCTTCATGCCCCGCCTATATTATGTCAGCTGACCCTGGCTCTGGGGCTGCGTGCACCCACCCCGAGCACCCACCCCGAGCTTCACCCCTGGTCTGGGTGGAGGTGGGGGAGGAGCAAGTGTTGTACGTGATTCGTGGATTTCAGCAGCAGCCAACCCAACCGGTGGCTCAACCAACGTGTGCCCAGCCAGATGTGGCCCTGCCGGTCCTCCCTGAGGAAAGAGGCCACCTAGGGGTCTTGGCCGCACATGACCGACTTCCAGACAAAGCTAAAGGGGCAGGTCCAGCAGGGGTGCGTGGGGGTCCACACGTCCTCCGCCCCACCCCAGTCCCTCTGCCCCTTGCCGCCTCCAATCCTTCCAACTCCAAAATCAGCAGAATGGGGCTCGGGCCTCTTCCTCACCAGCATCTCCCAGGCCAGCCACCTGCGTAAGGTGCCTACGCCCTCCTGACAAGATGTTTTAGTAGGGCAGGAAAGACCCTTCAACAACCATAAAGCCATATTGGCGGAGAGCTGGAATGTTTCCTTAGAAACCGTAGAAACTCGCAGCCTCTGAGGGCACGGAAGACTGAGACACCTAGCTAGATGGGGAATATTTGGTGAAACGTCGGGCACCAGGACAAGTGGCGAGGAGAGATTGTGAAACAAGGCAGCTTTTCTCTCCTCAAACCACACCAAATAAGGTGGGCCCTATTTCTGAGCAGTCCTCTTGGCCACATGCCTTGGGACAGCATCATACGAGCCACCCGTCTTCTTGTCCTGGGAGAGGCAGAGCGAATCCGCTGGGCCCTCCTCCCTCAGCCCCGAGTAGGACGCCCCATCCCTCACCACTGAGGACCGATGTCCCCTCTGTTGGGCCGTCAGGCAGCTGTGGGGGCGTGAGTTGGAGCCCTACGTGGCAGTGAGAAGTCCCCGGGCATCCGCTGCTTACCTCCCAGTGCTGCCACGGCTGGGAGTGACCTCTGTCTCTGACCCTCATTTCCCCGTGGATAAAATAGAGATAGTCACAGTAGCCCCCTCACATGGTGCGAGAATCTGGTGAGAAAATGTACAGAAAGCATCTCGTCCCCCCCGGGTCTGGCATGTAGTAAGCCCTTAGTCAATGTCAGCGTGCGGTAGCTGGCGTGGACCTCCGCCTTCTTACCATGGCCGCTCCCCCTTTGAAGGAGCCCGGGTGTCTGAGGGCGGCCCAGCGGAGACTGCCTGGGTGGGAGAGGGTGGTCTCACCCCTACCGTGTCTTGTCGCCGGCAGGAGTAAGGTCCTGTGGTTGCATAGCTGCTTCTCCTTCCTGTACTTCCTCCTCAACCTCCTCTTTATGGCTCACCACTGCTTAGGGTTTGTGCCCAAGAGGAGCTACAAGGTGAGTAAGTGAAAAGAACTCCAGACCTGCTCCCTCCCAGCCAGAGCCCGTGCCTGCTGGACCATCCCACTCCCGACCTTCAGAGGCATCCCCCAGTTCCCTACAGTCTGCACACGGGGGCGGGGGGCGGGGCCGTCTCTCCCAAGCAGGGCAAGCCTCCTCCCCTTGACCCCAGAAATCGTTACTCGGCCCATAGCACAGCTGTCCTGGTTGGTGAACCACTGGAAGGCTTCCAAGCCGGTCAGTATACCGCCGCTCCCAGGCGCCTCCTACCCTGTGCCCTGCTGCCCGGCCCCTCTCTGAAGACCCCTGGCTGCCCACCATCCACAGACTAAAAGATTAACCCTAAGTGCTCCATGCCCCCTCCTGGGGAGTGCCCAAATTCCTCGCCCTTCCACAGTCCCTGAGGTCAGAGACCCCAGGGCCTGGTCCAGGTGTCCCCCACTGTCCTGGTTTGGGTCCCCCCAGCTCCCAGGCCCTAAGATGAGGGCTTGCACAGCATTCACTTATCCTGAAGGCGATCCTGGGAAACACCACTAGAGGGGGAGGAAATAGAAGGAAAAGGAGATACAGGTGAGAGAGAGCAGTTAAGGAACTCTACCCCCACTGCCCTGGGAGAGAACATGAACTCTATAGAGTCTTCTCAGCCAAGGGGAGCCGTTGGGCATGTTCCCACTGACTCCCTGTCCACTGCTGGTCAAGGCTGCGTTCGGGACTTAACTCTTCACGCCTTGCTGGCTGGCACAGGCAGTTCCAGTGTTTAAAGGGCGCAGCTGCCCTTAGGGCGTAGAGATGAGGCTGAAGGGCAGCAGGTGGGCCTGGCAGTGCTGCCTCCTCAAGTCCACACCCGCACCGGCATCAGCACGCACCCCAGCCCAGCTCCAGCCCAGCCCAGCCCAGGCCCGGCCCAGACCCAGCCCAGACCCAGCCCAGCACCAGTAGCAGCCCCAGCCCAGACTCAGCCCAGGCCCAGCCCAGCTCCAGCCCAGCCCAAGACCCAGCCCAGCCCAACACCAGCCCCAGCCCAGCCCTAGGCCCAGACCCAGCCCCCCGCCCAGCTCCAGCCCAGACCCAGGCCAGACCCAGCCCAGACCCAGCCCCAGCCCCAGACCAAACCCAGCCCCAGCCCAGCCACAGCAAAGGAGGAGGCGTGTGGACTGTCTCGGCTCTGGTGGGGAAGAGAAACACCTTTGGCTCCATGCTCAGCCATCCAGAGCTGCAGGAGAGTAGGACCAGCTCCCTCTCTGCTGGCCGTCCTGAAGGACTGAGTCACTTTCCCCCACCCCAGGACGCAATCCACACCCCCCTGAAAGGTGACCCCGAATACACGGCCAGGGAAGCCGTCATGGAGCTTCTCCACCAAGGGGCAGCCGGGTTGAGTAGCAGACCTACTCCAGACAGTTCTGGGCCCACAAAGACCCAAACATCCGGGAGTCCCATGTAAACACAGACTTCTTTCTCCATTTGCCCTCCCCACTTAGGTCACAAGGACGCTAATGATCACCTATGTCCCCACGGACATCCAAGACCCGGAAATCATCATTAAGCATTTTCAGTAAGTCGGTCAAGTGGGCCAAAGCACCGATTGCCTCCTTCCCGGTAACCCTGCCCACATCGTCATGTGGGTAGGAAGTAGAGCGAGAGACACCCCAGGTGGTAGCCCATCCTGGACTTCGCTCAGGATTAGCCTTCCAGAATGGGGGGGGGGGCCCTGAGGCCAGAGTGGGGTTTCTCAAGGCAGGGGCTTTCCTGCATAGCATGAGTGTGTTTGGTGGGGCTGGGGGCAGGGGTGGTTATCAGTTTCTTCCTTTCCCTCATTGCTCCAACCACAAGGCCCGGCGAGCTCCTAGACCACAGTTACCTAGAACAGGTCATGTTGGGGCATCTTTTGTGACCCAAGTTCCTAGCCCCAGGAGCTCATTATCTCCCATGGGCAGGAATTTCCAGTTCTGTCCCCTGGCCCTATTCTGGATCATCTGGGAAGGATGTAGCCATTCTCAGATCCCCAGGAATCAGCTCTGAAATTGGACCAGTGGAGCAAGGAATCGAGTCTCCCACTCGAGAACCAGGGACCACAGGCAGCTGAGCCACTTGGCTGTGTGAACTGTAGTTCGGGGTGGGAGTCGGGGTAGGATGGCCAGTCCCCAGCACCACAGGCTGGCTCAGCGTCTGTGTCTGTGGCCACAGTGAGGCTTATCCTGGGTGCATGGTGACCAGAGTCCACTTCTGCTATGACGTCAGGATGCTGATCGAGTTGGATGATCAGAGGTGAGTCTGCAGGGGGGGTCTCCCTGGATCTGGGGTGGGGGGTGCAAGGGGGGTCTGCCAGCCCCCCCGACCACAGGATGCTTCCTCCTGCTGCCTGTTGGCCGACAGGCGCCACGCGATGAGGGGCCGGCTCTACTACACGGCCAAGGCCAAGAAGAGTGGGAAGGTGATGATCAAGACCCACCCCTGCTCTCGCCTGTGCTTCTGCAAGTGCTGGACCTGCTTCAAAGAGGTACCCGGCCCTGGGAACCAAGGGACGCGGCAGAGGAGGGGCTGGGGCACTGGGCCTCCAGCTCTGTCCAGGCCTCTGTACCGCTGGGCCCCGTTCAGGTCTGCTCTGGGGCTGTGGCTCCTGGCTCCTCCTCCCTTTCCACCAAGCCCTGCCTCCCTGTGGAGAATACAGAGGAGCCGAAGCCTTTCTTGGATCCCCCTCTGGCATGATCCACGACGGCTTGCTCTTGCCCACTCCAGTCTTGGATGGGAGGACCAGAGAGAACATGATAGGCTGCCGCAGGCTGCCATGCCTTGGGCTTTCAAAGGGCTAGGACAGGAGCATTCGAAGGCACCGGGCTTCAGCTTATCATCCAACCACTACGGCTAGGAGGAGGCCACAGGGCAGGACTGCACTCTAGCCAGTCCAGGGAAAAGAATCATCCCCATTTCCTGAAAATGCTGCAGACGCATTCTGCCACTCCTCTGGGAGTCCAGCCCAAGCTCAAAAGCACCCCTGGGCCCTGCTCTTTGATCAGGGAGCTGATTTCAGAGTTCTCCGAGTGGGATCTGGGAGCCCACTGGGATCCTGAGCTCTTTGCCAGGCTTGAAGGGAGTTGGGAATAGAGCCAAGGCCTTGGGCCCATCACCTGGATGGAAAAAGGCCTTATGTCCAGGCGAGGCCTTCCTAGAGCTCCGGCTTCTCCAGCTCTGAGGGCCAAATCTCGCCCCAGGTAGATGCAGAGCAGTATTACAGTGAGCTGGAGGAGCAGCTGACTGATGAGTTCAACGCTGAGCTCAACCGCGTTCGGCTGAAGCGTCTGGACCTGATCTTTGTCACCTTCCAGGACGCCAGGATGACGAAGCAGTGAGTGCCGGGGCCAGCAGCTTGCTGCGCTCAGCCCAGCCCTGAGAATGAGCTTCTGCTTCTCTAAAACCATCTTCTTTCACCCCCATTCCAGCCAAGGCGGGAAGGAGAGAGAACCTCCCTCCAGGTGGCCACATTTGGACCATCCCTCAACCCCTCAGTGCTCCTCACAGGGAGCCGCCATCTTGCTTCCTGGAGCATGTCTGCGTCCATTTCCACACAGCTGCCAGACTCCACTTGTCTCCAGAGACACCCAGGCCCCGAGCTCCCCATCCCCGTATGTCCTTGCTTCAGCACAGCTGTGGTCACAGTAGACATCTTGGTTCTTCTTCCAGGCCTTGAGAAGAATGAATCCATTTTCTCCATTATACATCACCCCTTTCCTCACCAAAAGTGACAGGACAGAGAAGCTGTCTGCTCTCCTGCTGCAGGTCTTCCCTAATTCATAGTCTTACAGCCTCCTCCTCCTTCTGCCCCAGCCTCTGGCAGATCTACCTTGATAGGGAGTCAATTCAGTGCATTTGGGAATGTTCTGGAAGGATCCTTAGGATAGGGTCAAATAGATGAGAACCCCGGCCTCAGTCCTTTGAGGATTGTGGAGGCCCTCCTCTCTCTGAGGGAGCCTGACCATACACAACACCTTGTCCTCACCCACCCACACTGTACAAAGGAAAAGTGGAATAGCCTAGAATTTAGTCAAATACAATTGTGTGCAATTTTGCAAGTCACTTATACTCTCCAATTTCTTATCTGCCCAGTTTGTTTACTTCTATCTTCCCTGTCCACTCCCCAGAGGGTTAAGAAGGGATAGGTGTTCTCTTTAGTATATATGTTGTATAAAACAATATACCGATGTAAGACAATACTGTTTCTTTTATTTTTTTTTAAGATTTTAATTATTTACTTGAGAAAGAGAGAGAAAGCACGAGAAGAGGCAGAAGGAGAAGCAGGCTCCCCACTGAGCAGGGAACCCAATGTGGGACTCGATCCCAGGACCCCGGCATCATGACCTGAACCAAAGGCAGACGCTTAACTGACTGAGCCACCCAGGCGCCCCACTGCTGTTTCTTTCTGAGACACTGTCACCCAGTAGGAAGGGTCTGAGATTTAATCACAGAAATACGAATTTTAATCACAGAAATATGAATTAGAACACCAAAGACTCCAGCGCCGGCACCTGCCCCTCTTTGGTTGTGTCTTCAGGCACCGAAATGTAGTAGTCTTTTTGATTGGAATTATCTTCATAGCCCATTAGCACAGTGTCGCACACAAAAAGAACTCAGTTGGTAGCTATTAATACTGAGATGAAGCTGAAATTAGTACTTCCCACATCAGCCTCGAAGAAAGGGCATGTCTTTGAGCTGTCCCTGCTGTCAAGTGGAAAAGACTTTAACTGAGAACAATGTTGTACGCCCCCCCCGCCTCCCTCCCCCCTCCCCCCACCCGGGGAAGTCCCTCCCGCTGCTGCCCCTTTCCTCTAGGCTCTGGGAGCTGCCCACCTCTAAAGCCCTGGGAGGCATACTTGAGGCTTCGAGCATCCCCAGGAAGTTGGGGCCATCTGTAGGACCCTGGCATGAGACCCCTCCTAAGCCTGTCGTCCTCAACCCCAGACCTCTCTGTCTCCTCCCCCCGTCCCCATAGCATCCGAGAAGATTACAAGTACATCCATTGTGGCGTGCCCCCCCAGCAGTCCTCCGTGAGCACCATTGTCAAATCCTACCGCTGGAGGGTCGCCCTGGCCCCGCACCCTAAAGACATCATTTGGTAAGCCCCTGCTGCCCCTCCCCTCTCCTTTCAGTCTCCTCTGAGACTGAAGAAGGGAATGGGGTGGGGGGAAAGGAATGGGGGTCTGTTCTCCTATGGGGCTGGGCGCTGTCCTTCCTGAGCACCGCAGCCTCGGCCGATCCCCAAACCCAGCCCACCACCGGGGCCTTGACAAAGGGTGTGAATGAGGGGGAAGACCCAGGGCCCAGTGTGCATGCATGCAGGTCTGGTGGGCTCCAGGGGCTGAGTTAGACCAGGACAGCCTGGGTCTCCCACTGACATGCAGGAACCCCCACATGGGCCCCATCGAAGGGCTGGGACCCGAGGTCCTAAGTGCGTCTCCCTCCTCCATCCTCCCCCCCCAGGAAACACCTGTCCGTCCGCCGCTTCCATTGGTGGGCCCGCTTTATCGCAATCAACACCTTCCTCTTCTTCCTCTTCTTCTTCCTCACCACGCCTGCCATCATCATCAACACCATCGACATGTACAACGTCACCCGCCCCATTGAGAAGCTGCAGGTGCCGCCTCTGCTCGGGCCAGGCGTGGGGGCCCCAGGGAGATGAGAGAAGGACTCAGGCGAGGATGGGATTGGGGGGCCCCCCTGGAACACGGCTCCCATGCACCACCACCAAGGCGGGGGTGGCGGCGGTGTCCGTGGTGGCTGGACTTGACTTTGTTCTAAAGGGGTGAATGCGCAGATCATTGCCCATCTGAGGGACTGGAGCTGGAGAGGAAGGACAGCGGGGGTGGGGGTCGCAGGCAGGCTTTGGGGAGAGATGGGGGCATGGGTAGTCTAGCCCAGAGGGGGCTTGGGGGCTTCTTTAGATTGGGTCCCCTGAGGCCAGCTAGGAGGGTACAAAGGGTGCATCAGAGGGTGTGGCCAGGGCGACAGCTCTGTTCTCCCCACTGTCTCTAGAGCTGGGGGTCCCTTGTTTGAGGGCGAGGGTCGGGGGTGGGGAAGAGTGAGGTCAGTCCCAGCACTGCTGTCCGAGAGAAGCGGGACGTCCACCTCCCTCACTTCCAGATGCAACCCCTCCAGGCTGGGAACGCTGGGCCTAGGGGAGCCAGCCCTGAAGTTAGAGGCAACTTCTCCCTGACAGGGGGCTGCAGAGGAGCTGGACTGGCCCATTTCCAAATCCTATAGCCTCCAGGCTGTCATAACGGGCCTGGAAGGCCTCCCCTTCCACATTATCCCCCTCCCTATCTAGCGACACACATACACACGCACACACACACACACGCATGCACACACATTCACGCACGCACAGTCAAGCCACACCACTTCTGCTGCTTGCTTCTGACCCCCCTTGCCAGCTTCACAGCAGGCCCCAGGGGGGCACCGCAGCTCCCCCCGCCCCTCCCCCGCCACCTTTCCACACCATATCACCTTGAAGGGACTGTCTTCTCTCTGAGCTGTGAGATGTCAGTGACCGCAGCTGGCTCTGGCCTGAGGGCGAAGTCCCTAGGGAAAGCCCAGGCTGCCCCTGCAGGGACCTCAGCAGAGAAGACCTCATGCCCCTTGAGGGCACTGCTTAGCCTTGGGGTGCCAGCCTCTGCCCACCCCAGCCAAGCAGACCCTTGGCCAGCAAGGTTGACGAAGAAGGCCATGTCCTCTGCACAGCCTCAGGGAAACCAAACCTGCTGTGGGACTAAGCTCCGGGAGAAGAGGCGGGAGGTGTGGGAGAAGCAGGGGTGGCCTGAAAGGGGGAGGGGCGCCGCTCACACTCATGTCTCTCCGCCCTTCTCCGCTCTACCCCAACAGAGCCCAGTCATAACCCAGTTCTTCCCCTCCCTGATGCTCTGGGCATTTACAGTGATCTTGCCTCTGATTGTCTACTTTTCTGCCTTCCTAGAGGCCCACTGGACCAGGTGAGATGGGGGCCTCCTCTCCCCGCCTGCTCTTTGCCCCAGACCCAGCCCCTCCCCCTGCCCACTCTCCCATCAGCCTGATGTCAGGGTCTCCCATACGGCCTAAGGAATCAAATTGATGTGGGATGACTTTGATGCCCAAAACAATCCCGAAAGACTAAGATGTATACATATGCATACATATATATGTGTGTGTGTGTGTATTTTATATGAAAGGGGGGCCTGAGTTGTCTCTGGGTCTCAGGCATGTGCCTCTTGGGCTGCTCCCTTAGCCCCCAGCCATGCACCGAGAGGAGGGAGCTGTGAGCAGAGACAGGCAGCTCGGAACTGCAGGCGGGACGCCCAGGATGAGGAGGAGAGAGCAGAAGGACGTCACAGAGGAGCCCATGAACTCAACCTGACTACAGACCCATGTAGCCCATGTAGCGGCCACATTTTATTTAAAGATTTTATTTATTTGAGAGAGAGAGCGTGAGCAGGGGGAGGAGCAGAGGGAGAAGCAGGCTCCAAATGCAGGACTCTCTCAGGACCCCAGGATCACAACCTAAGCTGAAGGCAGACGCTTAATAGACTGAGCCACCCAGGCACCCCTGGCATCCACATTTTAAACAATGGGCGCTTTAGCCCTAATGGCTGGTTAGCCCTCCCCGTTCTATGGTGGCCGCCAATTGAGTGGAAAGTATTTACCACATCCTGGGACAGGTGGACCTCTTTTGCCTGAAGGCTGTGTGGGTTTTGAAAGTGATTTCCTGCACCAGAAGTTCCTGCCATCCAACCAGGCAGTAAGCCATGAGGTTGGTCCTAACAGAAACCCTTACTGGTCTTTTCTCTGGCCAAGAACATGGCTTATGTGGATTACTGAGACTCTGCAGGGATCTTGGGCATCAGTGGTAATGTCCCTCTGACAAAGATACCAAGCATGCAGCACCTTTGTGCCCTTCCTGCCTGTCCTGTGCCCCAGGCTGACCCGACTGGTTGGTGCTGCTGCTCCCAGTGGCCGCCCAGCTCCCAGCGATCTGTGGGGTGGGCATTGGTAGGCACTGTCTAACCCATTTTCGAGGCCAGGTAGCTGTCTCTGTCTTTCCATGCATTCTGTAGTTATTAGGCCTCTGGTTCTTATCACATGTTTCTTTGTTCCCTTCTAGATCAAGCCAGAATCTGATCATCGTGAACAAGTGTTACATCTTTCTGGTGTTCATGGTGATTATTCTGCCCTCTATGGGACTGACCAGGTACCTCCCCTCCAAGCATCCCTCCCCGCTTAGACAGGCTGTCCCTAGAGTTAGAACCTCCTCTCTCAGATACCAGATATCTCACTACAAATCTGTTCCTCAAAAGACAGTGACGTGAGCCTAGCATGAGCCAGGTAGCCTGTGAACTTTAAGGGGTCAGCCATGAATTCTGCCTTCAAAGAGCTTATCATCCAGCGGGGGCAACAAGCTGTGCCTATCAGCTAACTGACAGCCCGAGGTGGGAAAAACGCAGCCCACGTGTGCTGGAAATCCACAAGAGGGAGAGAGCACTGTAGGGAAAGTGGCTGGTGAAAGTTTGCTGGAAGAGGCAGCTTTGAGATGACAGGCCAGAGGGTTCGGGCAGGGGTGGCCCAGCATGAAGAAGGCGGAGAGGCAGTATGGACTGACCAGCTGGAACACTAGAATGCCAGAGTCTCTAGGGATTGAGTCAGGGAGGACAGAGGGAAGCAAGCCAGGCCAAGAGGGACTGAACCCCAAGCCTCAGCTCACAGATTCCTTAACTCAAGGGCCTACATTGTTCTTGCTTCTAGTTTGGATGTCTTTTTCCGGTGGCTCTTTGACATCTATTACCTGGAGCAGGCGTCCATCAGGTTCCAGTGAGTACGCCCCAAGCATGCCCCCATGTCCCCTGGGGCTCCCGTGGGCCCACGCCAGGTAGACACATGTCTCCTTCATTTGCTCACATTGGTAGAGGTGAATGTACACAAAGAGGGTCATGAAGTTACCTCTTAACCTTTCCCGGGTCTGGGACCCATTTGGAAATCTGGGAAAGCCCAAGGATCTCTTCTCCAAATGAAGTTTTGTAAATAATAGGAAATTTGTAGGAAATTGCCCTCACACTGTCTGTGTACCTTTCATCCAGCTCCCTCTCCAGTAGCTTGCATAACTAAGCGCCGAATCACAACCAGGAAACTGACATTATACACCCCATGGGGCTTATTCAGATTTTGCCGGTTTACTCTGAATAGATTTCTTTAAATGCACAGAATACCTGCATTACAAAGAAAACCAATATTGTTATCAACATTATTTTTTAAGATTTTATTTATTCATGGGGCGCCTGGGTGGCTCAGTGGGTTAAGCCACTGCCTTCGGCTCAGGTCATGATCTCAGGGTCCTGGGATCGAGCCCCGCATCAGGCTCTCTGCTCGGCGGAGAGCCTGCTTCCCTTCCTCTCTCTCTGCCTGCCTCTCCTGTGATTTCTCTCTGTCAAATAAATAAATAAAATCTTTAAAAAAAAAAAGATTTTATTTATTCATTTGACAGAGAGAGAGAGAGATCACAAGTAGGCAGAGAGGCAGGCAGAGAGAGAAAGGGAGGGAAGCAGGCTCCCTGCTGAGCAGAGAGCCCTATGCGGGGCTCAATCCCAGGACCCTGAGATCATGACCTGAGCTGAAGGCAGAGGCTTAACCCACTGAGCCACACAGGCGCCCCTCAAAATATTTTTTTAAAGTACATTTGTAATAAAATCCTTACTAGCACATTTAATAAGAGGACAATGCATTTTACATACCTGCAAGCCAATGTTACATTTTATTGTTTTAGAAGCATCAGCATGAACGCCGAGACTGCTTAGCCGGCAAAACATTCCATTGGGTGGGAGGTGGGATCTTTGACAAAGCAACACGCGTGTCATGTTGGACATCCAGCCAATTTTGATTTTGTCTTGTTTTTAGGTTACAAATATGGCAAATTCCAGTTTTCAAAGGTGTAATGGTGCAAATGACACGTAGGCTTTCACAGCTGGCTTTATAGGACAAGGACCAGAATTCTTTAAGATTTCTGCAGTTTAATTCTACTTGTGTTACGTTGGATTCTTTTTTTTTTTTTTTAAGATTTTATTTATTTATTTGACAGACAGAGATCACAAGTAGGCAGAGAGGCAGGCAGAGAGAGAGGAGGAAGCAGGCTCCCTGCTGAGCAGAGAGCCCAATGCAGGGCTCGATCCCAGGACCCTGGGATCATGACCTGAGCTGAAGGCAGAGGCTTTAACCCACTGAGCCACCCAGGTGCCCTGCCCATGTTCTTAGTAGAAAGAGGTGGTGCATTGCAGGTAGAGGCTCGTGAATGTCAAGATACGTGTTTCCTTCATTTGTTCACATTCAAGGTCACAGACCCCCAGGCTTCTCCCCACAGACTCTGGGGTCTGTGGGTCCTGGCTCGCACCCCTACTTTAGATCAAGCCAGAGTGTGTCTCCCAGCACACCCACACTTGATGTAGACCAGCCCCATCCTTGCTCAGAAGGGTGTGCATTAACCGAAACTGGGCAGGGGGCATGTGTATACCAAGCTTACTCTCCGCATCTCCACTCTGACCCTCTGCCCCCCTCCCCATCTCTACCCCCACCCCCACCTCTCCACCCCTCCCCCCTCCATCCCCACCCTCTACCCCACCCATCTCCATCCCCACCCTCCACCCCTCTCCCAATGTCCCGGCCCTTTCCTTCTCCCTCCGGCTTCTTCTGTGCCCTCTTCCACTGTCCACACGGCCAGGTGTGTGTTCTTGCCGGACAACGGCGCTTTCTTCGTCAACTACGTGATCACGGCGGCTCTGCTGGGCACGGGCATGGAGCTGTTGCGTCTGGGGTCCCTCTTCCTGTATAGCACCCGCCTCTTCTTCTCCAGGTCGGAGCCAGAGAGAGTCCACATCAGAAAGGTGGGGGCCAGTCTCATGCCCACGCACAGCCTTTCCCTTGGCGGCGGGGGGTGGGGTGGTCATGACGGGAGCCGACCAGGGCAGTGAGGGACCCGAGGTGAGAGGCGAGGTGGGCTGGGGTTGGCAGGGAGCCCGCCTCCAGGCCTGAGCCACTGGGCAGCTCCCCCGGGGTAGACAAGGAGCTGGAGACGGTGCTGAGCCAAGGGGATCAGGCTGCCTCCAGTGATCCCTGCTCCCCGCCCCAGAGCCAGACCATTGACTTCCAGTACGGGCGTGAGTACGCGTGGATGATGAACGTCTTCAGCGTGGTGATTGCCTACAGCATCACCTGCCCTATCATCGTCCCTTTCGGTGAGTCTCCCCTCGGGCACCCCCAGGGCTGCGCACCCTCAGGCCGGGAGGAGGGGTTGAGCCCCCCCCCCCCCCCCCGAGCTCTGGCCTCCCAGAGCACAAGAAGGCCGGGGACAGACTGTGAGCAGTGCAGAGAGGGGCCGGGGCGGGTCCGGGGAGGTGGGATGGCCGCTTACTCACGATGCTTGGTGACGGAGTGACCCTTCACCCAGCGGACAGAATAGACTCCGGGGGGCTCACGGGAAACGGGGGTCCCGGAGGTCAGCACCACGGGGCTCCCACAGCTCTTCTGTGGCCCTCGCTGCCCAGACAGACGTGAATCTGGCTTCTGTGGCCCGGGGGGCCTGGCCGTGGAAGCAGCGGCTGAACGCGTGTGCCCCCCCCGCGCCCCCGTCCCCCACCCCGCAGGGCTGCTCTACCTGTGCATGAAGCATGTGACCGACCGCTACAACATGTACTACTCCTACGCGCCCACCAAGCTCAACGAGCAGATCCACATGGCCGCCGTCTACCAGGCCATTTTCGCACCGCTCCTGGGGCTGTTCTGGATGCTCTTCTTCTCCATCCTGCGGTTAGGTGGGTACCAGGCCAATGGGCCTTCCCGCCCCTGCCCGCCTCCCGCCGCCGCAGAAGGCCCTCAGCAGTACCTGTGCTCCCGGCAAGCAGAGAAGGCCGGGGAAGAGCAAGGGCTGCTCACGACTGCAGCCCCCATCCCCGGTGGCTCCTCCAGGCCTCAGTCAGGGCTCGGACCTCAGTCCCTGAAGACCTCTGCAGCCGAGGGGAGGGCGCGAACCAGCGCGGTCCAGATTGTGTGCACTCGGGTTGAGGACCCTCCGAGCAGGAAACATCACTTTCCTTCGTTCTAACTCAGGGCGGGCAGGAATATAATATTCGCTGTGGGGCCCGATTCTGGTGACGTCCCCCCTGGGATCCTGTGGGACACCAGGTCTTCCAGACTGCCTAAAACCTGGAGGAGGATTCGGGGTCTGTCCCAGTGGCAGACCCTGCTCTTGGCCACACAGAGCTGCTGTCCCTGTCCCCATGGACCACACGCGAGCAGTCCCCTCTGAGGCAAGAAGCTCGCATAACCTCCTCTCTGACACCGCACCGCCTCCTGCCTTGTCCCCACACCCGCCTTCCCTCAGGGACCCTGCACCTGGAGCTCCTCAGTGGGGTGGAGAAGGGAAACTGTATTTTCTTCGTCTGCTGTCACGGCGGCAGCTGGAAACCGCTCTGCTCGCCTCCACTTCTGTGCGCCCTCCGTCTGTCGCCGTCTCCCCGTTTCTTAACCCCCTAGCCTTCCCCTGCCACCTAGCGAAACTCAGTTTTTTAAAAATCGTTTTTCTCCTAAGTATAAAAGACCATATATGTTTATTATCGAGATTTGAATGCCCTGTCTTCACCTCCGAGCCTGCTGTCGCTCTCGCACCTCATTCTGTGCGCACAGCCTGGGGGAGAGGCCGGAGCAGGGGGGGCTTATTGGTCTATTCTTAATTTTCTTCTTTTTTAAAAAAAATTTTATTTATTTATTTGACAGACAGAGATCACAGTAGGCAGAGAGTCAGGCAGAGAGAGAGAGGGAGAAGCAAGCTCCTTGCTGAGCAGAGACCCCCGATGCGGGGCTCGATCCCAGGATCCCAGGACCATGACCTGAGCTGAAGGCAGAGGCTTTAACCCACTGAGCCACCCAGGTGCCCCGTCTATTCTTAATTTTCAAAACCGTCATTTCCATGTCATAACGTCCCGTTGTGTATCCTGAGTCTCTTCCCTCACCATAGTGTTCTGCGGGATTTCCCCTGTTACCGACATCCCGTGTGAGCATGGGCCTTCAAGCGAATCCCACCCGTTTACGTCAGCTCTCCGTGGTGGGATCCCGAAGCTCTTGGCCATTTTTGCTCTTACAGAAACACAACGAGCAGCGTCCTTATGGGTTAGCCTCTGACGGTAAAGACTGACCTTTAATCTTTACCTCAGTAGAAAACTGGCATCATAAAAAAGTCACCAAATGTCCCCGAGCAACATGTAAGTGGCTTGAATTCTGGATTGCTCTTCGGTGCCACGAGCACAGGTGAGGTTGAGAAGGACGTGTTTCCTGGGCACTTGAGTGGACTGGATACTTAAGGCAATTAAATTCTGTCACAGAATCCATAAGATGCCGAATTCCAAACTGGTCCCATAGCACAAGGGACGAGGTCACCACCAGGTGCATGGACTCCCGTTGCTAGGAGGAGGACTGGGGCAGGGGCCTCTCTGCCTTGGGCTCAGAGCCCCCACAGAGGTGCTGAGGGGGGCCCCATGGGACCCAGCATCTCTGCTGGCAGACTTCTGCCCACGGCTCCGGGCCTCAAGCTCCAAACCCCACGAACGGCCTGTTCCTCTCCTCGGCAGGTACACTCCACACCATCACCTTCTTCTCCCTGGCCACGCTCATCTTTTCCATGATCATCGCTTTCCTTAGCACTCTTCTGGGGAAGCTGCAGGGGGTATCTGACTATGAGGTGAGTTACCCTTCCTTTCCTCCATGCGTTCTCGCTGCCCCCTGCCCCCTCACACTGAGCCATGGCTCTAGGCTACCTCCTGACCTGGTACCCAGGGCACCAGACATGAAAGGTTCCCTTGCATGGCCCAGGCACTGTCCCCCTCACGCAGTGGGGAGATTAAAAAGCCAGCTGTCCTCTCCTCCCCTCCCCCGCCAGCACCTCCTCCAAACAGCGGGCAGCTGGCGCTTCTCTCCTTCGGTGCAAGCCTGTCCAGCCACCGAGCTGTGAGCACCGGTGGATGCTTGAGGCAGAGAAGATGGGGGCGGGGGGAGGATGGCTGTGGAGAAGGACAATGCCCTGGGGAAGGGGGTTAGTTATCACACTTTCAGGAAGCCCAGGCTATTGAGCTTGAGGCGTGGCTCTCTGGGCCCCATGATTCCTTTGGCTCTTAGCCAGCGGAGCCTGGCCCCATAGTTAGAGAAGGGAGACAGTCCCTGCCGGCTGAGATCCATGCCGACAATGCTGTGTGCCCTCCGTGGGCATTTCCCAACGTGGCATGTCTCTGTGGCCGTGCTAGAATGATTTCTGGGGACTAAAACATTTTTTTTTTTCAGTTTTTCACGGTTACCCATTTTTCTCTTGGTTCACATTTATCTATATTTCTGCTTATGTCAACGAATGCGGGTTTTCTGTCTATAATAATAAATTGTGTCTTTTTAAAAGGAAGGTATATAAAGAAAAGGAAGGAAGTTTATAAAGTTCTGGTATCCTGCTGAGTCAAAGGAGGGAGCCTCTTGGAAGAGGATCCTTTTACTTTGAGTGGCATTGCGTCTGGTGGCCCTGGGCTCAGACCCCCACGGCCCTCTCTGTCCGGCCCCGCCTCCATCCCTGGCTCGAGAGCCATAATGAACTAGAGTGGACAATGCCTCCAGCTCTGTCTTCCCCATCCAACAATACCATGCGGTTTGGTGGCCCACGGGTCCACGCTAGAGAAGGGAGACAGCAGGGGCTCTAGACCATGACGTCGGACTGGTCCCAGAGAGAAGGGAACCTGGGGGACGAAAGAAGAGACAGTTGAAGTCAAGGCTTTTCCGAGAGTCCAAGCAGGCTCATATTTAAATCCCAACTCCAACTCTCCTTACTTCCCCCCAGTGTGGTTCTTGGGGATGGAACATTCCAAAGGGCCACCAGCATCCCGGGCCTCTCTCTGCAGGTCTGGGAAAACAGAAGACGGCGTTGAGCGCCAGGGGAGCCAGAGGCCCAGGTGCAGATCTGGGGAGGGAGGGAGCAGAGGGTGGACACCCCCATTGCGTGACCCTCCACATCTCTCCCCCACTGCTGCAGCCCGAGGAGGAGATGGAGACCGTGTTTGACATGGAGCCAAGCAGTACCTCCTCCACGCCCACCTCCCTTGTGAGTCACTGCCTTCCCCCTGGGGGACAGGTCGGGGGGGGGCGGGTACCTGTAGGAGTGGGCGACTCCAGCCGCAGTGTGGGGGGGCGCTGGCATTTAGTGCCCACCCCGGGGCCTGGGGAGGAGGTGGGGGCCCCCTGGGCTCCCTCCCCTGACACAGCAGGACTTGGCCCAGGTCAAATTGCTGCCGTGGCCGTGGCTGAAGGGATGGGAAGACAGAAGAGGCCAGACATACCCTAAAAGGAACTCAAAGAGGAAGAGAAAGGTCAGGGCGGGCCCAGCCACAGCGAGATCAGTCATATAGACGCAGGGACGTGCTGGGGCTGGGCCTCAGGACCGAAGGCTGCCTCCAAGGGCACAGATGCCAGGCCGAGCGGCGCGCCCAGAGCGGCAGGAGTGATCGGAGGCCTGCACCGAGGGTAAGGCAGTGGCAGCGCCACATGAGCGAGCCCCTCAGCGTGTGAAGAAATGAGGCCAAGTCAGAATGAGGGGGCCCGGCAGGCTGGCCTGTTGGCTCCCTCGCCGTGGCTCAGCCTGGAGAGGCCCGAGCGCTCGCTCACAGCCCTGCCTCCAGCGTGGATGCAGAGCCACCGATGTCTGCTCTGAGCTGGGTACCCCGACGCCAGGGCGCCTTGCCGGAGCATGGAAGAAGCGACCCCGGCCACCCTGAGCACTCAGGGAAGGCTTCCCGGAGGAGGGAACGTCTAATCCGACTCTAGGAATGTGGGAGGAGGGGTTGCTAGGCGGAGCAGGATGTGGGGGAAGAGCATTCAAGGAAGAGGATCAGCCTGTGCCAAGGCCCGGAAGAGAGAATCTGGAGCGTGTGGGCACCGGAAGAGAGTTTTTGGCGTGGTGAAAATGCGGAGTGGGCAGCAGGGCCCAGAGGGGTGGGTGGAGACAGAGCCCTTAGGTGGTCGCAGAGCTGGGAAAATGCACAGACCCAGCAGTGGCTCAGCCTCACCTGGGGGGTGGGGGACGCTCCAGATGGGCAGAGTTCCTGCGGGAGGTGATGGGGAGAAGGGACGCCGGTGTTGGAAAGTCTCCATCAGAGCAGGGGTCTCTCTCGAGGTAGCATCTCTCCCCAGGGGCCCTTGCAAGACGACCCCTCTGGAATCTTCTTAGAACCTGACTTTGCCATTCTCAGTTCCTTTTTTTTTTAAAAGATTTTATTTATTTATTTGACACACAGAGAGAGATCACAAGTAGGCAGAGGCAGGCAGAGAGAGAGAGGAGGAAGCAGGCTTCCTGCTGAGCAGAGAGCCCGATGTGGGGCTCGATCCCAGGACCCTGAGATCATGACCTGAGCCGAAGGCAGCGGCTTAACCCACTGAGCCACCCAGGCGCCCCACCATTCTCAGTTCCTAATCCTTAGGATAGGATTGGCCCACCCAGTAGGGGGTCTTTGTCCTTATTTTACAAATGGGGAAACTGAGGTTCAACACGGTTAACTAATTGAGAGCCCAGGGCATTACTGAGAAAAGCAGGGGCAGGACACAGTTTGAAGTTGCATTCTGAAGCTTGAGCTTTAAAAAAAAAAAAAAATCCCTGGAATTGATTTTCTTAATCTTTCACGACAACCACGGTCATATCTGAACACTGCAGATAATTATGGGGGAAAAAACAGAGAAGCAAAACCAAGAAAATAAAGAGTTCATAATCCCACCACCCAGAGATGACGACTGATAACTTACTGTCAGTTCTCTCGGGTATATATATAATTTTTTTTTGTCCAGGAGACACAGACTATCCCATCCCCCCCCCAAAAAAGGATGCTGGTGACTCCCGGATGAGGGGGACAACAGCGGCTCCTCTGTTGTTCAGTTACCATTTTGTCCCTTAGGTTTACAACCAGAAGGTTTACACGGGGTTTACTTTGGAATGCTGCAAATATCTAGATTCTTCTGGAGGAAAAGTGTTCCCTCGTCAACCAGGACTCTGCTCTGGTTTCACTGACATCAATTCCTACAGGAAAAGATTCTATCCCATCATCTCCTGTTTTCAAAATAAGGAGTTGGTGTAAAATCGATTCGGAGGATGACAAAGAACTCTGTCCCTAGTACTTCCTGTTTTTCTATTCCGCTGCCCTTCCAGGCATTCCCGGGACCATTCCTGGATTTGACAGTTCCCATGGCCAAGACCTCGGCCAGCAGTCTCCTTTTCAAATCCTGATTCACAGGCCAGCCGATGACACACCCCAGGGGAGGTGTGGCTGCACTTGTTAGGCTGTACTAAGAAAAGCACTAGCTCAGGGATGGGGGTCTCTCCAGACCCCAGATCAGGGAGCCTTGTATCATCTCCCCCGGGTTCAGCCTGACCTGGAAGCAAGAATGATTGGAACCTTGCTGAAGGAGCAGTGGGCTAGGGGCTAGGAGGCCTGTGCTGACTCACCCTCGGAGTCGGAGTTGCCCTTTGAATGATGAGGCAGGCCGAAGGTTCTCTCCCTCGAGCTGCTGGGAGCAAAGGAAGGATTCGTGGCTCAAGAGGGGTAGAGGCTCGGGGGGCAGGACATGAGTGTGAGGCTGTGCCCAGGGCCCAACCCCAGGTGCAGCCTCATGCCTGTCTCCCCTCTGTCCCAAGCAGATGTACGTGGCCACTGTGCTGCAGGAGCCGGAGATGAACCTGTCCCCTGCCTCCTCCCCCGCGCGGCACACCTACGGCACCATGAACAGACAGCAGGAGGAGGACGAAGAGGAGAGTGGTGTGAGGGGCTTTGCACCGGAGCTGGGCTCCGCCCAGTTCCAGGAAGGGCTGGAACTGGAGGGCCAGAGCCAGTATCACTGACCAGACCCAAGGCCTCCACCTGGCAACTCCACGGGAGCGGCGGCCAGGGGAGGGCCCAGCAGGGGGAGGCAGGAGGGCCACTCGGCCCTCCCTACTACCTCCTGCAGACTTTGGGAAGGCCTCAACGGAGACACCTGCGCCCCGGCTGTTGGCCACACGGAGGCCCGGACCTGCTGACCAGCTCAAATGGGAGGTGCTGGGCAGTGCAGAGGGAGCCCGGGGTGGGATGAAGGCTACAGGCGGGCACTGCATCTCGGGAAAGGTGGCTAAAGCCCTGGGCACAGAGACTGCAGGCTGAGGGACCCTCCCGGGGTCAGAGCGGAGGTGTGCGTAAAGGAG
The DNA here is from genome assembly GCF_922984935.1 of Meles meles. Taxonomy (NCBI): domain Eukaryota; kingdom Metazoa; phylum Chordata; class Mammalia; order Carnivora; family Mustelidae; genus Meles; species Meles meles. Next base: position 134,217,331 of record NC_060071.1, on the reverse strand, counting down.
GAGGCAGAAAGACGCCCGCTGAAGACTCTCCAGGGCCTCTGCCAATCTTTAACCAGCTGCCCTGCTGAGGAGCTCCCAAGGTGGCTCCCGTCCCGACCCCAGCCCTGCTCTGATCCCTCCCCTGCGGCCTGAGGACGCACAGGTGTGCTCAGGGCCTCATCCAGAACGGCCCCATCACGGGGATCACCCGGAGCTAGGGCCAGCTGAGACCCTTCCTGGTCCTCCGCCCCTTGGCGGCCATCCCCGGGAGCAGCAGGGTACAGACCTTCCTCCTTCCTATTCTTGCAAGGGCAGCTGGGACGTGATCCCTCGGGGCTCATTAAACGGGACCTGTGTGCATTTTGATGAAGGCAACCTCGGCTGGTTACTATAAGGCAGGAGGGCCAGAGGCAGAGTCCATGGAGCGGGGTCTTCTCCCCGGACGCTGGGTGATAGGAAACCAGATACAGCTCCCCAACCCCCAGGCCTTAATGAGAGGACCCTCAAGGTCAAGGATGTGGCCACTGGAAGTTGCTCCTGCCTCATACCCACCCGAGTACCTGGACCCCCAGCATAGCCAAGGTGGGCAGCCATTTAGGGTAAGAAGCACGGGAGTGCTTCAGGCTACAGGCACAGGCCGTTCCCTGGTATCCCGAGTGGACCTTTCCTCTCTCGGGGCCACCTGCATCCTGGACCGAAGACCATTCGAGCAGCTTCCAGCATGGCCCTGACCCAGGCACTGCAGACACACTGCCAGGAATGGGCTGGGGGTGGGGGCTGTGTCCTCCATGGAGAAGCCTTTTCTGGGGGAGTAAGTCTGCCTTCCCAGGGCCACCACCAGGCAAGACCTGGAGGGACCGACTCCTGAGTAGGAACAATGCTGGGGACACCCAGCCCCTTTACCAGAGCCAGCGGGGCGCAGACCTCCGCCTCTGAGGACAGGCCCCCATCAGGACCACCCAGTGGCACAGCAGGGGAGGACACAGGCAAGGGCTGGCTGAGGCCTCAGGGGACCAGAAGGAGCCAAGTCGAAAGGGGTCTGCGTGCTCTAGGGCTCTTCTGAGCTCCCTCCCACCAGGGTGTGGGTCCCCACAGCCACCCTGCCGAAAGCCGGCCCCAGGCTCACCTCGCCTGAGCCTTCCCCACCGGGTCCCAGGCACATGGGTGCCCCTGAACCCAGACCACCTGGGGTTCCCCCCACTCCACCTGTGCCCACACCTCAGCTGCAGACACTCCAGGCTTCACTTCGAGAGGTAGCCCCCGAGAGGCGAATGTTGCCACACCCCCAGGGCTTGGCCCAGACCTTGGCATGAGGGATCTTTCCAGAAAGCTTGAGTCAGCTGGGGAGTCACAGTCTCTCCCACTCCTGCCCGGCTAGGAATAAGGAGGAAATTATACCCAGCCAGTCCCTCATGAGCCGAGAGGCCCCTCAGGGCCCCCTTCTCCTATCATTTCACCAGCCAACAAAGGGAAGGGTCCCTTCCAGAGCAGTGGTCCGGGCCCCAACCGGGAGATCTGCCCATTTCATGAGGAGGTGGCCGGCTCCAGGCCCTCCCCACCCCCCAGAAGATATATTTGGTGTGCGTGTGGCTTCCCTGCCAGAAGCTGGCCTACAGGCTCTCCTTCCCTGGACACTCCTTGCTGGCGCCTGCCCCAATCCCCGCAGTCCCTGCTGGACTATTCCTGCCGCTTCTGCCACTGTCCCTCCTCTCTCTGTCCCCTGCCCCCCTGGCAGCCTCTGGATGCTGCATATGGAAAGGGTCCCAGCCCAGCCAGCCGACTACATGGGAGCACAGCGGGGGGTTCGCCCCTCCGCATTTGAGCCAAGTGCGGTTGGTTCTGAGAAAAGACGGTGGAAATGTTGGGAAACTTCCAGAATTCTTTCACTTCTCAACTCTGGAGACCCAGGGCAACTGGCAGGCTCCCTCCCCGCAGCTTCTCAATCTCTGTGGTCACCGCGAAGGCCGGTGGCCATACTTCGGCTCCTTTCGCACCACACCCAGGCCCCCTCCAGGCACCTCCCCTCTGGCCTGCCCTCTCAGCCAACGCGCGTCTCACCCACTGGCCTCCACCCGCCACTGTCTGACCCCACCCCCAGCCCTCTTCCCAGCTATCCTTGCCCAACCTTCCACGGAAGCACCACCTCTCAGACTTGATTCTTTCTGGAGGGGGCTGTCTCTGAGGGAACCCGGGATTGCCTAGAGCCTCTAAGAAGTGCCCCACTGGGCCAAGAGTAAGCTTCATGCCTGCCTGCCTGCCTCTTCCTGAGATGCTTCTGGAAGCAAAGTGCCTATCAGCAGCATTGCATCCTCCGGGGCCCCCCGTGTGGGGTGTGGGCTTCCCTTGGCCACCACCACTAAAGGAATGTGCCAGAATGCCGAACCTTCTTGTTACTAATGCTATGACCGTGCCTTGAATAAACAAGTCCTCCCAACCTCTGCTGGCCTGTACCTCTGCATCTGGAAGGAGCCAGAGCTGCTAAGGGATGAGCCTCCCTGAGGTTGCCAGGCTGCAGTGTTCTCCCTTGCTTCCTGCCTTCAATCTCCAAGGCCTTCCCAGGCCCCTGTGCCTGGTCTGCTGGAGAGATGGGGAGATCAGCCCCACTCACTCTGCTGCGGGTGTGCTCAGAGACCCCTGGGCAGGAGCAGAGGACTTCCTAGTCCGAGAGCTACCTGTGAAGCCACTGAGCAGCCTCCCCCGGGCAGCACAAGCCCCAGGGTGAGTGCTGGCCCCCCAGAGTGGGCCACTGGCTAGACTAGCTGCTGGGCTTGAAAAATGAAGATTTCAAGGGGAGGCCCCCAGAAAAAGTGGCAGTCAGGGCCGAGGTCTGCACCGGCCACGGCCGGCAGCACAAGGACAGGGGGGAATGGAGAGAGGCTGGGCCTTAGGGAGGTACGTGGGGCTGTCAGGCCAGAATGGGATAAGAAACGCTGTCTGGCAAAGGCTAGTTAGGTCTGCTGTTGTAACCGAAGTTGGGGGGAAATTCCCTGCTGGCCTGAGGTGGGGGGAGGTTGGCGCCTGTCCTGGTCTAGGAGACCCAAGTTCTGGCCTTCCTGCAGCCAGCTCCGTGACCCTGGGCTGGTCCCGAAAACAGGGGTAGGAAGACAGCTACTCTGTCATGTCACTAAGTGGAACAGACTCAGTTCGGGGGGGACAGAGGGAACGGGGCTTCACGGGGGAGGCCTCCTTCCTCACCTCTCCCTGGGACAACAGGACCGTCTCGGGGTGGGCTGATGGCAGCTGTAGGACCAGGGACATTTTCCTGGGATTTTCAAAATCTTGTCACAACAGCTGTCTCTCAGGCTCTCCTTGACAGCCTCCAGGGTCCCCCAGATCACAGCTCTGAGCCATTCCTTGGTTCAGTGGACATTTCAGGGGACTTTGCTCAGGGTAAGACAGACAGACAAAGAAGCTGCAAAGGGTCGGCTATCGCTCCAGCCATGTCAAGTCCTAAAGGGAGGGTAGGGGTTGGTCAGTCTGTATCAGCGGGCCAGCAGGACTGGAGGCCTAGAAGACTGATAGAGCGGGGCTGGGCATGGGACTGTGGCACAGGCCGAGAGGGAGGCCTGGTGCTAGAGAGGTCCAGGAATGCCACCGGACAGGGCTGGGCCCACCGGGGCATTAGAGCCCCTGACTGCATGCCAGGCTGTGGGCTACAGGAGGCCACTGGACTCTGAGACCCTCTGCCCGGAGGCCAAACCTTGGGTTGGCTTCGGGCTCCTCCAGGACTGGCTCCCCACCACCTAATTCTGTAGTGCTGGGGGGAGCTCAGGTCTGTCCCGAGGACACACCGAGCTGGCCACAGCCAGGTTCCCGAGTCAGCTCTGGTGCAGGCCCTGGGGGAGCGGAGGGAGCTGGCTTACAGGAAGGCAGTGCACGGTTTTCTCAGCAGGGCTGCTTTCGAAACATCGGATGGGCCCTGGGCCCACAGTCCTGCAGATCTCCAGCCGCGGGTGCTGCCATTCTCCACCTTGGCTGCAAGTGAGAATCTCCTGGGAGAATTTAAACGATCCCAGTGTCCATGCCCCATCCCCAAGCAACCCAAAGTTTCTGGGGTGGGCCCCAGGCACCCCTATTTTACAAACCCCCCCCCCAGGTGACTCTAGTGTCCGGGAGGATAGAGGGCAAGGCTCTTGTGGACAAGCAAGGGGGGAAGCTGGTCTCAGTCCCTCCCGCTGTGTCTTCCTTGGAGCGTGCCAGCCGGCAGCGTATCTAAGGACAAAGCCGCAGGCTGGGAAGGCCTCCAGGGAGCTCAGATGTCCGGTGCGGGTAGGCCATCCACAGGCCCGAACATTTGTCTCCTGTCTTCAAAGCGATTAATCCCTAGCACCCTCAGGACTTCCGTTATCATCATCTTACTTTGTAACAAGGACCATTGTTTGAGCCGGAGGGACAAACATGTCCTCATCAACAAGTCCTGAAGGATCGCCGCTCCTCTCCCCTCTGAGCACAGAGCCCCACATGGCTTTCACGGCAATCTTCCCATTTGGGTTGCAAGATTATAAATGCAATAAGCCATGTATGGCGGATGTCAGCAGGGTCAAGGGCTTTGAGGAAGGGTGGGGAGTGGCTGCACGTGGGGAGGCTCTGGAGGTGAGACGTGGGGGCATGGGGGCTGCTTGGAGGGGGTGGGGGGCAGATCCGGGAGAAATAAATACGCAGCAGGGGAGGCCGTCTGGGAGGGCAGCAGGACCCTGGGCTTTACTCCAGTGACTGGAGGATTCCAAGTGGGTGAGAGATGTGATCACCTTAGGCTCCGAGGTGATCACTGCAGCCTCTCGGTGGAGACAACGTGGAGGACAAAACCCTGCAGGAGGCCTCCAGGGAGACACCATGGTAGTTCCGACAAGACTGGGGCAAGGAATAAGGAGAAAGAGAAAGCTCGGAACAGGTCTGAGGACTCGTGGACGGATTAGATGTGGGGTCTGAAAGAGCGGAGGGGCTCCCAGTTCTTTTGCCTGAATGGCTGGATAAACGGGTTTACCAAGGTACAGGATGCTGGAAGGAGCCTGTCAGGGAACATACTAGGCTCTACTTTGGTGATGTCATGCTTGAAACGCATAGTAGAGACATTGGGCAGGGGCTGGATACGGGTCTGGAGTGGGGAGCGTTAGGCTGGAGATGCGACCAGAGTCATCGGCATCCGGGGTGTGTAAAGCACCGGACCGTCTGGGACCCGAGCTGGAGGCCAGGGGGGTCCAGGGCAGATAAGGAGGGGAATCTTCAGGGAGCACGAAGAACGGGCATTGATGAAGGAGGAAAACCAGGAGACCCTGACATCTGGAATCCAAGGGGGGAAGAAAAGGACTCAGAAAGGAAGCAGGGAGCACCCAGTGCTGACCGCACGTGACAGTGACTACGGGGCACGGAGGATAAGTTCAAAGACACCCCAAGAAAGCATCAGCCGACTCAGAACGCTGAGACGCCACTGGACAAGTGAGCGGGTTTCTCCCACAGATCAAAGGCATAGGGTGACGGGACAAGGGCTGGCTGAGAATGAGAAGTTTAAGAGGCTGAGCCAGAGGCAATGTGTGGTCCTTGACTGACCAAACCACCTGCAAAAGATATCAGGGGAATCTGGAATCAGGGGAATCTGGAACCAGCCCAGGTGTTAGGCGATGCTAAGAGATACTGCTCATCTTGGCAGGTATTTTGATGGCGCAGATTAAGGTGGAAAAGGTATCATCACAGGGGAAAGAGCACGAAGTCTGAGATTCACTTTTAAAACTCTCTAGCAGAATAGGGGCGCCTGGGTGGCTCAGTGGGTTAAGCGTCTGCCTTCGGCTTGGGTCATGATCTTGGGGTCCTGGGATCGAGCCCCGCATCGGGCTCTCTGCTCAGTGGGGAGCCTGCTTCCTCCTCTCTCTCTGCCTGCCTCTCTGCCTACCTGTGATCTCTCTCTCTGTGTCAAATAAATAAATAAAATCTTTAAAAAAAAACCAAACCTCTCCACAGAATAAAGGGGGCGGGGGAGGCCTGGAGTTGCTCACATCGATGCTGGGTGAAGGGCACACAGAGATTCACTAGGCTCAGGTTTTTGTGTATGTGACATTTTTCTAGAAGAAAAAGTTTAAAAGGAAGGAGTGATCAATTCTTCCAAGAGCCGCTGATCAGAGGAGCAAGGTGAGAACAGGGACTCAGGCTCTGACCTGGGCAGGACGGAGGTTCTGGGGGAGCCTGGTGGAACAGAAGGGGGCGGGCGTGAAAGCCTGGTTGAGGTAGGTCCCCACTGTCTCACAGGACTGTGGAGAACGGCGAGGGAAGACCCTTCGGAAGAGTTTTGCTACCAGAGGAAGTAGAGAAGCAGGGTGGTAGCTGGCGAGGGAAGGGCTGAGGAAGGGATGGCCCCTTGTAGAAGAAGGCAGATGGGGGCTGGCAGAATGCAGAGGTACACAGGAGAAGCTTCAGAGCTGAGATGGGAGCAGAGGAGGAGGAACCATACCCCACCACAGGCACACGCACATGCGCACACACATGCACACACGCACAACCCCAGCTTAGGATGGCCCAAGCTCCAGGGCACAGAAGGCTGATGGGCTTTTTCAGAACAAGGTCACCCCAGTGAAACATCTGGGAGCTGCAGGCCCGGCATGGCCCCCCGAGTGTCCAATGTTACTAGGGCTCACGGTGGAGGAGGCCCTCTCTCCCCAGAGCCCTGGGCTCCAGCGAAAATGCTTGCGGTGCCACAGCAGGGAAAAGCATTCCTAACATGCCCCAGGCTCGATGTCCGCAGTCACACAGGCTGCCAGGCCCGGTCACCTGAACTTACCCAAAACGAGGCTCCAGCAGGGAGCTAGGGAGGCCCTGGCGGCACCAGCAACATTGGTCTGGGCTGAGAAAACTAAAGTCTTAGGTCAACACCAGTGGGCCCAGGTGCGGCCTTCCAGCCATTCACAGCCTGTTCAGGTGAGACCCACTCTAAATGCTGCTGCCTGTCCCCAGGTCCTGGCTGGGTCTCTACCCCCATCTGCCCGATCCTCCTGATCACACACACATTCACACATGCTCACACTTGCTCTTCAACTCCGGAAAGGTAAACCCATTTAATCTCCTTAAAAAGCCCATCTGGAATTGGCACCTGTCCTACCAGGAAAGGTCTGCAAGCTTTCCTCAGAGACCCTGTGAATCTTTGGGGCCCTCTGCTGCTGCCCCAGCACCTGGCCCACTCCTCTCCCTGGCCTGACCTTGTCCCCCAGGAGGTGGGCTCCCAGACACCTGACCAGTGATTTGCTTCAGATCGTGGATTAGCTTGGGTGTGTGTTGGAACAAAACAATCCCAAATGTATAATGGCACAAACACAATAGACGTTTATGTCTCTTTCCTATAAAATTCAAAATGGGTGAGTCCTCGTTGCACAGGATGGAGAAGCTCCTGGGTCCTACCGGGTACTTCTGATTAGTGGGTATGCTCCTCCAAGCAGCACGTCAGGAACTCAGGCTCCTTCCACCTTGTGGCTCTGCTACCTTCAACACGTGGCCCTCAAGGTCACTGTAAGCTGTGCATCAGGCTGGGCAGAGGGATCACAGAACACAGAGGAGCATGCAGGGGTTTGAGGGGGTGCACATGTCCATACATACATTCCATTGGTCAGCACTCCATCACATGACCCCACCTAATCGCAAAGGAGGCTGGGAAATGTAGTCTGGCTCCGTACCCAAGAGGAAGAAGAATTGAGCTTGGTGCCCTACCAGCCAGTTTCCATCACAGACCCCCGGCTCCATCTCCACCACTGGCTTCTGGCCTTCTCCATGCCTTTCCTTTCTCTTATACACACCCTGGCCTCGGCCCTCCCCACTCCATCCTCCCACCTTGCCCTTAGGTCCCCTGCCCTGCAGCTTCCTCTAGCCACAAGCCAACACCCAAGAAAGGACCAGTCCCGGCAGGTCAGAGAGGCACACAGAGCAGGTTTATTCCTCATGAGTTTACACAACCACCACGCGGAGCAGAAGGTAAGTGCAGACAGCTTGGGGTGAGGGCGGAGGGCCTCTCCGGCCACTCTCTCTCTGGTCCAGCAGCCTAGGTCCAGGCACGCAGCAGGTATTAAACATGGGGAAGTAGTGGCAGAAAGGAGGTTGGGGGGGGGGGGGATAAGACCCAGCCCTGCTGGAGGGGGTGGTGGGGAAGAGCCACCGGAACTCAGGTCTCTTTGGCTCTTTGAAATGAAATCACCCCTCCTTCCTTGCACTTCCCCCTCCCCATCCACCCCCCTCCCTGGGCTGGCTAGCTGTTCCTGCAGAGTGGTGCTAAAGGAGCTCCCAGCAGCAGCTTGAATGGGGGAACGGGATACAGCAAAAGGAATACTACCCTGGCAGGGGGCATCTGGGACCCAGATGAGGTCAGCTCTCCCGTCCTCAGCAATTCCCTTGACTCCCTGCTCCCACTCCCTGGGATTCTACCACGAAGGCTAACAAAGTCCCTCCTCTTTACTTGTGAAAGGCAAAGGCCGCTGGGAGCGAAAAGCATGGAAGGCAGGTAAAACGGGAAGGGGTCTGAAGCTCTGCCACCCAGTCCCCTGCTTTGCCTAGGCCCCCCTGACGAGGGCGGACGACAAGCACCTATGCTATCCGAGCTCTCCACCTTCCCAGCCCCGTGCCACCTCTGTGACCAAACACTGCTCTCCTAGTGGAGGAGGGGATGCCAGGGGGAAAGAAGGCAGGCGAGGAAGAGGCTACTAGGAGTGCAGGGAAATCCCCTTCTGGAAGGAAAAGCCACCCCTATCTACAGTTGGAGGTGAGGGGGACGGAGACCCAGTCCTGCTCTGTCACCTCCCAGGACAGCCAAGGGGATAAGGACCAAGATGCAGGGAGGCCTAAGGGAGCCTGGGCTATCACAGACACAGAGCAACAGGCAGACACAAACAGATGGCGGCTGCCAGGTGGAGGCCCCCCATGCAGGGGCCGCGCCCCTTACTCGCCTTCCCAGCCTCGACTCATGGCCTGTACCACGGCCCCGTAGAGCTGGCTCCAGGCGGCCCGCATGGCTGGTGTGAACGCGGGGCCCAGGCACTTCTCCAACATGTAGAGCAGGGACTCACCCACCGTCTGCAGAGGCAAGAGACACCTTGTCATTCCCGAAGGCGGGAGGCATTGCTTCATTCCACAGATGAGAAGACTGAGGCCTGGACCCTTCTTGTCTCCTGCATGGGGTCCATGCTTCCCAAGCAGGATTCTGTCCCCATCCTTGGGTACCATATGGGACCCACTTTTCCCCCTAAATCTGAGACTTTATAGTGACTGAAGCATTTCACTCCACTCCCAGCCTTTAAACCACCCCATGACTGGGGCCAAGGCCTTGCCTGGGAGCTCCCAGCCTAGAGCAAGCAAAGTCATTGCCCCCAGGCCTCCATTTCCTCCCCTGCAAGGCTTCGCTCATGGTATTAAGAGCCCAGACTCTGCAACTAGACAGACCAGGGTTCACTTGCTTATTCTGCCATTTATGAGCTGTGTGGCCTTGAGCAAGTTTTGTGACCTCTCTGAGCCTCAGTTGCTTCTTCAGTTAAACAGGGAAAGTAAAAATTCCAACTTATTGGATTGCCGGGACAAGCAAATGAGATCATCTATAGAAAGCACAGCACAGCATCTGTACACAGTAAGCCTTCAAGAATAATAATGGCTCTCATATGTTATTGTTAGAACAAAATACGATTTACTTAGTCCACAAATATTTACTGAGATACTGAAATATTTACTGAAGATCCAGAAGATCCACTAAAGACCAGGCACTGTGGCAGTGCTCGAGACAGGACAAGACTAACTCTGTCCCTTCCTCTGGGTGCTGACCATCTGGCGAGAGAAGGGGACTCTGGAGTAGACTGTCACGTCAGCAGCCTTCAGGGAACCACACCTCGAGGATTCACGCCCTCTGAGTGGGGTCCCTCCACCCTGAGCCGTCACCAGGAGGGATGCAAGCAGGGGCTGGAAGAGGACAGGCACACCGGGGCCCTGCCCTCTGGGAATCCAGCCCAGAGGATGCAAGGAAGCTCAGCGAGGCCACAGAATAACGAGACCCCACAGGGAAAGAGATCCTGAAGGACGACGGGCCATCCTGGATGCAGCAGCCCAGCTGAGCCCCCAGCTGAGTGCAGTACGTGAGAGCCTCCAGGCCCGCCACGTGGAACAAAAGCACTGCCCCCACTGAACCCAGAGAAAGGAGCAATCGTTTGCTTGGGATGGTTTTATACGTAGCGATAGGAAACCAAGCAGACTGGCTAATCCCAGGGGCTCTTGAACTTTCCATGGTCCTAAGAAAAGCCACACCAGGGAAGAAAAATTGGAGGCTCAGAGAGGTGAAGGCAGTGCCAGGGGCCACAAAGCACGGAAGTATCAGTTGCAGCCCACCAGCCCTAGTCATCTGAGGGTGTGGGAATGGGGGGAAAGAACAGATGGCCAGGGAGGACTGGGAGCATGGTGGCCTTGGGTCAGGAAGTGCCTCTACCCACCGAGAAGGAGCTGAGCTTCACACCCACGGCACGGTGCTTCTTGCCCAGGCCGGCAAGGTAGTCCTCCAGTGAGGACAGATCCTCTACATTGGTCACTGCAGTGTCAATCACGAGCATCACCTGCCAAGGCCAAGGCAGCAGTGAACCGGAGAGGCCAGAGCAATCCCATCTGCTCACAACCATAGTCCAGAACCTGGCGGGCCCCAACCAAGAGTAGGACAGGTCGACCAGGACCTTGTATTCCAGGATCTGGAAGTGCAAGGCCATGGGGCACCTGGCTGGCTTCATTGGTGGAGTGTGACTCTTGATCTCGGGGTTGTAAATTCGAGCACCAGACTGGGTGTACAGATAACTTTAAAAAATAAGATAAAATCTTAACAAGAAAGAACGAGAGGAAGGAAGGAATGAGGGAGGGAAGGAGGGAAGGAAGGAAGGAAGGAAGGAGAAGAAAAGAAAAGAAATGCAAGGCAATCTGTGCCTACATAGAGCAGGCCCTCAACATGTGGCCAGACTACATGTGTTACACTGTGAAGGCAGCTCCTCTCCTCTGAGGGTCTCAGGGCCCGCAGCATGGCAGGGGGATGGTGCTGTCTGCCCCGGCCGAGGAGAAACTGAGGCACTGTGAGAGTCACGAGCCTCTAAGGGAACCCCAGCTTGGCTGTCACATGCAGACGGCCCCTGGTGGATCAGTGCCAACGCTGAGGGCAAGGGGGGAGCAGGGACCAGTTGGCTGAGGCTCTGCCCCACTCAGCACAGCCAGCAAGGAGCAGACGCCTCCAGCACGGGGTGGCAGGGGTGTGTGTGTGTGTGGCAGGGCAGTGGACGGGGTGACAGGAGAAGGGGAATGAGACCAGGCCAGGGCAGAAGTAACCTCCCCTAGCCCGAGCCTCCCGTTCTGTCCTGGGAGGATCTTCTGCTGGATCCAGGCTGTTCCACCTCCGCCTCACCTTCCTGATGTGGTCCAGGAACTCAGGGGACGACAGGCAGTCCTCCGGGCTGGAGAACTGGCGGCAGTTATACTGGAAGAGTGGCAGCAGGTCGGGCTCCAGGTCAAACAGCCTGTGGGGGGAGGCCAGGCGTCAGCCCCAGGAGCCCTGGGGGCCCAGTGGTGCCGGGCTGGGGGGTGGGGAGGCAGGGATTCAGCTGGAAGCCAGAGCACACCCTCCAACCTGGCCCTGACCCCTTTGCCAGCTCTGCGGGCACCTCTTTCCTGCCTCTCCCACCGGTCCGAGGGGCACCCTGAAAAGAACGATGAGTCCCCAGGCCTCTCATAGGACCCGACATACAGCAGCCCCTCTATAAACAGTTCAGAGGGCTGGGAGAGGAAGGGGTCCTCAAATAGGAAAGCCCTTTTCTCTCTCTTCCCTTCTCTGTCTCTGTCTCTGTCTCTCCCTTCCACTCTTGGTCAGAACCTCTTAGTCTCATCATGTCTGTAGGGGCTTGGGCCAGTGATGACAAACTATTAAGAACTCCTTGTACTTACTGGACACTGAATACTTCACGTGTGGTTAACTCACGGATCCCTCCCAATCCTAAGCAGCAGGTATAACTGTTATCCCAGTCTTATAGAGGAGGAAACAGAAGCCCAGAGAGTTTAAGTAACCTTCCTATGGTCACACAGCTCGGAAGTAGCAGAACCACAGAGGGTCCCTAAACCCACCGAGAAAACCGTGGCACAAGCAGAAGCTCTCAGTCCCTTCTAAAGGGCTTGTCGGGCTTTTGTGCAGCCCTGCAAATGCATTCCCCTCCCCCCCCCTTTTTTTTTGGTTTTGCAAAAGCCTCCTCAGGAGTTCTGGGCTGGCTTTGGGAGCCAAACTCCTGAGAAACCATGGTGACAGACCATTGCCTCTGCAGATGACTGAGGGGTTACCTAGAGACTCTCAGGGTAAGGCTGGAGACTGGCCTCCCTTCCCCTTGGGGTCTGGGCACCCCTCTCCCCCGTGGTGAGCCATGGGGGTCTTATCATCCCTGCCCTAGCAGTTCTCCTATCCTAGCCCAGTCCTTCCCTGGGAAAGGTTTGCCCTTCTGCTGGCTGCTGGCGGTGTGCACCCTTAGGGCCTGGACCGTGCCCTCCTTCAGGAGCCCCCGCACAGCCTTCCAGCATGAGCCCTCGGGGGGGACAATTCAGGCACCACCCAAAGACTGAGCACTAAGGAGCCGACCCAGGGAGGGGGCGCAGCACCGGGAGCAGCGCCTGCTGGCCAGAGTGGAAGGAGATCCGCCGGGGAGGACCCCCGCCCGTCCCCGGGGAGTCGCCGCAAGCGCGCCCACCGCCTGGGGGGAGCACAGAAGGGGCTGCGCCACCCTTCGCTGCGCTCGCTCCTCTGGCGCATCTGGAAGGGCCCCGGCGCCAGGGCAGCGGGCCAACCTTCCCTCCCCTTCCGGACCCTTCCGGTTCAGCCGCCGGGAATCCATTTCTGGCGAGGCACCCCGCCACCCGCACCCCCGGGGCGCTCGGGGAGCCCTCACCTGGCGAACATCACGGTGCCGTGCTCCAGCGGGCTGCGGCTCACCGCCCGCCAGCTCTGCCGGATCAGCTCGGGCTCCGGGCGCTCCATGGTCGCCCGGGGACGCGGGGCGCGAGGCTGGGACCCTCGGGGCGCGGGCACCGTCACCGCACGTGCCGCGCCATCTCCGCGGCGACGCGGGTCACTCTGCACCCCCGTACGGCGCCTCCCTCCCCCGCCGGGCGGGGGCCTACCACCGCTCCCTCCCCGCCCCAGGTGGAGGCGCCCCGCCGTGCTCTCCCGGCTGGTGCTTCCGGGGACCCCGCTCCGGCCGCTGCGCCCTGCGCCCCGCGGCTCCGACAGCGCCCCGCCCCGCGCCGCCCGGCCCGGGCGCTTTAAAGCAACCGCGGCCCCCGCCCCCCTCCGTCCGTCAAGGAGCTCATCTCTGGGCAACCGGCTGTGGCCAGGGACGACCTGGTGGCCGGGGAAACGCCCGGGCTTCAGAGCTTCACAGAAATCGTCGAGCCTCTCTGGGCCTCAGTTTTTCATCCGGAAACTGGTGATGATTCCACCACTTGCTGGTTAGGGCACTAACTGAACTTGACCGCGTTAGGTAGGCTCTCTCCACAAGCGTGCCACCTCTCCACAAGCTTCCCTCAGGTGCTACCTGGAGGCATTAGAGTTCGCCACCCCCTTGCCACAGGTTCTTCTTCCTTCTGCCCCCACGTGGGACCAGGGGATGCCGAGCACCTGCCTGCGTGACCAGGCTGAGGCTGGAGAGGCCCTCTACCCGACTCAGGGTCTGATGGAGGCAACCCCCACCTCCACACCCAACCCCTGTCCCTGCACACCAGGGTTCTCACATCTTAGGGCCAGGGCCAGGACCGCCCCCATTTCCAGTCAGGCCTGCGGGCTCTTGAGATAGCTCCAGTCTGGCCACAGCTCTGCTTGGCCAGGGCCAGGACTAGGGCTGGGCAGCTGGGACCACTGCAGTACCTGGACATCCAGGGAGCTGAGTTCCAGCATTCTATTCCACGATTTTCAATAGACTTTTTAAAATTTTAAATAGAAGTACTATTTTGTTTTTAAATTGAAGTTCAGGTAGTAGAACTCATGCTTTTCATTCAGGGTATGAAGCTGACCACCTGTTAGGCCCAAGCTTGATTCTCTCTTTTTTTAAGGGGGTGGGGGAGGGGCAGCGGGAAAGAGACAGACCCCCCACTGAGCAAGGAGCCCCACACCAGTGCTCAAGCCCAGGACCCTGAGATCATCACCTGAGCCAAAGACCAAGTTGGGGGGCACCTGGGTGGCTCAGTGGGTTAAAGCCTCTGCCTTCGGCTCAGGTCATGATCCCAGTGTCCTGGGATCGAGCCCCACATCGGGCTCTCTGCTCCGCAGGGAGCCTGCTTCCTCCTCTCTCTCTGCCTGCCTCTCTGCCTAGTTGTGATTTCTCTCTGTCAAATAAATAAAATATTAAAACAAAACACCAAGTTGGAGGCTTAACTGACTGAGCCACCCAGGTACCCCAAAGCCTTTCTCTTTCAAGCATGGAAGTTCCTCTGGCCCCAGCCCAGCGCTAGTCGCTCAGGCTTTGGAGAGCCAAACCCTCATTTATCTCATTTATCCTTCATTATTTCCAGTCTCTGAGCCCAGCTCCTCTCAGCCTCCCTGATTCTCTCTTTGAGTGTCCTCACTAAGGGGGCCGGGTAGTGGGGTCTCAAGGAGCCTTTCAGCCCACTTCCTTTGGTTCATGGATACAAGATAGTATTTGGGCCAGGGGTCATGAACAGGCTGAGGCTCCATGCCCAGGAATTTGGAGTATACCCTATTCCTTTCTTCTCCATCTCCCCACACACCTCTGGGGTCTCTGCGCTGAGCAGGAGAGCAAGGGTAAGGCAGCCTGGATTTGTCCGAAAGAGTCCTAGATCCCGGGGCGCCTGGGTGGCTCAGTGGGTTAAAGCCTCTGCCTTCAGCTCGGTCCTGGGATCGAGCCCCGCATCGGGCTCTCTGCTTGGCGGGGGGCCTGCTTCCCCCCTCTCTCTCTCTGCCTGCCTCTCCGCCTACTTGTGATCTCTCTCTGTCAAATAAATAAATAAAATCTTTAAAAAAAAAAAAAAGAGTCCTAGATCCCCAAATATGAGCACAAAGGGACTGGAGGCAAAAGGGAGAGGAAAGCTAGGTTACTTGGGGGCTGGATTTCTCATTCAGTATCCATGGCCCAGCAGCCAGGTCCGCAGGTCTTGGGGGGAAGGCCACATAAGTCTCTGGTGACTTTCACCTTTCAGTGCCCAGATGCCCTATGCCTTGTGCAGGTCACCTGGCTTACCTAAGGCCTCCCACCCCACTCAGTGTGCACTTCCTGGCAAGAGTTACACTGGGGAACTTCTTGTCTCCTTTCTGACCTTTGGACAGGGTCTGGGTCTGAGAAGTTAATGGCAGCTAATAGCTTTAGCTGGTAAGTGGTAGAGGCAGCACTCACTCTGTCTCAAGGCAGGAGGAGGGGGCTCAGGGTGCTGTAATCTCTGCTTCCCTGGAAAAAGGACCTGAGAACCTGGCTGGGCCTGAGCAGGGCCCAGGGGGAGGGAGGGTGTTCCGACCAGGAGACAGAGGGTCTGAGTCCATGTCGGAGGGCTGAAGAAGTCACAGGAGCTCCCGTCGTTGCCTGGCATCTGCCCATGACCTGGCAGCAGGTTCTAGTGGGGGCGAGGCGAGTGCTGTTCTAGAGCCAGTGCTCGCTGACTTGGAGCCGGCAACAGGAACGGGGCCAGCGTCCACTGGGCCATCTGGTCCCAACTCTTTGCAAGGGTCTTTACATCATTCACTCTTCATCCTCACCAGACCACTATCGAGGAGGTACCATTTGTTGTCTTCTGGTTACACTGGAGGAAACAGAAGCCTGGGAGTGTGGTCACGTGCCCCAGATCCCACGGATGTATGCGGTGGGGCTGGGATTTGCCCTCAAGTCTGATTCCAGCCCATTCTCCAGGCCCCTGTGCCCCACTGCCTCCTCCACTGTGGCAGACTGTGAGCAAGAGCTGTGTCCACAGTTGGGACCAAGCCAAGGGCCCTGGGTCTGGGTCAGTGGTGTCCCAGAGCTGGCTCTTCGGTGGCCTCAGAGAGCCAGCTGTACACAGCTATCTTGCCAAAATCTCGCATAGTGACATCAGGATGGTAGCCTGAAATGGGCCATGGTGGGAGTATCTACACCACGGAAACTGGCAAGTGCCACCTCTCAGGGCTCTTCTTCCTGAGAGACGACTGGGCTGGGTCCAGCAGCGAACACCGGCCCCCGGGTCAGCTGTGATGCACTAAGCAGCAAGTACAAAGGACCACGCTAAATCTGGACATGTCTGAGCTGCGTCCGGGCCTTCTCCCCAAGGGATCCAGGCTTTCCAGGTTGTTCTGGGAAGGGGCTTCTAGCCCCAGAACGAAGCTGGAACAACAGAAAAGGCCGACTTGGAGCTCAGTCCTGGCCCTGCTATTGACTGATCACAGAGTTCAGGCAGATGTTCAGGCAGATAACTTAAAGAGATTGATCAACCAACTGACCTCGCTGTGCCTTCATGAGGATCAGGTGACAGAGCCGTCGGGCTCGGGAAAGTAAGCTGTGCCGGCAGAGAAGTGTTTGGTCCTTTTCCAACCGGCCCAGACTTGGTGTTTTCCATGCCCTGAAGATCTGCATGAGCCCCTCCTTAGCCCCTCCAGCCACTCTGGTCCCCAGAGGGCGGGGGAGTCAGGCCGCCCCCACTTCACAGAGAGGCTACTCCTCTCCTCCCCCGTCTACTGCCAATATATCTCCCATCTTTTGGACCCTTAGCGTCACTCCTCACGACAGAAGACCCCTGGCGGGATGGGGCCTCTGGTGAGCACAATGGAAGCTGCTGCAATGCTGGGCCACACAGCTGCCTTAGGAGCAGACAACTGTTATTCTCTCGTGCTCCTTGCCAGTTACGAGAGAAAGAGTCAGGTCCAGCTTCCTACTTATTTTGGAGTAAGTTAAAATAAATTAAAAGAACAACCAACATTACTCAAGCAACCTTGTAGGTGGGAGGGCCCAAATGTCCCCTGGGGTAACTAGGCTCACCTGCCCAGCCAGGGCCTCTGCTCCAATTAGAATGGCCTCGGACACAGACACAGTGGAATGGTTCCTGCACTCAAAACATTCCCGTCTTCTCTCTGGGAACCCGAAGGAAAGTCAGATTCAATTAAGGACAAGAAGAACACCATGGCATTCAAAATAAGAGCTATTTATTACAAAAGTAAGTGGCCTCTGATTATCCGTGGAAACTTTTTAAAAAATATATAAAATTGTGGCTCAAAAAGCTGGCTGGAGTTTTCGCTAACAAACATCTTCTTCCTCCACCAGCAAGTCTGTAGGGCACGTCACATTTCCGTGAATTCCTGGGCCCCAGAGCCCACATTCAGAGCCCCACCTTGATCACCCCTGTCCCCAGTGTCTGCCACCAACTGAACCTGAGCACCGGAAGCTGCATCAGCCCATACGGCCTTGTCTGCAGAGAATGTCTGCCAGTCTGGGGTAAGAGAAAGAGGAGGGAGTAAGCCAACAATTCTTCTCTCGTCCTTGGAAAGCAGTAGAAGAGACAGGGGAGCCCTCTGTCCCCAGTGTGGCCAAACTAGGAGGGAGCCATGGGCAGGAAGCTGACTGAGCTTTCTCCTTCCTCACCCTCACTCAGAGTGGCTGTCTCTCTGGCTCCTCGGAGTTCCTCCCTTCCAACCAGTTCCTAGTAGGAAATAAGAAGGTACAAGGGGACCTCAGTCCCCTCCCAGTTGTCGTGGGGCCACGGTTCTTGGCGGAGCGGCAAGGACAGACTCCCACATTCTCCCTCCAGGAGAACCCAACCAGACGGCTGCCCCATCCAGCTCAGGAGACACCAACTCCACCCGTGAGGAGGAGAGACAGTGGTGAATTGCGGTAGAAGGGGTGAGCAGAGGTTCTTCATCCCTGCTCTCCTCCCCTTCCAGAAACACAATTAAGCCCACAGCCCAGACTCAGCACACAGGCAGCACTTCCTGCCAGGGGAAGTCAAAAGGGCTGCAGCCCTGGGAGAGGGAGGTCATCACACCCCAGATCTAATTAACAAACCTGCCTTGCTTTTGACATTGCTGCATTTCCTCTATTAACATTAATGATGGCTGGTCAGAACGGCTAAGGATGGCCAGAAGCGTCCCTTCCCATGCCCAGTAGGTAGCACAGCCTGTCCCTGGGCCCAATTTCCAGTCTCCGTGGCAACCGCCTCCGGAAGATGCTCTAAAGAGCTCTGACCCTGTCAGAATCAGTGGGGGTACAGAGGAGGGAGGATGAAGTGTGGCAGAGACTCATCATTAAACCGGGAAGCATCATAGTCCTCTGAGACAAAATACTCGGTCACGCACCGGTGGGAGGGAGGTGGCTGAAGCATGGGCCTGGGCCTGGTGCGGTTCTGACCCAAGGGCTTTCTTAATCTCTTCCATTTGGGAAGGAAGTGAAAGGAACAGCTCTGAGCTTCTTGCTTGGGCTTTTAAGTGGTAGAGAGTAGAAGCTTTGCTGCATTTCTAGGTGCTCTGGGTCTTTGGGAGAAAGAGATCGGTGAAACAGTGACAGAGAGAGGGAAATGAAATGCATCCAGGGCAGCAGGGAAGACCAGAGAAGTGGAGAACATCTCATGAGTGACAGGAGCAGCAACCCAGACGGGCTGGGGCAGCCCACCGGGACCCCAGCTGGCACCACAGATCCCCGCCCTGCTGCCCGGCTGCTAAGGGGCCCCAGAGGTTCTCCCAACCATGGGGAGAATGCATCTGTGCCAGCTCGTAGCCAGGCTGGATGCAGAGGGAGAAGGACGGACAGCAGGAACCACCTCCGGCACACAGGGCCTGGAAACACAGCAGCCAAGGATAGGACGCCATTCCTCCCACCAGTCATCCAGAGCCTGGGCCTCTGTGCACACTGCAGGCAGAAGTGCAGGTACCTGCTGCCCTGGGGACTTGCCAGCAGTTCCCCCCAGGAAGCAGCTGGGAGGCCGGCCCTCCAGCTCAGGGGCACTCAGTTCTATTTGTTTGTGGGGACAAGGCAGCACTGCTTTGATAGCCCCATCTGTCTGTCCTTGGTGATATCCCAAAGTGGGCCCAGTGAGCTCAGCCTTCTTGGAGGTCAGAGAATTTTTGGTGGCTCTTTTTTCAAACTAAATCCAGTGTGAAAGAAATACCAGAAAATACTACTATAGCCCTGGACTATTTCTTACAGTTTATGACACTCAGCTGTCCACAGTCACGGTCTGTATTCCACAGGTATATGGACAAATGAACCCTCCCACTCCCACACACTCACCCCCACTCTCTCACACACTCATCCTTCCTTATGTTGCACACTCGGGGAAACGGGCATGAGAGATGGCCTCTGTTGCTGAGCCATTCCCAGCGGCGGGATCTCTGCAGACAGCGCTGCGGCTCTCCCTAGTGTTGGGTTAAATTCCGGGTATGCTCCCAGAGCTTGATCCTGGCAGGCAGCAGAATTCCTTGGGCTCCTCGGGCAGCTTTGCCCACAGCTGGGAAGGTCCAGGGACTGGCTGTGCAGCTGGCTGTCCCCAGAAAGTTCCTGGACTCAGGCTGGAGTAGCAGAAGCCTCAGAAGTCCCATGATTCAAGCCACCTTAGTCCTGCCATGGGACTTCGGGGGTCCTGGGCCAGGGGACCAACCATCCCGTAAGCCAGAGGGTGGAAGAGGTAGAAGCTGTGAGAGAGAATCCAGAGGGAGGTCATTGGTACCCAGTGCCCCGGGAGAGGCAAGGGCCCCACGGATCTTTGAAATTCAGCAGCCCCTGCTGGAGCTTATCAGCTCTTCTCCACCTACAAGCCCTACTCCTCATCACCATGTCTGAGTTCAACATGTAGGCACACCACAGTCCAAGGGCTTAGCAGATGCTGGCTAATGACAAAGAAGGAAAGGACTCCTCCCAGGAGGCCCAGGGGAGAGACCAGTCCCGGGGTCTGGCCGGGTCTGGCCATGGATGTTTGGCTCAGAGTACTTGTTAAAATGTGCATGTGCCCTCAGATCACAGGCCCACCATTTCCTGTTCACACTTTAATGCTGCCTCCCAGGCCCCTTAAGGCCAGTGACTCTCACAGGGGATCTGAGACTGGCCCAGAGCTGGGGCAGTGAGGCCAAGAAACACCCTCCTTGCAGTTATTCTGAACTACACCCCACACCCTTCCCTCACCTTCTGCCTCACCCATCCCCACCAGGGCTGTCGGGTAGGAAGCCGAGGCGACTACAGAAAGGCAGCTGGGATGGTACAGAAGCTGGGGCCCACTGGCAAAAAGAAAGAACACACAGCCCCAACTTTCTCCTATCTGGCTCCACATTGGGGTCACCTGGGGAGCCCTGAAAACTGGCTCAATTGAATCAGAGTCTCCAGAGATGGGGCCCTGGCACCACCGTGCTTTAAGAGCACCCCAGGGGACTCTAAGATGCACCAAAGGCAGAGGCATCAGAGTTGTGGGCAGGGAACAGGGGGGCAGCAAGATGAGGGGTAGAGGCTACTCACCTGTAGGCAGTTCCCAGAAGCAGGCTCAGGAGTCCTGCCGCATACATGCCCCTGGCCAGGAAAGGGGAGGCCAGACTCCAGGCACAGAGCTGCAGGACAGTATCCCACAGAATCCCTGGGAGAAAGAAGAGAGCCAGGCCTAGCCCCAGGCTGTCAGAAGATGGCTTCCGGGGACGCAGCACAGAGCAGCCATCTGGGTCGGGAAGCAGGGAGCCTCCCCCTCGGTGCTGCTCCCCCGCCCTCCTCCCCCAAGGCCAGGTAGGCGGTGCTGACCTGTCAACATGCTGGAGAAGAGCATGGCTGGGAAGTAGTGGTGGAAGTAGAGGATCCGGCCCATCAGGAAGAAGGGCAAGTAATGGAGCATCCAGCCGAGCAGGAGCTGACCACCTCCTTGCAGCAGGACCTGGGACAGCCCTGGACCCCAAGCAGTACCGCTTGGTCAGCAGCCAGGGAGGAGGCAGAGACCCCTGCTCTCGTCCAGCTCTACCCCTTCCTTGCAGGGGGACTAGACTAGGCCACGTGCCCTTACAGGGCCTGTCTCCCTCATCTGGAGCGCTAAGCAAGCTGCTAAGCGAGCCCACAGCAGCTGGACAAGAGGAGCAGCTGGCCCTCGAGAGCCTTGCTCACCTCCTGCTTGGAGAGGCCTCAGCACCCACGCAGATGCACCAAACAGCAGCGGGAGACAGCCCAGCCTCCAAAGAAGCCAAGATGCTACACAGTTCACAGACAGCTGCCCCCACCCCACTGCCATCTCCCACATCTCCGCTGCTGCACGGATCTTTGCGGTGGCAGACAGGGCAGTGGTGAAGTCAGAGATGAGGATGGATGGGACAGAGGGGGTCTAGGGCCATGGCTGTTCACAGGGGAGCTGCATAGGATAAAAAGAGCCTGTGGGAAAGTCTCAGGGGCTGTGGTCCCTACCCGGCTAGAGGACGGAGCCATGGAACAGAGAGCAACAGAGAAGAAAAGGTGGGCAGCTCTATACAGAGTGCAGAGGTTCGAAGTGAGGGCTCTAAAGTCAGACCACTTGGGCCTGAACCTTAGCTCTGGGATAAGTCCTGGGATAAGTCCCTTCTCTTTGTGGCTTTGCTTCCGAAGCCATAAAATGGGGTTAAGAATGTTCTATTCTACAGGGCTGCTGAGAGGATGGAGTGTTTAACACAGTACTGGGTATCTGGTGACTGAGCTCTAAAAAGCAAAGGACAAGGGAAGCGGTGGGGTAGTGAAGGCAGAATGGCCCATTGGCAGAGCAGGCTCTGGCCAGGTGCTAGGTCAGGGGAGGAAGAGCCCAAGGGACCGACCTTCCACCTCCGCAGGCAGGTGTGCCCCTCTCTGCACAGCTACAGCAATGATGCTCCCCAAGAGGACGTAGAGGGCAATGCTCAACAGATTCAGCCACCAAACCACCTGCATGGGAAGGAGAATGGGCGGGTGAGAGGAGAGCCGCAGCCCCCCACAGACCCAGGCTGAGGGCCCAAGCAGGGAGCGTGCAGGGTACTCACCGGGTTGCCGAGCAGATACACGCGGAAGTCTGTGTCATTGATCCCTGAGAAGCGCAGGCCCTGCAGAGCAGAAGACACCCTGCTGATCCTGGACCCGGTGCACCCCACCACATGTGCTCCAGAGGGAAGGAAGACCAGCTACCTTCCACAGAATGGGAGCCTGGGCAGGAGGCTCAGGGAGTCTCGATTCTATGTGAGCTCTTTGGGAAGGCCGGCTCAGAATCAGGACAGAAAACAGCCCTGTCTTCGGCCACCTCATGCCAGGTAAGGCCTTGCCCAGTCGTCCCACCCCACCCTCACCAAGTTTCACTGTTCTCTTTTTTTGGCTCCATTTCCTAGGAGCAGCTCTAGCCTTGAGCCCTACCTGATAGTTGATAGGCCAGTGCCAGGGTTTGGATGTGAACTCGTTGTCCTTGGGTTTGAGGCCATTGTTCCCCTGCAGGAAAATGGCAGAAAAGAAGTTAGTCAAGGCAGAGATCTAGAGAGCTGACAGAAATGTGGGGAATGGGCGTCTCTGACAGATAGCCAACTGTCAAGAGAAACCTCCCCTGTCTCCCTTCCTTGCAGGGAAGAATCTGGTGCTTTCTCAGTCACTGTTCACCCGCTTACGACTGCCTTACTTCTGCCGACACACAAGCTTCCACTGCCACCAAACACAGTCCATTCAGACCCACTATACTTGAGAGAAAAAAGAAGGACTTGTTTCCTGTGAGCACAAAACATATATCCACCCTCCAGACCAAATAGAAGGTGCCTAGAGGGCTACTGCGAGATACAAAATCAGGCTGGCTTACTTGTTCCCTCTGGAGGCCAATTTCAAACACAAAACCAGACAGTCTGATGAGTTTCTGAACTTGGAAAAAGTTACTTTAGTCTAGTGTTTCTCAACTTTATTTTTTCATTCTTGCCCCTCCTGGGGCTTTTTAGACATTTTTTTCCTAAATGCCTCCCATGACACTTTAAAACCACAGCTATATTGTAAATGTGTTTACATACTGGATGACTACCTATGCTTCATACATTAGAAAGTTAAGGGTTTTTTGCCCTCCGAGAATACATTTTACTCTGGGAGTGATACTACCCCCGTTCAGAGTGTGCACTTTAGCCTGAAGGACCCAGGTTCAGCACCTTTAATCCAGCAGCCAAGACTGTCCAACATCCTGTCTCTACATGCCACAATCAGGGTTTTTCCAAAACAAGAAGAAAAAGATCAGGACCCTGGACACTAAGCACCAGGCCCAGTGCCAGCCTCATTATCAGAACAAACTGAGAAGCCACTTCCTGAGAGCAGGAATGAGGTGTTATGAGTTAGGTCAGGGTTTCTCCATTGAAGGACCTCAGAATGAAGAATGAATCATCCTGGGCCCCAGAGAAGCTGCTAAGGGAAATCCATTCCTTCAAACCATTGCAGTTTGGTCCCAGACTCAGGGACTCCAGCCAGACCTGTAACCAGCCGCGGAAAGTCTACTCACTGTGCTAGCCTTGGGAATCAGACCTGTAACCAGCTGCGGAAAGTCTACTCACTGTGCTAGCCTCGGGAATCCAGTTGCTTTGCTAATCCAAGAAATGGAGGGAAGGAAAAGTCTACAACCATTACAGGCCTATGCATTTTTTTTTTTTTTAAGATTTTATTTATTTATTTGATAGAGAGAGATCACAAGTAGGCAGAGAGGCAGGCAGAGAGAGTGAGAGGGAAGCAGGCTCCCTTCAGAGCAGAGAGCCGGACATGGGACTCGATCCCAGGACCCTGAGATCATGACCCGAGCCGAAGGCAGCGGCCTAAACCACTGAGCCACCCAGGCGCCCCCAGGCCTGGGAGAGGGCTTTTCTGCTCGCGAAGTGGAGGGTCTGAGTTCCATGCAGAGAAGGCTGCCTTGCCTGCTGAGGTCAGCTGGAATGAGCCCACTCTAGATTTTAAGTATAGAGAAGGATGTATAAATGCAGGCCTATGCATTTATACATCCTTCTCTATACTTAAAATCTAGAGTGGGCTCATTCCAGCTGACCTCAGCAGGCAAGGCAGCCTTCTCTGCATGGAACTCAGACCCTCCACTTCGCGAGCAGAAAAGCCCTCTCCCATGTGGTTTCTCTCATCTGGACTATTTTGATCACCCTCCCCACCCTGACTCTATATTGGTTGAATAAGAAAGTTCCCTGGTGCCCCTTTATTCTTTGGCTCTACCTCTTAGATAATGAAAGAAGAAACGAGACTATTTAGACTTCGTCTTAAAATTCTAGCCAGACACAGAATGATATTTTGGCTGACAGGCACGTATTCAAAAGAGCTATGTCATCAGGCCACAGTGACAGCTACAAGCAGGGAGTCAGAGAAGAAGTGACCCAGAGATCACTTAATGTCAAGTCATCACCTCCCAATGTGCAGAAATGACAAAATTTGAATTCTTTGATCAAATCTGGTGAAGTAAGTCAACTGTATTTACTGAGGACTGCTTACATAATCACTTCCAGGAAAGTCCACTTGACAGCGGCTCAGCAGGGGACAAACAACGAGCACTACACCTCTCTGCGCCCCTGTGGGTGCCGTGATCATCATGTACCTGGCTCAAGATACAGCGGTTCCTACACACCATTCCTGCAGGATGCTGGCTTTCCATAAACCAGAGGAAGGGCATCCCCCCACACATCAGCATTGCAGCAGCCTTTCTCTGCTGCCCAGCGGTGAAGTGAGCTACTGTGTAGAACGTTCCCAACTTAAATATCTCCTCTCCCAATTGTTCTTACACCTTTCAGGCTAGGACTGCTGTCACACACTCATGATGGGGAGTACCAACAATGAGTCTTACGAAACCTGCGACAGACTCAACCATGCCCCCTAACAGTTCCCCGTGTCTGGGAACACGAGTGGGCTCGTGGTGGGCATTTTATGCTGCAGATCAACAACATGCTCAGATCAGTATTCATGCTAATTCATTCTAATTTCCTATGATGGAAGGAGCTATCAATGTCTCAAGATCTTCAACTAAGAGCACTCTGGTTTTCGGGGGCTCTGCCATTTGAACAGATTGGAGAATCACTTAGAAGCAGCAGGGGTGGCGGTAACCAGCACGGACTCTGAAACCTGCCGGCCTGGCTCTGAAACCTGGATCCACCTCTTCCATTTAGTTCTGTGACCCTGGACAAGTTCTTTAACCTCTCTGTGCCTCGACTCCCTCATCTGTAAAGTGGGGACAATCAGCCCGTATGACTGCGGTAACTGCTGAATAAGTTGCTGCGGCACTGTGCTTAGAGCTACGTAAGTGTGCACTGGAGTCTGTCGCCGTCACCCTCATCATCATCACTGTCGTCATTCTCCGATCAGGGAAATGCCTTCGAAGACCAAGTAAAGCAGAAGCGAAGACCCTTTCAAAGTCCCCCACCAGGGGACAGTGGATCTACACCATGGCTCCTGATCTGTGATGCAAATTTGTGGATGGCCGGAGCTCACAGAGAAGCCTTCAAATGAGGGAAGCCCGCAGTACCCGGATCATCACCATGTGGGACTCCAGCAAGATCTCAGGAAAAGTGGGCTGCAGCACGTCCAGGCTGATGTTTGGCACTAGGCAAAGAAAGGACAGAGAAGAAAACCTCGGTTACAAGCACATTCTCACAGCTGTCTGTGTTCCCAGTACAGCTTTCCTGACGTGCTGGCTAATGAGTATGTTAGAGTGTTGAGGAGATAGAAGAAAGCTTGGCCCAATTCCTGATCATCCCTTCAGCTCATACGAAGCCCTCGTGAGGCATTTGGAGAAATACAAATGCGACAAGGCCCGTCCCCAGTGCTGCCATTGCTCTCGGCACTATCACCCTTCATGATGGTACAGGCTCGAATGCTGGGCCGGTCTGTGAGGACAGGGACCAAGTCCACCTCATTCACCAGTGTATCCCAGGGGCCCCCAGGCTTCCCACTGTACTCACTAAAGAGTTGTTTCATTAGTTAAGTAATTAGCTGGTTGGCTAAATTAGATTAGGTACTAAGGAGAATGAAATAGGAAGCACAGAGAGGGGAAATCAAGCAGAAGCTCAAGAGAGGTGGTTGAGGAGGACAAATGATGGATCCAAACACTACTGAGTTGAAGACAACATTGCTGTAGCCTAGGAGTACAGATATGGGGGCTCAGATCAAGGGCTGTGGCCACTGCTTTCTGTGAAAGTGTTGGCTGGCTGTGGCTCTCCACAGGGGCATCACCTTTGGAAAGCACCAGCCTGCTCTAAGCCTTGAGCGTGGGAGGAACCCAGGTGCAGGGGACAGAAAAGCCCAGAAGGAGACAAGATAGGTGGACCTGCATTGCAGGTAGCAAGGAAAAGCATCAGATCCAAAAAGAAGCAGGGAAAATGGAACAAGGAAACTAGCTCTAGCCCACAGTGAGGTCACTGGTCAATTTAGGGGGAGTTTAAGGAGGATGGGAAGTTGACATGGATGGGAAGAATAAGGAGCTACCTGTCAAGACACCTCATATGAAAAGACTAGTTTCAAAAAAGACAGGAAAGAGGCGCCTGGGTGGCTCAGTCGGCTAGGCATCTGCCTTCGGCTCAGGTTGTGATCCCAGGGTCCTGGGATCGAGTCCCGCATCAGGCTCCCTGCTCAGTGGGGAGCCTGCTTCCCCCTCTCCCTCGGCCTGCCTCTCTGCCTACTTGTGCTCTTTCTCCCTCTGCCAAATAAATAAATAACATCTTTAAAAAAAAAAAAAAGACAGG
The DNA here is from genome assembly GCF_922984935.1 of Meles meles. Taxonomy (NCBI): domain Eukaryota; kingdom Metazoa; phylum Chordata; class Mammalia; order Carnivora; family Mustelidae; genus Meles; species Meles meles. Next base: position 134,190,729 of record NC_060071.1, on the reverse strand, counting down.
AAATGACAACAATGAGATACAGTGTCAGCAGAATCTATGAACGCCGATTTTTCTAAGATAAGAGTTACTTATAAATGTTTCCAAGAAGTAATCTCACTCACGTTTGGGATTGATATGGTCCTCCACATTCCAGATAGAGTTGAGGGTTTCCTTTAGGTATGGGGTGCAGGTAACCTCCAACTGTTCCCAGCCCCTGTGAAAAGCAGTCACAGAGGTCTCTCAGAAGACGTGACACTCACCAGAGAGTTGCGCTGTCAAATCTCTTACATTTATAGAATTTGCTCTTTTCAACCCAGTGGCCATACTTTTTTCAACCTCACTCTTTTATATTCCATGACTGTCCTAGGAGGAGTCCAGCACAGAGTATTCCCAATTTAGAAAGGCCCAGAGCACTTAGAATGTCCTAGACAGATGAACAACTATTCTGTTCAACTCTCAGAATACATAAAACACCAAAGGAACTCTGGAGTTCTGTGCTCTGTAACACACGTGATGCCTTTTCTCCCTCCATCTACCACTAAAAACAGGAAAACCTGAAGTGAACATTGACAACTGGGAAACAGAAGTTTCTGGTATACTCCTTGTAGTGTGAAAGGAGAAGCATGAGCCTCAGTTGGGACATCAAAACCCCAGAGACTCACCACTTGGGCAAGACCTTTCCCGAGGAGCCCAGGACACAACCTGTGACCAGATGGATGAGGCGAATGCGACTTCTAAGCACTTTGATCCGGTTTCCGAATTTTCTGTTTACAACCTCAATCCGCCAGAAATCATTTGAGTCCCCTGTCCCATTCTGCCATGTCAATCAAGGAAAAAATACAAAGAAAGTTAAGATGACTTTAGAGATGACATGTCAGGAAAGGGAGATGGCTCCCCTTCTGATGCCACCATGTTACAACAGTCAAAGACAAAATAGGCCTCAGTGGATGAGGCAGGAAGGGGAATGAGAGGGCCAGAGAAACACCCCAAGTGACGGACATTCCCCCAGTGCTCACCACCACAACTAAGAAAAGTAGTGTGACTCCTGCAGCCCACACTCCAATGCTTCACAGGACTACATTTAAATTTTAAACATATGTCTTTGCTCTTAAACCAAACTCATGAGAGCACCTTGAGCCAACAGAAATAGATTTGGGCGATTTGTACCCATTACTTGGCCATCTGGACACTCACTCATCTAAGCCAGAAAGGTTTGGCCTGGAGATGATATTCTGGAAATTAAGACATTTGTGTCTAATTCTCCTCAGGAGATGCCCACAAGAAAATGATAATTAGTGGCCCCAGTAGCATGGGGTGGGCAAGCAGAAGGGGGGTTGGGAAGGCCACCTTAAGGAACCCAGGATCTTTACTGATGCACTAAAGCCCCTGCAAGGGAACGTAAGATAGTCCTAAGTCTAGCTGCCCTCTCCAGTGGTTATGTTTCCAAATCACTCCCCAAGTACTCACTGAGCTTCTTTATCTATTAACTGCATCACCCCATGCTAGTAAAAAATCCCAAAGCACTGTGGTTAACATCCCCCTGCAGAACAGGGAAGTAATCCTTAAAAATCAAGTCAATGAGGATCTGGGATCTGGCAAAGAATAAACTTATATATTTACCTAGGATCATATTGTGGTCCATGGCTTCTATGTCCACTGTGATTTAAAAAGGAACCCATACAGTATTCATATGTGACATTTATTAAGTGTCAGAACAGAAAAATGGCATGGTTATTATGGGAGGGAAAAGATGGAGACAAACAGACTCACAGGCTGCTTTTCCCACAGCAAGCCTTGCCAAAAAGTGCCCAATGTTAATAGAGTCTCTGTGTAGCCCGTCATCCTTAGGAACATTCCAGAATTTCAGGGAGGACGTGTTCTGTCTCATGGCCGTGAACCAGGCCCCACAATTTTTTACAGCCTGATCACACGCCAGTTGCTCACTTACTATGCCATAGCCAGTGACCTGATAGTGCTTCCGGGTCAGGGGTGCCTCATGATAGTGACTGTGCAGGTTCCGAGAAGTCCTAGGAGTTAAGAGAGCGAAAGGCCATTATCCTGGGGAAAAGAGACATGCAATGTCTCCTCTTTTACTACGGATATTCAGAGTCATCTGTTAGCGCAAGAAAAATTAGAATCTGAGCTATGAAATCCAACAAATCAGGAATGTCTTGCCTATTTACTCACAAGAAACATCCAGAGAATCAGAGAATTGCCCAAACCATGAGGGACAAATGGTAGGAGCCCTGGACCCCGTGCCAAGAAAGGGGTTAACTTCTGCAGTAGGGGGATGACTTACCACATTTGGTGGCTCTGAAGCACTTAGCTTGCCTGACTCATGAGGCAGCTTTGGGGAGAAGAAATTAAGATCTGTAATCTATGCATGCCTGAGCCAGGTAAGCCTCCTCCCTCCCTTTTACTCTTTCTGCCCTCACACCAGTTTCACAAAGTGGGGGTCAGAAGGGGAAGGGAGGAATTAATTTGGCTTTATTTACTTTGTTTGTTTTATAATAATTCTTACTTTTATCCACAATAAGAAATAAGTGTTCATTATAAAAATCCTGGAAATTTCCAAATTTCCAAAAATAAAACTCTACAATAAATGATAAATAACTTTCTATTAATAAAACAAAATGAAACTAAATAAGTAATAAATAATAAAAACTAAAAAGTAAAGGGCGCCTGGGGGGCTCAGTGGATTAAAGCCTCTGCCTTCAGCTCAGGTCATGATCCCAGGGTTCTGGGATCGAGCCCCGCATCAGGCTCTCTGCTCAGCAGGGAGCCTGCTTCCTCCTCTCTCTCTGCCTGCCTCTCTGCCTACTTGTGATCTCTGTCAAATAAAAAACAAAAACAAAACAAACAAAAAAACTAAAAAGTATTCACAATCATAGTAGGAAAAAGGTTTTCTCTCTCTGTATAAAAATACAGTGTGTATATATATACATATGTATACATACATACACACACACAGAGCATAGCTCTTCTCTATATATAATCCCTGATTTTTAAAATACTCCATACTGGATGATCCTAGTATACAATATTTTGCAGAGCTGCTTCTGCTATCTATCATTCCTATTCGCTCTTGCACATGGTGACCTATTTCCTTGTGTGCTTAGTTATTTTTTACTATGTACTATTCATCATCACTGAAAAACTATTTATGGGAATGGAGGGCAATCTCTTTCCCAAAAGAGGATTTACGCCCCAGGCACCTAGGAAATATTACCAGTCTAGGATTATATTCATTGCAATTCATGGCCTAAAGATTTTCAGACCATCCAGATGAAATTAATTTGGGCCACAAATCCATGTGAGGATCAATTGGTAGATACAACTTTTCAGGAACCAGAAATAGCCCCTCCTCAACCCCTGCTCCCCCAGCTCTAGCCCTTTGTGGTTTCAAGTTTGGGGGAAGGATCACTTAATACATTTACCACTTTGGGTGAGCCTGCAGCTTTGAATTTACAACTCTTTCTCTCAAGGGGCAGTCAAAAGATCGAAACTCAAGATTGCAGGATCAAGGCAGAGGTGGCTGCAGCATCCCACTCATTTCTCTGGAATCCCCATACCCCACTTCCACTTAGATTTTGGCCTGGTAACTCCCTATTGCCTTGTCAGCTCTTTGATGCTTTAAGATGTTTTCATGTTATTCCAGCATTTTTAGTCATTTTCAGTGAGAACGTTGCTTAAATAAACCAGCTTGCCATATTCTCAGAAACAGATTTCTACATCTTCCTAAAGGAAGCCGCTTGAGAAGAAGCATTGGGTAACTCAGATACTTTTTCCCCACTCTGGAAAAACGGAAACTGAACAGTATCTTCAAAGTTCAAAGCTCCCAAAGCCAAAACAGGTGGACAAAATTGGCCTTCTTATTTCACCAGACTTCATAAAATGGCTTTCCATTCTAGCACAGCAGCCTTGTTCCATTTACTAGAGCCTCATCCAAATCTGACTTCTGTTTCCTCCAGCTTAGAAGAACTCCTTACCTTTGGTGCCCATACCACTCACTCATCCCAGACAACCAATTTACTTACTCTTTGTGTTCTAGCCGAATGATGTCTCCATGTCTTACAAATTCCACTGGGATTGAAGGGTCCAGGGGATCTGCCAAGAAGAAACAAGCATTGATATCTGAAGTCATTCACTCATTAGGCTAGTATGAATTGAGGGCCTACAGGTAAAGAGTTACAGTATAATATCATAGATCCTAGAGGAGCAGAGTGCTGGAAGGACAAAGAGAAAGGGCCACTCACTGTCTCAAGGAAGGGTGTCTCAGAGATATGCTTGAAAAGGCTCTTTAAGCAGAGGAGAATTTTGTCAGGTCAACAAGTGGGGCCAGATGTATGAAAGAAGAAAACGCATTTGACCAATAGCAAAGGGTTTCATATGAGTGGGTACGGTGTGTGGGGGGAGAGGAATGGGAAAGACTGTGGGAATAGATGAGGATGTGAACAAGTAAGGCCACACAGCACAAGCCAGGCTAGGAAATGTGGTCTTTATCTGACAGGCCCGGAAGCCTCCATAGGAGGGTTTTTAAGCTGGGAAGTCAAATAATAAGATTTTCCTTTTAGTAGTAAAAACATAGTCTTCCAAAAATTAATTCCATGTAAATGACCATATGCCTCGCTCTCCTCAGAGTCCAATGTTAAGCCCTGAAAATTCTGTCTGTTATTATCTTGTCTCTGACAACAAACTTGCTAAGCGTGAGGTAAAGAAAATGATGAGGTGACAAAAGAAAGGAATCACATCAGCTAGAAACCAAGTCAGATCAGGTCTAGCAAGGCAATGACAATGGAAAAGGAGCTAGCAGTAAGCAGCAACACAAAAAAGATCCTTGCAAACTTCCTCCCAAACAGTGAGACACTAACACTCAAAGTCAGGAAAGAGAAATGTGCCAGAACAAATCACTAGTTTTTAAGAGAATTAGAAAACTCAAGCGAAGGGATGCCCATTCCTACATGGACCCTAAGGTCTCTGAAAAAGATTAATCAGCAGAGGCGACAAATCAAATGAGTCAATGGGAGGGAAGTTTCATTTTACAAGGATGTGGGGGGAGGGGCATTTTTAGCCATCAAGAACACAAAGACCTAAATAAAATCACAAATGAGAAAGGAGAAGGAACAACCAACACTACAGAAATACAATCAATCATAAGATAATATTATGAAAAGCTATATGCCAACAAATTGGACAACCTAGAAGAAATGGATAAATTCCTAGAAGTACATAAAAAAAGACCTTAATCTGTACGGTTCCCACTTCCCTAAGTGCTTGCAGCTCTCTGCCTTCACACAGCCTTAGTTCCCTGGCAGAAATGCAACCACCTTAAGCTAGAAGCCACATCGAATAACAGATCAGAGATGTTCCAAGATTTGGTCGACGCCCACATAACTTTAGAAGTAAAGCAGTCTTGCCTCATAACCCCTCCTTGTGATAGGCCACTTACATTTGTCCTTTTGGATGAAAACAATCAATACTGTCACAAGACGGCAGCAATATGAGGTGGGGAAAGGAATAAAAAGGGTGAAAGTCCTCCAGACTTTCACTCCAGAAAGGCGGAGAGCCAGGCAAGGTTTACTGAGGAGTCACAGAGAAAGCCTGTGACACAGGACAATCAGCAGGGGCTCAGAGGTGAGCAGAAGATGCCCTCTGTTTTCTTCTCAGCTATAGATACAGAAAGCACAGCTGGCAGGTAGCTAGCTCCCTGACCAAAGAAAGATCTGGATATAGCCCACGTCAAAAAGTCCCAAGAGCCCATTAAATGTGCTTCAGAGCAGCTTTGCCCTGGCCACCCAGGTGGCAGGCCAGCAGGTATGAAGTGAGGACCCAAGCACCAGGCTAGACAAGCCCAGCCACAGGCTCTGAGATCTACAACTGACTGGTCCAGTCCAGGGATGACCAGAGGGCAGCAGTACTCTATCCAATCAAGACAACTTGAGCTGCACCATATGCTGGGGTCTGCACGCTTAGTGTGCTCTCATTAGAAACAAGAGTGGCCACCATGTGCCCTCAGCTGGGTCTACTCAACTAGTCCCGGCAGCATGTCTAGGTAACCAGTCTAGACTAAGTCTGAGCCTTGGTCGGGCTCTCTGGCTTCAGCATGACAGCTATTAAGAGTGAGATCTTATCTGTCTTGCTCATTTCTTACCTCCTATGTTGACAACAGTGCTTGGAAGAGAGTAGATGCTCAATAAGTAGCTGTTGAAAGGATAACTGAGATCAGTAAAGGTACTGCCAAGGAAAGCTCAGGAATGCCCATCTCCGTACCATTTGAAGGCACGAGAAATGTTAAAAATGGCTCAGAGTAAGCAGTAATGCAAGAAACATCAGTTCTTACATTACCTGCATTTGTGTTGTGTTTCTTGATAATCCACAGGTTGTTGTAGTCCTTGTGCAAATAGGTGGTGACCTGGGTTGGGGGGCAGGTGGGAGAGAGAATACCATCAACATCAGCGTAGCCACAGGACAATCAACAGCAAACCAGCGTTGCTTAAGCCTCTTTCAGAATCCCCGGCCACCAACCTGAGGGGCCACGTTGCCCAGGAGGGTTCCAAAGTAGCCCTAGTGAGATTCTCTCCTTCCATCTGCGTTTAGATGTTTCTGCCTCAAGTGCCTTTTTGATTGGTCTCTCTGTATATTTATGCATCTTATCTTTAAAGTTTTAGCCTTCTAGAGGAGGAACCATGATACATTGTGTAACATAGTCTCCAGCACACAAACAGGATTTAGTATATTTTTAAAATTTTGCATTTATTTATTTTAGAGAGAGATAGAGAACATGAGCTGGGGGTGGGGCACAGGGAGAGGGAGAGAGAGAATCCTACGTTGGCTTCACACGCAATTGTGGAGCTGGATGTGGGCTCAATCTCAGGACCCTGAGATCATGACCTGAGCCGAAATCAGGAATCAGACGCTTAACTGACTGAGCCACCCTGGTGCCCAGATTTAGTGCATTTTAAGAAGTAATTAAGAACATGCCTCAAATTTTCTAAATGAAAAATTCATGCTATATTTTCTAGAATGTGACCAAATGAAACTAAATAGCTCCATATATATCTTGTCCTAGAAGCTTGAGGGTTTAGCCTGTAGCCGTTTCATAGACACCGATTTTTTGAAAATTAAATGTGTGTGTGTATGCATGTGAACATTCACATCATGCTGTCATGAATCTAATAGCAAAAATTAGGAAACAGAATAAAATGTCCAATGATGGGGTAATAGCTAACATGATGATACGTCTGCAGGACAGAACATTACACAGCCACAAAAAATGTTTCTGAGCATTTTTTACCAGCATAGGAAAAGGTTTATAAAATGCTGATGCTGAAAGGGGCTGCCATTTATCACTAGGTACTGTTCTAAGCACCGGGCAAGTCTTCTATCTCTGCTAGGCACCATGGTTAGCCCCACCTTACTTACGAGGAAACTAAGGATGAGTAATTTGCTCAAAGTCACCACGGCCTATCGAACCAAGCAGCTAACTCCAAAACTCCCAGGATAGAGATTAGACACAACAATTATGCCAATTATATAAACAAGAACACAAATATCCAGAAACAATAGAAATATATACAAAGTGGGTTTTATAACTCCAATTGGACAAAACATTACTGATTTACTTGCAAAGGAATTTGGAATCAGCATTTAGGGAAAAATTATGTATGTATTATGGCTGCTTTGTTTCAGTGGCTTTTCCTTTCTCAGAAAAAAATCAGGAATGATGGTATTTAGAATATACAAGACACGTGGGTGGCTCAGCTGGTTAAGCATCAGACTTCTGATCTCAGCTCAGGTCTCGATCTCAGGGTCATGAGTTCAAGCCCCACACTGGAGCCCAGCTCCAAGCCCAGTGTGGAGCCAACTTAAAAAGAAAAAGGTGGGGGTGCTTGGGTGGCTCAGTGGGTTAAGCCTCTGTCTTCAGCTCAGATCATGATCTCAGGGTCCTAGGATCGAGGCCCGCATGAGGCTCTCTGCTCAGCAGGGAGCCTGCTTCCTCCTCTGTCTGCCTCTCTGCCTACTTGTGATCTCTCTATGTCAAATAAATTCTAAAAAAAAAAAAAGAGAGAGAGAGAAACTAAAACATTTTGGCAGCCATAGAGAAATTAAATTCATACTCCTAAACAAAGGTATAAAGAGTCCACCAGCCTAGATTTGCTTAAAGGATCTTAAGATTTTATGTTGCTTGTGTGTATGTACTCCGTGTATTTTTTTAAACAAAACTCACTATTAAAATTATATAAGAAAAATTACTTCTTTATTACGAGTATAGTCCATGGCCTCTTTTTCCCATAGAAACATTTGTTTTTACAACGGATTTTTTTTACAACACAAAGTCTCCTAGAAACAATCATATCCTATAACAACAGAATGTTGTACGCCAAATTATGTGGGTAAACACTGATCTTCTGGAATTAATGTAGCTTTCGGTTTTGGGTTTTTTTGTTATTTTATTTTATAAATGTTATACTTCAAAAATATTTTTAAAATGGACACTTAGGGTTGTTGACAAGACACTAAACTCCAGGGCATTGTGGGCCACTAGAAGTGGTTTCTTCCAACCCCCCAGTTGGCAGATGAAGAAACTGGCTAAGAAAGGCTCAGTGTGATTCAGCTGGGACAGAACCAGACTCTTCCATGCCGTGGCCCCACATGCTCTCTCTACATCACTATCATGACTTCACACCTCCACACATGACTGTGAGCGTGTAACAGCAGGACTAGCGTAACAGGGTCCTTCTCTCCCTTTGCACAGTGTAAACACTGCTGGCCACCACGTCTGTAACTTGAGCTTCTGCATGACAGCTGCAGCTCCCCATGGAAGGGCTAGCTGTGGTTTTCTGCCCTGGCTATCCATTAGCCTTTTCTGGAGAATTTCACAGGAAAACAGAAAGGCACAATGCATGGGCCCCCTTCTGGATCAGTGGAGTCAGAGCTGCTGTGTGGTACCCAGGCACTGGAATGTTTTAAAAGCTCTCCAGTGGGTTCAAAAGTGCTAGAGACAAATGGAGAATCAAGAATGGGAAACTTGATACTAAAACCCAACACTCTGTGTCAACTTTCTGGTGAACTAGTAAATAAGGAAATAATAATAAAGATTTTTAGGAAGTAAAACTTTTTTGCCAAGTAAAAATACCAGTCATTTTGCCAGAAGAGAAGCATCACTCCAAGCCTCTCAGCACAACGGCCTCCCCTGCGGCCTGCACACCTCCCCTCTCCCCTACTCCCTACTCCTGAGACCTGGGGCCTCACCACTCCTCAGAAGCTGTCCCAGTTAGCGACGAGGCCCCCTTTACTATTGTTCAGTGTGGCCTCTTTCTTAGCCCCCACCTTCTCTGAGGCCTTTGCAGCACCCGAACTGCTGAACCAGTCCTCCTGGGATGCTGTCTGCCCTGGGCTCTCTTCCCAAACCCTGTTCACGCCCTCCTTCTCAGCCTCGTCTACCAGCGCCCCTCAGAGCATCTCCACCACTGCCTAAGTGTTGCTGCCCCCCCAGGGCTCCTTCACTGCCTCTCCTGCCTCTGCACACCCTTCCTGGGCAATGCCACCCATCCCACTGTGTCATAGATACCCATATGCTACGCACACAGATCTCCTTCCTGAGACAAGCCCCAAACCTCAAATACACAAAACAAACTCTCTCATTTCCAGAGCTATTCTTCCTCCTCCATTTCTGACTGTGGTGAAACACCATTACCACATACACCTTCATCTCCAACCTATAGACCTAGACATAGCTTATCCCTGACAGCCGCCAGTGATGGGGCCCTGACACTGAGCTGTGAAGTGTTTCCTGAATCAATTCCCACCTCTGTTCATGGTCATTCACCATCCTCTGTCATGATTATTGCCTCCCAACTCATTTCTTGCCTTCAATCTGCCCCTCCTTTCAATCCATCACCCTCCTGCTGGAGGTTTTTTTCTAACCTAAAAATCTAATCACATCTTATCACGTCTTCACAAATCTCAACGCCTCACCAGTGTCCATAGAACAAAGTCAAATAAATCTACTCTAACACGGAAGGCCTCTGCACAACTTGGCCTCCCCAACCTCTCCAACATCCTGCCTCTCCCTCTCAGGCACAATCTGCCACAGCCACACCCGACACTCATAGACAGGGACACGGACACAGTGTGGCTCACTTGCTCAGGTAATACTCACGGCTAAACCCCCAGGGTGCATGTCACATGTACTTCATACTTTTAATCTGCACAATGACCCTATGATGGAGAAAGGCACTCTTTATTTTCCCTAATTAAAAATGAAGATAATGAAGCAGAAAAAGGTCAAGTAACTTGTTTAAAGTCATACTCTGGTGGAACCAGGATTCAAACCCAGATAATGTAGTCTGGTTTCCAGGTCTGTGTTTACAACCACAACACCTGACCATCATCCATGTCAAGCCAGGCACCGTGAGCCTTCCAAGAGCTAGCAAGAGACAAGAGGAACTGAATTCACAATTCAGTGTGAATAGGGTTAGCGCCCAGACTTACAAAGCATGCCAGGCAAACCCCTCATGCAAGAGGCATTTACCCCAGTAAGCAGTAGAGGTGGGTCATGGCAATCAGAGGCAACACTTGCTCTGAAGCCTAAAGAAGCCAGAGTTAGCCAGAGGAAAAGGTTAGGGCACAGGAGGAAGACTGTTTCAAGCAGGGAAAATGGTGCGGTAAAGGATGGGGGCAAGAAAGAAAAGGGCGGGTTCCGTCCTGGCCAATAGCTTGGTGTTGCTACAGTACAGAAAGTACAAAAGGCTTGCTGACCTGCTGCTGGCGGGCGCCAATGCCCTCGGGGTAGAGGTGCCTGTGGGAGTGGAGATAGCCGATGGCCATCCGCAGGTTCTTCACGGTGATCACAGAGCCATAGGCCAGATCTGGGAGGAAGGAAGACAGTGGAGGGTGTGAGCTGGCATTGTGCTAGCGGTGGCCCCTGACTGGAAGGGGCCTCTGAAGCCACAGGACTCACTAACCCTCTCACAGACCGCACTGGGCCTAGCGCCGCCTAAAGTGAGACGCACAGGTGCTTTCTCATGTCCATGGTGTCAACGCAAGTGGGAGTTCACTACAGAGTCTCACTGGTGTCCTCACCTCCCTTTCCTCCTCAGAACTTCAGAAGAAGCTGGTATTAACAGGGTATTAGCAAAGCACTACTTGTAAAAGCAAAAGATTAGAAACAGCCCATCTTTCAAAGTCTATACATACATTAAACACAATAAAGGAAGAAGCATTTCAAGTCTTACCTAACATATTCTTCAAGATAGATATAATGTTATGATAGACTGTTACAGGTAATTTTCATTTTTGCAAAGTCCTTTTGCATCTTTTGAATCTAATACTATATAAAGTAGCTGTTCAATGATGTTTGGGTTTGTTGGTTCTTTTAAATCAGAGTTTATTTATTTATTTATTTTTTTGAAGATTTTATTTATTTATTTGACAGACAGAGATCACAAGTAGGCAGAGAGACAGGCAGAGAGGAGGAAGCAGGCTCCCTCTGCCGAGCAGAGAGCCCCATGCGGGGCTTGATCCCAGGACCCTGAGATCACAACCTGGGCTGAAGGCAGAGGCTTAACCCACTGAGCCACCCAGGCGCCCCTAAATCAGAGTTTAAAAAAAAAAAAAAAAGAATAAACCAAGAAGATCCCTTCTGCCTGCAGGCCCTGGGTAACTGAGAAGCCTCTTTTCTGCCTTACTGTCCCTCTTCTCAGTCCTCTGTAATCTGGCTGCCCTGGCATTCCCCAGTCCACTGAGACACGTCTCGCTCCATCAGTGATAGACTACTCTGGTCCTCCTTTGTTCGTTCCTTTGGTCAGCAGATTGTATCAAATACAGAGTGGATCCAAAGCTGGAGGCATCCTGGCTATGGCCCTGGGAGAGCCCAGTCTTAGAGAAGGTGGCGGCACACACCGATGAGCACAGGACAGTGGGCAAGTGCTCCAGCAAAGGAGTGACAGTGTGTGACACAGTGGAAGCCCACAGCAGAGTAGGATGAATTCTCATGGAGAGTAAGAAGAGGCTGGCTTGATGGAAGAGATCACAGCGAGCTAGGCCTTTGAAACAAGCAGGCGTTTGCTAAACCCCACAGCTCCAGTCTCCTACACTCTCACCCAGGCCAACATATGTAGCCCCGCACACTGCTGACCGTCTTTGCTTCTGGAAATGCTCTGTTCCCCCTTCTCAAGCCACATGCCCTCAAGGACTGTCCTCTGCAGCATACTTTCCTAACTCCCTCCCTCCTGCACTCCAGTGACCTGGCTTCAGCCAGCCCAGATCTCATTCTCTTTCTACAGGTTTCTTACAGATCACAGCCACTGCCACGGTATCACTTTTCCTGTTATCTGGCTGATTCCTCCTCTGAAAGCATCAGCCACAAGCCCATTAGCCCTGTTGCATGGATCTCCCCAAGCATCTCAAAATCAGCCTCTCTACAGTGGAACCCAGTATCTGTCTTTCCAAACCAACTTTTTAACCTGCTTTCCTATTTCTCATTCTGTATAGTCTTGGCGGGGCCCCTGTGTCCCAGGCACTGTGCAAGGCACTGGAAAGACCAGAAGATGTCATTGTGCCTCCAAGAAACAATTACCTGGGCTCAAGTCCTCAGTGACATCTTTCCTTTTCTCTTTCCATGTCCAATCTCCCTTGTCCATGCCCATGTGCCCCACTCCTATGGCTACTACCACGATGCGCAGCTCAAGTCCCTGGAATAGCTTTCCAGAGGGGATCCCTGCCTCCAATCCCATCCCCTCCCTAGCCATCCTGTGCTTTGCCATCAGTGTTGCCTCCCTGCAGCACAGCCTTCCTGTCCTCCTTCATGCTCAAAGGCCTCTGCTGTGTCTCCACTCTCTAGTTAATGAAGTCAAACACCTCACCCAAACGTTTCAAACCCTCATAATCTGGGCCCAACCTATCCTTCCAGCCTTATCTTCTACTACTTTTCTATGGGTAATCTGTGCCTTACATTGTGCCCTGTTCATGGCCTTGATCATGCTGTCCCCTCTGCACTATATGCCCTCTCCTTCCTCTCTGTCCGTTCAAATCTACCCATCCTTCCAGGGCCAGACTCCACAGCCTCTCACTCTATGTACCTCTGATGACCTCCAACCCCCTAGCAGAAGTGATCTCTTGCACCCTTCAATCCCTTATGTACTTAACACACACGGTTACCGAATTCTACCGAATTACTGAATTCTCTGGAGGGCAGGCCCTCTACAGCCGCCAGTGTGGCTAACGCACTGAACTACGACCTGCGAATAAGTGGCTGGATGTGCGTCACAGAATGTGATGGTGGAAACGGACCACCGGCATCAGGGCCTTGTGCTTTCACCAGATTCTCTCTGCTTGCCTTCCCAAGGAGCTGACTTGGATGCTTCCACAGCCACAACGGAGAAGTCACTCTTCACAGTCAAAGAGCCTGCCGCTCCAGGCTGCTCTTCCTGCGTCCCAAGTCACTCTCTTGAGTGCTCACCCCGGATCTAACTGGATGTTGCTCCCAGTCTGCCATCTATAGGCTAAAGTAACTCAGGCTATCGTACTCATCTTTTCTAATCCACCTACCCAGAAAGGCTTCTGCCCTTCTACCTTCATAAAGGCCGAGATACTCACGTTCGGGGATGGAAGCATTGTGAAGGTTGTTGCCTGAAAGCCGGGCCTGGAAGGCAGAACTGAAGAAGCCATCACCAGGACCACTGTGGGAAAAGGAGCAGAAGAGAAACGAGTTCCTAGAGAGGAATTCTAATTTCCTGGGAACCCTAGGAAGAGCCCTGTGCAACTAGTCTAAAAGAAGACAACCGGAGTGGCAGCACGGTATTGGAGTAACAGGGGTCCAGATCTCAAATCGGCCACGTACTAGCTAGGTGACTTTCAGAAGTAGCTAACTTTGTTTAGCCTCAATTCCTCATTCATACACTGGGGATTTAAAAAAAAAAAAAAAGAACTCAAAAAGGATCATGATGAAGCGAGAGAATACGTACAAGATGCTGACATAGGGTTGCTACTTGGTAAATGGGAGCCACAGCCAGTGCTGCTGAGATGATCACCCTCCTCCAACTGCACGCCTTATTCTGGCCCACCCGTTAAGCACAGGGGCTCTGTTTAGGGATAAGGGGCAGTTTGGCTATTAGGAAGTTCTCTTCCTTCAGGCTAGGGTGCTGGCTTTTCTGAGCTTTCTGGATACCCAAAAGATGGAACATAGAAGAAACAAACAGATAAAACCCACCAGGTCCCTCTAACATCCCAACAACAAACCCAGCAAATCACAGAGCCCACCCGTAGGCTGAGAGGCAAGAGGAAAACGGGAAGCAAGAGGCTGGAAAGGCTCTGCTGTACCTTTTGTTCAGCACCATGAAGTGAACAGCGTAAGTGGCCGTGTAGAGAGTCAAGGGCAGCACTATGAGGCACAGGACGCGAGCGATCAGGTGTTTCCCCACAGTCACCTGCAAACACAGCCAGTGCGGGGTGCTGGGCACATGGGATTTTATTCTACCTTGTACCTTATATGTGCGTTATATGTAACTTTTTATGTTTGAGTCAAAATCACAAAAAATTGAAAAACTAACAGCCAACAAGAAAAAAAATGTGAAAACCCTAGCCTTTCTATAACACCCCTCCCCACCCCGGCCCTGCAAGGGGGTGAACCTGGGCCAGCCCTCTGCTGCCTGTGCAGGCCCTCACCCAGGACCCCAGACCTTCCCTGCATCTTCAGCCTCATCACTCATCAGTCCCCTCTACCTCCCAGTTCCGCTGAGCTTCCCGCATGGTCCCCACGCTTCCTGTACTGTGCCAGCCCTATCCGTCACACACATAAATGCTCCTGATCTACAGCTCAGGCCTCAGCTTCCCCCCAGAAACCTTCCTGGACCACGTGACTCAGGCTCATGCCCTCCACTCTGCCCTCACAGCACTTTTTGGCTGGACTGTAATCACCCGTTCACTTATTTCTCTCTCTCCATTGTCTCTGGAGGGCAGAAATCCTTGTTTTATTCATCTGCACATTCCATGTTTCAGACTTAAAGGTAGTCTGTCTGTGTTTTCTGAGGTAATAAATGAACTTATCAAGGCTTTAGTTCAGAGGCGACGGTAAAGCATTGTGGCGAAGTAGCTCTGGTCTGGAGTCAGCCTCCTCTAAGCCTGAATCCTGCATCTACCTTTATCACTTGTACAGTCTTGGACACACGATTACCTCTCTAGGTCTGGACTTCCTCATTTGTGAAGAGAAGGTAATAACGACCTACCTCACAGGACTGTTAGGAGAGGTAAATGAGACAGTGAAGCTGAAGCCCTTTGCCCAGTGCCTGGCACAGAATCAGCTCTTAGCTAATAATACTTTAATAAACTCTACAGGCTCTTACTCGCCTCCAAATCTGGAGACCCTGGGTCAGAGAAAGAACACTGTGAGTTCATAAAGTCATCCTACCCATTTTACCCAAGATCCCAAGCAGCAAGTATCTGCCATATATTTGGCATGAGCCCAGCTGGACAGACTCCCCTGGCTGGGTAGTTTGTAGAGCATTTTAAAAACATCACAGAAACAAATGCCAAAAGAAAATTCCAAGGATGTTGGTTCATCCTCTCCCTTTAAACCTCTCTAGCCTCTGAGCATGGCCTACTTCCTACTGTCAGGCTGCCTACAGACAACGGCCAGATCCAGCCCACCTCAAGCCGAGAATACAGCCACTCCACCACCTGCAGCAGAGGCAGAGAAAGGCCACGGGCTCTGCTGCGCAATACCAGGGAGCAAAGACATTTCCACAAGCACTTGGGTTCTCACCACTGAAAGACTGAGGTCTCCAAACAGGTGCCAAAGGTCTGAAATGGTGTTCCACCCCACTTGCAGGATGATAAAGAGGCCAACAAACTTGACCCCTAAAGCACCAGCCAGATTAATGCCAGTCAGGCTGAGCCAGAACCACCAGGGGGCAGAGAAGGGCCTGAAAACCAACAAGACACAGAGTTCAGTTTGGCAGCTGGAACCAAACTAAAAAAAAACAAGGGCAGCAGTGGGGAAGGGCAGAGGTGTTGTGACCCTGACAGGCTGGGCCTGCCCTCTTTCTAGAGGGCTCCTAACCTCAGGGGCCATGGCGTGGCTCCAAGGAGCATAGGGTCTATGAAACTCCCGAAACCACAGGAAGCAGGGTGAGAGTAAGGAGGACCTTTTTTTGGCTGGGGCTCTAGCTTTCCTGGCTAAGTACAGGGCTCGAAGTAAGAAAAAGTCTTGTTCTTCAGTAGTGACTGATCAAGTGGGAGGAAAAGGCAAATCCAGAGAGGCCCACCGGATTCAGCCAGCCCTCTCCTGGGGTCACCTGCGCCCCTGTAAAGTCACCAAGTATTGCTTACTGTGTGTCAGGCGCTGTTCTGAGCACTTTACACATATAAACTAACAGTCACTACAACTCAGCGGAGGTGGGTCGTATGATGATCCCCTCCACCCAGAGGAGGAAACTGAGATATAGAGAGGCTCAGCAGTACAGCTAGCAAGTGGTAGAGCGTGGTCCTAACCCCAGCGGTTGGTTCCAAGGTTTGCTATACTTCCAGGACCCAGCGCTCCGTGCTACCACTTCCCACTAGCTGGCTGCCTCCTCTGCCAGAGTGAAGGCTCCTTAACCACGAGACTTATGTACCTCCAGCCCCTGGCACAGTACCTGGCACACAGTAAGTATTTAAGAAGTGGCAGGTGGAGGGGATGTGGTAGAAGGAGATGATCACCCAAAGCCAGAGAGAGATGGTAGTCACTGGATCTGGCTTTACTAACATAATGTAATTTAATGAGCCTGGCCATGGAGAAACCAAGCTGACTCCTAGAAAAGCCTAGGCAGAGCCAGCTCTTTTGGTTTGAATAGAATGAATGACCTACTCTACTCTCTCAGAGGCAAAAGGATGATCTGAAAAAGACCATTCTGGAAGAAGACCAGGCCCTCCAGAACAGCTTTAGAACTGACCAGGGCCTGCAGAGAACCTCTTGACTGGTAGGGACTGCTTAAGCCACCTTTATATACATTCTTCCTGTCAGTGGGTCAGGAATGGATGCAACCATGGAGGAGGACAGGGAGACAAATAGCTCCCAGGTGGTTTCTGTCCTGGTTCCCTGCCCTCTGGGACAGAGAATGTGAAGGGAAAAGTTATCTTGGGATCCCTAACCAGCACTGGTGCCAAGGGTGGCTTAGAAGATGGTGGGGTTGGGGGAGGCATTAGGACTCCTCCATAACATCCACAAACCTGTATCCAAATCCACCCATTATAATATTCTTAAAACAGATAATTGACATTTTCTTATTTTAATGCAAAACAAAGATAAAAGTATGTCTAAAAAACATATTAAAATCTATTTTTATGGGGCACCTGGGTGGCTCAGTCGGTTAAGCATCCAACTCTAGATTTTGGCTTAGGTCATGATCCCAGGTCATGAGACTGAGTTTTTCATTGGGCTCATGCTAAGTGTGGAGCCTACTTGGGATTCTCTCTCTCCCTCTTCCTCTGCCCCTCCTCGTCTACATGCAAGCATATGTGTGTATGCTCTCTCTCTAAAAATAAACAAAGTAAAATAAAAATAAAATATATTTTTACGATCTAAAAGGAGCAATCCAAGTTTAAAAAAAAAAAGTATGCTTGCCTTAAGTACAGTTTCAAGACAAGTCCTGTAGGCACCCACCCTGTCCCTGGTCATTACAGAAATTCTGGAGCTGCACAGCTTCTGACCCCCAATGCCCACCCCACAAAGATGGTGTTTCTGACCTGTCGGCACAGGATTTGTACTTGACCATGCTCAGCATGGCAGCCATGATGAAGAACATCAAGATGGGGTCAAGGAGGATATACTGGGACAGAGTGAGGCATCCCGTATCTGAAAAACATGAGCTCAGCAGTGAAAAAGGGAATCAGAGATGGACCCCCCTGAGAACCAAACACCCCAACAATAGGAAATAGCATACCTTATGCTAAATTGCATGTAAGCATTTATGCGGTCAAGACCAGATGAGTCACTGAGTCATCAGGAAGGTGGAAGGCCATAGCTTTGGGGTTGACCAAAGCCCAGGGATAAGAAACTATCTCACAATGCTTTCAGGCCCATGACCCAAGAAAGGACCATGTCATTCAAACAGATGGAGCAGTCCTGAGACAAGGGTTCTTCCTCATTTCCACCACCAAAAAGGGAGTTCTGCCAGCCCGCTTACATAGCCACAAACTACCTATACCTAGGATAGATTCTTAGTATGTTACATGAAGTCTCTGTCGGCAAATGATTCTCCACATAGGCACCAAAATGATTGTTTTTAAAACAAAATGTCACTACATCAAGCCCCTGCTTGAAGCTTCCAATGTCTTGCCACTCACTCAAACTAACCAGATCCTCATGACAGCTGCCAAAGCCGGCATGGTCTCCCTCCCTAAGCAACCTCCTGTCCCAACACCCTCTGGTTCATTCACTCCACTCTGGTCACACTTGGCCTCCTTGCTATTCCCTGAATCCACCAAATCCTGCCTTGAATCAGAACCACCACACATGCTGTTCCCTCTGCCTGAACACTCAGATCTCTGCATATGGCTTAATGTTTTGCTTCACTCAGCAATCCACTCAAGATTGCGGCCTACAAGAGAATCCCTCCCCATTACTCTCTCCCTCACCCTACTCTGTTTTCTACATTGCACTATGGCTTACATTGTTACATCTCAGACTTATAATTTACTTATTTGTTATCTGCCCCACCAGTAGATAATTTCCATAACAGTGCAGTGTCTCATCAGCATATCCTCGGAGGCCCAGGAAAGTGGCCTAGCACAGAGGAGATGCTGGAAAAACACTTGTGGGATGAAAAAAAGAATAAATGCAGAGGATGAATAACTGAGAAGGGAAATTAAAGACACAAAGAAAAAGCCACTAATCCTCTACAGAGAGGCCCTATAATCTTGCAACATATCTGTCAAAATACAGCCAGAATCACCCCCAAAATGTCCACCTAACTTGGCCTGGGCTTCTTTAAATGTTAAGTTCTATGAGGTCATGAATTCACTTTGATAAAAATCAGAATAGCACAGAATCAATTTCTACAGATCAACGTTCATTTATCCATGTGGGACTTATCCAAAGAAAATAAAGTTCCCATTTTGTTATTTCCTGTCACCCAGCTACTTCTAAGACACCTGCCCTCGCATTCAGTTGGAATCAGTTTAAGGAGTGCAAAGTTATAGCAACCTGAGAGATCTTGATAGTAACCTGAGAGAAGCAGTATTAGAATTGTAAGCGTCCCTCAAATACACACACACACACACACACACACACACACACACGTATTTATCTTGTTATCTACACCAAATTCAAATGTGGATAACCTGGAGATAATCTATTCTTGGGATTATGTATGTGAGCACTCCCCTTTAGTACTATAAAGGTGTGATACACACAACTATTTTTATATGTAATAATCACTGGTGACGAAAGAAGACTTGTAATACATTTACCCAATCCTAAAGTTACTTAAGCACTGGGCCATGGACAGAATCCTTAAATATATTGATTTCCACCTCCACTCATAATGTGGCAGTCAATCTCCTAAGAATCATGGTATCAGACAACTTACCAAAGGTGAGGAGGGCAGCGGAGAGCAGTGCCGCTGGGAGGGACCTGGACAGTTCCAATACAGTGAGGTAGGCAAAGGGGACCAGCAAGGAACCGAGGAAAGCACAGAACTATGAAGGAAAAGAGCAGCAGTTAAACAGGCAGATAAGTATCAAAGATCTACTTGACTTGGTACAAATGACTGTTTAAAATGGAGGCCCTTGGGGCAGACATGACTTGGTGACGTGAAATCACCTGGAATATCTATAAGCAAGAAAGGGGTGGTTTGACAGTGAATCGTCAAATCAAGCAACATGTGTGTGCCCATTGAGCACCATCAAATACTGACATGAAATCAGCAAAGTTCAGCCAAGGAGGTGTGCACAGGATGGCACACAGTTTAAGAGGGAACTCTGAGATGGGACTGGCCCATCCACTGCTAGCTATTACTAAAATTGTACATCTCTGAACCTCAGCCTCCCCATCTGTGTCATATGAAAAATTAGAGTTCCTGCCTCAGAGACTTTTATCTGGAGATTAAATGAGCTAGTTTTATCAGCAGACACAAAGTACTCAATAAACATTATAGCTTCCACCACACAACTGTCAGTACAAGCAGAAAAAGACCTCTCTACGGTGTTTTAATATTCTAGAGAATTCTATTATTATTTCTGTTATTTCTCCCTTGGCTCTTTTCTTCAATCACACCAGAAATGACTCTTTAATCTACAGGTTGCATTTTGATTCTGGGAAAAAAAATTATCTGACACTTCACTATCTGGAGAATTGTTTTTTTGTTTTGTTTGGAACCACCAGCTCTCTTTCCACATCCCTACCCTGTCCATCAAGAGTAAAGAGACAAGCCCAGGGAAATGGAAATTCTCACATTTGGGTTGTTACTTTTTGTCAACTGAAAGCAATGTGTCCTAGTGTGAAAGGAAACGAGGCTGTCATATTTGGCCTTCTCGATTTCCACAGCAAGTCCACAGTGAGTCATGCCTCTATCCAATTACATATGCTATGTGATGTTCAAAAGTCATTAGGAAGACGCAGAACCACTTAAGAATATGAACTTGAAGGCTAGGGCAATCCTTATTTAATACAGTATAATATGACCATGCAAATCATCCAGTGATTAGCTCAAATAAGCACACAGTATTTATCTAAAGTGCTTTGAGCTCCTTGAGGAACAGAGCTTGCAAATAAATGCAACCTGTTCTGAGAGATCCACATCTGAAGTCAGGTTTTGTAGGTTTCATTTAGCTGCAGATAAGGGGTCCCCACAGAGTTGGGTACTTAGGCCCGGTGATGCTCCTCAAGATGGGTGCTATGACTCGGGGAAAACACGTAGCCTCCTCTAAAGACTGGAAAACCCCTTTTGGGTGCCTGAAACCTTCATGGGGAAAGAAGCAGTGACCTGGTGTCGGGAGTATGGGATGCTGAGATCTGAAGAAGAGTCCTCAGAGACAGGCAACACTCCAGCAGTTGTGGCCCTGGAGGGGAAGGACGTGCAGCTTGCCAATGTGCTGAGGCCAATGTCAGGGCTGCAGGAGCCTCCTGGCTGCCCGGGTCCTAGGTTGCTCTCCAACCCAAAGTCTGAAGCCTCACATGGGCTGGGCAGTAGATGACTGTGTGCCTGCTCCTACCCATGAAATCTCTGTAATATCTGTGGCCTCCTTTCACATTCTTATCCACCGCAGTTCTGAATCTCTATACCTAAATCTCTACTACAGGATGGGAGTCCAATCTTCCTCCCCTCCCACTGCCACCCAAAGTCCCTTTGTCTACACCTGCCACGACTCCAGGGCTCCAACTGTAAGTTCTGACTGAGTGTGGCCCCAGGGTTCAGTCTAGAGCAAGTCAGGAAGCCTTACTCCTCTCATTCCCATGTAGTTGTGATGCTCATACTTGTCCCCAGGCTTCTGGAACAAAAAAGTCCCATCGTATCCACTCAGGTAGCCCGCAAGACCTATCAGCATCTGAGGAGAGAAGAACAAACAAAAAGATGATGAGAGACTTTTAAGATTCCTCCGTCCCCGAACTTCCCTCCAGCTGCCCTCAGAGTTTGGATTCCCTTGATAACTGTCCATAGGAGTTGCCAATGTGACATTTTCTCCTGCAGCTGTTGCAGAGCAAAGAATCTTTTGTCTAAAGAGCCCTTTGCTTAAAACAAATCCTCTCTTGTGTTAAGGCCAAGTTCTTGGGAATAGTGCAGATTGAACACTTAGGAAGAAAACCCCCACAATTTGAAGGGCAGTGCCAGGAAGGGTTCTCTCATTCAGCTTTCTTTCATGTGCTATGAAATAAAACATGACAGCCCATGGGGGAGGCCACAGGCAGGGGCTGATTCCTGGGAGACTGACCCTCTGAAAGGAAGATGAGATTCCAAGTCAGAATGAGGATGGAGAAAAGTGACCAAGGAGTTCCACACCAGCAATAGGCAGAAGGGAAGAAAGGAGGTTAAAAGGATGCTAAGACAGACCTACTTCCCCAGAGGAGAAAAGTCCCAACGGAAAAAAATACCAAAAGGCCAGAGACCAGCTTCTCCTACTTCCAATATTTCAAAGAAGGGCAACCCTGGCACTGGCACATTCCAAACCAGAACAAAGCAGCTATTACACTAAGACAGAGATTTGTGAATCCTTCAAAATGTTCAAGAAGATCAGCTTCTTCATTTCTACCTTTCCAACTTCCAACAGCATAACAGTCTCTTTTCCACACAAGCAATCAGAAGCTGGGAAACCATGAAAACTGTCAGCAAATACCAAGCAATTTTAACACCAGGCTTCCCAGCCCGGACACCTGTGCTCCAGTTAACCTGTGCAGAGGGACAGAATATTCTGGCTGTATTAAGAAAGCCCCTCCCTGCAACACTGCTTGTGGGGCTTCGGTTTGGACCACGAACCAGCTCACTTTTTACTATAAGTAGCTCTAACCAAAGTTACTCTCTATAGTTCCATGTCAAGGAATAGAGGCCAAAATTCAACAGTAAATGATTATAAAGCCCTGTTGCGGGGGGGGGGGGGGGGAGGAATCCTAGGGCTCAGAAATTAATGTAACTATTTAACATAAAGTAAGAGGCGGTATTGAAAAGACAGAGCCATCCAAATACCTAGATGAACAAAAACTGACAGGTGACAATCAAATGCATGCCCTTTCCCACCTGGGATCTCAGAGGACAAATTCACAAATCCACCTGGTGCTGGTATAAATTCCCAGACTGCTTGGCAGGTCTGGTATAGTGAAGAAATGCACAAATGGTTTGCATCTCAGCTCTCTGATTTCGGACAATACCTCATATGTCTGAGCTACAAGTAGTAAAGTCTCCCTTGCAGTGGGAGGGTAGGGTTGTGAGGATCAGGGACAGTGCAATAGGTCAAACACCTGGCACTCTGCTGGGCACTACGCCGAGCCCTTACAAGGCAGCTGAAATTCAGTTCCCTCAAGGTTAAAAGTAGCCCTGAGCTAATTTCCTAACTAACTCATTCAAATCAATAAGAAAAGCAAATTCTATAGGAAACAAAACAATAATGGCTAACAAACATATGAAGAAAATATTCAACGCAACTCATAAAGACATGCGAATGAAAACAGTGACACACCATTTTTTATTCTCAAATTGGCAAAGTCCTGAAAGTATTATCATACCAGTGCTAGCAATGGTGTGGGAGAAGCAAGAACCCTCATACACTATTGGGAGGAATATAGATTATTACAATATTTTCGCAGAAAAACTTAGCAATATCTAATACAAATTTAAATGTATGTATCCTTTGACTCTTTTTAGTTTGGCTGCTAAGAACCTTTTAGATACACCTGCACAACCATGAAAAGATAAATGTACAAGGATGTTCACTGCAAAATCTTTGTAATGGCTGAAAACTGGAATTAACATAAATGTCCACCAGTTAAAGATGGGCAAAATAATTTATGACACATCTGTATAATGGAATAATATATGGTCATTAAAATGAATGGAGTACCACCGTTTTAAGGATGAGATCATGCCATTTGAGAAAGCATGGATGGACCTAGAGGGTATTGTGCTAAGCCAGACTAAAAAAGACAAACACTATACAATTCCACGCATAAAGGGAATCTTTAAAGAATGAATAAATAAACAAAAACAGATTCAGAACTATAAATACTGAGTACAAACTGTCATCGCTAGAAGGAAAGGAGTGTGGGATGGGCAATGTGGGTGAACGGGAGTAGGAGATACAGGCTTCCACTTATGGAATGAGTAAGTCACGGAAATAAAAAGCACAGCACAAGGACTATAGTCAGTGATGTCGTAGGAGCGCTATAACAGGACAGATGGCAGCTACGCTGGTGGTGGGCACAGCGTAACACAGAAACTTGTCAAATCACCGTGTTGTATACCCGAAATTAATGTAACATCGTGTGTCAACTATACACAAACTTAAAAAGTAAAAAATACAATAAAATGTAT
The DNA here is from genome assembly GCF_922984935.1 of Meles meles. Taxonomy (NCBI): domain Eukaryota; kingdom Metazoa; phylum Chordata; class Mammalia; order Carnivora; family Mustelidae; genus Meles; species Meles meles. Next base: position 134,166,751 of record NC_060071.1, on the reverse strand, counting down.
TTTTAACAAATGGAGTAAATTTTTATGTGCTAATGTGAAAGAAGTTGAGATATTTTCTGTTTAAAATACAACTTGCTGAACAATTTTAGTTTGGTCCTATTTGTATATGTAAGTTGTTCATGTGCACATCTATAAATATATTCATGTATCAGTAAAAAGAATTTCTTTTTTTTTAAGATTTGATTTATTTATTTGTCAGAGAGAGTGTGTGCACAAGTGGGGGGAGGGGCAGAGGAAGAAGCAGGCTCTGCACTGAGCAAAGAGCTCAAAGTGGACTAGATCCCAGGACCCTGGGATCACAACCAAAGGCAGATGCTTAACCAACTGAGCCACCTAGGCAACCTGCATAAAGAATTTCTAAGAAAACGTATATAAGAAACTAATAGAAATGTGGGGAGAAGTAGCTCTTGACCTTTTACTTCCTTCTGTGTTAATCAAATGTTTCACTCTGTACAGGCATTTCTATTTCCTCCGGGGCTGGGGGCCGGCATGGAGTGACAGCTAGCAGGCTCAGTACTGCAGGAGAAAACCTCCCATTCACAACTTCAAGGGGCTTTCTGATTCTTTGACTGGCTTGGATTTAGAACCTATGAAAGCTACTGTGTTCATCACTCTCTTTTAGCCAGGTAGAGCACAGGGCCATCGGGAGATAAATTAGGGGGGCAGATGGACCGAACTCCCCAGGGGCAGCCTTATAAAGAAGCTTCACATTTCCCCCTACCCACAGGCACCAGATGTGAGCCAGGGGAGGTTTAAGTAAAAACAAATCAGCCAGTGTTCCACAGGCATGTCTTCACCGTGCTGAGCACTAGAGGACTCCAAACGCACAGGCAGTCCGCACCTGAAAGACTGGGCTAGGTTCCCTAGGGGAAAAAAAAGAAATCTCCTCCACCAGGGGACTGGTTACCCGGCTAGGCCAGTGCAAACACTCAACACATTCTATTGCTTCTTTCTACAGTAGTTAACAGATACCATGTAAGTGGTGGGACAAGGCAAGTATCATGAAGCAGTGTGCTGTAACATTTAAGAGAGTAGACTTTAAACCAGCCTGAAACTTGACTCTGCCACTTAAGCAGCTTTCTTCCCTATGGCAAACTTCTTTTCCTCTCTGTGCCCCAGTTTCCCCATTGGCAAAATGGGGATACAACAGTATCTACTTCATAGATTATTCTGAGAGAGAAGATAATCACCAAAAGTGACTAGAACAAAATTTTCGATTGCTCTGATTTTTATTGCTATTATCTTATAAAGGAGAAAGGAAGAGGCATAATATTTTCCACTCCAGCTCTGGGCTCAGAGCGAATTTTGAAATAGGTCACTATCCCACCTCCTTCTCCACCCCTCTCTGGTCTCTACCCAATGTTCTCGTACCCCTAAGCCCACCTGTCCCATATCACCACCCCTGCCTCCCATGACCTCTGCCTTTATCCCCAAGTGCTCCCTGCTCCAGGATCACACCCCCACTTTGTAACAGACCAATTATTGCCTCTTGGTGCCAAAGATCTCAGCCTCCAGTTAGGAAGAAAGGGCTGATCCATTAGCCTTCTCAGAGGTCGTTGTTTTTAGAGGAGTGAAATGAATTCTCACTGTGGGATTTCTAATTGTAAAACATGTGAGAGGTACAGGTCAAAGAATGTGCCTGCTGGGAGTGGGGGAGGAAAGGGAGTTTTGCTCCCCTGTCGACAATGAGCTCCTCTCAGCAGTGTCTGCTTTATGCAACGTACTCGTCTCTCCATTGTTTACTTCTCTGAACTGAGGTGAAATTCATATACCACAAGACTCGCCATTTTACAGTGTACAGTTCAGTGGTTTCTCGTATATTCCCAAGGGTGTGCCACCATCACCTCGACCTAATTCCAGAACATTTCATCACCCCAGGAGAAATTCCCTAACCATCTGCAATCACTCACTAACCCCCCTTCCCCACCAGAACGTGGCCACACTACTAATCTAGTTTCTGCTTCTATGGATTTGCCTATTCTAGACATTTCATATAAATAGAATCATATACTATTGTGGCCTTTTATGTCTACCATCTTTCGCTTAGCATTATGTTTACAAGACTCAGCCACGTTGTAGCATGTATCAACACTTCATTCCCTTTTTATGGCTGAAAAACATTCCATCATATAAATATGCCATATTTGTATATCAATCCATTGGTTGATGGACTCCCTCTCCATTTCTGGGCCCAGAGAACTCCTCAAAACATCAAAGATTTTCCACGGAAGCAGCTGGCCTGGAATGTCAGGGATTTCTTTCCACAAGCCCAAGATTCAAATCCAAAATTGAGATTTCACTCCAACCCTTTGAAGAGAGCTGTCAGTCACCACATGCTCACCTTTCCCAGAGGTGGGTGCACATCAAAGAAAAAGGTGCGGTTGATATAATAGCTTCCCATTTTTCCAAAGTGAGTCTCATCCCAACTAAAGGAAAAACAGAAAGAGAAGTGAGAATTTTAAAATTATCATACAACCTGGGGTGTCTGGGTTGCTCAGTCCATTAAGCATCTGCCTTCTGTGCAGGTCATGATCCCGGGGTTCTGGGATCCAGCCCCACATAGGACTCCCTGCTTCAATTGGCTTGTTACTCTCCGTCTGCCCCTCCCCTCGCTTCTGCCTGCACACTCTCTCTCTTTCTCTGTTTCTCTCTCTCACTCTCTCAAATAAATGAAGTCTTAAAAATAAATAAATAATCATGCAATCCAAATAACCATAATAAAGCATGGTTAAAATCGAAGGTTATGGGGGCGCCTGGGTGGCTCAGTGGGTTAGGCCACTGCCTTTGGCTCAGGTCATGATCCCAGGGTCCTGGGATCGAGTCCCACATTGGGCTCCTTGCTCAGCAGGAGCCTGCTTCTCTCTCTGCCTCTGCCTGCCTCTCTGCCTGCTTGAACTCTCTCTCTCTTTCACTCTCTCTGACGAACAAATAAATAAAATCTTTTTTTAAAAAATCAGACTATGGGACACCTGGGTGGCTCAGTCGGTTAAGTGTCTGCCTTCGGCTCAGGTCACAATCTCAAAAGTCCTGGAATCAAGCCCTGGGTCAGGCTCTGGGCTCAGTGGGGAGATTGTTTCCTCCAAAAAACCAAAGACTAGAGGCGCCTGGGTGGCTCAGTCATTAAGCATCTGCCTTCAGCTCAGGTCATGATTCCAGGGTCCTGGGATCAAGCCCTGCATCAGGCTCCCTGCTCAGCGGGAAGCCTGCTTCTCCCTCTCCCACTCCCCCTGCTTGTGTTCCCTCTCTGGCTGGCTGTCTCTCTCTCTCTCTCTTTCTCTGTCAAATAAATAAATACTTAAACACACACACACACACACACACACACACACACACACACACACACACAGACTATAAGTTTCAAGCAACTAATGAGAAAATTTAGATTAAAAAATCATTGACACATTGGGGCATCTGGCTGGCTCAGTTGGTAGATTATGCAACTCTTGATCCTGGGGTCATTAGTCTTTTTTTTTTGTGTGTGTGTGTGTGTGTGTATTTGAGAGAGAGTACATGTATGCATGCAAGCTGAGGGAGGGACTGAGGGGGAGGCAGAGGGAGAGAGAGAATCCTCAAGCAGACTCCCACTGAGAGTAGAATCCCACATGTGGCTCGATCTCACAACCCTGGCATCATGACCTGAGTCAAAACCAAGAGTCCCATACTTAACCAATTGAGCCACCCAAGAGGTCATGAGTTTGAGCCCCACACTGAAGACAGAGTTTACTTAAAAATAAATTTTTTTTTACACAAGTGATTTGAGGAAGCAAGATATCAGGCTGATTATTTTTGCTATTTTTTAAAGATTTTTTTTTATTTTTTATTTTATTTATTTATTTGACAGAGAGAGAGGTCACAGGTAGGCAGAGAGGCAGGCAGAGGGGCAGGCAGAGAGGCAGGCAGAGAGAGAGGGGGAAGCAGGCTCCCCGCCAAGCAGAGAGCCCGATGCAGGGCTTGATCCCAGGACCCTGAGATCATGACCTGAGCTGAAGGCAGAGGCTTAAACCACTGAGCCACCCAGGCGCCCCTATTTTTTAAAGATTTTAATTATTTATTGGGCAGAGAGAGAGGGAGAGGGAGCACAAGCAGGGGGAGCAGCAGGCAGAGGGAGAAGCAGGCTCCTAGCTGAGCAAAGAGCCCAATGCAGCACTCCATCCCAGAACTCTGGGATCACGACCTGAGCTAAAGGCAGATGCTTAACCGACTGAGCCATCCAGGTGTCCCCATCACACTAATTGTTAACCTTCATTTAGACAGATGAGAAAGGTCAGCAAAAATTTACTAACCAGTTATATATTTAAGTGAAATCTCTACTTATTCTGTAACTTGAGTTTCTATTTATTTTAAAAGACCAGAGTTTTTCTATAATACAGAAAGTTTTGTAGTAAGAGTTCTCTTCCAAGTCTATTACCTTTTGACCCTGAGACTACTTTTGCTCCTAGGAAGTAGACTACTATTACTATTACAGACTACACCACGGGCTACTGCTTAGTAATGGCCTACAAACTACGGTTGTCACAGGAGTCTAATCTTGCTCATTAACCTTGTGATAATTAACCTGATGACCCTGAACCCACTGAGCTTATTATAATGAACTAACCAGTATATAAAAATTGAGTTAAGAGCCTATCTATAAGCTATCCTCATTGCATAAATTGTTTTGCAAGTAGACAAGTGATTCTAATACATTAGCTTTTATACACAATGCAAAAATCTTGTTCTTCCATACAACCACATAAACCTTTTCGCATCCTACACAAAGACTGAAGGGCAGCAGCCCAGTTATCCTGTATGGCCTGGCCATTCTGTCAGTTCCTCCCTGCAGCCCAGAAGAGCAGGTGCTTTCTAGCGACCAGCCATTCCCAGGTCAGCTTTCATAAGCAATTATTACCAACCTCAAATGTAAGGGGCTAAAGATGCTTTTCCCCAAAATGTAGGGTTTCCTTTTTTTTCCCTTTAACTTACTGGGTCCAATAGATAGGCAGAAAAGTAAATCTACTTCTGCGTCTACTATCTGCTAAACACTCTGCTTGGCAGGGAGTGAGGACAGTGGTATGGTGATGTCAAAGAGAGAACTAACTTGCAAGCGTGTGACCAAACTGATTTGCAGAAAGAGAGATCAGTCTCGGCTCCACCACTTACTGACGGCACAACCCGCCAAAGTCAGTCACCCTCTCCGGATCCCGGTTCTTATCTACACAATGAAGACAACAGAAATATTTGCCATGTCCCCCTCACAGGGAAGCATTAGGACTCAATTCAAAAGACATACGTGAAAGAACTCTGTAGACTATAAAGTCCCACACATTTAAATCATCCCAACTGGGCATTATGTAAACTGTCCCAACACTTGTGGTCAGTTTTGAGGTTTGGAAACATGAGATTTTTTATTTCAAAATTTTCTCAAGTAAAACTAGTAGTAACATACATATTTCTTCTCAGCTTTTATTGTGTTTGTGTTGGGAGAGACCATCCTCACTGGTTCTATCTTGTTCCTAGAGACCTTGCAAGGTATGCCAAGGACGTCCTGGCCACTCCTTCCTTGGGCCATTTCTCGGGGTTATATTTGCAGAAAACAACCTTGAGGGAAGAGTTAGCATCTCCCTCTGGGGCAGACAGCATTCTCATTTACTGTTTATTATAAAACAGTGGATTCCCCAAGCTCAGTATCCCTCAGCTCCAATACAACCCCCTGCTTGTGCAGGCAGTCACTCAGACCCATGGCATCACATGGGACTTCAGGGGCAAGAGGAACGGATGCTTGCGTGCCGCTGTGCCCTGCTTGCTGCGCCTTGAGAAATGAAGTTCTTTGTCTCTGACTCCGTACTTTGCCATCTGCCGGCACCCATAAGACAATGACAGGCTAACTCATGAGTTTGCAAGTTGGATAAAACAAAATCCCAAACCCTGACAGTCCATGGTCAAAAGCATAGGATGCTGAGACATAGGTTTCTGTAAGAGAAAGGACAATGAGCTGGGAATGGAATCTGGTAAGTGAATGCCCTTGCCCAAGTGGTGGGCAAGGAAGGTAGTGAGAGTGTCCCACTGTCCTACCTACTAATGAGGCTGAATGGAGAAAGAAACTGTTTGAATGCTGCCTTGGTTACTGCTCACTCTCTTCTGGGAAAAGTAAAGAGACGTAATCACGACCATGGGGCAGCAAGCCTAGCAGCCCCAGCCAAAAGGCAATATGGATGTGGCTGCTAAATCAAGGAGTCTCCCAAGTTTACAAAAATGGTGCTAGCAGGAAGGACCTTGCTATTCAACACAGAACTTTGGGCAAAATGAAAACACTGAAAAGTCCTGGGGTGAGCTGTGTGCTCAAGACAGAAGTAAACGTGCCTTGCTTAGTGGTTCACAGCCACTCTCCCTCTGTGTCCCATGATCTCTCCGCCTCTACCACGATCTCAGCTGTGTTAAAAGGAGTAAGATGATTAAAGGTGGGGCCAAGGTTTCCCAGTCCCTAAAGGGGACTGAAGGCCACGCACATGCATCCTAGGATGCTGGGGAACTCCAGAGAAAAGAGGGACTCAAACTCAGGGCAGGGTTACACATCTCCAGCTCACTCGATCCCATGGCAAGGAGAGGGACAATCTGCTAGACACAGGGGTTACCAGAGGTGCTAGGGACTACAGGAAGAGCCCTAGCAGTGTGTACAGGGGCTGAAAGAAAAGAGCTCTTAAGCCCAGGGGCTCACCATAGAAATACACTGACACACGGAAGTACACTGAAAAGGCGTGCCAAGCTTATGGAGGGGCTAAAGGAAAGAAAAAAGCTTCCTCCCACCACCTGCATCCAGCACTCCACACTCTCCACCGGAGAAAAGCATAACCTCTGGATGGCTGCCATTGTAGTTACTGATGCAGGCCTATTAGACTCATAAGTTCAAGGGGGGGAAAAGCACCCAAATTCAACTGATAGGTTTGAGCCAGCTCCTAGTGGGGAAGGGAAAGTAAAATGACCTTGTAGGTAGGGCCCTTGTACTACTGTAGTGGCTCCCACTGTGGAATGTATACTGGCAAAGAGGATTATCCCATTCATAGACTGCCATGTGGTCGAGGAGAAATACTATCGATTCCAAGAAGGGAAAGGGAAATCACAGCCTTGAAGACATTATTGCAGTTGGAGCCAAGAGAGGCCATTCTTCAGGATAACGGCACCATCTGCTGGACGCAGGTACCAAGCACACACTTTTTAAAAGCACAGCTATCAACCTACTACTAAGCTTTTACTGAAATTGAGCGCCTAACAGATAGGATTCTTTGGCTTGATATTGCCACCTTGGGGTGAGTCGACTTGGAATATAAGCTACCAAAAGGCTCAATAAGACTTGATGGTGAAATGAAAGTGATCTAGCTGGCCTGACCCTAGAGGCATCTTGACTTTATAAGAGGAGGTGGGAGCTCCCACTTTGAGAGAAACTATCTTCCATTCCACCACCCAAAGCAAAACCACTAGCTCAGTGGAGCCTTGATGCACAGAGGTTTCCTCTCAAGGCTTGTGCCTGGTTCACGGATAGCGTCCATTGGGCAGCAGCAACCATCCAGTCCCAGTGACAACTCTGGAAGGCCAAGTGCAATAAGGGTTGATGGGTACAATGGGCTCATCACCCTTGCCTTGAACAGACGAGTTCTATTTTTATTGGCTCTTGGGCTTTTGCCATTAGTCTAGTTTCTGGTGTGTCACCTAGAGGACTATATACTGAGAAATTTAAATCACCCCTCTTTAGAGCCAAGAATTGTGGCAAAACAGTCATGGCTGCCTGTCAGTGGGACGATCTGGATCACTCATATGGAAGCCCACAGTAAGGACGAGGATTCTGTTAAGACTGACTGAAATCAAGCTGCAGATCAAGTCTGTACCAAACAGACTACTGCCATTGTCACCAGGATTCATCAATGCTCCACATGTGGAAACACATCTACCATCATGCACTGGGCACAAAGCAAAGGGCTATATGTTTCTGAAGCAGAAGCCATCACTGCACTGTGCTGACTTGTGACTCCTGCCAAAAGCTGGCCAATTCATCCTGCAATAAAGGAGGCCACAATGGGGCACTGGCCCTGCCTGCTCCAAGGAAACTGACTGTATTAGGACTTTGTATCCCTCTCCGGGCTATCATTGGCATTTCACTGCTACTGACACTTTTTCAGGTTAACGTGTTGATGATGCTATTCCAGTCCAACCATCTAACTCCACATATGTTACTGCAGTGCTTGAAACTAAACTATGTCATTCCAAACCATCTAAGTCTGACAATAGCGCAGTTGTTTGTTTTTTTTTTTGCGATGGCCACACAATAATGAGCCAACGATCAGTCGAAGTATCTGATGGCATTCCACACTCCCTACCCTCCAAAGGCATTTGATATTGATGAGCACAGAACAATCTTCTCAAAATGATTTCTGACTCTACTTCCCTTACCTCCTCCTGGTTCACATGCCTTGGTAAAGCAGTTTCGTCACCCAATGCAGTCATCACCAGAAAGGGTTGATCTTCTCTTGGACGAAAGAGGTGGAGGGTTATATAAACCCATATTTTGAAAATTTTAGATTCTTCCTGGACCATACCTGGACATGATTTGTCTTTCTTTCCCCCTAACAACTGCTGATCGGCAGGGTGGAGGAGGGAGGGAAGATTCAAACTTAATCCAGTATGTTGATATTCATGTTGCTTCCTGCCCTGTGAGTAATGAGTCCTTTGTCTCTGACCCAGGAGTCTCATGTCTTCCGCCAGCATTCATGAAACAATAACAAACTAATTTATTCACTTCCAAGTAGAATAGCCCAGGTAGTTTGTTAGCTGGCTTGCTTTTTGGTCAAGGAGTTCCATTTTTAACATCCCCTACACTAACCTTCTAGTCAGGGATACTGACAAAACATGTTATCACTTGTTGGCTAAACAAATTAACCATTTTCAGATTGTGCAAAACTTTTCCTCCTTCTAGCTGGAGACTTTTTACTCTTATCTCATAAAATCTAAGTCCTACAAAATAAAATCTTTAAGAAAACAAGTCTCTCCTCACAAGATGACCCCAGACCTGCTTCCTGAGACCCCTGCCACCATCTCTGGACACACAAATTGTCCCTGCTCCCAAGGATGATTTTCACCTCCCCTGATGCCTGGAAATGCTGCAGATTAGGAACTCAGGCCTTGGGAAATTCTGTGCTAAGAATTTCCAATTCTCCTTGGAAGGTCAAAGCCACAGTCTGAGACTCCTCGGATCCTAAGGAATCCCACTGCCACCCACGGGAGCAAAAATGACCCCTCTCACATAAACTGCACCTGGCCAAAGCTACCTCCCGCAACCTGCTTCTCCAGCGCAGCCCCGCCCCTCCTCCTGTGATTCCCGCCCCCTCCATGTCCCCGGGCCAATCAGAGGGTGCATCGTTCCCACCCCGTTGCCATGGGACCGGCCGAGTCGTTCCTGTCACTCACCAGATGTGAGGCGGCTCGTCCAGACGGTGAAAGCGGGTGGCGAAGGACAGCAGCGTCACCAGGGCCAGCAGGGCCCACCGGCCGGCTGCCTCGAAGCGCCGCGAGCCCCGAGCAGGCCGTTTGGGGCTCCGCGCTGCAGGCTCGGCAGCCACGTCCGGGCCCACAGCCCTAGTAACCTGTGGCCCACAGCGGCCCCGCCGGGGACGCAGCTCGGACCCTGCGGGGCCTCCGCCCACCGCCGGCGGCATCCTGCCCCTCCTCAGGGTCGCCCTCCGGCTCGCCGACACGCTCGATCTTGCGAGCCGCCCCGCCAAGAACTCACCCAGGGCCACTTCGGGGTGCCCTGGGAAATGTAGTTCCCTGCGCCGGCAGCGGGCCCCGGGGCCCCGGCCTCTGGGCTGCGCGGGGAGCGCGGTCGCCGTCCGGGCCGCTAGGAGGCGGCTGGTGGCGCAGAGCATGACGGATCGCCCGGGCCCGGCGGGCCGGCCGGGGAGGAAACGGGCTCAAGGAACTGCAACTCCCAGCAGCTTCGGGAGAGGGGGCGTGGCGGTAGGGCGGGGCGACCCAGACGGGACCATAAAGATCATTCTAGCCCAACCCCTCGCTTTACCACGACGGAAGCGCTGGTTCTGACGTGTCGGGGCCTCACTGGGCCTCAGTGCGGGACGAGTCGGAGAGTCCCAGGTGCGAAGTCTCCGGGCCTGGGAGAAGGGTGGCCGGAGGTGCGAGATGCAAGCGGGGAAGGTCTGTGCCACACATCCGGGGATAGGGGTGCTACTGAGAATGAGAAACCTGCGGGGCGGGGGTCAAAGGTGCGCCGCTCGCCCCCTTCCTATGGCTTCCACAACGCACAACTCCCGGCATGCAGAGCGCCTCGCGAGCTCTGGTCTGCGCCTGCGCGCTGCCCGCTTCCCGCTGCTCGCTGGGGTTTGTAGTCCGGGAAGGTTGGGGCTGCAGGCGGCTCACGCTCGTGGAGTGTGCGGGGCGCTGTGGAGTCGCTGTACTCTCGCGATTTACCTCTCACTGCCCCTTCTGCCGGGCTTTCCAGACGTCGTCCCTTGCCTCCCTCCTCCTTACATCCCGCGTGCTGTTTCCGGCCCGACGGGTTCTGTTAGCGTAGGGCCTTCCCGGGTGGTTTGCACTTTGAGAGAGCTCTTGGGGTTGGGGGTGGGGAAGCAGTAGCACGTTAAGTCTTCTCCATCACCTGGGGAGTTTCCCCGGGGTCGTCTTTTGGGGAAGGGACCCAAGAATCTGCATGCTTAATAAGCGCCCCCATGAGCGTTTTGAAGTCTTACTCAAGTTTGAGAACCACCAAGGAAGGTGGCAGGCACATCAGATGGAATGCATAGCTCTCCCACTCCCAAATGGGATTTTAGGAGTATTTCTCTCAAAACGATGCGTGAGAAATGGTTTTAAAATAAAATCTGCTAGAGTGGTCAGAATCCATATTTGAATTGGAAACGAAGTTCCTCTAGGAGTGGTAATGAGATGAATATTTTACTTGGGCTTTAAAACAAGTGCAAAAAGGAACTCGGGATAGTTGATGTAGTTATCACTGGTAAGAGAAAGAGCAGAAGGTGCTCTCCATTATAAATCCTGATGGCCCATAAGCAGGAAACTGGAGAGCAGTGGCATTCACAGTGACTCTGTGGTCACCCTCAGTACAGGTCAAGATGGAACATTTAGTAATTCCGTAAGGCATTTCTCCAGGGATTCCAAGCTAATGTCTGAGGCTCTTCAGTGGTCCCATCCCTCACCAGCAGTCCCTGCCAGATGGCCCCAAGGGCCCTTCTATCCTGATCAGATAAGGACAGGGATGTCCCTTGGAGTAGAGTACATCAAATTTTGGCCTCCTAACTCCTCCCCTTATAAAGACACCTGCTGTCTATCTCCTGCTCTCCGAACCAGGACCATCTTTACTTTCCCCACAAAAGTGTCTCCAGTACAGGCTGGAACTTCCAGACCTGGAAACCAACCTGGGAGGGCCTAGGTTCCCACGGTGCTTTTGCCCACTGAGAAGATGAATTAGTAGTTCAGGGATGGTAAGGCAGGGTCACAGTGCAGTTTGGGGTGCTGAGGCGTGCAGAAGGCAGAGGGAACTTGAGTGAAATATCTGTAGTCAGAGGGATGGTAGACAGGTGATCTAGAAGTTCTGCTGTGTTCTCTCTCCCTCATCATATGGATACACATACGTCTTCCCGAAGGTGCATGAGAGCTAATTACTGATAACTCCATCCTGGGCCCTGCTTTGAAATGCTTATCACTCAAGAAGCACCGGGGAGTTTAATGTTGAGTCTCTTAAACTTCAGATCAGAGATCACACACTCAGCCTTCTCCAGTGCCTCAAGGTAACAAAAATGAAAGAAGAGGGCCAGGTAGGGCACAGGGCAGACCAGAGAGGGCATGCCATGACTGAAAGAGGCTGTTAATTGTCTCCTATCAGTTGTTGCTACTCAGGAACCCAAGACTACAGTCTCTGCCTTTGTAAGAAAAAACAAATAGGATTTGTATATTAAACATCCTGATTTGTTAATGTTGGCAATCAACTGAAACATTTTTAAGTACAGGTAGACCACACAGAACACTGTGGGCTGTCCTCTTGTGACCTCGGCTTTGGAGTCAATGGGCATATCCCCTCAGCTATTTTTATGAGATCAGCTGAGAACCTGGAGGGCTGGTAGGTGGTGAGCTGAGATCGTCACCAAAGCATCAAAAAACTAGAATTCTTGGTTTTTCTGTCACTGCTGGAAGGAATTCAGCTATCATTTTAAGGCAACCCTTTCTTTTACAGATGAGAGGGGAAAGACTAGGGAATAAGAAGGCAGGGATCTGCCCAAGGTTATGCAGAGCAGGTTCCTGCCCTGGGATCAGACCCCAGGTACACCAGCTCTCAGCCCAGAGCACCACGTGAACTTCTGCTTCCAAACCAGGACACCAAACCTGGCTCCACCAGGAACAGAAAAAACTTCCCACAAGTTGGAAAGAGTCTCCCTTTCTGACCACAGTCAAAGTTTCCCTGAAGCCTGTCTCACCCAGCTTCCCCATTGGCTCATGGGATCCCACCCCCTTCAGGGTTCCTCCCCCTGCTCTGCAAGTTCTGGGAGAGGGGCCATTCCCTGAGAGGCCAAGGGTCACCACAACACCATGACCGAGTCTAGCAAGGTAAGGAGGGCACTTGCAGGCTGGCTGCCCCTTTAGGGGCCCCTTGGACTTCAGGGATGCATGACTGGACAATTTGGAGCTGAGGGACCCCCCATAACTCCCAAGGCCTCTGACCCAGAGAGCTCTGATTTCCTGAGGTGCGGAAGGAGGCCTGGTGGGATGGGAAGAAACTGCTGGCTTGGAGCCCCCTGGCTGAGGGCTGTTGCCACCCCGGTGTGCCCTAGGGGCAGAGAACTCCGCGAGCACGGGTTAATGTGCATTCTTATTCTGTCTCTCCTCAGCCCATACTCTACTCCTATTTCCGGAGCTCCTGCTCATGGAGAGTTCGGATCGGTAAGAGCCTGGCCTCCACCAAGAGCCTCGGTGGGAGGGGATGGGGGTAGAGAGAGCCCTGAGTGAAAAGCTGAGGGGGGGCGGGGACGCTGTTCTGTCAGGGCGCCTCCGCCTAGGAAGTCCAACAGGAGGAGAGTGGGGGTAACAGGAAGGGTGCGTTGTTTCTTCCCTCTCCCACACTGCTTTCCAAAGCCACTTAGCAGCCACGCTTAAAGCAGGTTCACAAAACCCAGAGGTGCTTGGTAACTGGCAGGGAACAGCTGGCCTTCCTCAGTTCTTATCTCATTTCATCTGGCACATTAAACAACTGGCCTGTGTCAACCCCAGAGGCTTCATGGAAGCGGAACTTGGGGCCCTTGGGTGTAGTCCCAGCTTGACCCTGCCCTCCCTCAGCTTAACACAGCCCTTGGCAAAGATCATAGGCATCGCTCATACTGGGGGAAAACCGTGCCGAGTGTTTTTATGTACGTGATTCCTAGGGTGTCAGCGGCACCCTAGGAGGGAGGCATCATTATTGTCCCCATTGTACAGGTGAGGAAACTGAGGCACGGGGGACCTTTAATAACTTGCCCAAGGTTATGTACCTAGCAAGAGGCCGAGATGGAATTCAAACAGGTAGTCTGACTCCACAGTCCATGTTCTTAACTCCTGCACCATGCTGCCTGGCAGATGAGGAGACAAAGCCAAAGAGGCTCATTGATTCAGCAAGCTCCTTGCCCCACACAGCTAGCAAACATGATGCAATCTGAACCCAAGCAGTCTGTCTCCGGGAGTCTGGCCCTCACGGGGCAGCCATCCACCGTGACCCTCCCCCACCCCACTGTCACTTGGTGTCTGCTGGAATCAGTAGGCAAGAGCACTGGGGGGCCAGAGGACACATTTCTCCCAAGAAGACACCCCCCCTGTGCCCAGAGCCTCTGCCCTAGCTGGCCAGATGCGAGCCACAGGAGTGCTGTCTCTGACACTTGTCCACAGTCGGGCTGACCAGTGCAGAGGAGGAGCCCTGTGTCTCCCAGGCTCTCTTCAGACTGTGACACGTCTCCGCCTCCTCCCCTCCCTCCTCTGCCTTTGCCCAAGACCAGTCATCCCCATGTTTCAGCGCATGTCTGCAGGCATACACACACACACACACAGTCTTCACTCGGTTGACTTGCTAAGGAAAAGGATCGAAGGGCACAGAGAGGAAATCTGGTCACTGGGAGTCACAGCAGATGCCGTGAGACCACCAGAGAGCCCCGATGCTCTGCTTTGAGTCAGAAGACAAGTCTGAGGACAGAGAAAACGGATGAGAAAGGGATCCTTCTCTGGCGGGTGTCACCCCCCTGTGTGTGCGCTTTGGGGTCACCCGAGTCCCTTTCCTTGGCTCTTGGATGCCTTCCTGAGGCAATAATTGCACATCTCCGGCAAACAAGTACTGTTCCAGGACCTGGAGGGGGCAGAGGTAATCAGGACACCTCCCTGCTGCCCTCCAGGAGCTCCTGGGCCGCCCAGGGACACGGGGACCCCATGGGGGGGTGGAGAGTAAGGCTCTGAGAGTTCGTGCGCAAGAGAGACAGAGCATCAGAGACCTGGGGCAGGGGAACAGGTGGTGACCCGGGAAGCTAGAGAGATGGGGGAGGCCAAGCTGGGCCTTGATCACCTAGCAGCGTGGAGAAAGAAGCCTCCCTCGGCAGCCTCACGGAGCCCTTGGAAGTAGAGCCAGAAGCTGTCTCCTGACTCTGCTGTCTCTTGTAGCTCTGGCCTTGAAAAGCATCGACTATGAGACCATACCTATCAACCTCATAAAGGATCAGGGACAGCAGGTGAGGAGGCCGCCCCCAGGCCATCATGTGGGAGTTGGAAGTCTTGGAGAGGGACCCAGCAGATTTCTGCCCCCCAAGAGGTGAACCTGCTGGTTCTCCCTGGTGGGACTGGGGTTGGGGGGGTGGGCAGGCTGTGCAGTTCAAGGAGCCATGGGAAAGGGCCCAGGTTCCAGGCCCTATGCCATTGCCTGGTCTCTCAGTGCCTGACCCCAGGTGAGTGGGTTCTTGCCTCATGCTGGGACCCCTGGATGTGCCCTAATGGCCACAGTGTGAGGTACAGGGAAATACACATAGCTGGGCCATAGGGGTGAATCCTGGAGCTCAGCAGCCACTGGCTTTGGGGATATGGCCTGGGTCCCCTAGGCATCTCTCTGGAGCAAGGACCTTCCGCAGGGGAGGAAGGGGCAGGTGGGCTGCAGGCCTTAGGTCTTCCCGCTGCCCTGGTTCTGCTCTAGGCAACTGGGGCCAGGCTGCCTCGCTCATCGGGTCCTTGTCTCCACAGTTCTCTGAAGAATTCCAGGCACTGAATCCCATGAAGCAGGTGCCAACCCTGAAGATCGATGGCATCACCATAAGCCAATCTGTGAGTGCAGGGCCTGGAGGCCCCTGGTGAGAGCCGCACCCTGAACAAGAGGCCCTCCCAGCTCTGGTTTGCGTGGCCAAGGTCCTAGCCCTTAGCAGGGACACGATAAGTTCTTGTCAGAGGGAGGAAGGTTGCCTGGTTGTTCAGGGAAGTGAAGGGAGACTCGAGCCTAGGGGGAGACAAGTTCTGCAGGACGAGGGTCCAAGAAGAGCTCCTTCCTGGGGAATTTGGGCTTCATGGGCTCCAGCTGAGGTCAAGGAGGAGCTTGCTGGCCCTGTCACTCTGGTCCAGGGTCCACGTGCCCTCCCCATGCCTCACTGCTCCCCTCCGAACAGCTGGCCATCATCGAGTTCCTGGAGGAAACTCGGCCCACTCCAAGCCTCCTGCCGCAAGACCCGAAGAAGAGGGCCCAGGTTCGCATGATTTCGGACACCATCACCAGCGGCATCCAGCCCCTGCAGGTGCGGCTCTGGACTGCACCCCTGCACGCCTCTTCCATGCCTCCCCTCATGCGCTTTTGCCTTTAGACGCGCGCCGATTGTGAGGTGCCACGGGGCACCCAGCTTTGGAGCTGGGGTAGCAGGAGGTCAGGAGGGATTCTCAGGGGTGCAGACCTAGCTCAGATGGCAGAGGGGCACGGGATCCCAGAAATCAGCTGCCATGGTAGGTTCCCAGCTACATTCTGAGAAGCCAGGTTTTCCCAGGACTCGTCCGGGGGTGCTTGAGGAGGGAGAGGGGCCATGTGGCAGGGGTGAGGCTGAGCAGTACAGGCCCTGGGCCACCCCCGCTCCCCACCTTTAACCAGAAGAGCCTCCCTCTCCTCTCTTCTGTATTCCAGATTGGGAGTCTCAAAAGATTTTATTTTTTAACGTTTTCAGTGGTAAAAAAGATAAACAAGTATTCAAGCAATTCATCTATGTTAACTCCTGACTTTGCAAATGAGGAGATGGCCCCAGAAAGGTGGAGAGAGTTTGCAGAGTCATTCAGCTAAGTGTGGCAGAGCAAGCCGCAGAGCCCAGGCCCCCAGACCGTACACCGAGCCCCCATCCCCGAGTTACCTTGTCTTGTTTAACAAAGGACGTTGGGGCAGACACACGCCCCCGTTCTACAGATGAGGAAGTCGAAGCTCAAGTAAAATGGCTCCAGGGCTGTAAGGATGGAACCAGAGCCCAGATCTCCTGCGAGCCAATCCTGTGCTCCTCCTCTGTCCCAGTCCCGCCCCCGTTGCTGCACCCTGCTCCCCTCACGAGGAGCCGTGTAAGGGAGACGCTTTGTGTGCCGAGGAGATGGGCCTCAGGTCATGGCCACACACTTCAGTGCCAGGGCAGCACCCTGTGCTCCGACCCTTGCACGTCTCTGCCAGGGCCACAAGCTGCCAGACCACAGGGGCCACTCGAGCGACCTGAGAGGGCGGCTGCTGGGATCCCTCACTCCCTCCCAGTGCCCCAGTAGGGAGAGGGGGCTCGTGGAGCCCAGGAGAGGACAGGTGGAGAGCCAGCGGTGGGTGGGAACCAAGCTGCCCTGAGGGGACCTGGCTGGGGGTCAGGCCCAGCCTGGCTTCTAAAGCCAGTCACCGATTATCCTTGGTTGCATAGAACCTGTCTGTCCTAAAGCAAGTGGGACAGGAGAACCAGCTGACCTGGGCCCAGAAGGTCATCCACACTGGCTTTAACGGTGAGTCCTTCCTCCTGCAAGCCGCCCTATGACCACTCCAAAATGGCCCTTGTGCCTAGGGCCCTGGGCATCTGACACAGCCTCCCCGGCTCTTTGCCCTTACAATGGTATGGCTGAGGCGAGAGGTGCAGGGCTGAGGAGGTAGTAGGGCTGGGTGGTATCCAGACCTGGCCTCAATCTCAGGCACTTCTGGGAACCTCAGCCCCTGAGGCCCACAACCCCTTGGAGCTGGCGGTCCACGCTCTGCCTCATTGCCCACTCCAGCCAGGAGATGAAGACCAGCAACATGCCGGCACATCCGTGTGAGAGCTGCTCCCTTGGCCAGTGGCCGGCCTTGTCCCTTCTCGGGGAGGGAATGGCAGCTGGACTTGAGGAGCCCCGGGAAACACCATCTGTCCCCACGTCCCCATGAACTCTCTCCAGATCTGGCTGGCGCGTTCCTTCAGTCACATGCCCCAGCCAGTCCCTCAGAGAGCTGCCCATTTCAAAGCTGGGGGCCAAAGTCCATTCTGTGCCCAGAGTAAGATTCTTCACGTGCCCTCCCCACAGCTCTGGAGCAGATCCTGCGGAGCACAGCGGGGAAGTACTGTGTGGGAGACGAGGTAAGCCCTCCCCAGGCCTTCCCGCCACAGCCTTCTCCCTCCACCTCAGGGTGGGTGCAGGCCAGAGAGCTTCCTGAGGAGGCGTGGGGGTGGAGAGAGGGACCAAGATCCGAATTCTGGTTCCAGGGCCCTCTCCCTCATCCTGAGGTGTCTCCTCCCTGCAAGGAGCCCTCCGTAAGTGCCCTGATGGGGTTTTTTTAACAAGCACGAGAAGATCCACTGAGACAATCCAAGCCTCTCTGGCCACCCACAGACTTGGCTGTCAGGACAGCTGGAGCCTGGCCTGGGAGAAGCATGGTAGCTCTAGGCACAGACCCAGACGGGCCCGTGAGGGGAAGGAGAGAGAGGTGGGGCAGTGGGGATGGGGCGGAAGAGCCAGAATCAGACAGGAATGTCAGGGGCTGTGAGTCCAGGCCGTGCATCCTAACGCAAACCCCCCAATCCTCTTGCAGGTGTCCATGGCTGATCTCTGCTTAGTGCCTCAGGTGGCAAACGCTGAAAGGTAAGAGAGAGCCCCGCCACCCTCCCTCTTTCACCTGGTCCCTCCCTCCAAATGTCCCGCCTCCTCTCACAATCAGGCCCCAACTTCAGCTACTAGGGAAGCCTCTCACGCAGAGACTCTCCCAGACTGGCAAGGAGTCCCCTGTGCCGGGCCTTCCCAGCTCCTGTGGCCTGGAAGAGCCCGGTGGAAGAAATCAGTGCAACGCCCCCCCACCATGCCCACCACAGTCCCTCCCATCCTGTCTAGCCTCTGCTCCTAAGAGGCGGTGGCTTGCCCAGTGGACACCCCTAGAAGAATCCACCCCAAGAGCCTGATCCCCCCGAGGTGCCATGTCCGTGCTGGCAGGGAGCTCTCTTCTGCTCCTCCCACCAGCCCTTCAGTGAGGCAGGAGAGAGCACTTCCCTGGAAAGCATCTAGAAGAGTACCTCTCCGTTTGGGGCACGGTGATGTTCTGACCCATGCATTGCCCCTGAGAAGCTTCCGACATGGGTGGGGCGGTTATCTGTGCATGTAAATTATGAGCACTGTGCCCTACACATAGTAGGTTCTCGGTGAATAGCCATTTCTTGGAATAGGAACAGTAGCGACAGGGATGCTAGACCGTCCTGCATGGGACCCGTCCATCCCCAGAGCCGCCTGTGAATAAGACTCCCACGTGGCCGGGCAACTTCCTGGTCCTCCCGTGGTCAGACCCTGGGGCCTCATCCAGCCGCCTCAGTGCCTCTCTTGATGCTCAAAAGACAGTCTCCCTGTGCCCTGGCAGACCCAGTGTCGAGATGGTGTTAGACAGGTGTTTCTCTGCCACAGGTTCAAGGTGGATCTCACTCCCTACCCGACCATCAGCCGCATCAACAAGACATTGCTGGCTTTGGAGGCTTTCCAGGTGTCTCACCCCTGCCGGCAGCCAGACACACCCCCTGAGCTGAGGGCCTAGCTCTCCCAACTGTGCCCCATGGGTGAGGGGACAGGAGAGGTGCAGGAGCAGAAGCCGGGGTTGCTGAACAGACCTGGAAACAAGCGAGCCCTAACTGGAGAAGCAGGAGACCTGAACTCCTTGAACTTGGACTCTAGCCCTGGATCCGCCTTCCCACTGTACCTCTTTGCACCTCAGTCCCCTCCTCTGTCCAGTGCAGGTAGCATGGGGGAGAGGATGCTGGGAGGGAGGGAGGCAGGAACATCAGTCATCTGCGTCATGGCAGTCTTGAAGGTGAGAGGAGAAAGTAGCCTAACATGCTTGGCGGGTGCACCAGAGAGATGTAAGAGAGCCTGCGCGCTTCTTCCCATCCCCACAGCTGTACCAGACTCCAAAGAATGCCCACTCTGGGGGGCCTGGGTGGCTCAGTGGGTTAAAGCCTCTGCCTTTGGCTCAGGTCATGATCCCAGGGTCCTGGGATCGAGCCCCACATCGGGCTCTCTGCTCAGCGGGGAGCCTGCTTCCTCCTCTCTCTCTGCCTGCCTCTCTGCCTACTTGTGATCTCTGTCTGTCGAATAAATTAAAAAAATTTAAAAAAAAAGAATGCCCACTCTGAAATTTGATGATTAAATGGACTTAATTGATGATTAAAAGGCCTCCAGATTATTCAGTTAAGGCTGAGCTACATTCCAGAAGATGAACGTTCTTCCTGGCTGGAAGCCCCTGGCATTTGGGCTGGGAGAAAGAAAGAAGTCCAAAAGCCTGCCAGAGAGAATCAGACCAGATCCAGAAGAGAACAGATAGAAGCAGCAGGAAAGAGTATTCTGTGACCAGTTGAGTTCCCGAGGCTAGAATAGTACCAGTAAGTGGTCCACTGGGGCATGGAATGGGAAGTGGGGCCTCTCAACCCAGTCCCAGACCGTCAGGGGCCGCATTCTCCAGACCAGTCCTGGAAGTGGGCACTTTGAATAAATCGTCCTGCAGGGCCCTGGGAATCGGAGGCAGGCTCTTCCTCGGGCAATGGGACCTGCCACCACCCAGGCAGGCTCCAGACCCCACCCAGCTAGCAGCTTACCGTGAGGTCCTTTCTGGAAGTAGAACAAGATGACTTTTATGTCCTGTACCTGGGACTTCATTTCCCCTGCAAGGCTAAGGCTTGAACAGTGAATTCAGGTAGATGTGTCCGGTTCAGAAGGAAGCCACCACTCTCAGCCACGAGTCCCTTTTCTTCAGCCTCCACCCCAGGGCACCTAGTTTCTCCCATCCTCCCGGATTCCTTTGTGGCCTTTCTTTCCTGAACCTGGTTTCTGGGCTTTAGAACAACCCAAATGGGCCACTCCATGCATTGGTTCTGGCAGAGCCAGGAAAAAAGCCCAGTGCGGTACGTGAGACACCACAATGACAAAGGGAAACTCGGTGGCTCCGCTGGCCCAGCCACCATCTTTCCCTCAGCTTACTCCAGACTTGCCCCACTGGGCAAAATTCCCACATGGGCTCCCCACCCCCTAAACTTCGACTCAAGAGACGAATCTCCTCAACCCAGGGGTCAGGAGTTGCACCTGATTTGGACATTTGCAGTTGAAGGGGATTAAAGGCCCCATAGATTTTAAAGACACCAACTTGCAGTGGGCCTTCTCCGGTGACTTCCCCACCTGGGAGCTGGGACGTGTGAACTCGTGACTGGGAATGTGGTCCACAGGGGCCTTGCTCTGTGAGAATTCATGAGAATGCGGCATTTCTAAACCATCTTCCCTGCATGACAGAACTCCCTTGTGGGAACTCTGTCCCACTTAGTGTGGTTAGTCTGCCCTCTGTCTGCTTGTCTCTCATCCAAAATGCCTTCAGAGAGCTGCCATATTTCAGCCCCAGGTCTCCTCCTGGACACTGTCAGAATATTAACTCGTTTAACCTGGGATTCTATCAACCATCCTAAAATTGGTGACAAAAGCCTAATGGATTGTAAGGAATTCTAAGTCAGGTAAAGAGGTGATACAGCGTCTGTTGTCAAAACACTAGAGAAACCATCCCTCATCTGTGGCACAAAACTCCCTTTATAATTTTTCTCAACATTCCCATAGTTCTGGTCCTCTAGCCCAGCAGGACTGCTCTGGTGCATGTCAGATAGAAACTCAGAATCAGCTGTGGGTGGATGGGAGGAGAGAACAAATGTGGGGTTTCCTCCGGGCTCAGCAGAGATCCTTGGAGTCCTGTTTCTGAGGCTCCCCTTTCTAGCTGCCTTACCCCAGACCCCTCCATCCTCAAACTCAAGACAAACCTGACCTTGCCCCACAAAAACAGAAATGTGTCCAAGCCAGAGAAACTCATCCCAGGCTCCTCTGAGGTGACGCACCTGGAAAGTGCTGGGTTTCTGCGGGCATCCCACATGGATTATCTGCGCCACTCAGAGGGAGTGACTGAACTTCTGTGACTCTCGGCTGCACTGGCTTTAGGAGGACAGTGGTCCATCCATCTCCTTCTCTCATGATGTTTTTGTAAAGGAGATTTTTGTCTGTTGAATCTAGAGCCTAAACCTTGGGAGCTTTCCACACAGCTGGCAGCACCACAGGCTGGTGTCAGGACCGGGGCTGGGGACCACCCTTGCCACCTTCTTCACCCCGACCTGAGGAGAGTGCCTGTGCTCTCCAGGGCCTACAACGACTCTGGGTGTCTCCCGTGGGCTTCGGGGGACCAGGCCTGTAAGGAAGCGATGGAATTGGGGGCCTGGGGAGCCGCCAGCTCAGGGTGAACTGAGGGGTGGAAAAGGAACGTGGGGACAGGGGTTTTGGGATGCGCAGAGGCTCTGGCCTTGCTGAAGGAGCACAGCTTATGAGAAAGGAGAGTGGTCCGGTTGCGGGGCTTGTGGTTTTGAGTCAGAGCAAGGCTGTCACTCTGTGTTCCAGCCCTGGGCCCTCTGTGAAGTCTGGGTCACCAGCATGGTCAGTTGACCTGTCGTTGAGGGATGTGGAGACCCAAGACTTTGCCGGCTTCAGCCCTCCACACTGGGAACCCTCCTCAGGGGACCTGTGGCTGGGTACATGGGAGACAGAAGCCTCTTTATTCCAGGGACTCAGCTGTGCTCCAGGGAATAAGAGAATGCAGCATTTCTAAACCATCTTCCCTGCATGACAGAACTCCCTTGAGATCCTCTAGGGCTGCACTCCTGACCCCCACCCCCACCCCCCGTGCCAAGCAGAGTGACTAGCCTTGCTCCCTTGGTGCTTGTTTGATGGAAACCTGTCTTTCCTGTACAGCCATGGCTGGCGGCGCCCTCCCTTCCTGGAATGGCTCTCCTCTTTGGGGGCCTTAGAAGATCATGAAGGAGCAAAGTTTTCCATATGGCTCCGAGGCTTAGCAATAATGAGGCTTCTCTAAAGAGCTTTGAAAACCAGCTCTTCTGTGACTTCCTCACGTCTGCGACTAAGTGTTTTCAGGGGTCAGATGTATCTCTCAATTCAAAACTGTCACCTATTTAGGGGATATTTTCCAGTAGGAGCGCCTCTCTATAGGCTGAGTGGGTGGTAAAAGTCAAGTCCTTCATTTCCACCTTAGTTGTGGGGCCTGCGGAGAACAATGGGCAGATCCTTGACTCCGGCTGGTCAGAGGCCCCAGGAAGACCTGACCTACAGCCACGGGGACAGAGGCCACGGGATGACAGGCAGATGCGGGAGTGGCCTGCTACTGCTTTCCCCTCTACAGAAGTAGGAAGTCCTGGCAAATGCTTTAGAAGGATGAAAACCGGAAGGAGGAGCTGCCAGGAAATACTTGAGGACAAAGAAAAATATACAGGATTTTTGTTCCAAGGCAAAATACGTATCCATTAAGGAGAGTAGTTAGGTCACTGAACATACCAGTGAACACACACACTCATAAGGACTCATTATATCGGCTCCTCCGAACTTTTCAACATGACTTAATTAGTTCTCCATTCGAGTGCCCAGCAGGCATCATTCCACTTCGGGAGAATATGTGAACTAACATGGCTGCTGAGTTTAGCCGAAACCTCATGCGTTAAAGCATATCAGACTGAATCCAATCCCAAGCTATGTCAGGGTCAATGAAATGACAGGATTGCCCTTCTTTTTTTTTTTTTTTTAAGACTTTATTTATTTATTTGAGAGAGAAAACGGGGAGGGGCAGAGGGAAATGGAGAGACAGAGAATCTCAAGCAGCCTCTGAGCCCAGCCCAGGCCTGAAGAGGAACTCAGTCTCACGACCCTGAGATCAGGACCTGAGCCAAAATCAAGAGTTGGATGCTTAAAGACTGAGCCACCCAGGCGCCCTGAGAGTAGTACCTTTAAAAGTTAAAAAATAACCTTCAATATGGGGCATTGGGCTGGCTCAGTCAGTGGAGTGTGTAACTCTTGATCTTGGGGTTGTGAGTTCAAGCCCCATGCTGGGTGTAGAGGGTACTTAAAATCTTTAAAAATAAATAACTTTCCGGGCACCTGGATGGCTCAGTGGGTTAAAGCCTCTGCCTTCAGCTCAGGTCATGATCCCAGGGTCCTGGGATCAAGCCTTGCATCAGGCTCTCTGCTCAGCAGGGAGCCTACGTCCTCCTCTCTCTCTGCCTGCTTCTCTGCCTACTTGTGTGATCTCCGTCTGTCAAATAAATACATAAAATCTTTAAAAGTAAGTAAGTAAATAAATAAATAAATAACTTTCTGCATGGTATGTGTTAGCGGTGACATATTACATTCAGCACACCCAAACATAACTCCTAAGTCCCAGCTCCATGTAGTCTGGAGCTTTCTACTGGTTGTGCTGTAGTATGGTAGGCAGATTATATTCATTTAACTCACAATTATTTCCAATCTCTTCCTCCTTTATACATCAGCTTCTGAACTATGTTGCAAGGGAAGGCAGAGAAAGACCTAACAGGCTTGGGTAGAAGCACACACACCACTGAAGAGAAGATTCAATGGGACCCTTCCTGGTCAGATTAAGAGATTTTCTCATTTTGTAATAAACCCAAGTGATGTGCACAGGCAACATTTTAAGAGATGTCTAAGACATCTTAGGGTATTATTTCTGAAATGAAAATAGACTGAATTAATATCACCCAGACTGTGTTCATGATTATCCTGGTGTCCACCATACCAGTTCCAAACTTGAACACAGAAAGTTCATTGGAAAAAGAACATCACTGGAAACCAGATACCGATTAAACACTATCATGTTCCATTTACCAATCATCGCTCTAAACCCACTTTTTCTGCCACTGGGCTGAACTTAAGTTCCCAGTATGTAATACTCTGCCATGAATGTAAACACAGTTGAAAGATCGGTCATTAATCTCATTCTCAGTTTTTTTAATTGTTCATTTTTCTTGAATTTTTATAATCAATAGATTACAGAATAATTCATATAGATTTATAGAATATCTTTCCTCTAGGAAAAAATACAGAGATGAATAAAAAATGTAAAATGTAAATCAGGTTCATTAAGATAGAACTCAAATGTTTCAGGTGCATAGTGAAAAAGTTTATTTAGGACAGATTTCAAAACTTGGAAGAGAAGACAAATGCACAAAAGCATCACAAATCTGTTACATAATATAAAAACACAAGAACTGAGCTATTTAAGGAACCATAGCTCAGGAATCATCTGTGTATCACAGCAACACACTCAAAGCCACAGGGTGGTAACAGAAGGTATTTTAAAGGAAAAACCACTCAGCAGGACAAAATGACTAAATGACAATTTGGTACAGAGCTCTTAGAAATCATAGGAAATGTTGACAGCATTTCTCAGGGGACACGGAAAATAAGATGACTGCAATAAAGGACTTGTTGGGTTATTTTTGTACTTAAAAGACGGTGACACTGTGTCCCTTCCAGACCCACTTCTGTATGTAACATCAGCGCCAATGCATGATAAGAGAACAAGTAGGAAAGAATGCCTTTGTAGTTGCCAATTCCTTAAAAATTTGCCAAGAAGGCATAATCATCTTTCAAACAACTGACAGATCTCAGTGCACGGCACCAAGCAGGCCTTCCAGAAATACCAGCTAAATGGCATGAAGTAGTTTAGGAATCTGCAAGCACCTCCCTCTATTCCAAGTATCCTTAGTCAAAGTCTGGCTTTCTTATAATCTATCACTTTGATTACAAAGCAACTTTCTTCTAAGAATTTCCAAAACGATTCCCATCACTAAGGGCAAAGGGGTACACCAGAGTCATGGGTTACAGGACTGCTTTCTCTAAACTTCACTTGCTCTTGAATATGGCTACATGGAAAGAAATTCAACTTGATTAAATAAAAACAACTTCACTTATGGGATAATAATCTCAGAAAGGGATGTCAGTTGGGTTCTTAATATGGAATTTCTTAGTAAAATGTACTAATTAAGATATGAGGGAAGAAATTAAGAAAATGTTTTCCATACGACTCTTGGCCTGAACCTAAGAATCAACAACAGTAACAAGGAACGTTTTAGACAGAGAGATATCAAACCTGAGTGAAGAAGTGAGTTCAGGAAGAGAACTCCTAAAGCTGACTGTTAGCTAAGGGCTCTTCTGGAACCCTATATGCTAGACTATTCCAAACCTAAACTCTAGACTTGTTCGTGACCCTATATCAGAACTTTTGGAAAATGCACTTTGTCCCCTGAAAGTCATTTCACATATATTATTTGACCCTTAGATAAGTACTTAAAAGTACAGAAAACTATGGAATTTAATAAAGCCTGTGTATCTAGATTTCTGGGACACCTTCTCCTCAAGTTTCAGTGTAAAGAAGAGCCACGAAATTAACTCTGGTCCAATGCCTGGGGCCTAAAAGAAATCAAAGTACCTACAATGGTAAATTAGATCATGGGTTCAAACCATTGACGAGGACCACAAATAATTTCAAAGCCAGCATCTTACTTTTGGACTTCGTTTTTGTGAGGGAATGACTGTTTGTAAATGAACCCCATCACAAGGCATTGGGCAAGTGGGTTTTCTTAGCTTAATGACAAGAGATTCAAACAGCAGGGGCTTTGTGTGGCCTTTGTGGTTCAGGCAGAGGCAACACTTCAAAGGGAGTGGTGATTTCTGAAATCTGGCCACAAGACACTTACCAAAGTTTTCTTTCACCCTCTGGGTCCCAAATCCTGCCCTAATCGCAGAATCTAAATAAGTGGGTAGACGTCAAAGGAGTGCTCACAGGTGCTGGACGGGTTAGATCAAAAGGGTGACTGACCATGACCAGGTACCCACTGAGCCAAAGCTGTGTTTTTCTGGGTGCCTCCCTCTTTTCCAGGAAAGTGGCTACCAGGAACCAACTCCCAGAGGGTTCTTCTACTTCTGAGAACACTGAGGAGCTGCAAACTCACATTATAATCACCTTTATAGCCAGGGACAGACCATCATTCCCACAAACGGAGGGCTTGTTCTATCTGTTACTCAACTCAAGTACTTTGTTGTCTTCATCAGTATTTCACTGACACAGCTTCTTCATTCACTTGGTAAGGTTCACAAGAGTTCCAGCGGATGGCTGGACAGTCCTACACAAGTCACCCAGCTATCCCAATATGGGACTATAAGTCACAATTCCTCCCCAGTCCTACTTCTAAGGAAGCTGATTGCCTTATCCCCTCAACAAACACTGTTATTTAATTCTGGTTAATCAGGTAAACAGAGGCCTTAGATACCACAATGCCAATGCTAAACAATATGGTAAATAATCAAGATATCAGAGAGAAATGGAGGGAGCCTAGTCCCTTTTTATCTCTCAGTTGTATGGAAATGAGAGCCCAGGGACAGGATTCCATGCCCATGAACACTGGGACTTTGGCCATAAAGATACTCACCACAGACAGGGTTGCTAGAAAGCACCCCGCCTGTGACTGGTTTTAGACGCCCATTCCCTAATGAGTTCCCAAAGAAATGGCTCCCCGAGCAAAACCCAACCCCCACTGAATATGATCACTTGCTCATATACCCCTGAAAGTGCTACTGCTCACAGTAAAAAATGAAATTGCCTTCCTTCAGACAGAGACTCACCTTCCAACTCTTTTCAACCACTGCGATTCTACAGAGATGGTGCTCTTCCCTTTTCCAGGAAATTCAGGTTCTCAGGAGCTCTACACACTTTTAGCCAGGTGGAAAGAAACTAGTTAAGGAGGTTGATGTGGACTTTTTAGGGCCAGGAGAAATTCTAAATGGAAGCTCTCAGAAGGGAGAACAAACGATTCCATTTACTGCTGTGTGTATGACCATCCCACAAAGATTACAGAAGATGTTGAGTCCTACACCTCACAGGGGGGTCAGCCTAGAGGGGCACAGCTTGTGGTTTGAGGCCCCTCTGTGATTTTGGTCAAAATTAACCAATTTCACCCCTGTCCTGGCCCCATTAAAACCTACTGGGGCTGCGGGGCCACAGCGGCTCCCGCTCCCAGCCTTGTGCTCGTCTCACCACCCTTTTCCACAGCACTAGACTCTCAGCCCCAGAGAAAATGGGAGAAGAAATGCAGCCTCGGGTCAGGGGATCACACTTAGTAGAGGAGACCTACTCAAAAAGATTCCTAAGGTCGATCCTGTTGGAAGAGACAGCGAAGGGGGCTGGGGCTTCTCCAAGAAGCACAATGAGAACCAGCAAGGCTTCTGGCTTAAAGAACAATTCCAACTCATGAAATACAGATTAAAGAACTAAACAAAATTAGGATATGAGCAAAAGTCCAGGATACATTTGACAGCTTATCCAGCTTATCTCTCTTCCCCTCATTTTATTCTGTCCCCCACCCCACCCCAACTATCAATTTTAAAAGGCAGGCCTCAAGCTGCACCAAACTATTTCATTCCTGCCCTTCCCTCATAAATACTCCTTTATGTAAATGGTAGGGTCACTCAACTCCATACCTCAGAATTACAGACTTTGGGGTTAAAATGCAACTTTCCACAGGAAAATGGTCTTAAAAAATAAAATATAAAGATACAGACTTTAGGATTTGGGTTTTGCCCAGTTCTTTCAAAGAGAAATTGGGTAGGGTTCACCAGAAGTATCTAAACTCAGATATTTTCTGTAACAATAATATCTAATTCCACTGGTTAATATAAGACAGAGAATTCTCAGATTTAACTCTTTCATATACACATAATGAGGGGCAATATAAACTTTTAAAAATTCTGACATTTCCTTTCTTAAATAATAAAAAAAAAAACTTTAAGTGCATGAATTATTTAAAAAGAAAAAAGAAAAGAAGAATGGCTTCATTTGAAGTTGCTACCTGCTTCCATTCTAAAGCTTTTCATTGTCTGAGGATTGAGTTTTAACTTCGGAGACCTGAGGACCTGTTGTAAAGCAACAGATTGAAGTCTTTCCAGAGCAGCCTCATAGTTCCCCTCCCTCGACCTGGTCAGTTAAAGGAAAGGGTGCAGCTCCCGCCTGAGGGAAAGGGAAATACAGCATGAGTTTTTCAAAGATGGAGATCAAGAACTTTTTTTTTTTTTTTAAATGAGGGAGGACCACCTCCCAAGTAACTCATGCTGGAGGAAACAAATCTGCTAAAAAGCCAGGGGCCCTCTGACACAGGAGAGCTGATGCCCGTGCAGGGAACGCCCTAATCGGACACTTGTCAAAAGGAAAAGAATGGGGGAATCATCTTTGTTTCAATTAGCAGTTTATAATTTTAAAACCTATATGGTGGATATACCTAAGGGTGTTTACGATCTGCTTCTTATAAGTTCTCTGTCTGCAGAACACGTTTCGTGATAGAACGTTAGAAAAAATTAACACTTTAAACAAGTCTTCCTTTATAAAAGCCTCAACAGAGGGCGAAGCTAAACAAACTGAAGAAATTTAAGAAGCCAGCCACTCTGTGTAGAGAATTTCAATCTCTCTCCCACGACAAAGTGCTCTCTTCCGACTGTTAGTATTTATTTGTGCTCTGGAGAACAGGATGGACAGATGACTCTGATTTCACTGTTTGGTTCTCTAAACTTGGAAAGGGAGCGATTAAGGACGACCTCTGAGGATTTGCTGGGCTGAAAAATTCTCACTAATTCCGTGTGCTTCCGCAAGTAATATTTGGTCCCGAAAGTGTGATGATTTCAGAAATTGAACAGGAAAAGAGGAATGAATCAGATAGCGAAAATATCTTCTGTTAGCCATTTTGCGCTAATGGGACAAAGACACACCAGCTCAGGAAGAAATGGAACCATGTCCAGGAATTCAAAAGTGCCCAGACAAGAGGCACACAGAGGTGACGGGAACAGGCCCCTTGGGCTTCCCTGATGCACCAGAACTAGGATGCCAAAGAAAATAAGCACAGAGCAGCTCACGGCAAAAATAAACAGTGTAGTCCCAGAGAGCTTGCTACAGCCTGACAGCTCCCTTTTAAGAGAAAGCCAGAAGTTAATAATAAACAGGAACAAGAAGCAAGGCTTGAGCTGAAAGGAGAACAGCTCAGGAGACAGGAACAGCTCAGGAACAGCTCAGGAACAGCTCAGGAGAAAATTCTTTTGTAAGGATTATCCTCACTTAGCTAAGGCGGGATTCAACTCTGGTGCCGGAAGAGTGCTCACTCGGCTTATCTCATGATGACGTGATGTACAGAGTCTGCTTTTCATGGCCAAACAGTCACTAGAATAATTTCTAGTTTCTTACAAGGTAGAGGCATTCTGGCCAGTGTCATCTTCTACAAAATGCACTGAAATATAAAATAATGGAGGTAAGATGCTGCTCAGTCCATAGCATCCTGTTCTACTTGGGGCTTTGCTCCCCGGGGAACGGAGAAAGTGCAGGCCGTCTGGTCCTTTGCTCCAGGACCCAGATGCTGCTACGGAACTACCGTGAGGGGCCCTGGTCTTCGAGTCCCTGCCCCCGTAGAAGGGAGAGGCTTGGTGTGAGACACCTGCACAAGGACGGAACGAGCCAAAGGAACCGTCATGAAGATGACTCCTCACAGTAAGACTCTGAAATCCCAGAACCATACCATGTCCCTCATGGGCAGGTCAATTCCTCTGTACTCCATCCTGGGCGAATGGGCCAGGTCCCTCACAACCTAGAACACGTCACAGGGAGTGCTGGGGTAAGTCAGCATCATCCATCTCGGAAGGGCAGATTCCTCCCAAAGCATCCCGGGACCGACCTATAGGAAGGGAACATGGTCATCTCCCAACTCTTCCTAAAATCGTCATCTGACTCCACAGAAGAGGTGGCCTCCGTAGCTCAGAGGAGACAGAAGCCTTCTAAGAAACAGAGGGAAACTGTTTCAATGGCAAAATGAAATGTGCTACAAAAATAAATAAAGTAATAAATAAGTCTAATTATTCCTCAAAATTCTAAGGCAGTAACAGACTCGACACAAGGAATAAGAAACAAGGAGACACAGACAACCACAGTGGTCCCTTCTCTGCCAGAGGCCCTGCCCTGCTGCTCCTGCTAGGACCACGGATGATAGCCCCCCCACCCCCACCCCGGGCACTCCGGGCCTGGGGGCTAATACAGGGGGAAAGGCAGTTGCGGGGGAGAAGCCAGCTTTGGCCTAGTAAAGAACAACTCCAATCAGCAGCAACAGCGAAGTTTCATCAACCTTTCTAAGAGACTTTGAACTCCAAAAGCTTAAAACCCTCAAAGCAAGAAACCTAAATCCAGAAACTCTGGAAATTCAATTGGTTCTGGAGCAAAATTTCTAAATAACACTTCTACCCTAAAGACAAAAAAGCATGGTGGGGAATCGGGAGTGTTGTATTTTTTTAACATTCTCTCTCAGATAATATCCCTTCTCTGATTAAAAAAAAAAAAAAAAAAAAAAAAGGCAGTAACACTTGACTTTCAAAGATGTGGATTCTGAGATCAATCCCATACCTACTTCCCACTTTTTCCCCTCCAACAGCCAGCACCCAGGCTACGGGTTGCGAACTCTTGAAGCAGGAAGTGATGGAGGTGGTTATCCCCGCCCCAGGTGTTAAGCTACGTGATCACCACTTTAGACGGCATGGACGTTCTTGCTATAAGGGCACGGACACAGACGTGGGGAAAGGCAAGTGGAGGGCAAGAGGCAGAGTCGACCAATCGGGATCACTGACCCCCCTCCAAAGGCAGTGAGGGCTCCTGGCCTGTGCTACAGACCACGGAGAACCAGCAGGTGGGAAGATGGCAGTGGTGAGAGGCTGGACAGAGCTCACTCCGTCCAAGAGGCTAGGCTCCTTCACAATGCACTTTTCCTCCTCCAGCACTTCCAACAGGTGAAGAGTGAGCGCCACTAAACACATCTGCAGGAAAGGCTCTGGGAGAGGAGAGAGCATGACTGGACTAATACCTTGGACCAAAACAGACCTCATTTAAAAGACAACACCCAACCAACCTCCCTTTAGGCTTTTGCCTAACAGGTTCTTTCCCAGAGGGACTTCTGCTGGAGACTGAAGCAAGAGGAGCGTGAGTCAAGGACCATAGAACAGGAGCACTATACCATCACCTGCAGAAGCCAAGGAGGGGGAGAAGCTACATGGGGTCAACAGTCAGGCATGCCAGGCATGACGTGAGGGTCAGGCACCTCACGCTCAACTTTTAGCTCTTGCCTATCCAAAACAAGAGGCACCGGCTGGCAGCCCGCTCCAGCCAGCGAACATCCGCCTGCCT
This sequence comes from Meles meles, assembly GCF_922984935.1. Lineage (NCBI taxonomy): Eukaryota > Metazoa > Chordata > Mammalia > Carnivora > Mustelidae > Meles > Meles meles. The sequence continues at coordinate 134,135,181 of NC_060071.1, read as the reverse complement.
CCTGTCCCCGCGGGCCCTCAGCTTGTGTAGTAGACGTGGAAGTAGAGAGTCTTGTTGCGGAGCAGGGAGTAGGAGTTGTCAAATTTGAGCAGGTAGATGCCCTCTCCAGGGTAGTCGTGGCTGCCAGCCTGCACGTCTCGGTGGCTGTCCCGCCGGTACACAGGCATGACCTCCCCATAGCGACATCGAAGGGAGCTCCTGGAGCCTCTCTCTACATCGCCAACCGGGACAGGGTCTGTGTGAGGAAAATGGCAGAGTGTTTGGATATGACTTCAGAGAAAGAATAAGTCCGACCTCAAGGTAAAAGAATGGACCAGGTGACTTAGGGGCTTTTAGCCAGGGAGATGCTCTTACACTCCCACAGGAACTTGGAAATGTCTGCTGGCCTCTGACCATCACAGCAACCTGTGGGTGATACTGGCATTTGGTGCCCAAGTGTCCAGGAGCACTGAACATCAGGATAGTACCTGCTCAGCAAAGAAGCATTCCACCCAAACGCCAGTAAGGTCTCCACTGAATAATGATTTAGCTTTATAGAGCCTAACTAGTTCCAGAAGTGTCTGGACATTTCCAAGGGGGAGAAAAGATATTTATTTCATTAGTTTTTTAGATTTGTTTTTAAATGTATTTATTTGAAAGAGAGAGAGAGAAAGCAGAGAGAGAGAGAGAGCACACACAAGAGCAGGGGTGGTGCAGGGAGAAGCAGACGCCCAGCTGAGCAAGAAGCCTGATGCGGAGCTCCATCCCAGGACCCCAGGATCACAACCTGAGCCAAAGGCAGACGCTTAACCAACTGAGCCACCCAGAAGCCCCTATTTTATTTTTTAAAGATTTATTTATTTATTTGAGAGAGAGAGAATGAGTGAGAGCAGTGGGAAGGAGCAGAGAAGGAGGGAGAGAGAGGGAAGAATCCCAAGCAGACTCCCTGCTGAGTGTGGAGCCCGACAGGGGGCTTAGTCTCTGGACCCTGAGATCATGACCTGAGCTGAAGTCAAGAGTCTGGTACTTAACCAATTAAGTCACGCAGGCACCCCAAGAAAAGAGATTTAGAAGGGAAGACTCTGACATCTTTTCATTCAGCGGGAAAAATAAAGAGTTAACAGAGGTAGGAAATACAAACATGCTGTACAGAGTGACCTAGAACTTCTACCTGGCCACCTGCAGAGCGGCAAATTAAGACATGGGGTTCTCCCGCCTAAACAGCTGAAGATTTCCCTGCAGACTTTCTCTTCCATGAAGAAGCAAGGGAGTGATTTTAAAATTATATAAAAAAATCAAGATGCTTGGAATCTACTTAGAGCCTACGCTTAATATTTCGAAACAAAACAAAAAAAGCCTCAGGGTCATCCTGAGCAGGCACTGCAAATGAGTGGAACACAGAACCCACTTTTAAAACTACTCTGGGCATATGCTGTGCTCTGGGCATATTTTGCAATATATACAAATATTAAATCATTATACTGTACACACCAAACTAATATAATCTTTTATGTCAATTACATCTAAATAAAAAATTTTTTTAAACCAAAAAAACTGGGAGCGCCTGGTGGCTCAGTCAATTAAGCATTTGCCTTCGGCTCAGGTCCAGGATTCTGGGAGCCCACATCCGGCTCCCTGTCCAGCGGGAAGCCTGCTTCTCCCTCTCCCACTCCCCCAGCTTGTGTTCCCTCTCTCGCTGTGTCTCTGTCAAATGAATGAATAAAATCTAAAAAAAAAAAAAAAAGAACAACAACTGGGGGTGTCTGGGTGGCTCAGTTGGTTGAGTGTTTGCCTTCAGCTCAGGTCATGATCTCGGTGTCCTGGGATCAAACCCTGTGTTAGGGCTCCCTGCTCAATGGGGAGCCTGCTTCTCCCTCTTCCTCTGCCCCTCACCCTGTTCATTCTCTCTCTCTCAAATAAATAAATAAAATCTTTCTAAAAAAAAAAAAAGAGCTTTAAAAAGAAAACTGCTTTGGGCATGAAGAAAAAAGTAAACAGTAGTCAGCCAACTGTGACAGTTCAGAGGCAAGTACAGTTAGCAAGCTGTAATCACTTGGTTTGGTTCCAGACTAAAACTGGTAAATATCCCAAACTATGAGAGAAATATAAAATAATCCCAGGTTTACATATGATCTCTATTCTGCATCAGTGACCCACCCTTTTCCCTGCCCACTCCATCCCTGACCCCATGGAGATGTTGGAGAAATAGCTAGGGACTGATTAAAAAGCAAAAGCAGCTTTCTACCAAGGTACCAATAGCGTCCCCACCAGAATGTTCTTTGAGGGTCTGACTTTGGCCTGCACCACTCAGTTTAGCTTAGAATGCTGACAGGGATCCCTCACTTGCATTCTAAGGAAGAAAAGGACTGGTATAATACAGGAAGTGGTCACTAGAAATTGGGTTGAGCCAGAAAAAGCAAAATGCAAATTATGTTAAAATTAAATGTACCTTCAATCTCTTCCTCCTCTTCCTCGTCTTCATCCTCATCCTCACTGGAATCACTGACCTGCACAGTTATGTCAGTGCTGGTTACAGGGGTCCAGTCAAAATAAACTCCAAAGCCAATGTCATAGTCATCGGTCGCAAACTCCCAGCAAACGCGCTTCCCCTCTGGATGGGTAGGTACCCGGATGGTCACCACCTCACCCCGCTTCACCACCAGACGACTGTTCTTCTCTTTGCCCAGCTTGCTTTTGAACTCCTTCATCTTGGCAAAGGTCCAGATGCACGGAGGAGCCATCAGAGGAGGGGACACTGAAAGGACAAGCAGCTCACTACTGAGAAACCAAGAGGAACACCTGGAATTTGGTTTAGGGAGGGTGCTGCAGTCGAAGACCTTCCCTCTACTTCCTGGCTTCTCTGCCTTTCACAAGGCACCTTCTCACTTTCCTTCCATCAGTCTGCCTGCCCTTTTTTTTTTTTTTTTTTAAGATTTTATTTATTTATTGGGGGAGAGAAAGAGAGAGCACACAAGCCCGGGGTGGGGGATGCAGGGCAGAGGCAGAGGGAGAAGCAGGCTGCCCACTGTGCAGGGAGCCTGACACAGGGCTCCATCCCAGGACCCCGGGATCATGACCTGAGCTGAAGGCAGCCGCCCAACTGACTGAGCCACCCAGGAGTGCCCTGCCTGCCTTTCTTTAAGCACCCATTGGGAGCAGAGAAATCACCTTCCATACCCTCCGAGGTCTCACCTTTCCTATGATCCCCCAGGAGATCTGCAGATTCCAAATCAGCTGAAAGGATATCTATAGCTCCTGTGTGCTCAGACTGGATCATAACGATGTCCCCGGACCTTTGCGGAACTTGGTACTTGGCCATCTGCACAACGGAACTCTGATTAGAGTGCTTACTAGAGGGCAGATTCCAACCAGCCTCTTTCCCGAAGGCACTGCCCACCCCTGCGCTACTGTTTCCACCTTCCCTGCTCCAAGCCCGCCGGCTATGTTCCCTCCTCCTTTTGCCACTCTCCCACTCCAGACCCTTTATAAAATCCTTGTCCGTGAACATCCTCCAACTGGGATGTCCAAGACACAGGCTGTCACATCCACTAACAGTGTTCTATAAATAATAACCATTTTACCTGTTTCAATGTATTTAAACAGTACATTTGCTGCCAGACACATAACCTGCACAGAGAGTACAAGCATCACTTGAAACTCAAAGCCCTTGCTAGCCCATGGCAGGAGGCTTCAACCTCTCTTGGGCATTTCACATCAGACCACTCGGTTTGATGCTCCTGTTTCTTGCTTCTATGCCATCATTTCCTGTTCCTTCTCCAAGCAGTCAGCAGGCAACTCAAGACCTGTACACCCACTCCCCACATGGGTCAGCATGCCAGTGAGATGACTGTCCAGTTAAGAGTCCAGAATTATATTTGCGAGAGAAAAAGAAAGCAATCTTGAATTATTCCCAAACAATATTCTTATAATATCTCTTTCTGGAGAAAGAGAGTTCTTTACCTGCATTGCTTAATGAGGAAAATGAGACTCTGGCTAACCCACTTACATGATTCTTTCCTTTTCCAGAGGCTAAACAAAGGATTTAGTTTGCAACATATTAGCAGCACAGCATTAGTAAAGTCACTGACAGGTCTTAGCTTTAGTTTCCTCATCTGTAAAATGGGAACATAACAGTACCTGTCTCACAGGTTTGTTCTCAGGAGTAAATGAAGCATTTTTATGCATAAAAATGCTTTGTAAACTATAAAGCATTATGCAAAGGTAATTACAATGTTTGGCACTGTCTTCACTGCCACTAATACCATTTGTTATTGTGACAGATGTGTTAATAATGATACAAACAACGGACTCCTCCATGGCAGGGAGACCATTGCTGTCTACACCAACGCTAGGGAAACTTTATCATAAATATTAAGTAGATCTACCAGAAGAAAACTGAAGCTGAAACACAATCCCACATATCAAAGCTCCTCACATCCCGAGGATTTTAGACAACATGTGAGCATTCACTCCAACACTTCATTTTTTTGAAGAGTTGCTAGTTCAGTGAGGAGCCTGGAGGGCGACATGTATATCCGTGTATCCGTCCTCCACATGGTTAAAAGGGAGCTGCCCCTGTGCTTTCTAGTTCCAACCCAACCAGATGCATCTAAATCTGATGCCACAAACTGCTCCTTCCAAAGAGACGGCGACAGTGTTCTCCCTACCTTGTTGAGAACCTGGGCCTGGTCTGCAGGGAGCACTTCCTGTTCCGCAGAGGTCTGCACCTCCAAGGCTCCAGCTGTCTTCTGCAGACCCTCTGGGGCATCGTCGCTCGCTGGAGACACCATCTGTGGCCTCTCAGAGGAAGAGAGCATGTCAATTCAAGGACTCTTAAAAGGCACAGCAGTCCCAGAGAAACTAGGACTAAAACATCCTTCGAGGGACACCCCCCAACCTCTGCTCTCGCATTTAAGTCGCCTGTCTCTTAGGCCTCGCCTAGGCCAGAAATTCATCCCCACAACAGAGGGAGTGCACGTGGATTCAGGAGGCAGTCCCGCTCTGGTCTCTGGTCGTCCCTCATGCCGCGAGCAGCCTATTGGCGTCTCCACTCCACACCATCCTCCACGGCACACCCAGCCACTGGGTAATGAAAGATGGTCAACGCTTTCTTTCCTTTTTTAAGCCCACTAATCTACTATCCCAATGACTTAAAACACAAGCATCTGAAGAGTTACTTTTAAGGAAGCGAGGGAGTCATTTCTGCTCTCTTCCTTTTCCTCTGGCTTCCAGAAAGTGAGTGAGGAGCCGGGGGAGAAGCACCATACCCCAGGCCTCTCGGAAATCTGTTGCCAACGAGAGGTGGCGTGAATTCTTTAGAGTAGCAGTTATCAGACTATGGTGCGGGGACTGCTGGGGCCCTTAAGACTGTTTTGTAATAATTCTAAAATATGATCATCTTTTTCACTTTCACCTTCCAAGAGTATACATCAGAGTTTCCCAGTACATGACACGTGATCTCACAACAGAATGAATGCAGAAGCAGAGGTGAGAATCCAACTGTGTTTTGTGAAGCCAGACATGAGAATTACATCGCTCTTTCTCGCTAAATTACTTCTGCTTTGGAAGATAGTTGTTTTCCATTAAAAACATATTATTGACATTAACATGCAATGAGTTCATCATTTTCATTTTTAAATTAATCAACAACAATTTTTAAATTTTTCAGTTTTAATTTCTAATATAGTAAACACTGATGGATACATTCCACTGAAAAAATTCTTTGGGGTCCTCAACAACTTTGAATTGTGTGAAGGCTGAGAACTACTGCTTTTTCAAGCATCACTTCCCCAGGAAAACGGAGTAAGTGGTGGGAAAATGGTGTTACAGACATCATGGGGGAACAAAGGACTTCTTTTGGTGTTTATTAGCTTCTTTCTCTCTTTTTTTAAATATAAACAAGAAAAAAAAATCACTCTACAAATTGCCTCTTTTTCAGATAAAATAAAGCCATATTTTGGGACATCCAGGTCATTCCAACCTCCCTCAGAACAAACAAGAGGCAGTCACTATAAAAATCAGGTGTGGGATGCTGTTGATTGTATGGGTTTGCTTGGGTAATCCTGGGTAAAATGTAAATTAGTCTAGGCTGTAAGCCTATTTACCTCTTAACCCCAGAAATTACAGTGTGCTTTTGTTTCTGGACACTATTTATCCTGATCTGTCTCCTCTATTAGAAGGCGAGCCTGATGGCAGGGACAGGGACAGGTCTCACTCCCGGTATGCATAGCATTTATGCCAGGCCTGTCACATGGAACTCTCATCCCCTAGGAAGAGGCCATGTCATTTTGCCTGGTCTGCTGCAGTCACAATGGCCTCTTGAACCTCTGAGAATCCCCAAACACCTCAAGCCCTCTCCCACTCAAGGGTTTTGTACCTGCTATCACCTCAGCCTAGAATATTCTTCTCCCAGGTACCTGAGGGCTTCCTTCTGTTAGGCTTCTGCTCAGCTGTCACTTCTAGGGAGGCTCCCCAGAGGTCGAGAAGTGAAATGGCTCACCCTATCCGAGCCCCATCGAACTTACACCCTTACCCTGTTCACTCGTCTTTGCTGCCCGGCATATTATGTACCATATTTGGTTGACTGCAAGATGTATATATATCTTCAGATTTTAATACAAACAAAATGGGGGATGTCCTAAAAATTAGTAGTGTCTTACAACTGCCCAGGACTGACATGGAGTCCTTCTCCAGGAGATCTGTGTTTGCTCCTGCCCATACTCATGAGGGCTTCCAACTGAGACGACTTGAAATAAGTTCTCTGTGAGGGTTTTGCTCAGGCCACACCGACAGACTGAATTTAGACCACAGACTGGTGATTACAGACTCGTGGTTCATAGTCTCAGGGGAGATATTTTTTTTTTCCACTCCTTACACAGTGCCAAGTGGAGACACTGAAGTTCCCCTGTGATCCTTCTGTGTGGAGGAACGTTTTTGTTTTTAAGATTTTCTTTATTTTTTGACAGACACAGTGAGAGAGGGAACACAAGCAGGGGGCCTGGGAGAGGGAGAAGCAGGCTTCCGGCTGAGCAGGGAGCCTGATGCGGGGCTCGATCCCAGGACTCTGGGATCGTGACCTGAGCTGAGGGCAGATGCTTAACAACCCAGCCACTCAGGCGTCCCTGGAGGGACGTTTTTTTCTTATCTTTTCACTGAAGGTTTAGGCTTTTGGTGTCCTAGCCCCACGGTGTGGGGGTGGAGAGGTGTGTGCGTGTGTCTCTTATTAGACTCTCTACCTTGGGCATTCTTCCCTTTCTCGGTAGTTCATAAAATAACAGTACTTCTTACAGTTGATGGCAACTTCAGAGTCTATGAGATACAGGGTATACTTGCTTTCTGTCTGCCCTCCCACTAGAATGTAAACCCCATGAGACCAGGGACTTGGACTGCTTGGTCATTTGTGGTATCTTCATTGCCTAGAACAGGGCTTGCCACGTAAGTAGCAAGCAGGCTCTCAGCAAATACCTACCTGAATGAATAACCAGGAGACAGCCCCAAAATATTTGCGAATAAATCAATCAATAAGTTCGTTTTTGTTTGGGAGCAAAAGAGGAGTGCGGGCATGTGAGCATATCACAGTGGATCCGACCGCTGGCGTGACCTTACTGTGTGTACTTCTAAAGTCTCTTCGTTGCCTCTGTGCATGCTACTTTGCACAAACATGGTTCTGCTTATTAAAAAAACAATTCTAAACAGGACATGCAACAGCCACATAAATTTAATATTCACATGACCACTTTATGCTCTGAAGAATCAACAAAGGATATTTTGGGAAAGTTAATTGCAAATCACTTGATGCCAGTGATAAACCACGTCAAGGAAAAACTCCCACTGTAAGCCTTCTGGTGTGTGCTGACCCAGAGTAGGGAGGGCATCCCAAGGGAAGGGAGAGCCTGGCCAGCCGAGCCAGCCTCATAGCAAAGAGAGAGAAATGTGCCCTTCCAGTTCTAATATAGACAAAACATAAACAGTACACTTCAGGCGTCATCTGGGCTGGATTTCTTGCTTCGCACACCAGATTTTAGAAACAAAGCTTTAACATTAAACCTCCTTTTTTCTAAGAATGTTGTACATTCTCACTCAAAAAACTTTATTTACTCAGGAGGAAAAATCAGTTCTGTGCCAAAAGCCATCTCCCAAATATCCTTCAAATCACTATGCCCAGAAAAAGGGTGATGGCAGGATGAGGGAAAGGACCTCATCTCCTGGGATTTGATGAGGACAAGAATTGTCTCCTATCATCAAAGCCTTCGGGAGGCTTTGTCTTCTGAAAGGACTGTTATATAAATAACCTAGTAGCTCTAAGCATGGAACTCAAAACCCTTCTAATGTGACTTATGGAAACAAGTTTTAGAGTAGAACAAACCTAAAGCTCTATAAACTTGGGAAATTTTTCAATTCACTGTTTTGTTTTCCTCATTGTGGAAAAAAAAATACCTGTTTCAGGGCTGTTAGGATTACATTATATAATACATTTTAACACCTAGTATAGTATTGAGCAAATAGAAATATTCTGTAAGAAGTATTGTCATTATTACGGAGAAAAATTCAAAAAAGTACACCTATATATCACCAACTATATTATTACACTAATCATTACCTTTCGTCATCTGAATTCTGGGGAAAAAAGTTTTATTTCATATATAAAAGTAAGAAGAAAGAACTTCTACTGAAGAAATAAGAGATTGGGGGCACCTGGCTGGCTCAGTCAGTAAAGCATGCGATTCTTAATTTCAGTGTCTTGAGTTCAAGCCTCACACTAGGCATAGATTTTACTTTAAAATAAAATAAAATAATTTTAAAAGAAATAACAGATTGGGGCGCCTGGGTAGCTCAGTAGGTTAAAGCCTTCGCCTTCCACTCAGGTCATGATCCCAGGGTCCTGGGATCGAACCCTGTGTCGGGCTGTCTGCTCAGCGGGGAGCTTGCTTCCCTTCCTCTCTCTCTGCCTGCCTCTCTGCCTACTTGTGATCTCTGTCAAATAAATAGATAAAATCTTTAAAAAAAAAAAAAGAAGGGTGGAAGGTTGAGTAAGCCTGGTGGTGGGTATTATGGAGGGCATGTATTGCAAGGAGCACTGGGTGTGGTACATAAAAATGAATTCTGGTACACTGAAAAGAAATTTTAAAAAATAAATAAGTAAAATCTTTTTTAAAAAAGAAATAACAGATTGTTTAAATATTTTGATATTTCTCTCTATCCCCTAGCCATCACCTTTTTGTGAGGCACGGAGACCACAGTGGTTCTACCGGACAGTATTGTGCCACGAGCAGATCAACTGGACTAGAGTCTCAATTAGCTCCATTATTTCTCCAAAATACAGGTTTTCATTAATTATTCCATGCATGTTTCATGTTTCCACTTATTCAAGAGCTCAGTACAACTCTTTCCTTTCTGCTATACAGTGTGGTATCAGTGACAGTTGGTAGACAAAATGGATGGAGCAGGAAATTAAGAATAACAATCTGAAGGTCACCATAATGGTTTAATCTAAAAATTACATTTAAAAAAAAACACCTCCAAAAATGTGTGCGTGCGTGCGCACATGCATGCAAGCAAGTGTGTGTTCGTGCATCTTCTGGGTAAAAACCAACCACACATTCTCTTGAAAGTGCACTTGGGGATCCATGTCTAATGTTTTAACATTTCAAACTGGGCTTCAGAGAAGGACAAATGAAGATACTACACTATTTGTTACAGTTTTGCTCTCTGAGAGTAAAGAAAATTTCATTACCTGAAAGAGATCTGACATTGCCCCCAAACACACTTAAGGAATGACTAATTAATGACCAAATCATCTACACTCTTTACTCCAACCTGTCTACCCCCTTAAAGTCGCTGTCCATGCCTTTCATCAGTTCCTTATCTCAGACAATAACTGTCTAGGAGCCAAGCAGCTGCTGCCCGTACCTGTAAGGTGAGGAATGGGGTTCTGGATCAGAGACAGAAGCCACTGAGGTGACCTTGGTGTTTTCTAGATCTTCATTCTCTAGAAAATCAAGAAAAATTCAGTATTTGAGAGGGAACATAATCATAATTATCGTGTATCTTAAAAAAAAAAAATCTGGCAGTTTCAACCAACTCTCTCTTTCCAAAAATATTCTGGGCATCCACTTCTGAGAGGCCCAGTGCATAAATTATTCAAGTCCTCACTCACATCCAAGTATTCTCAGACCAGCATAACCCATTCATGAAAAAAATATGCTCCTTCCCAAAACAAGCCCCTACAAAATTCATTCCAATTCAACAATCACATTTCTCAGGAACCATATGGTTAAATTAGGCAAAACATTGAAGGCAGAGTGAGATTTAGGATGAAATGCACTGGAATCCGGCGTCACAGGATGGAGTGTTGCCTCTACATTCAGTGTGCTCACGTCACTGCAGCCTGGGGAAAGGATTTCTGTAATTTCTTTCACTCACTCACTCACCGGTGACTTACTGGCGAACTGGTAGGTAGCTTCAAGGAGTAGACAGGTGAAATGCATCATGAAAGCCATGTTCCCAAGCTCGTAACAAGCCTATGGCTGGTATTATTGCCATTTTCAGGTAAAGGCACTACGGCAGAGATGGGATTCACGCTCCTAAGCTTTAGGTGCTACTAAGTTTTATGGTTTATTGATCTAGCCTTTCCTTGAGCACTCAGAAAAGCATATGGTTTAGTGTATTTAGCTAGGCTCTGGCTTAACCTCCTCTAGTCAAGTCCACGAGAAACCAAAGCCCAAAGTCCACTTCTCAGTACGAAAAACAACTTAAATGACGTAAACCTCAAATACTGCAAATGTCTGTGTTTGGTAGCAACATAAAAGTGCAAATGATGGGCAAATATTTGTGATTCAACTTAAATCTAGTCTCACTTTTTTTTATATGTGAAAAGATTTTTTTCTGTTCATCAGCTCATACTCTAAAGAACTTAGAGCTTACGCCACCCAACTTTCCTCTCGAGATGTAACAGAAAATGTATACATTCATCTCTGCCCCCAGTTCCTAGCACAGAACTCTGAAAATCCTGATGATTTCCTAAATGAAAAGGGCACTGTAAGGATGTTTTGTTCTAATACTTGGTCTTTGACTCTGGTTCCTGACACAGAGTTCCTAAATCCCTGGGACCTTGTCTGGTGATAGCAATGTCTTATGTTCCAAAGAGGTGACTCTGGGTGGGCTCCTGGATGGGAGCTGCTCACCAGAAAGACCAAGCCATGATCAGAGGCTTGGGATTGTCAGCCTCACCACCCATTCTCCAGAGAGGGGCATGGGGCTGGAAATGAAGTTAATGACTGATCACACTGATATGATAAAACCTCCATTAAAAATTCCCAAAGTGGGGGCACCTGGGTGGCTCAGTGGGTTAAAGCCTCTGCCTTCAGCTCAGGTCATGATCCCAGGGTCCTAGGATCGAGCCCCACATCAGGCTCTCTGCTCAGCAGGGAGCCTGCTTCCTCCTCTCTCTCTGCCTGCCTCTCTGCCTGCTTGTGATCTCTGTCTGTCAAATAAATAAATACAAAATCTTAAAAAAAAAAAATTCTCAAAGTGGGGCGCCTGGGTGGCTCAGTGGGTTAAAGCCTCTGCCTTCAGCTCCGGTCATGATCCCAGGGTCCTGGGATCGAGCCCCACATCGGGCTCTCTGCCTGGCAGGGAGCCTGCTTCCTCCTCTCTGCCTGCCTCTCTGCCTACTTGTGATCTCTGCCAAATAGATAAATAAAATCATTAATTAAAAAAAAAATCCCCAAAGTGCAGGGTCTGAAGAGCTTCTAGGTTGGTGACCACAATCCATATACCGGCAAGGCAACGGGCGATGTAGCCCAACTCCAAGGGGATAGAAGCTCCGGTACTTGGGCCCCTCCTAGATTTTGCCTTCCGTGTCTCTTTATCTGACTATTCATCTGCATCCTTTCTCATATCTTTTAATAAACTGGTAAGTGTAAGTATTTCCCTGAGTTCTCTGAGCTGCTCTAGCAAATTATCAAATCCAAAGAGGAGGTCATGGGAACCTCCAACATACAGTCAAGTCAGACAGCAGTTGTGGGTAACCTGGGACCTGCGACCTGAGACTGGCATCTGAAGTTGGGGCGGGGGGGGGGGGCATGACATTCTCATGGGACGAAGCCCTTAACCTGTGGGATCTGACGCTATCTCCTGGCAGTGTCACAGAATTGCTTGGTGTGAGGGGGAAAAAATCCCACATCTGCTGTCAGAAGTGCTGCGAGTGGGAGTCTGTAAGAGAGTAAAAGAGAAACTCAGGAGGACTACGCGTTCTTTATACCTCCCAGCAAAGGAACGGAGCCTCAGGCAATAGTCAGACGTTCCCCCCAGTCTCTGCTACTTCATGAGGAGGTCCTTTCACCAGACAGAGAGAATGCGCACACAAAGTTCCTCCCTCTGTTGACCTCAGTAGAATCTACTTGGTAATAACCTCTGCTCTTCAATCCCTCCCCACAATACCCTTTCAAATATTTACAGACTGCTATCACTTTTCCTGCAAGTTCCTCCTCAGGCTGACCATTTCCAGTTCTCTCAGTCATCCCTCAGGTGACCTCTGACCACACTGGCCTCCTTTTATTGTTCCTCTTTGTTCCATTTGAAGAAAGCAGCTAAAATGGACAACTTCTTCAAATGTGTTCTAATCCACACAGAGTACACTAAGACTATGACCTCTTAATAAGGATACAATATTTCTTGATATAATACTCTGAACACTAGTTTTGTGTCTCTTTCCTTATTTTTTTCTTAAAAAAAAAAAGATTTATTTATTTGACACAGAGAGAAATCACCAGTAGGCGGAGAGGCAGGCAAAAAGAGAGAGGAGGAAGCAGGCTCCCTGCTGAGCAGAGATTCCAGGACTGTGGGATCATGACCTGAGTTGAGGGAGAGGCTCTAACCCACTGAGCCACCCAGGCGCCCCTCCTTATTTTTTTCTTAAGTTTTTATTTAAATTCTAGTTAGTTAACATACAATGTAATACTAGTTTCAGGTGTACAATATAGTGACTCAACACTTCCATAAATCACCCCGTGCTCATCACAAGGGCACTCCTTAATCCCCATCATCTATTTAACCCATCCCCCATCCACCCACCTCCCCTCAGGTAACCATCAGTTTGTTCTCTAGAGTTAAAAGATGGTTTCTTGGTTTCTTGGTTTGGCACTAGATTTTTTTTAACTGCAGACTTATCCTGTTAGCCTAAATAAGTCAATCAAGATCTCCAGGGCATATAAAAATAAACTTACTCCAAGCCCAGTATCACCTGTGCTCTATTTTTGAAACAGATTTTTGGAAAATAATTGACTTTTTAACTTTAATGCAGGGCTTTGCATATCTATATTATTTCAAATTAAATTTTTGAAATTATAGTAATGCATGCTTTACTCATTGTAGAACAAATTAAATGCACATAAGAAAACATTTTACATTTACCCTTCAGACTTTAATATACAAATAATCCATTATTCAGTGTAGGAAAAACAAGCAAAAAGAAACAAAAAATGGTATAACCAACCACAAACCCATTAGCCAAAGATAACCTTTGTTAACATTTTGGTGCATATCCTTTCAGAAACGTATTTATAAATATAAATACACATACATATGTATATATATATATATATAGACAGAGAGAGAGAAGGAAGGGGAGAGAGATGTATATACATCTATATGTTTATATATCCTGCCTCCTATCTCCAGTCACTAATTTTGTGTGGGGCATGAAGACCATAAATAAGTTCTACTGGAAAATACTGTATCATGAGTTGATCAGTTCGGACTATAATACACACTAGCTCAAGGTCCTGTAACTTACAGCTTTTCATTAATTATTCCATTAATGTTTCAGAGTTTCCACTCATCCTAGGACTCAAATCCATACACACACACACACACACACACACACACACATATATATATATTTCTTGTGTTTATATTTCTGAAAGGACAGGCACAGATGTAAGTGAACATTACTCATTTTTCAGAGTCAATAGAAATGGCACTATATCATAATTTTAAATGACTGCGCATTATCCAATAGTCTATACTAACATTTCTTTAACCAATCCTCAAGTCTCTACTGTTAGAGCTGGAGTTTTTTGAAATCTTTCACCGTCATAGATGATGATGTTGTATCGGAAATGTCTACAACCCTTTCTTAAGAACTCCCCCTGTCCACAGCCCTGAAGGAACAGTCCCTGTGACCAAGATCTACTACGCTGGCCGTGCTTACTGATTTTTGGTGAACATGTGCCCAAAAGTCAGTCCAATTCTCTTCCCCAAAATCTGGGGTTGGTACCACAGGTCAAAACAGACAGTGAAGAGCCTCAGGTCAGGGACAGAGCCTGCCACTTGGGAGAAGCCTTCACAGGCCATGTAAAAGCAGATGACTAAGCACTGAAGACAACTGCCAGAGACAGGAAAAGGATCATTTACGCAAAGAGAAATAGAAACAAGGGACCTTGGGGTCCAGGAGGAAAAGAGACACAGACACCCCACCTGACCACTTACTTTCTAATTCTCGTAACATCCAACAGTGCTTCCTGCAATTTGATTCTGCGAGATTTCTTTATGTCCTAACAGTTAGCTTTCTTTCTACTTTTTATTGTAAAATACATCGTACATATAAAAGATGGCATGAAAACGAGACACAAAGCTAAAAACATTAATACCAATACCTACTGAGTCAGTAATGATGTAATTATTTGTACTTTAGAAGTCCTCTAATGCCCCTTCCCAATCATATCTCCCCATATTCTGAATTCTGAGTAAATTATGCCCTTGCCTTTTTATTCCCTTTATACATTTTAGGTATATTAATTACTGCTTTGTAAAAACTTTTTTTCTTTTTCAAAAAAATTTTTTTAAGATTTTATTTATTTGACAGAGATCACAAGTAGAAGTAGGCAGAAAGGCTGGCAGAGAGAGAGAGGAGGAAGCAGGCTCCCTGCTGAGCAGAGAGCCCGATGCGGGGCTCCATCCCAGGACCCTGGGATCATGACCTGAGCTGAAGGCAGAGGCTTTAACCCACTTAGCCACCCAGGTGCCCCTCTTTTTCAAATTTTTACTTAAATCCTAGTTAGTTAAAACTTCTTTATTTTAGAAAATTTTAAATATGCACAAAATTAGAGAGCAGTGGAACAGAGATTCATGTACTCATTATCTTTTCAACATTTTACATCTTGTTTCTTTTGTTCCCTACCGTCCTGCCCCACCACCACACACACAGTGGATTATTTAAAGCAAAGTGAAGACATCATTATATTCATTTAGAATACATCTCTAAGGAAAAAGGCTTTCAATATAGGTATGGCACCATTATTGTTACTGCAAAATTGGCAATTCCTTAATATCATTTAATATCCAACCCACATTCAAATGCCTCCATTGTCTCAGATTTTTTCCCTAACAGCCAGTTTATTTGAAATCAGGAGCCAAATAAGGTTCACACACTAAATTTAGTTTATATGTGTCTTAGGTGTCTTAATCTATATCATTCCCCACCCCATTGTTTTTCATACAATGTATTTGTTGAAATGAAAAGTCATATGACCTGCAGATTTTCCCACATTCTGAATTTGGATGACTGAATTTTCATGATTTCATGATTCTTCTATTCACTATATTACCTGTAAATCGATCTTAGATCTAGAGCTGTCCTGTAATACAGTAGCCACTAACTTGTAGCTCAATTAAAATTAAAATTAAATAAAAATTAAAACTCAGTCTCCTGGTCTTATTAGTCACATTTCAAGTACCCAATAGCTCCAGGTTGCTAGTGGGTACTGGATAGCACAGAAACATTTTCATCATCAAAGAAAATTCTTTTGGATGGTGTTAACCTAGAGATTTAGATCCAGGTTCCGTTTTGATCTCACAGAAATACTCTAGACACGGCTCATGAAATTCCTATTGCATCACATCAGGAAGCACAAAATATATGCTTGTCACAACTTTAATGATATAAAGAATGGTGAGTGGGTTCATGTTTTCAGCCTTAGTTCACCTAATGGCTTTAGTAGCCATTCATGATCACTATCCAAAATAGATCCCTCATTTCATAAGAGACTAGAAAATGACTTTCATAGTTCTAATATTTTCCACATTTATGAGTTAGAATTCTTCTATTAAAGAAAAAGATCTCCTCTCCATCAACCATTTAGTTACTCTTAAGTATTACTCATGAAAGGGGGGCAAGAGGGGTGCCTGGGTGGCTCAGTAGGTTAAAGCCTCTGCCTTCGGTCCTGGTCCTGGGATCGAGCCCCGCATTGCACGGGGCTCTCTGCTCAGCAGGGAGCCTGCTTCTGCCTATCTCTCTCTGCTGCCTCTCTGCCTATTTGTGATCTCTGTCTGTCAAATAAATAAACTCTTTAAAAAATACTATTAAAAAAAAGGCAGGATAGAAGACTGAATCTTCTCTCATTGTCAGATACTAAGCATCACAGCAATCTCCATGGGTTTTGTAAAGTAGTTTTAGAAACATGCAGTGTTAACATATTTTATGTGTTTCAAGTTTTCCTAGTTTTGGCCATTGGGAGCTCTATTTAGAGTTGGCTCCTGTGTTCCAAGCAGTCTTGCTTATAACAAAAGTTCCGAGCTCATCTTACATATGCTCTGCCCCAGCCATTTCTCTAAGGAGTCCCAGTTCCTACTGATGAGAAAAGGTACGCACAGCAACCACATCAAAAAGGGAACCATGAGGGGTGCCTAAGTGGCTCGGTGGGTAAAATGTCTGCCTTCAGCTCAGATCATGATCTCAAGGTCCTGAGATTGAGCTCCGCATCGTGCTAAATGGGAAGGGTGCTTCTCATTCCCCTTCTGCCCCTTCCTACCCCATGCTCATTCTCTCTCTCTCTCTCTCAAATTAAATTAAATTAAATTTTAAAAAGGGAACCATGAGTTAATGGCTTTGCCTAATACATTCAACAGACCTTTACTGGGTCCCTGCTATGTGCCAAGCACCATACTCCATCCTGGGAATACAGTTAAATTATACATGATTTGTGCCCTGAAAGAGCTCAGTCTACAGAAGAAGAGAAACTCATAAACAGACAATTGTAATACAAATGTGTTATTATTTAGAATAGAATTATGCCCTTGATATCACAGGAACACAGGGGGTATTTAATTTAGGGAAGAAAGGTAATCAAAGGACATTCCTGAAAGATACAGCAATTATGCTTTCTTAAAGAACAGTAGGACTCAGCCACAGGCAAGGGCATTGAAAAAGGGCACTGCAAGCGAAGAGGATTAAATAAGCAAAAGCAAGAACACAAAAAAACACCATGGCATAACTATAGAACATTGATGAAAAAATTAATGCAGACATGAAAAAAAAAATGGAATGACATCCCAGGTTCATAGACTGGAGCTTAACACCGTTAAAATGTCCACATTAGGGGTGCCTGGGTGGTTTAATGGGTTAAAGGTTTGCCTTCAGCTCAGGTCATGATCTCAGGGTTCTGCTCCAAGTGGGCTCCCTGTTCAGTGGGAAGTTGGCTTCTCTCTCTGCCCCTCCCCTCTCCCTACTTGTGCTCTCTCTCTCTCTCTCTCTTCCTCTCTCTCAAATACATAAACAAAATCTTAAAAAAAAAAAAAAAGAATGAATGATGAACAACACTGGAGATATCATACTTGCTGGTTTCAAAATATATTACAACGCTATAGAAATTTTTTAAAAGAGTATGGCGTAAAAACAGACCGTAGACCAAGGAAACAGAGTAAGAGTCTAGAAAAGCATCTATACATCGATGATCAACTGATCTTTGAAAAGAGTGCCAACAGTACACAATGCGGAAAGGATAGTCTCTCCAACAAATTGTGTTGGAAAAACTGGTTATCCACATGCAAAAGAATGAAATTGGAAGCTTATCTCACATTACATAAAAATAAACTCAAAATGGATTAAAAACATGAGACTTAGTAGCACCTGGGTGGCTCAGTGGGTTAAAGCCTCTGCTTTCAGCTCAGGTCATGATCCCGGGGTCCTGGGATTGAGCCCTGCATCAGGCTCTCTGCTCAGCAGGGAGCCTGTTTCCTGCTCTCTCTCTCTCTCTGTCTGCCTCTCTGCCTACTTGTGATCTCTGTCTGTCAAATGAATAAATAAAGTCCTAAAAAAAAAAATGAGACTGAAACTATAAAACTCCTAGAAGAAAACAGGGGTAGAGCCTCATGACGTTGGTCTCATAACAAAGCTTTGTGATTTTACGGACATGACACCAAAGCACAAGCAACAAAAACAGATATAGACAAGTGGAACTGCCCCAGACAGAAAAACTTCCGCAGAGCAAAGGAAGTCATCAACAGAGAAAATGACAACCTATGAAGCAACAAAAAATACTTGCCAACCATATATCTGAAAAGAGGTTAATTTCCAAAGTAAATTTAAAACTCCTACAACTCCATAGCAAAACAATCCAATAATCCAATCTTAAAAATGGGCTTAAGACTGAAATATACATTTCTCCAAAGAAGACATCCAAATGGCCAAAAGGCGTATGAAAAGATGCTCAGCATTACTAATCATCAGGAAATGCAAACCAAAACCACAAAAATGAGATATCATCTTACACTGTTAGGATGGCTATTATCAAAATAACAATAACAGACAAGTGCTGCAGAGGATGGGTAGAAATTGGAACCCTTGCACCTATTACATAAGAATGCAAAATGACATAGCCACTACAAAAAACAGTATAAAGATTCCTCAAAAAATTAAAAATAGAATTACCATATCATCTACCGATCCCATTTCCGGGTAGTCATCCAAAAGAATTTAAATCAAGATCTCAAAAAGATATTAAGGCTCCAATGTTTCAGTGTAGCACTACTCAAAATAGCCAAGATGTGATAACAACCTAACTGTCCACCGACGGATGGATAAAGAAAATGTGGTAGATACACACAATGGAATATTATAATATTTTTTAAGAAAAGGAAATCCTACAATATGTGGGATTGAGAACATTACGCTAAGTGAAATAAGCCAGTCATAGAAGGACAAATATTGCACAATTCCATTTATGGAGGTATCTTAAATAGTCAAACTCATAAAATCAGAGAGTAGAATGATGTTTGTCAGGGTCTTCAAGGAGAGGAAAATGGGGAATCGCTAATCAATGGGTATAAAGTCTAAGTTATTTAGGATGAGTAAGTTCTAGAGATCTGCTATACAATATTGTGCCAATAATTGACAATACTGTATTATACACAAAAAAAGTGTAAAGGAAATATTTAGAAGTACTTCACAGAAACAAAAAGAATAAACATGAGTAAAATAAACAAATAAAACACCACGGCTGTTCCGTGTGTACAGGAAGTTCCGTACGTGCAGAGACCTGAGCCAAGAGACACAGTTCCATCAATTTAACTCAACACTTAACGAATTCCTAACAAGTGCTGGCTCCACACTAGTGACGAGATGATGCACTAACGCAGACACAGATCTAGCCCTCATAAAGCTTTCAGTCTAGCAGGAAAGCCTGAGAAGGACCTTTATCCCACAGATGATCAAGAATTTTAAGCTTAAATTTAAGCTAAGAAATGACACGGTCAGATTTGCATTTTTTTGGTAGGATCCTAAAGCAGCTGATGGTAAGATGGATCTTACCCGATCAGATAGGAGGCCCTGGCAAAGTTCACAGGAGAGATAATGAGGAC
The DNA here is from genome assembly GCF_922984935.1 of Meles meles. Taxonomy (NCBI): domain Eukaryota; kingdom Metazoa; phylum Chordata; class Mammalia; order Carnivora; family Mustelidae; genus Meles; species Meles meles. The sequence goes on along the minus strand of NC_060071.1, from coordinate 134,115,564 downwards.
GTAGTAGTAATATCTGAGACAGAGCAGAGAGGACTTGATTGGAAAATCATTAGGTGATCAAATTTGTTTTTAGGATGCCCACGCTGGCCACACTTATTTCCTTACTAACTTTTCATAAACCATCTGTGTGACATATTCTAGAACTTTGCTGAGAAGCTGTTTCAAGTTTAATGGTTACAGATTCTGAATTCTAATCTCTTTTTCCCTTTGGATAATTGATACATGGGTTCATTTCTAGTCCCTGACAGTCCTCAAAGATAGCACAGGATTACAACTGCGGTTCTTTCAGGGTCCTGGATGTAGCAGTCACCTTAGGATCTTCTGGCTTTCAAATACTCAACCTTCTCCTGGAGGGGACTGACGTCGTAAACAGTACACAATGGAAGTCAGATTGGAAGATCCTTCTTTTCTAAACCCAGGAAGTTAGACACCACGCACATGACATAAAATAGTCCCACCAAGAACTGGAAATAGTGGTACAAAGGAGGGAGGGGATGCATCTAGCAGCAGCCAAATGGCCCTCACCAAATTATTCTTGCTGCTTAGCCTCTGGACCAGCCTACTCTTCAGCCTTCCAACAATGCGGTGAGCCTCCTATATTCTTCCAATAATCCATTTTCTGCTTAAGGCAGCCAACATTAGTTTCCATTGCTTGTAATCAAGAACTCTCACCAAAAGACCTGGATAGCACTTGCTTGGATCCAAAAGTCTGAACTTAAAGTAATTAGATATTCTATCTTCATTCTGCTCATCTTCACAGCCAAGACCTAGTGAGCCTTAGTGAGCCTCACTATATGTCAGTTACTTTCTAAGCATTTTCTAGGCATCATCTTTTTGATTCCTCACTGAACTGCATAACCACTGAAATTGATACTACCATTACTTCCTTTTAATCATTCAAGAAATTGAAGCTCAGCAAAATCAAGTAACTTGCCCAAGATGGCCAACAAACAGAAATAGAAGTGGTAGGAGTTCAGTCAGTCCAAGTCCAAAGTGAGCACTCTTTTTTTTAAAAAGACTTTCTTTATTTATTTATTTGACACACAGAGAGAGAGAGAGAGTGAGAGAGGGAACACAAGCAATGGGAGTGGGAGAGGGAGAAGCAGGCGTCCCGCTGAGCAGGGAGCCCGATGTGGGGCCCAATGCTGAAGGCAGACGCTTAAGGACTGTGCCACCCAGGTGCTCCTAAAGCTAGCACTCTTAATACGACTGCTCTTCAGGGGCGCCTGGGTGGCTCAGTGGGTTAAAGCCTCTGCCTTTCGCTCAGGTCATGATCCCAGAGTCCTGGGATCGAACCCCGCATCGGGCTCTCTGCTTGGCAGGGAGCCTGCTTCCTCCTCTCTCTCTCTCTCTGCCTGCCTCTCTCCCTACTTGTGATCTCTATCTGTCAAATAAATAAATTAATTTAAAAATCTTTTAAAAAAATACGACTGCTCTTCAAAGCTTTATTGTGAAATGTAACACATATACAGAAAAGCACCCCAAAATGTGCAGTTCAATAAATCACCACAAAACTACCACCTATACAAACCACCTAGGCCAAGAAACAGATCATTCCTAGCCCTTTACAAGTCTCACTCATGACCCTCCCAATCATTACTGGCAATCATTATGACCCTTCCTCCATAATCATTTCCTTGCTTTTCTTTACAGTTGGGCAACCTAAATATGCGTTCCTAAATAGTGTTACTTTATTCTGCCTGAAATTTATATAAAGAGAAATAATGCAGAATATTTCAAGACTAGATTCTTTCACTCAACATGTTTGAAAGATAACTATGTTGTTATAAGTTTGTTCGTTTTCATTGCTATATAATATTCCACGAATATACCATAATTTATCAATATACCATTGCTGAAATTTGGGTTCATTCTAGTTTTTAGCTATTATGAATGATGCTGCTATATTTTTGTTCATGCTTCTTGGTACACATGTGCATGCACTAATTTTGTATATAAACCTAGGAATGGAATGGTTGAGTCATAGAAATATGAATAAACCTTGGTAGAAAATGCCAAACTATTTTCCGAAGGGGTTGTAGCAAATACGCACTCCTGCTGGTATTGAGGAACATTCCTATTACTCTGTACCCCCTCCAATACTTGGTCATATTAATAGTTTTTATTTGGGTCATTCTGATTGGTGTATGCTCCTTTAGTTTGCATATCATTGATGACTTGTTTCTTGACAATCAGGAAATTTTCTTTTATAAAATACCTGTTCAATCTTTTGCCTATTTTACTATTGGAGTGTCTTTTTTTTTTTAATCAAATGATCCTTTATTGAAATATTTTCCTTTGTAGTCCTCAACTAGTTGGGCATTCCACACTATACCACTGTTGAGGTCATCTATGATGTCATGAGGGTGGTGGCCTTCAACATCACAGCCCAGTCTGGCAGTCCGAGGATGACTTTAATGGTTCCAGAGAGTTCTCTAACTAAAGATGGGTGCCCCATCTGTCCAGCAATGTCAACAATCTCATCAAAACTGTTATTTCCATTGTACTTAATGTTTTTCTGCTACTTTGTACAGCTTGGCAGTTCCTTGAGGGCTTTGATAATGAGGGCAGAGGCAGAAAGTACCACCTCAGTCTGGACCTATCTGTCCTGAATGTCATTTTCACTGTAATCCTCAGGCCCTCCCTTTCCAATCACCAGTTATTTTGGCTAGGTCACCATCACCCTTTTTGGAAGAAAGACTCAGGAGGCCAATTTTGGGGGCCTGGGCAGACAGGGCACCAACTTCCCCACTGGTACACCCCAGGTATATGACTTTGACTTCACTGGGGTTGAATTTAGGCAGCACAGTGCAGGCAGCTGGTATCAGATGAATCCAGGTTAAGGGCAACCAAAGAAAGGTGCAACTTTTCTTTGCACCAGCTAAAAGCTGGATTGTCTTTTTATTACTTATTGGAGTTCTAAACACAAACCTTTTGTTAATTACACATTACAAATACCTGCTCCTATAGTGATTTACCTTCACTTTTTAATGGTTTCCTTTCGTGATGCAAAGTTCTTCATTTGAATGTAGTCAAAATGTGTCAGTCTTTTTCTTTTTAGTCCTTTGTATGTCCTCTTTGAGAGATCTTCCCCTACACTGAGGTCAATATATTCTCCTATACTATCTTTTAGGAGCTTATTATGTTGCCTTTCACATGTTGGAATGCAATCCAAACAGAATTGATATTGTGTGTGTGTGTGTGTGTGTGTGTGTACGGTGTGTGAGGTAGGGATTAAGTTTCTTTTCTTTCCCATCTTTTCTTTTAGGATATTCAATAGTCCCAGCAATATTTATCATTCTTTCTCACTGCTCTACGGTACAATCTTTATTGCAAATCAAAGATTGTGTTTCTAGGATTTTATTCTATTCCTAGGGCCTATTAGACTATTTCATAGAAGCTTTAGAATAAATCTTGATACCTAATGGAGCAAATCTTTCCAGCTTGTTCTTATTCACTCAAGTATTTTCATATATGCTATTTATGGCCTTTCATACCTCTATATATTTTTTAAAACCAGCTTGTCAAATTTCCATGCAAAACCCTGCTGGAATTTTTACTGGGATTATTTTATCTATATATCAAGTTGGGGAGAATGAACACCTTTACAATATTAAGTCTTTCTATCTAAGACTATGATACATCTTTCCATTTATTTATTCTTTCATGTCTCTCAATAATTACAGGGTCTTGGTCACAGACACAAGATGACAAAGGGGACGACATCATTTGGAAAGTGTTCCAATAAGACGTGGACATTGTGCCACCACTGTGGCTCTAAGCCCTACCACCCTCGGCCTGTGGCAAATGTGTTATCCTGCCAAGAGGAAGAGAAAATATCACTGGAGTGCCAAGGCTAAAAGACAAAATCCCACTGGGGCTGGTCGAATGAGGCAGCTGAAAATTGTCTACCCCAGATTCAGGCCTGGATTCCGTGAAGGAACATCACCTAAAGCCAAGAGCATAGCTGTTGCAGCAACCAGCTCCTCTTAGGGATTTCAACAATTAATCACACAATAAATGTTCTGGTTTTTAAAATAATAATAATAATAATCATAATAATAATATAATCTGCACAAAGGCTTTGCCTATATTTTGTGAGATTTATTCCTAGGTATCTGAACTTTCTTTACTCTCTGGTAGATAATATTTTTATATATTTTCCAACTTCATTGCTGGTACAGGCCTACTTCATTTTACTGTGCTTCGCACTACTGCACTCTGCAGGTAGGGCATTTTTGACAAATTGAAGGTTTGTGGCCACCCTGTGTCAAGCAAGTCTATCAGCACCTTTTTTCCAACAGCATTTTTTCACTTCATGTCTGTGTAATATTTGATAATTCTTGCAGTATTTTACTTTTTCATTACTATTATTATATTTGTTATAGGGATCTATGATCAGTGAATACATCTCTGCTGAAAGCCCAGTTGATGGTGAGCATTTTTTAGCAATATTTTTAAGGTATTATACTTTTCTTTAGACATACTACTACTGCACATTTAAAAGACTACAAGAGAGTGTAAACATCACTTTGACATGCATGAGAAACCAAAAACTTGCACTTCACTTACTTTATTGCAGTATTTGCTTTATTGCAGTGGTTTAGAACTGAACCTACAATATCTCTGAGGTAAGCTTGTATATATAAACACGATGAAATTTTGCATATTGGCTCCGTACCCATCAATCTGGCCAAACTTGTCAGTTCTAATAACTGATCTGTAGATTCTCCTGAATTTTCCAGATATATAGTCATCACCAGCAAATGACAGATTTAATGGGATTCTTTTCTAATTTTTATATATTCTCTTTCTTGGCTAACTGTATTAGCTAGAATACCCATGAAATGATGAATATTAAGTGGTGAGAATGGGCTCCCTTGTCTTATTCCCGATCTCCAGGAGAAAACTTTCAATCTCACTATTAAGTTTGATGCTCCTTATAGGTTTTGTTCTTTTATTCCTACTTTGCTATGAGTTTTGAATCATAAATGGAGATTGAATTTTATCAAACACTTTCTCTGCATCTATTAAACTGATCATTTTTATCTACTAGTATACTAAAATAGTGATTTACACTGACTTTTAAAGAATGGTAAAACTACCTTGCATTCCTGAGAAAACCCAACTTGGTTGTATATATTCCTGGATTTAGTCTGCTAACATTCTGTTCATGACTTTTTCCATCTATGTTAATGTGAGATGAAATTGTGAATTTCCTTTCATCTGAGATCATTTTGATTCTCTCCAAAGATTTCAGTTATTCCTTAAGTGCCACTCTGCAAGTGACAAATCCTGTTTTTGATTATCTAAAATATCTTTATTTCATCTTCATTCCTAAAGACTGTTTTCCTGGGGAAAAAAAGTTATATTGGTATTTCTTTCAGGATTCTAAAGATGATCTAGCTTCTATTGCTCTGTGCAGAAGTCAGCTGTCAGTCCAATTACTATTCCTTTGAAGGCAAACTGTAATTTTCCTCTGGCTACTTTTCTCCTTACATTGCTTTTATAGCAATTTTTTAAAAAGTTCTGTCTGGGGGCGCCTGGGTGGCTCAGTGGGTTAAGACTCTGCCTTGGGCTCAGGTCATGATCTCAGGGTCCTGAGATCGAGCCCCACATTGGGCTCTCTGCTCAGCAGGGAGCCTACTTCCCACTCTATCTCTGCCTGCTGCTCTGCCTACTTGTGACCTCTCTCTCTCCCTGTCAAATAAATAAATAAAATCTTAAAAAAAAAAAAAAGTTCTGTCTGAAAGAGAGAGAGACAGAGCACGCAAGTGCGAGCTGGGGGAGGGGCAGAAGACGAGGGAGACGGTCTCAAGCGGACTCCTTGCTCAGCGCAGAGCCTGACGCCGACTGGGCTCCATCTCACAACGCATGGGATAGTGACCCGAGCAGAAACCGCGAGTCGGATGCTTAACTGACCGAGCCACCCAGGCGCCCCAGTTTTATAGCAGTTTTAACTTAGTGTATACCTACTATAGATTTCATTGTACTTATCCTGCTTGGGCTTCTTAAATCTGTGCATTCTATTAGCTTTGGAAAATTCACAGCTATTATCTCAACAAGCATTGCTTCCGTCCATTCTTGCTCTCCTCATCTTCTAGGACTCCAATTATATAAATATTAGACCTTTTCACAATATCATCTATGTCTCTTACCTCTTTCCAGAATTTCCCATTGTTGAATTTTTACATATTTCCTTCTGGACATTTTCTTCTGACCAGTTCACTATTCTCTCTTCAGACATAGTAACTTTTTGCTAAACCCATCAACTGAGTTCTAAATTTTCATCTGTATGTTTTAATTATAGAATTTCTATTTGGTTCTATTTTTATAAATTTTAATTCTTTGCCCAATTTCTCAAACTTGTCTTTTATCTTGAACATAATAAATATAATTGTGTTTCAGTCTGTTGCCCCTTTGGATCGATTCATACTGTCTATTTTTTCTTTTGATTTTTGTTCATGTTCTCTTCTAGGAATCTGGCTATTAATCATATGTGCCAGAAACTGTTCTCATAAAATTATCTGTAGAAACAATCTGAAGCCAAATCTAAATAAGCCTCAAGAGGTTTGCCTTTGCTTCTTCCACATACTTGGGGACACTAGCAGCCTGGGGCCACCTTAACTCAATTTCGTGAACTTAAGAATTTTCTGAAACTGAGCTGCACTCCCGCAATAGCTGTTCTTAATTTACCCTTACTTCCAGAACATGGCCTTTTCCTAGTCCCAACCTAGAGAAAAGGGAGTTCACCATGGTTCCCCCTATTTGGTTGTTTCTGGTTCTGAATATTTCTTGTTGCTTTAGTCCACAGAGGCACATTCACAGTCTTGACCAGCTTCCTCGCTCAAGAATCCAGCATATACCATCAGAGGAGAAAGGAGCCCCCAAAATGGACTCTCATCGTTGGACTTCTACCTTTATACTTCTGCCCTGACCTTGATTATAGCCTGGTAATTCTTCATTATCTGGCTAGCCCTCCAGGATCTTCAAGCAAATATTTGCATGCTGACAATTATTTTCTAATTGTCCCCAGTGGGAGAACTGATCCGATTACCTAGTCTGCCATTATTCCAAACAGAAACCAACACTGCCTCTTCACCTTTTGCAGTTTGAAAATACCTTTCTGAATAAAATGGAAACAAAATAGAACTTTCAAAAGTTGGCCTTCTTTCTGTCACTGGCTCACAGTATCAGCTCATCTAAGTGGTGGTTCTATCTGCCTTTGATTTATCCTTAGACAGAAATGAAATCCGCACAAAAATAATGAAGAACAGTAGTGGATTTGAAGAATAACATGAAATTAATCCCTAAAGAGATTTACAACCTATATTTCATTAAAAAAAAATTCATCTGAGAGAAAAAAGCCTAGAAAGGGCCAGTTCCTGATTAGCAGAAATATCAAAGATGTATAGAATGTCTTTTATAATACAAGCACAGTGAAGAATCTCATGAAACATTTGAGGTTTTTTTCTGAATAGATAATATATCCACATTATCCAGAATTCAAAAAGCATAAAAGTATACGGTGAAAACGTCCATCTCCATCCCCACCACCAAAAGCAACTAACGTTATGAGGTTTTGTATAGTCTCCCAGAGCTACCTGATGCACATAAGTGTGTGTGTGTATTTGTATATATTCTTTTTTATACAAATAATGAGCATACCTAAAGATACTTTTTTCCCATTTATATCTCAGAGATCTTTCCATAACTATACATGAAAAGTTTTCTCATTTTTTTCTATAGTTGATTAATATTTCATTGGCTGGATATTCCATAATTTATTTAACCAGTTCCCTACTGATGGACATTTATGTCCTTTCTAATCTTTTGCCATTTCAAGCCATGCTATAAAAATCTTGTGTGTCCTTAAATAGGCAAAAGAATAAATCTAGAGGATAAATTCCTGGAAGGAATGGATCAACGAGAGCACATACTGTAATTGTGACGGATACTGACTAATTGCCCTCCACGGCATTTGTATTAATTTACAGTCCTAACAGCAATGCATGAAAGTCCTTGTTCCTGCACCCCTGCCAACATAGTGAGAGATCAAACTGCCTGGCATATAGATCATTTCCATGTCCCTTAACAGAAATTAGCTTGAGCATTTTTCATATGCTAGAAGCCACTTCTAGCACCTGAACAGCTTAATGTAGGGGGGAAAAAAGAGTAAAAAGGAATAGAGCTCATGATTTTTAAGGTTAAAGGTTTATGCTAAATCATGTAAGAACTACTGATAAAACAACTTGTAACAGGGTTCAAAGAGGCAGGAAGTAAGAAAAGGAGAAATACTGAAGTTTATTTCCAGCAGTATCAGGTGTGGAAAATGTAGTCCTGTTGTAGAGAGAAAACCATTATAAACAGCTCGTTGGGTTTCCTAAATCTACTTAGTGACATTTAGACCACTATAAAGAAGAAAAAGCCAATTTTTCCATACAGAGCTTTTTTTTTTTTTTTAATTTATTTATTTGACAGACAGAGATCACAAGTAGGCAGAGAGAGAGGAGGAAGCAGGCTCCCTGCTAAGCAGAGAGCCCCATGTGGGGCTCGATCCCAGGACCCTGGGATCATGACCTGAGCCGAAGGCAGAGGCTTTAACCCACTGAGCCACCCAGGCTCCCCCATACAGAGCTTTTAATGTGTCAGCCAAACAGACCAATTCTACAAGTACTCTGAGAAGAGATCAGAGAAACCAGGACAGGTTTTGCAAATTTAAATGGTATATGGGAAAATGTGTCTTTTTAAAATTAAAATGGCTATGTATTTACTTTAACAGGTAATGGGAAAAGTTGCTACATCAAAATAGTAATAACACAGGTATCATTTAAAATGAAACAAAATTTTAAATGTCAATTTAAAGAAAAAATAGTAACCAAATAATTTTGGAATGTATTCTCTAACGTGGCAAAAACCATGACATGGTACCTGCATGGCCAAAGTCTTAGAAACAATAAACAGAGAAAGGAAAATGGAAGCTCAAGAATAAATTTATAGGGGCGCCTGGGTGGCTCAGTGGGTTAAAGCCTCTGCCTTCCTCTCTGCTCAGCAGGGAGCCTGCTTCCCTTCCTCTCTCTCTGCCTGCCTCTCTGCCTACTTGTGATCTCTGTCTGTCAAAAAAATAAGTAAAATCTTAAAAAAAAAAAAAAGAATAAATTTATAGATGACAGCCTCTAAAGCAAGGTGAAGAGTTAAGAAATTTTCCTATAATGATTTATGTTTGACAATATTTAAAATACTAGTTTTCTATGTTACCAGCATTCTGATTGTGCTACAGATTTAAATTTATTGTGTACTTTGTACTTTCTCTCCAAAGAACCAAGAAACAGGTTTTTTCTAAAGCATTTGAATATCAGGTCAGAGTTCTTTAGAACAGGTCTCATAGGACTTCTCCTTCACTAAACAGGCTGCAAAGAGATAATTAGCCTGGCCTTTTAGATTCAAGGGCAGAGGAACCAAAAGCAGGTTATGTGGTTATAAACTCAAGAGGCTTAAACAAAA